>NC_092370.1:81647968-82272968 GCF_030028105.1 Mobula birostris | reverse complement strand
AGATTGCATAAGTATTCATCCCCTTTAATATGACACACCAAATCATCACTTGTGCATCCAACTGGTTTAAGCAGTCAAGGTATTGATTGTAGTAAAAATACAGCTGTATCTGGGAAGTCCAAATGCTGGTGAGTCAGTATAATGGCAGAAACTACACCATGAAGACAAAACACTCCAAGCAATTCCACTGAAAGGTTATTGAAAAGCACAAGTCAGGAGATGGATAAAAGAAAATTTCCAAATCACTGAATATCCCTTGGAGTACAGTTAAGTCAATCATCAAGAAATGGAAAGAATATGGCACAGCTGTAAATCTGCCCAGAGCAGGCCATCATCAAAAACTGAGTGACTGTGCAAGAAGGGAACTAGTGAGGGAGGCCACCAAGAAATTTATGATAACTCTGGAGGAGTTACAAGCTTCAGAAGCTGAGATGGAAGAAACTGTGCATACAATAGCTTTTGCTCAGGGTCTTCACCAGTCACATGGGAGAGTGGCAAAAAGAAAGCCATATTTAGCAAAAAAAAATATGAAACCTCAGCTTGAGTTTGCCAGAAAGTATGTGAGAGACTCGGAAGTCAGCTGGAAGAAGGTTCTATGGTCTGAGGAAACAAAATTTGAGTATTTTGGCCATCAGACTAAATGCTACGTTTGGTGCAAGTGCAACACCACACATCATCAAAAACACACCATCCCCACCGTGAAGTATGGTGGCGGCTGCACCGTGCTGTGAGGATGCTACATAATGTACTGGTTGGGGACAGGAGTACATTCAGCCAGAGACTCATTCCACTGAGATGCAACACAGAGCGTCATAGGAAGTCATTCTTACCTGTGGCCATCAAACTTTACAACTCCTCCCTTGGAGGGTCAGACACCCTAAGCCAATAGGCTGGTCCTGGACTTATTTCCTGGCATAATTTACATATTACTATTTAACTATTTATGGTTTTATTACTATTTAATTATTTATGGTGCAACTGTAACGAAAACCAATTTCCCCCGGGATCAATAAAGTATGACTATGACACCGACACCTGATGCAGTCTGCAAGAGAACTGCAATGAGGGAGATGATTTGTTTTCCAGCAGACAATGACCCCAAGCGTAAAGCGAAAGCTACGCAAGAATGGCTTAAAAACAACAAATTTAATATCCTGGAGTGGCCAAGTCAGAGTCCAGACCACAAACCAATTGAGAATTTGTGGCTGCAGTTGAAAAGGGCTGTTCACTCACGATCCGCTACGCAACCTGCCAAAGCTTGAGCAGTTTTGCAAAGAAAAATGGGGAAAATTTGCAGTGTGCAGATGTGCAAAGCTGATAGAGACCTATCCACACAGACTCAAGGCTGTAATTGCTGCCAAAGGTGCATCTACTAAATACTCACTTGAAGGAGGTGAGTAACTATGGCAATCAATTATTTTCTGTGTAATAATAGGAATAAATTTAGACCGATTCGGAGAAATTTGTTTTCGTTTTGATACGAAACAGTCTTTTCTGTTGATCGGTGTAAAAAAAGCTAAATTAAATCCACTGTGATTCAATGTTGTAAAACAATAAAACATGAAAACTTCCAAGGGGGATGAATACTTTTTATAGGCACTGTATATGGATGGGGGAAGAAAATCTCTGGTATGAACTGGCTTGAATGAATAGGATCTCAAAGATTCAGCACTGGTAATACAGACTGAAGGACCTGCCATACTACATGACTCTAAGCATGGGCAATAAGTCTGGACCTCTCGCCTTCTCTTCTCCTGAAAACCAGTTCAAATATTGTCTCCAGGTCACAGTATGTTCAACATTCCTAGCCAGATGTACAGGGAGGTTAGGTGGGAAAGTCGTTGAAATATAAAGATATGAATGGCACATAGATGAGGACAGCACAATAGCAAGGCAGCTAATATGACGCTACACAGCACCAGTAAAGTGGGTTCAATTCCCAACACTGTCTGTAAGTGTTTGTATGTTCTTCCCATGACTACGTGGGCTTCCTCTAGGTGCTTCAATTTCCTTCCACATTCCAAAGGTGTACAGATTATGGCTGGTGAATTGTGAGCATGCTAGGTTGGCACTGGAAGAATGGCGACACTTGAAGGCTGCCCAACACAATCCTCGCTAACGTGATTTGATGCAGAACAACACATTTCACTTATTGTTTCGATGTAGGTGTGACAAATAAAACTAATCTTTAACCTTTAGATATCCAGGATGGCATTGTGCATCATCCAGGCGTGTATAATACATAATTGCATTCATGTGAAATAGACTCCTCAGTGTCGAAACCTCCCTAACAGCAAAAATTACCTAATGTATCAAAATCATGTCCACTGTAAATATTTAATTCAACTTTTTCTTGTTACATTGCGATTCTTTTTCAGGTTGTATTTGCACAGAATTTACTGTAGAGAATCTGGCAATCTGACCTAAGCAATCCATGGTAATGTGACATGGCCACTCCCCTCACACTGCTTTATCCTTTTTGCACATTCAGCTGATCCTTTTATTATTTTATAGGCATCCGTTAGTCTCGTGAGACCATGAATTTATGCCTTGGAAGGTTTCCAGGGCGTAGGCCTGGGCAAGGTTGTATGGAAGACTGGCAGTTGCCCATGCTGCAAATCTCCTCATTCCACGCCACTGATGTTGTCCAAGGGAAGGGCATTAGGACCCATACAGTTTGGCACCAGTGTCGTCGCAGAGCAATATGTGGTTAAGTGCCTTGCTCAAGGACACAACACGCGGCCTCAGCCAAGGCTCGAACTAGCGACCTTCAGATCACTAGACAAACGTCTTAACCACTTGGCTACGCACCAACACAAAGCTGATCCTTTATGCAAAACATATTTAACTACTCCTTAAAAACATCTCAACTACCCATTTGACAGCGAGTTCCTCAGTCTAACCACTCTCTGTTCAAGACACTTCTCCCAAATTGGAATGCTGCCAAGCAAAACGTTAATTCCTATACATTAAGGAAGAAAAAGAAAGATTAGTGCACAATACTAAAGTGAAGTACCGTAACAACAAATTGTGTCTTGAGCTTCTGATTCTACAGAGTTTACAAAAAGGCAGCTGTGGGGGTACTGGAGAGGGGGAGTGCAGATCTATAAGCCTGCTGCAAACTGGCCTATTTTATTGGCAACACACATAAAAGTTGCTGATGAACACAGCAGGCCAGGCAGCATCTCTAGGAAGAGGTACAATCGACCTTCTTGGCCTGCTGCATTCACCAGCAACTTTTATGTGTGTTGCTTGAAATTCCAGCATCTGCAGATTTCCTCATGTTTGCTATTTTATTGGCACTTCACTGACTTGCATGCCAGGAATGCAGTTCAAGCAGTTTTTTTGCTTTCTGTAGGCAAATGCTGGGATGAGAATTCATCTCAGAGGAGTCAACAATTCCGTTCATGCAGTTTTCCAAAATGTGGGCATTAATTACCAGTCAATTGTTTACTGCCCTTAGCCAAATGTCTTTGGGATGGCACTGTAGAGCTACTTTCTTAAATCACAGGATGCTTGTGCTGAAGATAGATCCATGGTGCTTTTCCATAGAGTTCTGGGATTGAAACCAGGGACAGGGAAAGAATATTCCCATACAAGGATGGTGCACAACTCTGACAAAGCCTTCAGGAGGTGGCTAACCTTGTCCTCTTGATAGTAGAGTCATGGAAGTCTACCAAGTACAATCTCTTAAAGGAGATAATGACTATTTTAAAAAGGAAGCGAAAGATAATCTGGCTTCAGAGGGAGATAGGGAGAGAGCAGTACAAACTTCACCCAACATAAATCATATCTAAGAAACTTAAATATAACAAGCAGTCTATATAGATTGAGTTTGTATTCACTTGATTTTACAAGGTTGAGAGGTGGTCTGATTGAGGCATTAAAAATGGCAATCAAATTCCACAGAAAAGATCTAGGCAAACTATTTCCTCCAGGAGATAACAAAAGGAGCATTTGCTTTTATGTCCTAAGTCAGTGGTCCCCAACCACCGGGCCGCAAAGCATGTGCTACCGGGATGTGAGGAAACGATATGGTTTGGTGATATGAAACGATACGAGTCAGCTGCACCTTTCCTCATTCCCTGTCACACACTGTTGAAATTGAACACCACCGCACCCCCCCCCGCCCCCGTCAGCCGGTCCGCAAGAATATTGTCAATATTAAACCGGTACGCGGTGCAAAAAAGGTTGGGGACCCCTGTCCTAAGTGTATCTGATGGAGTTGAGCAGAGTTATACAGAAACTTCAACATTGGAAATAGATAGATAGAGTTATAGAGAGTCAGAGAGTCATAAATAAATGATCCGGGCCAACCAAAGCACCCATCTAATTGGTTTAATTTACCACATTTGGCCCATACTTCCCTAAACCTTGATATCTATGTGCCTCTGCAGGTTGTTAATGTACCATTTCTGATAGATCATTCTATATACATACAACCTCGGGTGAAAAGTTGCCCTTCAGATTCCTATTAAATCTCTCTCCTCTCATCTTAAACCTATGCCCTTGGAAAAAAATGCACATAATCATCCTTTGCCACTCATGATTTTATACACCACTCAGTCTCTTATACACCAATGAATAAAGATCCAATCTGCTCAACATCTCTCCATAACTCAGTCACTCAAGTCACAGCAGCATCTTCAGAAACCTCCTCTATACTCTCTGCAGCTTAATGGCATCCTTTCTGTAGCATGGTGACCAAAACTGAACACAGTATCCCAAATACAATCTCAACAACTGCACCCTAACGTCCCAACTTCTTTACTCATGCCTTGTTTGATGAAGGCCAGCATGCTATTTGTGATTGCACTTTCAGGATAGTTAAAGACGAAAATTTAGTGGCTCAGGAGAAAAGCACAGGGTAAAATAAATAAATGGGATGGCAAAGAGGAAATGCTGGCACAATATGCTGCAAAAGTCTTTCTGTGCTGGATCTTTCTATGCTACTTTATTGGTAGGATTGGGGAAAATTACAATTTTAATACTAGAGCCAGACATTTGTTTTTCAATATGAAAAGTTGAAATATGAAAATTTCCAATCAAAAGGGACAGAAGGATATCAAGGGGAATAAAGCAAAGATACAAATAAACCATAATCTAATTGAATGAGCAAACAGGTACAAAGTACTGAATGGCTTATCCTGTTTCCCCCTATCCCTTCATAACTTGGTATCAAATGGTCATCCTGCTTTCCACTTTGGAAACTTACGCTACATTAATACTGGCTTTTCCTGCAAGTTGTTATTCCTAATGCGTGGTATTAAGAAGTAAAATTAACACTGTCTCTTTTAATGTAGTACCTTTAAATATTTCCCACTCTAAGAGAAATAAAAGGTATGAAAGATACTTTCAAAATAGGATGGAGATTGAGAACAAAGTGAGACAGAGTGAGGACAAGGTGATGATGACCTCTACAATAGTAGCTAAGCTCCCCAGAATCCAAGTCACAAAAACAGAAAAAAAGTAGAGATTTAAGAAAGTTATGGATGAAAAAAGGAGTGAAGCCAATATAAAGGAGACTGTACATGAGACACCAATGTGCAAAGGGCAAATAAAGATGACTGAAAAACATATAACTGCTTTCAATTTCAGCATGGGGTGAACATGACGGGTTCAACAGAAGATGAAGTCAAAGATATTAAAAGTGTTAGTAAATAATGTGGCATATGTAATAACAGAAGTGAGTTGTGCTTCCCAAGAGAGTGACCTGATGGGACAAATAATATCTGTAAAGATAATTAGCACAATTTTTAATGCAAAAAATTGTAACATCACTATCCAGAGGGCAGATGGATAACTCTCTCTGAAGTTTCTCAAACTTGATATAAGACATTTAGGTTTTAGCTCAAGATCTTTGAGCATTGGCAAGTCTGTCACGTCTGCAATGTTAATCACTGGTGTTAGTCATGTCTTCAGCCTCTTGGTTTCCTAAGGAGATAATAAATTCATCACCATTATTATGTGCCATGTCGTACAACATGGGCGATTGTGGTCTTTGACCACAATTGTTCTTGACAAATTATTTTACAGAACTGGTTTGCCATTGCCTTCTTCTGGACAGTACCTTTACACGAATGAGCGGTTACATTTTGCTACATCATAAATGGCTTTGACCGCTAGTCTGCACAATTATAGAGTATTTAACACTTCCCAGCGACATCAATATGATAAAACTCATTTTAACTGATGATATTTGAAGATGTGTTGATTTATTATTGATGTTACACTCTAACACAATACACTAAAGAGATCAGTTGCATGAAAGTCTTTCTATTAAACAGGATTTTCTTTCATTATGGTTGAGTCTACACAAGCTCAACATTACTCTGAAGTGGCTGCTGCTGAGAATGTAGTTATGTGGTAAGAGCATAACACTATATTTTTGTTTTAATGGTTCAAATGCTTCTTGAATCACTAAACTATTTCCATTTAACATTAAAAACATTACATTTACTAAAGCTTTCAGTGGTTTTTGCAGATATTTCCTCAGCAATACTGAATTACCTTCACAAGTGTTCATGTTTAACATGTTGGTGTCATCTGATCTATATAATAACTAAATATCTGACAAACTTACTGAAGCTCAATGCTATCAATTCACTTTTCTCACAAAGGAATAGCTCTTGAACTGATTGTAGTGATGCCAGCAGAGAATTAGGAATCTTTTACATTTCTAATAGCTACCTCTTTCCACAATCTATCTGATCAGTATGGTTTACATATCCTGGGAAAGATTTCAGAGAATATACAGTGTTTTGTCAAAATGCTTCAGCTTATAAGTTCTTACTTTCATACATGTAGCCAACATGGTCTCAACACAAATTTGTAACATATTTGTCTCCAATTAATTAATTAACTATTGCTTTTCACTGCAAAAACTAACTCCTGTAAAGCATGGCAGCAGGAAAATACTAACATTATATGTGATTACAATTTTACTGAGTAAACAGTCAGTAAAGAAATACATTAAGTATAGAAGTGACACAAAACCTCTACTTTGATGCATTAATTTAACTGCATATCGAACTTTGCAGAATTATATATGTATAAGGTCAGGGTACTGTAAGGAAACAAGCCCTTTGACTCACCAAGACCACACTAACTGTCAATCACCATTTTACCCTTATTTGGCATTAATCTCATTATTAAAAATCCTCTCTACATTCTAATCAACCGTCCCCCTGTGCTAATCAATTGGCTGGAGTGTTCACCAATATCTTTAGCCTCTCGCTTTGGCAGTCTGATGTACCCACCTACTTCAAGCAGGCTTTAATTATACCAGTGTCATGTGGTAATCTGCCTCAGTGACTATTGACCAGTAGCACTTACATCCACTATGATAAAGTGCTTTGAGAGATTGCTATTGAAACATATCAACTTCAGCCTGAGAAACGATTTGGATCTGCTCTAATTTGACTATTCTCACAACAGGTCAAAAGCAGATGCCACTTCATTGGCTCTTTACCCAACCCTGGAACATCTGGACAGCAAAGATGCATATATCAGGATGCTCTTCATTGACTTCAGCTCAGCATTCAATACTATCATCTCTTCAAGACTAACAAATAAGTTTCAAGACCTAGGCCTCAATACCTCCATGTGCAACTGGATCCTCGATTTCCTCACTTGCTGATCCAGTCAGTTCAGATTGTTAAGAACATCTCCTCCACAATCATCATCAGCACAGTTGCACCATAAGGCTGTGTACTTAGCCCCCTGCTCTACTCACTTTATACTTATCACTGTGTGACTAAGCATAGTTCCAATGCCATAATTAAGTTTAGTGATGACGCAGCTGTCACTGACCAAATCAAAGGTGGTGATGAATCAGCACAGAGGAGGGAGATCAAAGAGCTGATTATTAACTTCAGGAGGAAGAAACCTGAGGTCCATTAGCCAGTCCTCATGAGGGCATCAGAGGTGGAGACGGTCAGCAACTTTAAATTCCTCAGTGTTATCATTTTGGAGGATCTCTTCTGGGTCCAGCATGTAACATAGCAGTGCCTCTACTTCCTTAGAAGTTTACTAAGATTCAGCATCACATCTAAAACTTCTATAGATGTGTGGTTGCATCACGGTCTGGTATGAAAACACCAATGCCTTTGAACAGAAAAGCCCACAAAAAGTAGTGGATATAGCCCAAACCATCACAGGAAAAGCCCTCCCCACCACAGAGCACATCTTCATGGGGTGTTCTCACAGAAAAGCTACATCCAACATCGAGAAACCCACCATCCAGGCCATGCTCTCTTCTCGCTGCTGCCCTCAGGAGCCTCCAGCTCTCATCACCAGTTTCAGGAGCGGGTATTACCCATCAATCATCAGGCTCTTGAACAAGAAGGGATAACTTCACTCACCCCCATCACTGAGTTATTTCAACAACCTATGGACTCACATCATCTTATGTTCTTGATATGTATTGTTTATTTATTTAACTTTGTGCTGAAGCTCAGTTCTTGTGACAATAATATATCAATTCCAACTCCAACGCGATTTTGGGAAGTGGGAGAAAACTAGAACATTCAGGAAGAATGTGCAAACTCCACACACAGACAGCACACAAGTTCAGAATTGAATGTGGGCCTCTGACAATGTGTGGTAGTGGCTTCACCAGCTGTGATACGGTGCACAAATTCATACTTGTTGGGGCCACCAGGTCATACCTGTCTGCTACAGGTACAAATGGGTGGGTAAACCAGCTTCCATCTGTGAAAATATGTCTACATGGCCACACAAGTTGCAAGCACAAACTAAGCATCAGGTATTTGAGTCTCAGGCCACTCAGTGGGAGGGCCTGAAGTCCACAGTCACCATCAAAGACCTTTTAATTGTTTTAAATGTCTCTAATCTCCAATAATCAGAGACATTCAAATATTATATAGAGACTCAAATGAAAAAAATAAATATTATTTAACATTTTAAAAAATGAAAAATAATTTAAAGCTCCTTAAAGTACTAGCAATTAATCAAAACAGTGAGGTCAAGCAAATAAGGAATTCTACTGATGAATCCTTTCATGTAAATAAACCCATTGAAAATGAATGGTGTGGCGCTTCCACCTTCAGATATAAAACAATGGGCTGGGCTCAAAATATATCAGGCTCCCCCGTTTAGTATGTTTGTAGACTGATAAAGGTCAGGTACATCAGAATCTAACCTCTGGTTCATCTCTGACTCCCAGATGTTAATGTATAGCCATGGAAGCAAGGACAAATCAAATAGTCAAAAATTAAAGATCAATACAATGCAGCTTTGTATCACTCAAAATTTTACCACTTCAGATCAGTAACCTAGAACAATAGAGAAGAGGTGCGAGCTTTAAAAAAAAAGAAAGGCTGCCTTTTTATGGAAAAAATATACACTGGTCAACAATTTTAGGGTAACAAGCTACATAGGATGATACTGAGACACAAGAGACTCCAGATGCTGGAATCTGGAGCAACACATAATCTGATGGAGAAACCCTGAAGGTTCAGCAGCATCTGTGAGGTGGAGGGACAAGGAATTATCAATGATTTGGGTCAGGACTGATGCAGAGTTTCAAACTGAAATGTGGAAAATTTCTGCCTGCCCCCAACCAGCAGATGCTACTTGACCTGCTGAGATCCCCCATAAGATTGTTTGCGCATAGGGTGAGACTGAATTTGCTTTGGTTTCTGGTCGTCAGAAAATGACACTGTGTGAAAAGCTCAGTACACATAGAAAAAAATTCCATACAGCTTTTCCTGTCAGATTTACTTACTGGTATATGTCCTTCCTCAGAACTGTTCTTCCAAGGGGATTATCAGCCTGCGGAGCCATGGATACTGAACCAATTTTAACAACCAAAGTATCCTCTTTTGTCTGTGTACTTCCTGCAATTCAGATTGGGAAATGCACATTACATGGTTGTAAATTCCAATTTAATTTAAACTTAAAGAAGACATGCTGTTATGATCCCAATGTTAAACACAAAGAAATAAAAACCTCTCCCAATCAGGACATTCCATTATTAGTACTGAACAGCAAAAGAAATATTTTCTTAGCTTTAGAAAAGACAAAACCAAGTCTATGAACTTAGAAACGATAGAAACCATAGAAAAACTACAGCACAGAAACAGGCCTTTTGGCCCTTCTTGGCTGTGCCAAACCATTTTCTGCCTAGTCCCACTGACCTGCACACGGACCATATCCCTCCATACACCTCCCATCCATGTATCTATCCAATTTATTCTTAAATGTTAAAAAAGAACCCGCATTTACCACCTCGTCTGGCAGCTCATTCCATACGCCCACCACTCTCTGTGTGAAGATGCCCCCCCAATGTTCCCTTTAAACTTTTCCCCCCTCACCCTTAACCCATGTCATCTGCTTGCATTCACTCTATCTATACCCATCAAAATTTTATATACCTCTATCAAATCTCCCCCCATTCTTCTACGCTCCAGGGAATAAAGTCCTAACCTATTCAACCTTTCTCTGTAACTGAGTTTCTCAAGTCCCGGCAACAACCTTGTAAACCTTCTCTGCACTCTTTCAACCTTATTTATATCCTTCCTGTAATTTGGTGACCAAAACTGAACACAATACTCCAGATTCGACCTCACCAATGCCTTATACAACTTCATCATAAAATTCCAGCTCTTATACTCAATACTTTGATTAATAAAGGCCAATGTACCAAAAGCTCTCTTTACGACCCTATCTACCTGTGACGCCACTTTTAGGGAATTTTGTATCTGTATTCTCAGATCCCTCTGTTCTACTGCACTCCTCAGTGCCCTACCATTAACCCTGTATGTTCTACCTTGGTTTGTCCTTCCAATGTGCAATACCTCACACTTGTCTGTATTAAACTCCATCTGCCATTTTTCAGCCCATTTTCCCAGCTGGTCCAAGTCCCTCTGCAGGCTCTAAAAACCTTCCTCACTGTCTACTACCCCCTCCAATCTTTGTATCATCAGCAAATTTGCTGATCCAATTTACCAGATTATCATCCAGATCATTGACATAGATGACAAATAACAATGGACCCAGCACTGATCCATGTGGCACACCACTAGTCACAGGCCTCTACTCGGAGAAGCAATTCTCTACTACCACTCTTTAGCTTCTTCCATTGAGCCTATGTCTAATCCAATTTACCACCTCTCCATGTATACCTAGCGACTGAATTTTCCTAACTAACCTCCCATGTGGGACCTTGTCAAATTTCTAGCATATTGAAGAAAATACAAAGCTATTCTGATACTTCTGTAAATAAAAAAGCTCTTCAACTTTCTAAAAGTCTATCTAGCTTTTAACCAATATTTAACATATATCTTAAACACAAAACATAGAATAGAATGGCTCCAGAACAGGCCCTATGCTCCATGATGTCTGTACCAATTATTATGCCAAAATACACTCCTCCTATCTAATTGTGCATGATCCATATCCATTCATTCTCTACATCTTCATGTGCTTCTCTAAGTGCCTCTTTAATAGCATGATTGTATCAGTATCCATCATATCCATCACCCCCCTCTCACACCCCAGCAGCACGTTCCAGGTACCCATGACTCAGTGTGTCAAAAAACTTGCCTGGCACATATCCTTTCAACTTTTCTGGTCTCACCCCAAAGCTATACACTCTGGTGTTTGACATTTCCATCCTGGGAAAAGGACTCGACTGTCTACCCTATCTATGCCTCTCATATACCTCTCATAATTTTACAACTTGCTAAACTTCTGATGACTTCCCTTTCTAACAAAAGGTTGCCAATTTGAAATGTTAGCCATGGTACTCTCTGACCTCCTGAGGGATTTGAGAATTTTTCAGCTTTAATTCTTCTGAGAACATATTTAATGCAGAAATAGTTTTTATATATTTCCCCATGACAATAGACAACTTTTGAATAATTGACTGATTATGCAGAATTCAAAACTGTATGGGATAAATAGAACAGAAGATATAAATTAAATACTCACATAAAAATCCTTTCATTGCAAACCACAAACCCACAACTCCCAGTTCATTTTAGATAAGACATTTTCAACCCAAAAATAGCGTAACTATGTCAGTGCTGTCTCTTTCGATTAACCTGAGTGATTCAGCTTTCTTATTGGTTTAATGTTGATGTTGATAATTACATGCAACCTCTCTATTCACAATCTCGGTCCTACTTGTTGATTGGGTTTACAGGCCTGTCAATTACAAACTGAAATTAACCACCAAGGAGATTGTGGAAGTTCACAGCTCAGAAAGAGGTTATTCACCCCACTGAGTATATACCAGCTGGAAAATTACATAGGTTACTCTCACCTCCCAAACTTTGGTTCACTGCAGGTTCTTTGTGCGCAAACAGATATGGTTAAATGAGAAGGCTTACAACCCTACTCTCCTTTCAGGCAGTGACTTCTAAACTCCAACCTATCACTGAGTGTTTTTTTTTTATTTCTAAACTTCCTTCTGATCTGTCTGCAAATTTCTATCTATCTCTGTTCCCTTATCACTGATCTCCTTTATGCTTTCCTTGTCTCATAATTTCATATGCTTACCTCAATTACATCTCCCCATAGGATTCATTTTTTTCCCCACAGTCATGAGCATTGCTCAAAACTATAATTCTCCTGCACCAGCAGCTTCTAGTTTTGTGGGTTTTGAGGTGGCTGATGAGGCCAGTATGGGAACCGCAGACTTCCATATGGGGCTGGAGATGGTTAGCAGTACAGACAGTGGGTCGTTTAGAGTATTAGAGCTACAGAGAGAGATACAGCACAGTAATATGCATTTCGGCCTAAGTGCATACTGGCTATCAACCACCTACTTGCACTAATCTTACATTAATCCCTTCTTAAAATTCTCTCAGCATTCTCTTCAACTTCCCCAGACTCAGCCTCTCACCTGCATACCAGAGACAATTTACAGCAGCTAATTAACCCACTAGCCTATACATCTTTAAGAGGAATCCCGGAACCTGGGTGAAACTCACAGTCTCAGAACATGCAACTCCACACATACAGTAACCTAAGTTAGAACTGAACCAGGATCTCTGATATTGTGAGGCAGTGGCTCAACTGGCTGTACTATTGTGGGATCTATTTGAGAGTTTGCGAGTTGATGCTTCCATTCTAATTGTTCCTTCTTGAGGATTTTGAGCATTTCTCCATTTTAAGCAATCATGAACCAAAAGTTTCCAGCAGTCAGTGGGAAGCTGCAGTCCCTCACAGATGCTTTGAACACATTCATAAACCTTTTCCACCATGAAAGACTTTGGCAAATGTCTGCACATACATGGTGGAGAGGATCCTGACTGATTGCATCGCAGCCTGGTATTAAGACTCCAATGCGTAGGATTGCAATAGACTACAGAGGGTGGTAGACTGAGCCAGCTCCATCAAGGACACAACCTGCCCCACAATCGAGGAATCTTCAGGACACAGTGCCTCTAGAAGGCAGCACCCATCTGCAAAGGACCTTCACCATTTGGAACATGCCCTCTTCTCATTACTACTATCGGAGAGGAGGTACGGGCGCCTGAAGACCCACACTCATTATTTTAGAAACAGCTTATTCCCCTCCATTATCGGGTTTCTGAATGGTCTAAGAACATTACCTCACTATTCCTCTTTTGCACTATTTATTTATTTAACTTTTAATTATAACATAGTCATTTTTATGCATTGCACTATACTGGTGCTGCAAAACAACAAATTTCATGTCATACATCAGTGATAATAAACCTGATTCTGATTGTGCCTGATAATATCTTCCCATGACAAACTGTCTCTTTTTGGAAGTCCAGTGATAAAATAGAAAATTTTCCCACTGGCATGTCAGGCCCTGGATGCCAGGCACCCCATCAATGGAGCTTGCAACTATAGTCCACTGGGTGCACTGAGTGCCTTAATTTTGGGATATTGACCTGGAAGGACACTGATGCAAGGTTATTAATCCTTTGGTTAACATAAAGGATTCTACAGAGATAGCATCGCCACATAAATAAGCCAAAATGTCAATAGAGCAATTAATTAATCTGCCTACTCATTGCTGCCTGTATTGCAAAGTTTCTATTACCCTTATCTACATTTTTCTTTTGCTCAAAACGGAATAGTTTTGGCATTATTTAGCTTTTCCCCACCTAATTAAGGTTATCAATTGATTAAAATAGTTCATGTTTTTTCTAGAATGCCTATGAGATGGCTTTTTAGAGCAGCTCATGGTCGAGCCCACTAGGGGATCAGCTATTCTGGATTGGGTGTTGTGCAATGAATTGGAATTGTTTAGAGAGCTTAAGGTAAAAAAAACTCTTAGGGGCAAGTGAGTATAATATGATCGAATTCACCCTGAAATTTAAGAAGTAGGAGTCAGCATGGTTTCCTCAAGGGAAAAACCTTGCCTGACAAATCTGTTGGAACTCTTTGAAGAAACAGCAAGCAAAATAGATAAAGGAAAATCAGCTGATGTTGTACACTTGGACTTTCAGAAGGCCTTTGACAAGGTGGCACACACGAGGCTGCTCTGAGCCTATGGTATACAGAAAAGATTCTAGCATGGATAAAGCAGTGGTTAATTGGCGGGAGGAAGCAAAGAGTGGGAATAAAGAGAGCTTTTTCTGATTGGCTGCCAGTGACTAGTGGTGTTCCACAGGGGTCTCCGTTGCAACCGATTCTTTTTAAGTTACATGTGAATGATTTGGATGATGGAATTGAATGCTTTGTTGCAAAGTTTGCAGGTGATATGAAGACAGGTGAAGGGGCAGGTAGTTTTGAGGGTGTAAAGAGGATATAGAAGGACTTAGACTGATTAGGAGAATGGGCAAAGAAACGGCAGATAGAATAGTGTCGGGAAGTGTATGGCTATATACTTTGGTAGAAAAAATGAAAGAGATGACTATTTTCTAAACAGACTGAAAATACAAAAACTGAGGCATAAAGGCACTTGAGAGTCCTTGTGCAGGTTAGTTCCCTCATGGTTAATTTGCAGGTTAAGTCTGTGGTAAGGAAAGCAAGTACAATATTAACATTCATTTGAAGAGGACTAAAATATAAAAACAAGAATGTAATGTTGAGATTTTATCAAGCATTGGTAAGGCCTTACTTGGAGTATTGTGAGCAGTTTTGGGCCCCTTATCTGAGAAAGGATGCGCTGAAACTGGAGAGGGTTCAAAGGAGGTTCACAAAAATTATCCCAAGGTTGAATAGCTTGTCATATGAAAAGCATTTGATGGCCCTGGGTTTGTACTTACTAGAGTTCAGAAGAATGAGGGGTGACCTCACTGAAACCTATTGAATGGTGAAAGGCCTTGATAGAGTGGATGCGGATAGGATGTTGACTATGGTGGGACAGTCTAAAACCAGAGGACACAGACTCAGGATAGAGGGGCATCCTTTTAGAATGGAGATGAGGAGGAATTTCTTTAGCCATTGAGTGATGAATTTGTGGAATTCTTTGCCACAAACAGCTGTGGAGGCCAAGTCTTTATGTATATTTAAGGCAGAGTTAGATAGATTCTTGATTGGTCAGGGCATGAAGGGATGTGGGGTGGAGGCAGGAGATTGGGGCTGAGAAGAAAAATGGATCAGCCATGATGAAATGGTGGAGCAGACTCAATGGGCCAAGTGGCTTAACTCTGCTCATACACCTTTTGGTCTTGTGTATCAAAAAGGGCATAATGTCATATGTGGCATTGATGAAGAAATAAATGCAAGAAGATCTTCTGCCATTGAGTTTGCTTTGCCATTATGATCAATCTAAGCCAGTGCCATTTATCAGCCATAGTTCCATAAACTCCTGATAAACTTACCCACAGGAGCTAGTCTCAGTGTCAGAAGGTCTAAATGCCCCTGCACCAATATCCTATGAGTGACAATTTTAGATTTACACATGTATATTATAAAATACCTCTTGATTTCCATCCTCAATATCCTGCTTTTAACTTTTCAGTTCATGTAAAACGTTTCTGATTCACCAGAAGAAATTGTTCAAGGGCAGCATATCAACTGCCTCATTAATTGATGGCCTAGTACAGAAGTAAAAAAAAAGCCTAACTTTACTCTTGCATAAACAAGAGAAAATTTGTAGATGCTGGAAATCCAAGCACACATAAAATTCTGGAGGAACTTAGCAGGCCAGGCAGTATCTATGGAGAAAAGCAGAGTCAATGTTTCAGGTCAAAACCTTTCAGCAGGACTGGAGAAAAAAAGCTGAGGAGTAGATTTGAAAACAGGGGGGAGGGGAGAGAGACACCAAGCAATAGTTGAAATTTGGAGGTGCAGGGATGAAGCAAAAAGCTAGGAGGTTGATTGATGAAAGCGACAGAAGGCCATGGAAGAAAGAAAAGGGGGGGGGGGGAGGAACACCAGAGGGAGGTGATGGACGGGCAAGGAGATAACATGAGAAAGGGAAAAGGAGATGGGAAAGTGGTGAAGGTTGGAGGCTACTCAAATGGAATACAAGGTGTTGTTCCTCCAACCTAAGTGTGGCCTTATCACGACAGTGGAGGAGGCCAAGGTTGGACATATCGGAATGGGAATGGGAATTGGAATTAAAATAGGTGGCCACTAGGAGATCCTGCTGGTTCTGGCAGATGGAGCGTAGATCCTTCAACTCATTGTGTCCATGCCACCCTTTGTACCGACCTACACAAATCTCAATTACCTATTCAATCAGAGCTGTCTATACTTTGGTGACTGTGGTACTTGTCTAGATGCTTCGCCAATGTCATGAGGGTTTCAGCCTCTCTGACCTCTTTCACAGCACATTCCAAACACCAACCACCTTCTGTGCAAAAAGTTGTCCTGATATCCACTCTCAGCCTCCTACTTATCCCTTAAACATTTTGTCTTTGACATCCCAACCATGTAAAGAAGATTTTTTTCAATCTAACCCCCCTCCCCCCCCACAACAATATAGCTCGATGAAGTCAACGCTTAGCCTCCTCTGTTCTAGTGAAAGCAAACCAAATATCTTCTGGTCTTTCCTTATAGCTGTAATGCTCTAATCCTGCTAAATGCCCTCAGCACCTGTTCCACAGCATCACACCTTTCCTATATTGTACAATGACA
The DNA here is from genome assembly GCF_030028105.1 of Mobula birostris. NCBI lineage: Eukaryota > Metazoa > Chordata > Chondrichthyes > Myliobatiformes > Myliobatidae > Mobula > Mobula birostris. Next base: position 82,255,934 of record NC_092370.1, on the reverse strand, counting down.
CACAATATTCTCAATATGGCTTATATCAAATTCAGTGCAGAGCTAGCAACCCTCCCAAAGCAGTGTTCAATGGATTACCTCCTTCATGCTGCTCATGCTCTCCTTTGGGAAAGAACACTCGAATAACACTTGTGTTGATGTACATAAGCGGCAAGTCCCGTGATGTCAGGGCATGTGCCCTCATAGGCTGCCCAGTTGATTTCCTCTTCCCCTTCGGCGTTTTTGGCAACTTAGCTTGGAATATACTTGCCACCTTGTGAATCAATGAGAAGGAGAGCACAACATCGAATGGCTGAGCACTTAGGAGGATCTCATGGAGATACTGGGGTGAACTGTCAATGAAGCCTTCTGCCAGCCTATGCAAGCTCCGCGAAGCCCGTTCTGATCTCGATGTTAATTTGTGTCTGACATTTCGTGTTACCGCCCTGGTGTAGGTAAGGGAAAGAAATCCATGCTGCTGGTGGGAGCCTTCTAAAAGTTTGGCTGCCATCTGCTTGATCACAAAATATACACAAATCAATAATGGGTAGCAGATATTTGTGCTAAATAAAACAGAGAAAAGTTACTTTATAGAAAGCATGCTTATTAAACTGTTTAAGGCAGTTTTAAAGTCATTTATTTTAAGCTGCAAGCATCACCATCTGTAATAAATATATAAAAATGAAAGTAGCCTTTTTCAAAGTCTCTTACAAGCAAATTACTTCCTTGTGTAGCACCAGGTGGGCCCTCCTTTTAAATGAAAACACACAACACAATTGTAATTGAAGCCCAGGTTTACTTTGAGTGAAAAACTATTTTAATGATTTTCATTACGTGTTTCCAGTTGCAAATACAGCTTGCTGACAAAGATTCATTGTCTTAAAATTACTCCTACACCTGCTCTGGATGTTTTGTTTTAAATAAGTCTGGGAATATACAGCTCCACATACATAATTGTTCTATTAAAGTGACTAACTACACCTTGTGCTCACTTGTTCCCTTATTTCATTGGACACCATAGTGAAGTCACAAAGCGTGAAGGAAGCCTATTGATCTCCAAAACATTACAGCACTGTGGTGACAGTAGAAGGGATAATATCTTTATTTTAATGATCAGTTTAAAAATTATTGTTATGGTACAATGCCCACAAGCACACAAAATATTAGGCAGTGGTGCTACTCAAGGAAGGAATTGAAAGGTTGATCACAAACTGAAGATTTCACACATAAATAGCAGTAAATTTATATAGATTAAAGGTTATTAAAAGATTAAATCAGTAAAAGTAATTTAACTTATTCCTTACAGGGGGAAAGAAGCCAGAAAAATGGCTGAAAGGATCTTGCTTGCTGAGGGGTCGAATCAACAGGGTGCGTCTGTTCAGCTTGTCAGTACAAGAAAGTACCACACCTCCAAAATGCCCGAGAGACCATGGGCCTTCCCCAAGGCTTGAGGTAACGGACAAGAGAGAGAAAAGAGACAGTGGTGGGGAAGGGAAAAAGCAATAAAAAAGGCCATAAGCAAAAAAAATTAAAGATTGTGTTGATTATATTGAAGGTTAATACAGCTAAAGGCAGCTGGAGGTACAGCCATCTCAGTGAACCCACGTTATGTGTTCCCAATATACCAAGAAATAAAATAGGCTTTATTGTTCTCTTGCCACCCAAATGACTGAGGTAGTCATGCCATAACTTTTATTTAATCACAAGTAGAAATGATCATCAGTAAACTCAATGAATAAATTTTTATTAATCAAATTTACAAAATAACATGATATTATAGTAATAAAACTTGGGAAATTCAAAGAAAAATTGAATGATGTTTTAATTTTGAATTTATAGTTATTCAATTGGGTGCACATAACAAAGGGAAAATTTAAAGACAGACTTACAGACTTCCTGTTGGTCTAATGTTTGGAATTAAATTCAGCAGAAAGTAGAAAACAAAATCCATTTGATTTGAAATGCAAGAGTAAGCATAATCAGAATAAGAAGACATAGTTAAAAGAACAAAAACCACTGCCTTCAGAAAATGCAGTGCTACATATTTTATGGGAACATGAAATTTTCAGTTTAAAAATAATTTTAATAACTCTCATAAATTTTCCATAATTATAATAAAGTCTGCGATTATTTCTTTGCATTTAGGTTTTTAGAATGGCACGTCACTGCCATCAGTTCAGTAATTATTTTAACTTCTGTTATTCTTTTACTTTCTCATAAACAATGAAGTATTTTTGAAGCAAATGTATTTATACATTTATATATAAACATATTTATATAATCCTTTGAGTTATTATAAACAGTAACTTTTATATATGGGAGGGAAGTCTCACAGATCAGAGTGGCAGCCACCTGTACAGAATTATGTTTGCCATTTTCTCTTGCAATTTAAAAAAATGTAATTCAGATATCAAAAGATTTAATTTTCAACAATAAAAAATGAATTTAAAAGAAATTATGATTATAATTCTATTATGGACTTATTGAGTATGCCTGCAAGAAGAAAATGAATCTTAAGAGTTGTATATTGTGACATATCTGTACTTTGATAATAAATTTACTTTGAACTTACTGGTATATCAGTTTTAAATTTTAAATGTAATTCTCTGGATAGACTAGAATTAAATGACCAAATGTTCCTGAGGAGAGAATGAAGGAGGAGGAAATGGAAGGAAGTTCTTGTCGAAATGGAATTAGGAAACTATATTTGAATAACAAATACAAATAATTAAGAGCTTTGTTTGATTATCTTTGAGGATCAGTACATATTAAGAATCACCTTCTCTGAAAAATGTGTAAGATTAGGTCTGACTGTAAATAGTCAGACTGTAAAAAGTACTACGGGTATATTTGCTGCATCCTTTTACATATTAAGCAGTCCATGTAAAGCATGCAAAATGTCAAATCTATTGAAAAACTTCTGCTAAATAGTTTAGTTCTTTTAACCATTGTCTTCACATTCTGCCTCAGAATTTGCAAGATAATTATCACTCAATTTAAAGGATTGAGAAATCTGTTGTGATTTATTCACTATGAGAGTCTCACCCCAGGTTTTTCTTTGCATTGTAGAAGGATTCCATCAAATTGTCCTGTGTGCCAGCCTTCACCTGGCCTGGAAAACACAATTCCTGCCTTGTCTAGTCTAAACAGTCTTGTGATTTTAGTGACTTACACAAAATATAAACTGCACTAAAAATACATACCTCAGCTTTTACCTAGCCTCTAGGAGAAATATTCACAACAAATCTAAATGATTAAACAAGAATTTCCATTTAGAAGTACTTCATTTATGAAATTAAGATATATTTCTGAATTGATCAGCACTTTACCAACATAAAGGTAGATGACTATTTATTCACTACGAAAATTTCATGAGGTTCTTATGTATATTTTTAGCTGCATATGGGGACTCAAAGAGAAGTTGCCCAAACTGGACAGGCTACATAGACAGAATTCAGCCCCCATGTGAAGTCATGATTTCCAAGTTTATTTCTTTCCATTTCCACAAAAAGTATTTCTTTATCCATACTTATATCAATACACATGCATGATTCTATAACAAGTCAATCTATAAGCTGGTAATTGGAACAGGAAAGCCAATGACAATTTTTTTCGTTGTTGTATAATGTACTCTGTCCATTGAATTAATCAGTGAGGGCAGAATGAGATGGAGTCACAGAGTGACACAGCACAGGATCAGGCCCTTCAGCCTACAGAATCCACACTGACAGAAATTACCCATTTTAACCCTCCCTAAATTATTTGCATTTCCTGATTAATACCTTCCAGATTCCACCTACACACACGGGGCAATATACAAAAGCAAGTAAACCAGCTTCATTATTTTCATCAATAGGGTGCTATATGATTGTTTTGATCGATAGTTGCACTACGTGATCAGAATTCTCAACTATTATATTCATCAGGGGCAAAAATAAGCTGGTTCAGCTAGTACAACATACTATACATCTGTACAAATCAGTTAAGATCGTAAGGCCATCAAATATAGAAGCATAAACATCATTTAGCCCATCAAATCTGTCCGTCATTCAAACCTGACCAATTTCCTTTCCAACCTCTTTCTTCTGCCTTTTCTCCACAACCCTTAACCCCTTTACTAATCAGAGCTTAGTATCTGTCTTAATTAATTCCAATGACTTGGCCTCCACAACGCTCTGTGACAACAAATCCCACAGATTCCTCACCCTCTGCCTGAATAAATGTCTTCTCATCTCAGTTCTAAAGGAATGTCCCTTTATTCTAAGACTGTACTCTCAGATCCTAGCCTCTCCTACTAATGGAAGCGTCATCTCCACGTCTACTCTATCCAGGCCTTTCAGCAAGACATCAGTGTTGGTGATACCACTGCACTGATACCATTATACTTACATATAATTTTAGCAAGGACAATAACCTATCAGTAACTAATATACACCTCAGAACCGTTAGGAAGATTTAAAAAAAATGCAGAGCCAGAGTTAAAGATACTGTACCATTCCAGGAACTACTATGTGGAGGGTTTCAAATAAGCTAAAATGTCATCTGGGGACTTTACTCACTTAGAGCTCTGTCTGTAGAAATTAGATTATAGTTGGTGATTTCTTGTTGTTTAAGGTGATAACCTATTAATGTGGAAATGCTTAACTTGCTCATTTTTTTTAGTTAGGGACAGTTGCACTAGCTCATCACATGATAGGCTTAGTACTATGCAAGGAGCAGCAGTTTGTTATCTGCCTCCACCATAACAATTGGTTTTCTAAACATTCCTTTGAAAGAAAGTGGTGGCAATGAACAAAAGAAACAAATATCCAATTTAGATCACCAAAGGTCATTTATAACACTGTGCTAACAGGATAATAAGTAACTAGAGAACATTCTTAAAATAATAAACACAGATTATTGATCCATGCACAAGATACAGTGACATGCAAAAGTTTGGGCACCCCTGGTCAAAATTTCTGTTACTGTGAATAGATAAGCAAGTAAAAGATGACCTGATTTCCAAAAGGCATAAAGTTAAAAATGACACATTTCTTTAATATTTTAAGCAAGATTACTTTTTTATTTCCATCTTTTACAGTTTCAAAATAACAAAAATGGAAAAGGGCCTGAAACAAAAGTTTGGGCACCCTGCACGGTCAGTACTTAGTAACACCCCCTTTGGCAAGTATCACAGCTTGTAAACGCTTTCTGTAGCCAGCTAAGAGTCTTTCAATTCTTGTCTGGGGGATTTTCGCCCACTCTTCCTTGCAAAAGGCTTCCAGTTCTGTGAGATTCTTGGGCCATCCTGCATGCACTGCCCTTTTGAGGTCTATCCACAGATTTTCGATGATGTTTAGGTCAGGGGACTGTGAGGGCCATGGCAAAACCTTCAGCTTGAGCCTCTTGAGGTAGTCCATTGTGGATTTTGAGGTGTGTTTAGGATCATTACCCTGTTGTAGAAGCCATCCTCTTTTCACCTTCAGCTTTTTTACAGACGGTGTGATGTCTGCTTGCAGAATTTGCTGGTATTTAATTGAATTAATTCTTCCCTCTACCAGTGAAATGTTCCCCATGCCACTGGCTGCAACACAAGCCTAAAGCATGATCAATCCACCCCAGTGCTTAACAGTTGGAGAGGGGTTCTTTTCATGAAATTCTGCACCCTTTTTTCTCCAAACATACCTTTGCTCACTGCGACCAAAAAGTTCTATTTTAACTTCATCAGTCCACAGGACGCTTCCAAAATGCATCAGGCTTGTTTAGATGTTCCTTTGCAAACTTCTGATGCTGAATTTTGTGGTGAGGACGCAGGAAAGGTTTTCTTCTGATGACTCTTCCATGAAGGTCATATTTGGGCAGGTGTCACTGCACAGTAGAACTGTCCACCATCACTCCAGAGTCGGCTAAATGTTCCTGAAGCTCTTTTGCAGTCAAACGGAGGTTTTTATTTGCCTTTCTAGCAATCCTATGAGCAGTTCTCTCCAAAAGTTTTCTCGGTCAACTTGACCTCCACCGTTCCTGTTAACTGCCATTTCTTAATTACATTATGAACTGAGGAAACGGCTACCTGAAAATGCTTTGCTATCTTCTTATAGCCTTCTCCTGCTTTGTGGGCATCAATTATTTTAATTTTCAGAGTGCTAGGCAGCTGCTTAGAGGAGCCCATGGATGCTTAGACATGGACAAGGTTTGAGGAGTCAGCGTATTTATAAAGCTTTGAAATTTGCTTCACCTGGCCTTTCCTAACAATGATTGTGAATAAGCCATAGCCCTAAAAAACTAATTAAGGTCTGAGACCTTAGTAAAAGTTATCTGACAGCTCAAATCTCTTAGGGTGCCTAAACTTTTACATGGTGCTTCTTTCCTTTTTTTCACTCTAAAATTGTACAAAACAAAAATAATACACTAATCTTGCTTAAAATGTTGAAAAGAATGTTTCGTCTTTAACTTCATGACTTTTGGAGATCAGTTCATCTTCTAATCACTTCACTATTCACAGTAACAGAAATTTTGACAGGGGTGCCCAAACTTTTGCATGCCACTGTATGTCCTATGTGGATAATAGGTTACAAAGGCATCCAGCAACCATATTGCGAAATTACTATGCAAAAAATAGTAATGTAAATAGCAGTATATTATAAACGTGGACACTAACATATATATGAAATCAACTCTTACGAACATGATTGGAAGTAGTTTTTTTTAATTCTTCATTTGAAGACGATATTGTTGACAAGACTAGTTTATGTTGCTCATTCTTAATGACTCTTGAACTTAAAAGCTCTCTGGACTACTTCAGATGACAGTTGATCATATTGCTGTTAGTCTGGGTGTCTATTAAACAACATAGTTCCCTCCTTTGAAGGTTTTTATTAAAGGGAAGGTTTTATCAACTATCTGATATTTCCACAATCATTATTTCTGATAGCAACTTCATTCCAAATTAATTTAATAAACTTCATTTTAATGCCCCACCCACTAGGGCAGAATTTGAGTTAATCACCAGTCTAGGCCTTGGATGTATTCCTATATGCATGGTGTAAATAGCAAGTAAGAGCAAACAATGATATGCAAATTACATTCAAAATGCAATTTCCATGAACTAAATAAAGATGAAGAATTAAATTGCATCTCTGAGACTGGGTATTTTCATTTTCTAGGTCATAATCTTCAATGGATGCCATTATAAAGAGAGTCAGAACTCAGCTCATATTTCCACATTAGAGCACCTCTGCTGGGATTTGAATGTGTGCTGATACATTCCTAAAGCTGTAACACTTGCTGAGCTTTTATCAAATTTCCAAAGGTCTTAACTAATCGGAGATCATGGCCCAATGTCAATAGCCAGAATTCCCAGCCTGAAGGGAGAATTATTGTTTAATTGATAACTCTGACTTAAGTGTTTTAAAGTCCAAGACAGGACCAATTTCAGTTTTAGCTATGGCTCTCCCTTACTGTAATTAACTTCCGTCACAGTCTCACCTTCCATCTTAAAAGATGGATGGAATAATATTTAATCTTCATTAAGCAACATATGAATCACAAGTGATGAAGGGTAACTGCAATGTGGAATTTTTCAGAGATACAATTCTCAAACTATAACAAGTATAATCCCATATCTCCATTTTAAATCAAATGAAAAGAATAAAAGCATCTTAACATTTTTCTTACAATTTTATAAAATTGAAAAATTCAATATACAAAAGAAAGATAAAAAAAAAAATTATCCTGGAACAAGTTACAATGTAGCCTTTTCAATAATAAATAATGCTTAATAACTTCATATCTAAATACATTTTACATATAAGTTTATGGTCTCTTAATAAATTTATAAACTTTTGTGAATTGGGCTTACATAAGTGGTCAGAAGCAATACTGGGTGAGGTGACTGAAACCAGGCAGTAGTACCTGTGTGTAGTCATCAGTATTATTTGTAATATTTGTTTCTCAGATTGGCCAATTTGAAAATGAAGGGGGGGGGGGCGCATAAACAATCTATACATAAATCTGTTTCAGAAGTTGTTGAGAAACTCATATTATAATTTGTTGAAAGGTCCAAAGCTTCAGTCCATCAAAAAGCATCAAACTTTATTAACAGGAATTCACAGGGAATTGTGACGCAGCAAGCTGTAAAGCTTATGAAATGCCAGGACCAGGAAAAGTCTCTATTTTGTTATACTGTTGGCTAGAGTCTGATGTCAGAGGTGCATAACAAGTTCTACAATCAAATGACATGGCCTGTATGCACCAATTCCTCAGGCTACAAAGCCAAGGTTCTCAGTACATTGGTACAGGAGCACTACCCATATAATTCTCTGCAAATCCTCACACCCAATATGTGCTGTGACTGAATGTTAAACCTAGTCCTCATTGAAGTTTAAAATTACAGCCATAAGATATTGCAGATATGCACCAAATGCCAAAACATCCAACAGCAGCACTTCTTCAATTTGCTAATCATGGTCCTATCTTGACTAAGGAACCATCATGAACTTACCTGTTTTTGTAGTGATCAATATTGAAGCTGCCTACTTTGCACTTAAGTTTAGTGTAAACATCTTGTATATCCACTGAAGCACTCAAGTCTTCGAGTTCACTCACAACACAGATCTCTGCAGGCATAACCAAAGAATTGTATTTATACAAAAATTGATAATTCTGTCATTGCCTTACAAATCATCCAACAAAAGAAACATTACATTTGTACTTATAAGCTCAACCTCTAATAAGTTTTATAATTGAGGCTCTAATTCAGCATGGTGTAAAAGTACAAAACAGAGCATTTATTCAACAGCATTGTATTTTTTTCCTTTAAAATTCATGACCCACTCTCTAATTTAGACTTCTCTAACTTCTGCTAATGCCCCACCTCCCCCCATACCCCATCCGTTATTTTTATACACACATTCTTTCTCTCACTCTCCTTTTTCTCCCTCTGTCCCTCTGACTATACCCCTTGCCCATCCTCTGGGCTTTTCCCTCCCCTCTCCCTTTTCCTTCTCCCTGGGCCTCCTGTCCCATGATGCTCTCATACCCCTTTTGCCAATCACCTGTCCAGCTCTTAGCTCCATCCCTCCCCCTCCTGTCTTCTCCTATCATTTTGGATCTCCCCCTTTTAAATCTCTTACTAACTCTTCCTTCAGTTAGTCCTGACGAAGGGTCTTGGCCTGAAACGCCGACTGCTGCGTTCACCAGCAACTTTGATGTGTGTTGCTCTAATTTAGCTCGTTTGATTTCTTTAATTCACACAAATAGTTCTTACAAAAGGTGCTCATGTTCAAATCTTCATAAAAGTTACTCAGATATGTGACTGCCAGGGTAACTTAGCAGCACAGAATTCTTTGGAACACAATGAAACCATATAAATACCATTTGGTTGATGTCATCTTGACAGCATGAGGGGATGAGAGAGGAATTTTCCACAGCATCTTTCTCCCCTACTGAATCTTATGGTTTCCATCTTTCAGGAACTTACATGGTTGAGGTTAGGTGACACAGTGAGGAAGTATTTAGTCATGATGCTCCAACAATCGTGAATGTGGACAAGCTAATGGACCAGCTACTCTTTTCATGCCTCAGAATTTCATATCTTAATGGCAAGTCAATGCCTCAAGCTTTCTACACACAATAAATACCTCCTCATTTCAATCCTGTGCAATGAAAAACAAATTCCACTTAGAGCTCTTCTTTAAGGTAAGGGGAATTGTTAACAAGAACCTAAACAAAATACTCTATTACTGCAAAGCACAATATGTGTTAGAGACTGTAATCTGATGTCAATGAGAAAGGAAATCATTTCAGTAGCAAGAGTCACAGACTGTGAACACACATTTTAGGGAAATCATAAAAATGATTGGGATAAGGTGAAATTTCTTTGAAAAAGGGAAACATTTGGAATCCTCTATTGCAGCGGACTGTGGATAAATAGTTGATAGATATTTGAATGCTAAAGAGATGAATGGATATGGGGATTAGCTGGAAAGCAGAGTTGGCTATAAACTAATTGAATTATATTACAAATCTGATAGCTTGCATAGCCACAAATGCTTCTCTCACATTATATGAAAGAATTCAACGTTGAGGGAACTTGCTTCAGGTTCTCAATTTAAAGATCTAAATTTCTGTGAGGAAATGCAATAATCTGAATGCCAAAGAGTTAAAGGGTGAATGAGTGAATTTTAATCTGATTAATTACTGGAGAAGAAACATTTCTCACCTGTACCACTATTGCCAGATTCACGTGCAAACAACTTAACAGTCACTTTAGGCAACATCCATTGCATCCATAAACTGATACATCCAGTGGTCCCACCAATGTTGCTAGTTTTCTGCTCCAGGGTGGAGGAGTCAGAGAAAGGGCTCTCATCAACCATTTGGACTGAATCACCCTGTGGAAAATATTTATGTTTAAGAATTTCTCAACAGCTGTGGAATGAAATAATTATACATGACAGTTTCCTTTATTAACCACAACTAAACCACATCTTTGGATGCAAAGATCCTGAATATGAAAATGAACAAGAAATAAACCATCATCTACATTTATTCTTTTAAACTAAATTTTATGAGGTGGATGGAAAATAGTTACAAAACCGTCAACTTCAATTCTCTTTACATTTCCAGGTAAAAAGGCCAACTTAAATGGCATGGTGTATCATTTCAAGATGTTCGAAATTATTTTACACCCAGTGTTTGTTTAGAAAGGGAAATGAAGCAAAGAGTTCACACTAGGCAGACATATAAGTGACCAGAATGACCAGAACAAATTATTTCATCTGTTGTTTGAAGGATAAATATTGGTCAGAACTGTAGGAGAATCTGCAAAGAGTACACTTTATACATCCACCTGAGGCATTAGTTGGGTCATTCATTTAACAACCCATCCAACAACTTAATAATCAAGTATCTGGAGTGAGTCTTGATCCTCGAGGCAAAAATGTTATCAAATGTGCCAAGGTAATGAAGAAGAAAGCCCTTAACTCTGAGTGGAGTCATCGGGGCGCCATCGTGACGGCATTTTTTTAAGCAGGCTTTCTTACTTTTATGAGGCTGAGTTGCTAGCTCGACGCTCAACCCAGCATGGATGGAAAGCGTGCAAGGGAGCCGGCTGAATTCAAACTCGGGAGCCTTTGCTCCGAAGTCTGATGCTGATGCCACTACGCCACCAGCCGGCATAAGATAATAAAGATATTAAATTATTTGTTTTAATAATTACTAACATTTGTTTTATCTTTAACATTTCAATTCAGCAAGTGTAACCACGTATTAGTTATTTCTACTCCAAAAGTATAAAAAAAATCTTACAACACTCCATGAATCACTTCTCTACATTTAAATTTGTTCCTTTAATCCTAAGATTTTGAAACAGATTTCTTTTAAATGCTTGTATTAAAGGAAGCATTAATCTCACTGACATTCACTGGTTATTGATGACCTGTGACTGCAATGGCAAGTTTATAGACTTTTCTTTAAAGTTCTTACACTGTGATCAACGGTGGCTTAGCCAGCTTTAACAAACGTGTATATGTGAGTCCAGCTGCCACTACCTGACCACATTTTCATGACTATAAACAGAAGTTCGATGGAGCTGCTTTGAACTGTCTTTTACAAGAAACAATCAACTAGTCTTTCAGAAAATTTATTTTCTTTAGGCAAGTCAAAACATCCAATCAAAATTTCATAAGGTGGTGTTATTGTTTTCTTTCCATAATCTGTACTAAAGAAAAATGGGCTGAAACTAAAACTTAATCTCTGTTTCCAAAATGAAACATCACAGTTCCCTCCTCAAATGAAAGATCTTTTCCACATACCAACAGCCTATAGTACCATTAACGTTCACCAAGCAAGACCATGTAATTCCTATAAGATTTATACACTGATTACGATCTAAAAGTGGGTCAGAACCGTTAAACCTTAAATAGAAGAATAAAGAAACATATAACAACTTTTAAGTATAGTATCAACTTCCAGGCTAGCAGATGGACTCTAACTGGCAGTGAGGAAAGGAAAATGAAAGTAAAAGGCAGCACACAGGGTTAATGACAGGATTCTTAGTAGTGTGGAGGAAAAGAGGAATCTTGGGATCCACATCCACAGATCACTCAAAGTGGTCGTGCAAGTTGATAGGATGACTAAAATGGCATATGGTGTGTTGGACTTCATTAGTTGGGGGACTGAGTTCAACAGGTAATATAGGAAATATAGGAAGGATGTAGTAGTTTTAGAAGGGGTGCAGATAAGATTTACCAGGATGCTGCCTGGATTAGAGGGCATGCCTTACGAGGATAGATTGATGAGCTAGGACATTTCTCTTTGGAGTGAAAGAGGATAACAGGTGACTTGATAAAAGTGTATAATATGCTAGGAGGCATAGACAGGGTGGACAAATTTCTCAGGGCACAAATGGCTAATATGAAGGGTACAATTTTAAGTTGATTGGAGGAGGTGGGGCGAAGTCAAGGTGGCATTAAACAGCGACTCCTTTGCTTGCATCTTTAGAAAAGCTCTATTTCTATCTTTGATATCTCTTTTTTTTTTCTTTTTCAGGGTATGGGGGGATTCTTTTGAAGACCCTGACCTGGAATTACACTCTGACTTTGGTTCTTTGCAGGAATGCGACCCACTCTCAGCGCCTCACAACCGGCCACTTTTTGATATCCCAAGGACGCGGTCTGGAAGATAAGTGCGCCTTCAAGGTTCTGAATTTTCGTGGTTCTGGGGACGTGCTGATTCTAGGCTGGTGCCTCTGACTGAAGCGTCATCTGTTTTAAATTCTGTGGAAATGGAGGCCGTGCACTTTGGGATTTTTATAAATGACTTGGATAAGTAAATGGAAATGTTGGGTATTGAATTTGCAGATGACACAGAACTTGCTGGTGGTGTGGATAGTGTAAAAGTTGTTGTAGTTTCCAACAGGACATTAATAGGATGCAGAGGTGGGCTGAGAAGTGACAGATAGGGTTCAATCCAGAAAAGTGTGACGTTATTTACTTTGGAAAGTTGGACTTGAAGGCAGAATACAGGGTAATGACAGGATTCTTAACAGTGTGGAGGAACAGAGGGTTAGTGAGGTTCACATCCGTAGATCCCTCAAATTTGCAGCTCATGTTGATTGAGTGGTTAAGAAGGTTCAGGTGTGTTAGTCTTAATTAGTCAGGAGATTGAGTTCAAGAGCCACGAGGTAAAGTTGCAGCTCTATAGAATTCTGGTTAGACCACACTTGGAGTATTGTGAACAAGAGAAAATCTGCAAATGCTGGAAATCCAAGCAGCATACACAGATGCTGGACGAGCTGAGCTGATCTGCTGAAGGGTCTTGGCCCAAAACATTGACTGTACTCTTTACCATAGATGCCACCTGGCCTGCTGAATTCCTCCGGCATGTTGCGTGTCTTGGAGTATTGTGTTTAGTTTTGGTTGCCTCATTATAGGAAGGATGTGGAAGCTTCAGACAGGGTACAGAGGAGATTTACCGGGATGCTGCTTCGATTAGAGAGCATGCTTTCTGTGGATAGATTGACTGAGCTATGGCTTTTCTCTTTGGAGAGAAGGAGGATAAGAGGTGACTTGATAGAGGTGTAAAACATGAAAAGAAGCATAGATAGAGTGGACAGCCAGTGACTTTTCCCAAAGAGGAAATAGCTAATACAATGGGGCAAATTTTAAAATCTTTGAAGCGAAGTATGGGGGGGGGGTGCCAGAAGTGGGTTTTTTACTCTGAGTTGTAGGTGTGTTGAACATGCTGTCAGGGATAATGGTAGAGGCAGGTACATTAGCAACATTTAAGAGACTCTTGGGCACATGGATGAGAACTAATGGAGGGCTATGTGGGAGGGAAAGGTTAGATAAATTCTGGAGTAGGTGAAATAGTCAAAACAACATAGTGGGCCAAAGGGCCCGTACTGTGCTGTGCTGTTCTATGCTATGTTTAAATGTTCTTCTTCAATGATCTGGTTCAAAGGTTCATTTTATCGTCAAAGTATGCAGCACAACTATGATATTCATCTTCTCCAGATAGCCATGTAATGCAGGGAAATAACCATGGGAATTGTTGAAGACATCAACTCCCTCCCCCTCCCCCCGTAATGAAAAAGAAACAAAACTCACAAACTCCAAAACCCCTCACCCCTTCCCTCACACAAAAAACAACAGATCACCTACATGGAAGACGGCAGCTAGAACATCAAAATCCCCAAACCCCCAACCCCCCCTCACAAAAAAGTGATGATAACATCAAATCCTCAACAGCCTCCCTCACAGAAAAGAACAGTGACAATAGCATCAAAACCTCTAACCCCCTCTATCACACACAAAAAACTAACAGATCACCCACATGGAAAAACACCAACAAGAACATCAGTCTCCAAATCCCCAACTCCTCCCTCTCACAAAAAGTAACATATCGCTCACCCACCAAATGGCTGCAAGAAAGAAAATACTGAAAAACTGAAGGAGACTAATATATAGTACCACCTCAGATAAATCTGAGAATCTCAGATAATCACATAAGTCTCAGAATATTTAAAACATCTTTCCATCAGCATTCAAGGAAAGTACCCACAGGAACTCAATCCTTCAGTGAAAAGCAACTACCATGCTGTCTACCAACTGCCATGGCCTCCATTCAGATCAACCTGCTGACCTCCTCTGCATATGCCTCGATGCTTCGATCTTCTTGGACGCGTTGAAATGGAGTCGTTCATGGCTCTGCATCCTATCTCTGGTCTTTTCTACAAGTCAGGTGATGTTTTCAGTCCTTCTTGGAACCGCTTCTCTGGTCTTCTCCATGAGGCAGCTCTCCAGACATAGAAGAGCGCTAGATTATTCAATCGTTCAAACTGCACATCACAGGCTCCAACAGTTTCCGTACCACAATCAAGACAAAACGAAACAAGCAGAAGATGTAGGGCAGGTGGAGTAATTGAAGATATTAGCTGTCTGAAAGATGTCGCCCAAAGAATCGTTGTTCGCTTGTGATATCTTGACCCAGCTTAACCCTTGGTTGATCTGGATTTAAAGAATGTATTGGCTTTTCTTTCATCAAGTTAGGATTCTCAGGTTCTGAAATATTTTTTGTCTTGAAACGCACAGAGAAGAGTATTGCTTGTAAAATATTGAACTTCTAATTAATTTGTCTGGAGTTGAACTATTCATACTTGGGAATGAATGATCACCAGTTTTCTTATGCTTGAAATAACTAGTTGAAAATGTATTTATTTTCTGTTTGAATAAAAACATTAATCCATTAAAAAATTGTGTGTCTAAGTGCCGCTATTAAAACAGCAGAATACTTATGATAGTAGTTAGGCACAAACAATGCCTGAGTAACATTGTACTAAATGGAATTCAGTTTAAACCTTCAATCTCCCATTTAATTCAGGAATGATGCATCATACATAGTCTAGTTAGACTGATTTGAAGTAAAATATTTTCACTCTATCTCTATCAAAGGACGATGCAAAGCAATCATTAAGTGTCTGACCATGGATCCCAGTACTTCAGTTAGAAAGTTTTTTCATTTGTGGCATATTTCCACTGGGGCAAAAAATATTTCATGTCTTTACTATAATCTTAGTCTCGGCATGCTGCTGACACCAATGATGAGTCCAACTTCATGATTGTAATTTTAAGTGCATATGTTTTGCAGGATATCTTTCTTTCTTTGTAAAAGAATAAATGCAATTTACACTGTTGTTCTTTGCGTCAACTCAAGAACATAGTAATTAGAACAGTATAGCATAATACAGGTTCTTTGGCCCATTATGTGTACCGACCCTTTAACCTACTCCAAGATCAAGCTAACCCTTCCTCCTATATAAACCTCCATTTATCCCTGTGTCTATCTAAAAGTCTCTTTGATGTATTTGCCTCTACCAACACCACCCCTTGCAGAACATACCATGCACCCACCATTCTCTGTGTAAAAAAAACCTACCCCTGACATCCCTCTATACCTTCGATAGGTACATTTAATGTCAGAGAAATGTGTACAATATACATCCTGAAGTTCTTTTTCTCCACAGACATCCACGAAAACAGAGAAGTGCCTCAAAGAATGAATGACAGTTAAAATGTTAGAACCCTTAACATGTGGTAACAAGCACATTAGTGAAACTTGGCTACAGGAGGGGCAGGACTGGCAGCTTAATGTTCCAGGGTTCTGATGTTTCAGATGTGATTGAGGCAGAGGAATGAAGGGTGAGGGGGTAGCATTGCTTGTCAGGGAAAATGTTACTGCAGTGCTCAGGCAGGACAGATTAGAGGGCTTGTCTACCGAGGCTATATGGGTGGAGCTGAGAGACAGGAAAGGTATGACCACATTAATGGGGTTGTATTATAGACCACCCAATAGTCAGCGAGAATTGGAGGAGCAAATCTGCAGAGAGATAGCAGACAACTGCAGGAAACATAAAGTTATGATAGTAGGGGATTTTAATTTTCCACATATTAATTGGGATTCCCATATTGTTAAAGGTCTAGATGGGTTAGAGTTTGTAAAATGTGTTCAGGAAAGTTTTCTAAATCAATATATAGAGATACCAACTAGAGAGGAAGCAATATTAGATCTCCTATTATGAAACGAGTTAGGACAGGTGACAGAAGTGTGTGTAGGGGAACACTTTGGTTCCAGTGATCATAACATCATTAGTTTCAACTTGACCATTGATAAAGACAGATCTGGTCCTCGGGTTGAGGTTCGAAACTGGAAAAAGGCCAAATTTGAAGAAATGAGAAAGGATCTAAAAAGTGTGGATTGGGACAGGTTGTTCTCTGGCATGGATGTGACTGTTAAGTGGGAGGCCTTCAAATGAGAAATTTTGAGAGTGCAGAGTTTGTATGTTCCTGTCAGGATTAAAGGCAAAGTGAGTAAGCATAAGGAACCTTGGGTCTCAAGGGATATTGGAACTCTGATAAAGAAGAAAAGGGAGATGTATGACATGTATAGGAAACAGGGAGCAAATAAGGTGCTTGAGGAGTATAAAAAGTGCAAAAAAATACATAAGGAAGAAATCAGGAGGGCTAAAAGAAAACATGAGGTTGCTTTGGCAGTCAAGGTGAAGGAAATTCCAAAGAGCTTCTACAGGTATATTAAGAGCAAAAGGATATTAAGGGATAAAATTGGTCCTCTTGAAGAACAGAGTGGTTGGCTATGTATGGAACCAAAAGAAATGGGGGAGATCTTAAATGTTTTGTTTGCGTCTGTATTTACTAAGGAAACTGGCATGGAGTCAATGGAAATAAGGCAAACAAGCAGTGAGGTCATGGAACCTATACAGATTGAAGAGGAGGAGGTGCTTGCTAGATTGAGGCAAATCAGAGTAGATAAATGCCCAGGACCTGACAGGGTATTCCCTCGGACCTTGTGAAGGAGACTAGTGCTGAAATTGCAGGGGCCCTGGCAGATATATTTAAAATGTCGGTATCTACAGGTGAGTGCAGGAGGATTAGAGGATAGCTCATATTGTTCCGTTGTTTAAAAAAGGCTCAAAGAGTAATCCGGGAAATTATAGGCTGGTAAGTTTGACGTCAGTAGTAGGTAAATTATTGGAAGGAATACTAAGAGATAGGATCTACAAGTATTTGGATAGGCAGGGACTTATTAGAGAGAGTCAACATGGCTTTGTACGTGGTAGGTCATGTTTAACAAATCTATTAGAGTTTTTCGAGGAGGTTACCAGGAAAGTGGATGAAGGGAAGGCAGTGGATGTTGTCTACATGAACTTCAGTAAGGCCTTTGACAAGGTCCCGCATGGGAGGTAGTTAGGAAGATTCAGTTGCTAGGTATACATGGAGAGGTAGTAAACTGGATTAGACATTGGCTCAACGGAAGAAGCTAGAGAGTGGTAGTGGAGGATTGCTTCTCTGAGTGGAGGCTGGTGACTAGTGGTGTGCCACAGGGATCAGTGCTGGGTCCATTGTTATTTGTCATCTATATCAATGATCTGGATGATAATGTGGTAAATTGGATCAGCAAATTTGCTGATGATACAAAGATTGGAGGTGTAGTGGACAATGTAGGAAGGTTTTCAAAGCTTGCAGAGGGATTTGGACCAGCTGGAAGAATGGGCTGAAAAATGGCAGATGGAGTTTAATACAGACAAGTGTGAGGTATTGCACTTTGGAAGGACAAACCAAGGTAGAACATACAAGGTAAATGTTAGGGCACTGAGGAGTGCAGTAGAACAGAGGGATCTGGGAATACAGATACAAAGTTCCCTAAAAGTGGCATCACAGGTAGATAGGGTCATAAAGAGAGCTTTTATAACATTGGCCTTTATAAATCAAAGTATTGAGTATAAGAGCTGGAATGTTATGATGAGGTTGTATAAGGCATTGTTGAGACCGAATCTGGAGTATTGTGTGCAGTTTTGGTCACCAAATTACAGGAAGGATACTAATAAGGTTGAAAGAGTGCAGAGAAGATTTACAAGAATGTTGCCGGGACTTGAGAAAGTGAGTTACAGAGAAAGGTTGAATAGGTTAGAACTTTATTCCTTGGAGCGTAGGAGAATGAGGGGAGATTTGATAGAGGTATATGAAATTATGATGGGTATAGACAGAGTGAATGCAAGCAGGCTTTTTCCACTGAGGCAAGGGGAGAAAGAAACCAGAGGACATGGGTTAAGGGTGAAGGGGGAAAGTTTAAAGGGAACATTAGGGGGGGCTTATTCATACAGAGAGTGGTGGGAGTGTGGAATGAGCTGCCAGATGAAGTGGTAAGTGCGGGCTCACTTTTAACATTTAAGAAAAACTTGGACGGGTACATGGATGAGAGGTGAATGGAAGGATATGGTCCAGCTGCAGGTCAGTGGGACTAGGCAGAAAAATGGTTTGGCACAACCAAGAAGGGCCAAAAGGCCTGTTTCAGTGCTGTAATGTTCTATGGTTCTATGGTATTAAAGTCTGTATTCATAGGATTTCTTGGATCATATTCCAAGGCTTTATGCATGATGAACTTGAATGCATTGTCATAAGAACATGAGAAATAGGAGCAGGAGTAGGCCATCTGGCCCGTTGAGCCTACTCCGCCATTCAATAAGATCATGGCTGATCTGACCATGGACTCATCTCCACCTACCTGCCTTTTCCCCATAACCCTTAATTCCCCTAGTATGCAAAAATCTATCCAACCTTGTCTTAAATATATTTACTGAGGTAGACTCCACTGTTTAATTGGGCAGAAAATTCCACAGATCTACCATTCTCTGTGAAAAGCAGTTCCTCCTTATCTCTGTCCTAAATGTACTCCCCCGAATCTTGAAGCTATATCCCCTAGTTCTAGTCTCACCAATCAGTGGAATCAACTTTCCTGCCTCGATCTAATCTATCCCTTTCATCATTTTATATGTTTCTATAAGATCTGCTCTCATTCTTCTGAATTCCAGTGAGTACAGTCCCAGGTGACTCAATCTCTCCTCATAGCCTAGCCCCCTCATCTCTGGAATCAACCTGGTGAACCTCCTCTGCACTGCCTCCAAAGTCAGTATGTCCTTCCTCAAGGAAGGAGAAGAGAACTGCATGCAGTACTCCAGGTGCAGCTTCACCAGTACCCTGTACAGTTGTAGCATATCCTCCCAGCTCTTAATTTCAATCTCTCTAGCAATGAAGGCCAGCATCCCATATGTCTTCTTCATAGCCAGCTGCACCTGCAAACCAACCTTTTGGTATTCATGCACAAGCATTCCTGAGTCCCTCTGCACAGCAGCATGCTGCAATTTTTTACCATTTAAATAATAATCTGCTCTTCCATTTTTCTTTCCCTGGTGGACGACCTCACATTTACCAACATTGTATTCCATCTGCCAGACCCTGGTCCACTCACTTAACCTATCTATATCTCTCTGCAGACTCTCCGTATCTGCACAATTTGCTTTTCCACTCAATTTAATATCATCAGCAAAGTTAGATACACCACGCTTGGTCCCCTCTTCCAGATTGTTAATGTCTATTGTGAACATTTGTGGACCTAGCACCAACACCTGTGGCATACTGTCCACCACTGATTACCAACCAGGGTAACACCCATGTATCCCAACTCTCTGCTTTCTATTGGTTAACCAATCCTCTATCCATGCTAATTCATCACCCTCCGCTCTATACATCCTTATTTTATGGATTAGTCTTTTGCGTGGCACCTTATCAAACGCCTTCTGGAAATCCAAGTAAATAACGTCCCTCTGTTCCCCTCTATCCACTGCATTTGTTATATCCTGAGAGAACTCCAGTAAATCCATTAAGATCAAATACCCATATTTTTCAGTAAGGAGGGCACATTTCATCTTGCAATTCCGCAATCTACTATTCCCGTGTTAATATGAATAGGAGAAATTCTTGCATTTCCAAAATATGAATAGCCAATTGGATAGATTTATGATTTGCATTTCCCGTTCACTTCATTGAATGCCCTATAATCAAATCAAGATACATTCAAGAGACAATGAGGAAAATCAAAAATATTTGACAGGCAGAAATAATTTATCACCCATTCTATTGCTCAAAAGATTCAGAACTGCAGCAGCCATAAAGTACTCTATTTCAATACAGCAAATAGTTTTACTATTGACAATTGTCATTATCTTTAATGCAAGACCATAATGAAAACACAATTTCACACAACAGCTAAAGAAATGTTATGCTCTATAATGATCCAAGGAATGTTTGATGGCTCTGGGTCTGTACTCACTGGAATTTGAAGGATGAGAGACACCTCACTGAAACCTTTCATATGTTGATATGGAAAGAATATTTCCCATGGTGGGGGAGTCCAGGAAAAGAGGGCATAGCTGAAGGTTAGAGAGGTGTCCATTTTAAACAGAGACGTGGAGAAATTTCTTTAGCCAGAGGGTGGTGAATTTGTTACCACAATCAGCTGTACAGGCCAGCTTGTTGGGTGCATTTAAGGCAGATCTTGATAGGTTCTTGAGTGGGCACACATCAAAGGTTATGGGGAGAAGGCTGGGGAGTGGAGCTAGGAGGGAAAAAAAGGATCAGCCATGATTGAATGGCCGAGCAGACTTGATGGGCCAAATGACCTAATTCTGCTCCTATGTCTTATGATCCGAAACTTTCCCAGTGGCCTCTGATAAATATTCATCTGAATTAATTTTTGGAAATAGGTGCACAACGAGAGTTATTTCTCTCAATTATATCTTCCTATTGTAAAATAGAAGGCCATTTGCAGTCTTCTTCTAATTCTTAATCTACAAATCAGAGCTAACTGCCACAACATTTCAGACTGTTTTCATCAACAATCATGAGAACTGACAAGGCATAATGAAAAGCAGCTGTCGACGACAGTTCCCTATAGTCAATATCACAAATATTGACTAAGTCTGCTTAGTCTGCTTAATTGTTGGCCTAAATAGATCAATACAATTCCCAATTATAATAAGCCTAGAATGTAAGTGTGTTATAGAACACAAAACATTATAGCACAGGAAAAGGCCCTTCAGCACACGAACATGATGTTGTGCCAAACTAATTGAGGTAATAATGCCTATTTACATTAACCTTTCTACCTGCATGTTGTCCATATCCCTACTCATTCATACGTCACCTAAGAAACTCCTTCGTATCATACCTGCCTCCATCACCACCCCTAGCAATGCATTCCAGGTACCCACCACTCTCCATTTAAAACAATTGCCCCCACATTTCCTTTGAATTTACACCCCCCCGCCACACACACACACTCACACACACACACACACACACACACACACACCCTAAATCCATACCCTCTGGTATATTCTGTAAAAATCTAAGGTTTACTGAATGAATCTGAAGCTGATTTGAGGTTACTGTTTTGTATGTATGCAAATTAGCTATTTACATTTTCATTGCGTGAAATTCGTTCACCTGAATCTCAGCATGCTGCTAACACCAATACTATGCAATTTCTGTCATTTATAATTTTAAGTACAAGACTATTTTTTCCTTGCTAAATAACAAAGGTAATTTACAAACATACAATTTTACTCAACGCTAAAATAACTGAGGCAATAATTCACAAAAAAATCTAAAGAAACACACACACACACACGTATCAAGCGTTTGGATTTGGCATACACCTTGCACAATTAACTTTTAATTTTAGGTCCCAGTATTAATCAATGCAACAATGTTAAGAGACAGCTGATAAATTATTTCCACTCACATCCAGCACTCCATGCTGCAGGTAAATAACAGATTTAATATAGAGTAAAAGGCAAAAATAATAAATGCCAGTTTCAATCCAACCGTGCCAGTGGGATGTTTCTAATGTCTAAACAATCCAAAGTTTCAGAGTAATTACAAATTTAGGACTGTACAGGACATTAGAATCACAACGTTGATGCACTCTCTGCCATTTTCACTGGACATCGCTGTGGTTCTGATGAAAAGACTCAAGGTTCCCCATGACATCCCAGATGTCACTCACACACTTTGATCATTTAACATTTTGATCAGTCACTGGCCAAGAGTGAGTGGAATAGTGTATTTCTTACAAAAAGTTTTCAGAACATCTTGGGAGAATTTTCGCTGCCTTGTAGATTCTGAAAGACCTTTGGAGCATCAGAAGAGTCATTTACTGCAGGGTACCCAGCCTCCAAGCGACAGTACTTATGTGGTTGTTCCAGTTGAGGTTCTGGTCAACGGTGATTCCCAAGACCACCAGTGGGTAAATTACCAATAATCTTCTCTTCTTCTAGAATATTATTTGCCTCTTTTTAGGCCCTGTTTGAACCTTGTCTTGAACTGCAGCACATAGGTATAAACTAAAATCGTGCAATCATCAGCAAGCACTCCCATTTGTGATATTATATTGGAAAGAAAGTTATTGATGATGCAGTTAATAATGTTTGGGCTGAGAACACTGCTCCAAAGAACACCTATAGTGATATCCTGGGGCTCATTTGATTGATATTAACAAGTTTAAGCATCTTCCTTTCTGTGAGATATGATTCCAACCATGCAGCATTACAGCCTTGTTACCAATTAACTTGAAGATACACATGACTAGTCAGTGTCTTGATATTAGTCAGTGTCTTTGGTATTTGATCTAAGTGATTCCCAAAAAGTTCAAAATGAGTACTAAGGAAGTATTAAAGCTGTCAATATAGCGCCAAAATAACCCTACCCCAAAAAAATTGCAAAAAAAAGCTTTATAGTCATTTCTTGTACTTTCAGACATACTGAACAACATATCAAAAATTGGACAGAAACAGAGCACGAGAAAGTAAAAAAAAACTGACGTTAAAAAAATGGCCACCAATGAAAAGAATCAGACCCATACCTGTCTTATTTTGCTATATTTCACTGTTTCTAACAATGGCAGTGCCATAATTGTGGTATAAAATGTGAATGGGAATACCCGCAGGGTGTGTTTTATCGCCAGAACTAGCAGGGACCTCCAAAACCAGCACACTGTGGGTCAACTACCAGCACATGGTAGGGATTGCTCGGGCACTTGCTGCGGCCGATCGAATAGGGTCATGGGAGATGCATCTCAGCTTCCTTGCCAACATTCGCGGCTGCTGGCCATCCGAATTATCTGAAGTCAGCCCCTCTCTATCTCCAGAAGATGCATGCATTGGAGGATGACAACCCTGAGGTTCATCAGAAGTTCCAGTCTGGGTTCCATGTAATCAGACGCAGCAGCCAATACTGAGATGGCCTCGGCCCTGGTCTTGTGATAGAACAGACACTATTGCGCTCACTAAAAAGCCAAGGGGGCCTAACACGAGGAAGTGGGATGTCAGAGCACCAGATAGCTGTTTGGACTATGTCTTCCACTGTGTCATCCTCTTACAACCTTGCCATGCAAGAACTGACCATGAATAGTTACACAACAGATGAACAACATAAGGAGTTGTCCACCTCCAGAGTGAGTAGAGATGAGGCTGACCTTGAAAAAGTCGCAGCAAAACTGGACTGTTTCACGCCACTTTCGGATGATAAATCATTGTGCAACATCATCATAGGGGTTTATGCAAATGAGGATGTCAATATACATGACCTGTTCGCAATAGGAAATGACATAGTTAGGAAGATGGACGGACACTCTGTTTTCTCGTATTCGCACAAAAGGAGTTCGAAGGTCAAGACATTAGCACCCAGCAGGGCGGTCAAAGTTGCTGAAGGCTGTACCATAGATCCAGCCTTGTTATTCCAGAGGTTCCTTGTTGTGTCACAGACAGGTGATCTCCAGCTAGATGAAGTAATGAACAATGAACTCTGTCCACATCCAATGTCTTTGTTTGAAGCAAAGAACATCTTGCACCAACCAGATAAGCCACAACTGGCAGAAGCGATAAAGAACTATGTCACCTCCAAATGCGACAATGCTGTCACACAGACGGTCCCAGTGACAGATCACTATGTTCTAGATGGGGGATCACTTCTGCACCACTTAAAATGGACGGAGGGGTGCACCTACAGTTCAATTGCAGATGACTAAGCCTCATTCACTGTCAAATACTATGCCAGAGCCACTGTAGTGTTCAATGGTTATGGGGTTGGGCCAAGCATAAAGGACTGTACTCATCAGCGTCGAAGTAGAAATTTGAATGCGAACAAGGTGAACATTACAGGGCCGATAAAATTTGTTGTTAAAAAGGAGGACTTCTTGTCGAGTGAGGCAAACAAGCAGGTAATTATCCAGCTCATCATGGAACGTTTGTGACAGAGAGGCTGCAAAGTGATTCAAGCTGAAGGAGATGCCGACGTTGAGGTCGCAGAAGGAGCCGTCACAATGTCTGCTTTCAAATCTACCACCCCTGTTGGAGAAGACACAGATCTCCTCGTACTCTTGCTCTACCACGTAGTGGTAACAAACTGCACTGAAATCTATTTCCGCTCAGACAAGGCGAAATCAAATGCCTATGATATCAAGGTCCTTAAGCAGGTACTCGGAGAAGCAGCTTGTAATGATCTATTGTTTCTCCACACCTTTACCAGATGTGACTCAATGTCCAGAGTATTTGGGATCAGAAAGAAGTCGGGGTTCCAGAGAATCATCAAGATAGAAAAGGGAATCAGAGACTGTTGGAAAGCATTCTGTTCACCAAAGCAAAGTCAGGTTGTTGTGGAAACCAATGGCTGTAGGGCAATGGTGGCGTTGTTCAATGGAAATCAGAACGACTCCCTGACATCTATCAGATACAATATGCTCTGCAAGAAAGTTGCGAGAGCTAAGACTTTTGTCACGCCTGAAAGACTACCACCAACCACCTCGGCCTGTAAATTTCACTCCCTGCGGACTTACTACCAGGTTATGGAGTGGATGGGCTGTAGTGATGAAATGGAGCCGTCTGAGTGGGGATGGAGGGTAGAAGGGGAAAAACTCGTTCCAGTGATGAAGCAAGTGGGAACTTCCGCCCATAGCAATGAGAGGTTGAAAATGTCCTTGAATACTCCCACTAGTCAGTTGGCACAGGTTTTCAGAGCCTTACCAGGTTCTCCATCTGGACCTTCTGCCTTGTGAGGGTTCACTCTCTTTAAAGGCAACCTAACATCGGCCTCTGAGACAGAGATCACAGGGTCATCAGATGCAGCAGGGATCTTCACAGCTGTAGTTGTATTCTCTCTTTCAAAGCGTGCATAGAAGGTGTTGAGTTCATCTGGTAGTGAAGCATCGCTGCCATTCATACTACTGGGTTTCACTTGGTAGGAAGTAATGTCTTGCAGACCCTGCCAGAGTTGCCATGCATCCGATGTCGCCTCCAACCTCGTTTGAAATTGTCTCTTCGCCCTTGAAATAGCCCTCCCCAAATCATACCTGGTTTTCTGGTACTGGCCTGGGTTGCCAGACTTGAATGCCACAGATCTGGCCTTCAGTGGACGATGTACTTCCTGGTTGATCCACGGCTTTTGGTTTGGGAATGTACAGCAAGTTTTTGTGGGCACACACTCATCCACACAGGTTTTAATGAAGTTGGTAACAACTGCAGCATACTCATCCAGGTTCAAAGATGAATCCCTGAATACAGTCCAGTCCACTGATTCAAAGCAGTCCTGTAGGCGCTCCTGTGCTTCCCTTGTCCATACCTTCTTGGTCCTCACTCCCGGTGCTGCAGTCTTCAGTCTCTGCCTATACTCGGAGTAGAAGTACAGCCAGGTGATCAGACTTCCCGAAGTGAGGGCAGGAATAGCACGGTAGGCATTCTTGATGGTGGTGTAGCAATGGTCCAGTGTGTTGTTTCCTCTGGTATTACAAATGATCTGTTGATGGTAGTTGCTTAGTGATTTTTTCAGACTAGCCTGGCTAAAGTATCCCAAAACAATGGTGAAGGCATTAGGGTGCGCTGTTTCATGCATGTTGATCCCACTACTCAGGTCATCTAAAGCCTGCTTGACATTGGCCTGAGGTGGAATGTATACTGCTACCAAAATGACCCCAGAGAACTCCCGTGGTAGATAAAAAGGACGGCACTTTACTGCTAGATATTCCAGGTCTGGTTAGCAGAATTGGGACAGCACTGATATATTTGTACACCAAGAAGAGTTGATCATGAGGCATACTCCTCCACCTCTGCTTTTGAGAGATTCCATAGATCTTACAGTAAATCCGTCGATCTGGATCACTATATCCGATATGGAAGGGGTTAACCAGGATTCCGTGAAACCAAGGACACACACGGTTCTAATGTCCCTCTGATTCAGCACCCTAGCTCTGAGATCATCAATTTTATTCACCAGAGACTGCACGTTCGCCAGCAAGATAGTTGGTATAGGGAGTTTAAAACCCTGTTTCTTTAAACACATTTGTAATCCAGATCTACATCCGCACTTCCTCCAAGGTATCCTCCGTGGACAATTCCTACCACAATCGGTGTTGTTTCCGTCAGTTTAAAGCAGCAATATGTTGCTTAAATGCATTAAGACATCTTTGTTGACTGTACTGACCAGGCTGAAATGGGAATATTTAATCATATCCATTGAGAGTACTGCTGTTATTCGAGTTGTGCCGAAGTCCCCCGGAAGTTTCTTCTACAAGATTATGTATAAACACTTTGCTGCTAAGCATTTCAGGTATTGCTGGACTGTAATCAGAGTTACTAATTAAAGATTGATTTTATGCAGACCAGTCTAAAAGTCACAGGTCCCAAACAGGTAAAAATACATTTGAAAATAAATATATCTTTAAGTAACTGTCCAACGAGAATCAATGCACAAAAGACCGAGAGAACAGTGGAGATCCTATGGTTACATGCATTTATAAATGAGGCAAAATATATCTGGCTAAATTAACTGGACTTCTTTTTTTATTTTAAGAGAATGATATTTGACTGTTGTAACATAACTATAACTCTCTTCAATCTTTACCACTCAAAATTTCCAACAGCAATTAACTTCAAAAGAGTACCACTGCAATCATATTACATAAAAGTGAACATATGGAAAAATTTAAAATGCACTCTCAGGTTTAAGTCCCAACTTCCTTTTCAGCTTTTCTAATATCTTCAGCGCACTGGTGTTTCTCTTAACTGAAACACATGCATGTCCGGCGTTCCCTCAGAATACACATCCATACAAGGCAATCTATTTTACAAGACAAAGTGCAAGTTAGCGAAGCAAGTGTCAGTTTTGTCTAATGCTTGTTTTCTCCAGGTTAGAAAATCCTGGATACAATTTTAATTATGAGCAAATATGCTAATACTTCAGTTGAGGAAGCATTGCATACTGTAAAAGGACTATCTGAATACAAAAGAGCTGCCTTGAAAAGGAACAGGAGCAGTCCTGAGAAAGGATCTTCAATCTGAAATATTTCCTCAGTTTCTCTTGGCATAGATCTGCCTGAACTGCTGAGTGCTTCCAATACTTAATGTGTCTTTTTCATATTTCCAACATCTGAAGGTTTTAGATTTTCAGTCAGATGTCTTATATAACATCAAACAATACTAAAAATTACAAAATAAATAGAGTCGAGAAAGGGAATAATGAGAGTGTTCAGGGATTCATGAACCATTCAGAAAATCTGATGGCAGGGGTGAAGAAGCTGTTACCGAAACATTCAGTGTGGGTCTTCAGATTTCTATACCTCCTCCCTTGATGGCAGTAATGCGAAGAAAGCATGTCCCAGAAGGTCTTTAATGATGAATACCACCTTCTACAGATACCACCTTTTGAAGATGTCCTTGAGGGTGGGAAGGATTGCGACCATGATAGAGCTGACTGCATCTACAACAATCTGCAGCCTCTTTCAATCCTGCACATTGAAGCCTCCATGCCAAACAGTGAAGCAGCCAGTAACATATCAACTCTCCACAAACTCCTAATGAAATACAGCCACCAGCATGTATTCTTTCTGGTTGCATCGATGTGTTTAGCCCAGGAAAAACCTTCTGAGATGTTGACGCCCAGGGACCTGAAGCTACTCATCCTTTCCACTGTTGACCATTCAAGGAGGGGTCACCACAGGTTCACCACTTCTCAATGAAAAAATTCTCACCTTTGTCCTGAAAGCCTTACCCCATATCCTGGGCCTGTGTCACTTTGTTCTCGATTCCATCTCAGACCTCCAAGCAAGGAAACATCCTCTACATATCCAGTCTCTCCAGCCCTCAAAGAGCTTTAATTCTTCTGGCGAAATCAGATCTTCCATTGAACTATGAATATATGTGGTCAGTTATGAGTTGTCTGTAATGATAACTCTGCCACAAAGAGACTAAAAATTTTAGAAACCTGACTTGGTATTCGGTAAGAAAACTACTGACAAGAGAATGGTAGATAAAACTTGGCAGGGATGAGTATTACATGCTATGCTAGCGCAACCCTCTCATCAGGCTAGTATATAAACTTGGCTCATTAGCTAACACTGCTAACATCTACTTGCCTCAGTGGTGAGAAGGACACCTTTCATAGCAATATATGTCTAGGGTTGGTATGATTTGGGGTTCAACCAAACAGGAAAGTCGGAATGTTCCAGGGAGGAACATCGATTGGTGTATAAATATGGCTCACACAATTATCTGTTGCCAAGAAATGACAGATAATACACCAGCATAAAATTATAAAGAAAGTATATTTACCAATTTTCAACTTTACCAAATAGTTAACAGGTAAAGAAAAGAAAAATAGAAGGGCCCATTACAGTTAAACCAGTCCAATGTGCACACAAACATTGGAACTCATTTCTGAAGTCTTTTTCTTCATGTGCCTTGCGTGCTACATGCTTGGGCGATCATGGCTTTCCACATCGAATGATCCCATGCAGAGTCAATGATATCTCACACACTTAGATCTGTTCATTCTTTCACAGCGTCCATTTATTTTCTTCTTTGCCTTCCTCTTCCATATTTCCCAGGCGTATGACCTTGTAATGTAAGGCATTCTATTTCTCCCTTTCTGATGGCATGGCCCAGGAATTTAAGTTTCCTCTCATTTAATGTTCTCATTAAATATCTTTTTGTATGGGCATGTTGGAGTA
Organism: Mobula birostris; assembly: GCF_030028105.1. Taxonomy (NCBI): domain Eukaryota; kingdom Metazoa; phylum Chordata; class Chondrichthyes; order Myliobatiformes; family Myliobatidae; genus Mobula; species Mobula birostris. Next base: position 82,226,564 of record NC_092370.1, on the reverse strand, counting down.
CTGTCTCATTAGCTATCCTATCTCTACATGATATTTGCAGCATTCTTCTAAAAAAACCGCATTTCTGTTGCTTCTAAGTTTCTTTGGAGTTCTGGTGTTATAGTCCATGTTTTGGAAGCATACAGCAAGATTGACCAGATGTAACATTTTAGTAGCCTAAGACTTGTTGTCATAGAAATGCGTCTGTTTGTAAAAATGAGTTTCATCTTTTGGAAGTTGGTTTTGGCAATGGCAATTCTTCTTTTTATTTCTACTTTACTTCTAGGATCTTGTGATATAAAGCTACCAAGGTAATTAAAGCTGGTCTTTTGTTCAATCTCTCGGTTACTGATGTACAATTGGCAGTTGGGAGTATTCTGTTGTTTTGATATTACCATACATTTGTTTTCTTTTTACAGTTAGACCAAAATCTGAACTTGTTTGTACTACTTTGTCTAGGAGGATTTGTTGGTCTTCTGCAGCACTTGCTATTACGGTGGTATCGTCTGTGTATCTTAAATTGTTGATGTTAACACCTCCAATTTTTATCCCATCTAGTTCTTCTATTTCTTTGAGAATCATTTCATTATAGATATTGAACAATTCCGCATCCCTGTCTAACTCCTCTTTGAATCGTAGTCCAACTGCTTATATTATCATCAATTTTTACCGCTGCTGTCTGGTTCCAATATAAAATCTGAAGTTGTTGGTCCCTTCCATCAATGTTTAGTTTAGCAAGAATTTGAAATAATTTTTCATGTTGCACTTTGTCGAATGCTTTAGTGAAATCAATAAAACATAAAAAGACATCATTTTGATATTCAATTGCCCTTTCTGAAAGCATTCATAGTATGAAAATTGCATTCATAGTTCCTCTATGCTCAATAAATCCATATTGTAGTTTAGAAGTTTCTGGGCTTAACTTGTTTTTAATTCGACTCAGAACAATTCTCAACAAAATCTTTATTACGTGACTCATAAGACTAATTGTTCTATAATTTTTGCAGTCAATAGTTCCAGGAATTTTTGGCAGAGTTGTAACTACTGATTTCAAGAGATCATCAGGCAATACACCAGACTCATATATGCCATTAAACAATTCAAAAAGAATATCTATGCCCAGATCTTCTAGGGCTTGTATCATATCCACTGAAATTTCATCAGGTCCAGTGGCTTTACCATGTTTCATGCTTTTCATTGCTTTAGTTGTTTCTTCTTTGGTAATAGGTGGGCCAGAATTAGGGTGTTTAATATCTAGGGGTTCACTCTATTATCCTCAAACAGCTGCTCTGTATACTGAATCCACTTCTCACATACTTTATCTGGATCTGTTAGTATGGATCCATCTGCTGATCTTATGCATCCTGTAAAGGAGGTTTTCTTAATTCCAGAAATTTCCTTAACTTTCTTGTGCATTTTTTTGCTGTTGTTAATATGGCCTTCTATTTCATTGCACTTTTGATTCAGCCATTCTTCCTTCGCAATATTGCACAATTGTCTGGTCTGTCTGTTTAGCTCTCTGTATTGTACTTCACTAACCTTCTTTGTTCCATCAGATCTAGAATTTCTTGGGTTATCCACCCCTTGTTGGTGTGTTGGATTTCTTGTTCTAGGATTATTTCCTCTGTGGATTGCTGGATAGCATATTTAAATCTGTCCCAAATAGGTGTTGTTTTGTTTTCGTTGAGGTGTTCTTCTACAGCTGTCTTGAATTGTTGCTTAAGTATACTATCATTTTTAAGTTCTCCCAACATATACTTCTTTCTCTTTTTTCCACGTTTCAGTTTCTTTAATTTTGTTTTAATGGTAGCTATTACTGGATGGTGATCTGAACCACAGTCTGCTCCTGGGTAGGCTTTAGAATTTGTGATATTATTTCTAAAGCATTCATTGATGGTAATGAAATCTATCTGATTCCTTGTTCTTTCTCCAGGGCTAATCCAAGTACACAATCTACGTGGATGGTTTTTATACCAAGTATTGGTGGTCACTTGGTTGTTTCTGACACACCAATCAGTAAACCTTCCTCCATTTTCATTTTTCTCCCCTAATCCAAAGGGTCCTATTATGTTATCAACCCTTTCCTGTCCAACTTTGGTGTTAAAATCTCCCATGACTAGTTTTATATCCTGAGATTTACACCGTCGAGATCTTCATAAAACTTGTTGATATCCTCTTCATCCGCATCATTTGTTGGTGCGTAGGCTTGGATTATGCTAATGTTAAAAGGGTTACCCCTTAATTTAACTAAATGCAGCCAATCGGATTTCTGAAGTAGTCGGACATATTGCTGCACTCGCGCACGGAACCCACATGAAAGACACCAGCCACAGTTTGAACTTCCCTCAAACACTATCTCAAACATACTGGCTAACTCAGGAGCATTGACAGTTCCTCCTTGGAATCATTCATCTGCACAAAGCACTTCTTACAACAGGGTCCCTCCTTTGTGCAGTATTTTTATGGGCATCTTCCCTTGTGCTCCACTCCGCTGCTCCCACCAAAAGACCCCAAACCAGAGTACTGTCCTTCAGAAATCTCATCCTGCCCAACTCTCTCAAATCTTCCATGGCATCCCATTGGGCAGAAAGTTACAATACATACCAAGGCAACCCTGATTGGCTGACACAACATTGCTAAATTGGACACCATGGTACCTCACCTTTAGCTGAAGCCAAAACGTTCTTAATAGCAGGACACACGGCTTTTGCAGAAAACTGCAAAAATAAAAAGACCTCACAGCAGTAGAAATCTTAACCAGGGCACAACACTACCTTTTGTTCTTAATGCCAAGAAATGGTCTATATTGAAAATATCATGAAGAAATATAGAAGTTAGTCAATAAGGCTAACAAACTGTTAGTCTTAAAGTATCATTGTGTATATTGGCAGTTATAGCAATACGAAGTTATGCTTAGACCAGGCTTGGACTGTGGTAAACATTCCTAAGTATGTCTCCAGCCTAAACTTACCATAATAATAACTGCAACCAGAGGGTAAATTCATGCACAAAAACCTCTTCGCAGCCATCTCCCTATCACTATTAACCTTTCCCAGAAATATAACCCACCAAGGCCTCTGGACTTCTCCAACACTAGTCTTTTGCACGTCTCTGATTTATTTAGTCCTCACCTTCAGTTTGGTTATCCCTTACTAAATCTCTCTGCCTACTTTGCTTTAAATGATGCACTTAATACCAATTCTCCTTTTGTAATTCTACGTCAAACTTGTGTCCTTTTTCAACTTGTCTGATTTTGTATTGCTGTATAAACTTTAAACTTCTCAAAAATACGTTCCATGGATACCATAAATGCAAACTGCAGTTTTTCTTTAACTAGTTCTTTAAACTAATCAGGATTAACGTACAGGCAACCTTTGAAATTGCATGGTTTGAAGTTAATTTAGCAATATAATACTGCATTAAGCTACCTATAGTGCCTTCCATTTAACTGACAGAGAAAGGAATTTATGCTTAAAGTCATTACAATTTAATATGTGAATCAACAACACCTCAGGAGACCACTTATACAAATAATGAAATACCTGTTAAGTACTTTCTACAGTGAGTGTTCTTTACTGACTGAAATATATAGAATCAATACTAATGGCAGTGTCCAGATTAAATTATCCACTGTGTAAAGCTAAAAAGAGAAATGCTGGGAGTATTCAGCAGCTTTGGTAGAATCCACTGAGAATGACAATCTACATTGGATACAAGGTACAAAAGCTTGAGATCACAAACCACCAGACCCAAGGACAGATCCTATCCCACTGTTATCAAACTCCTGAATGGACTTCTCATATGCTAAAAGATGGACTTGTGTACCATCTACCTGGTCGTTGCTCCTATACCTCATTTTTCTACTGGCACTCTACTTTCCCTGTAAATACAACTCTATATTCTGCATTCTATTTTACTTATTTTTATTTATTTATTGAGTTACAGTCCGGAATAGGCCCTTCTGGCCCTTCAAGCCACACCGCCCAGCAACTCTGATTTAACCATAACCTAATCACGGGACAATTTACAATGATTGATCAACCTACTAACTGATTAGTCTTTGGACTGTGGGAGGAAACCCACGCAGTCATGGAGAGAACACACAATGTCCTTACAGAGAGCAGCGAGAATCGAACCTGGGTCGCTGGTACTGTAAAGAGTTGTACTAATCATTATGCTACCAGTATTTTTTTCTCACCTGATATGCCATGTACTGTATGGCATGATCTGTCTGGATAGCGTACAAAGCTTTTCACTGTATGTTAGTACATATGACAATATACCAAGATTATATTCAACATTTCTGATGGACATTGAATTGCATGGATCACAGTAACTGAGATCTGCCATGAACTTGGTTTTAACAACAATTAAAAATGAAACCATTAATTCTCCTACAACTCAGAATAGCTTGCTCTAACTTCTTTAAATAGGAACTCGCCATTAATTCTCTGCATGAGAAACCTAAACTCTTGACAATTCAAAGATCCTCTAAATGGGTTTTTTTTAAATTTGCTATGATATCCAAAGACAAGAATATATCTTGTCATAAACTTTCATTTTTTTTTAACTTTCCTCTTCCTTTCCAAATTGCAGGACAAGTAAAGAATATTACAGAATCTAATATACATTTTCCCACACATTGCGCTGCCAAATTTGATATAAACTGGAAGTCAGTCATCCACTGCAAAACTTTTTATGAATTTAACAAAATGAAGTTTATTTTCCTTGAAAGAAATTCTCTTCATTCATCAAAAGGCACAAACACAGAGGGCTTGTTTCCCTCGTGTTACCCAGAGGCAAGGGATGATCACTTTTTTGGCACTCATATACTTCCCCTTCAGTAAAACATTCTTGCATTCTTGTTCAGTCACTTGAACTCCCCACAGACCAAACAGTTTGACGACTACTCACACTTGAGTAAACAGATAGAGTGGTTGTCACAGCTTGCACAACATAATATTTCTAAACTCAGGGGTGGTATAAATGATTAAACACTCCCTATGTGCCATGACTCACATCATTGCTTTCCCATTTTCATAACTCAGGAAGCTAAATGCAGCATGGTCTCCACTTGAGATGTACATAAACTTATCAGCATGAAAAGAAATACATCAGCACTAAGTATTACGTTAAAGCTGTAAAAAACTGTTTTTTTAACAAATAAGAATACAACGAAAATACTCATGTGTTCACTTTAATTCACACCCAAATCAAAAACTCTCTAAATAAAACTAGAACTTCCAACTCTACAAAACATGTTGCCCCCAAAATGAAGGGAACCTCTTAAAGGAGATAGCCTTGTTATATGATTAGAGTTCTGAGAAAACTCAAGACAGGAATATCATTCACAGTTAACTGAGCAACCTCTAACATAATCCCAAGAGTACAGAATAACTACATGTGAACATGAGACGGAAGAGAAAAATAAGGTCTTTCAGTCTGTGAAACCTGCTCCACTGTTCAACAAACAGGGTTGGGCATCTACTTTAAATATCCTAATATCCAGAAATCCATCAAACCTCATTTTAATCCAGTGCCAGCCTTTAGATCTTCCAGAAAGGACAGGGAGAGAGGCAAAAGAGTTGGGGGCGTGGCACTGTTGATCAGAAATAGTGTCATAGCTGCAGGAAAGGACGAAGTCATGGAGGGATTGTCTATGGAGTCTCTGCGGGTGGAAGTTAGGAACAGGAAGGGGTCAATAACTCCACTGGGTGTTTTTTATAGACCACCCAATAGTAACAGGGACATCGAGGAGCAGATAGGGAGACAGATTCTGGAAAGGTGTAATAATAACAGGGTTGTTGGGGTGGGAAATTTTAATTTCTCAACTATTAATTGGCATCCCCCTAGAGCAAGGGGTTTAGATGGGCTGGAGTTTGTCAGATATGTTCAGGAAGGTTTCCTGACACAATATATAGATAAGCCTACAAGAGGAGAGGCTGTACTTGATCTGGTGTTGGGAAATAACCTGGTCAGGTGTCAGATCTCTCAGTGGGACAGCATTTTGGAGATAGTAATCACAATTCTATCTCCTTTACCATAGCATTGGAGAGGGATAGGAACAGACAAGTTAGGAAAGCGTTTAATTGGAGTAAGGGGAAATATGAGGCTATCAGGCAGGAAACTGGGAGCATAAATTGAGAACAGATGCTCTCAGGGAAATGTACCGAAGAAATGTGGCAAATGCGTTCAGGGGATATCTGCATGGAGTTCTGCATAGGTAGGTTCCAATGAGACAGGGAAAGAATGGTAGGGTACAGGAACCGTGGTGTACGAAGGCTGTTGTAAATCTAGTCAACAAGAAAAGCTTATGAAAGGTTCAAAGAAACTAGGTAATGATAGAGATCTAGAAGATTATAAGGCTAGCAGGAAAGAGCTTAAGAATGAAATTAGGAGAGCCAGAAGGGGCCATAAGAAGGCCTTGGGGGACGGGATTAAGGAAAACCACACGGCATTCTACAAGTATGTTAAGGGCAAGAGGATAAGACGTGAGAGAATAGGACCAATCAAGTGTGACAGTGGAAAAGTGTGTATGGAACCGGTGGAGATTGCAGAGGTACTTAATGAGTACCTTGTTTCAATATTCACTGTGGAAAAGGACCTTGGCGATTGTAGGGATGACTTACAGCAGACTGAAAAGCTTGAGCACACAGATATTAAGAAAGAGGATGCGCTGGAGCTTTTGGAAAGCATCAAGTTGGTTAAGTCACCAGGACCAGACGAGATGTACCCCAGGCTACTGTGGGAGGCAAGGGAGGAAATTGCTGAGCCTCTGGCAATGATCTTTGAATCATCAATGGGGAAGAGAGAGGTTCTGGAGGATTGGAGGGTTGTGGATGTTGTTCCCTTATTCAAGAAAGGGAGTAGAGATAGCCCAGGAAATGACAGACCAGTGAATCTTACTTCAGTGGTTGGTAAGTTGATGGAAAAGATCCTGACAGGCAAGATTTATGAACATTTGGAGAGGCATAATATGATTGGGAATAGTGAGCATGGCTTTGTCAAAGGCAGGTCGTGCCTTACGAGCCTGACTGAATTTTTTGAGGATGTGACTAAACACATTAATGAAGGTAGAGCAGTAGATGTAGTGTATATGGATTTCAGCAAGGCATTTGATAAGTTACCCCATGCAAGGCTTATTGAGAAAGTAAGGAGGCATGGGATCCAAGAGGACATTGCTTTGTGAATCCAAAATTGGCTTGCCCACAGAAGGCAAAGAGTGGTTGTAGATGGGTCATATTTTACATGGAGGTCAGTGACCAGTGGTGTGCCTCAGGGATCTGTTCTGGGACCCTTACTCTTTGTAATGTTTATAAATGACCTGGATGAGGAAGTGGAGAGATGGGTTAATAAATTTGCTAACACAAAGGTTGGGGGTGTTGTGGATAGTGTGGAGGGCTGTCAGAGGTTACAGCGGGACATTGATAGGATGCAAAACTGGGCTGAGAAGCAGCAGATGGAGTTCAAGTCAGATAAGTATGAAGTGGGTCATTTTGGTAGGTCAAATATGATGGCAGAATATAGTATTAATGGTAAATTCTTGGTAGTGTGGAGAATCGAGGGATCTTGGGGTCCGAGCTCATAGGATACTTAAAGCTGTTGTGCAGGTTGACTCTTATGATTAAGAAGGCACACAGTGTATTGGCCTTCATGAACCGTGGGATTGACTTTAAGAGCTGAGAGGTAATGTTGCAGCTATTTAGGACCTTGGTCAGACCCCACTTGGAGTACTGTGCTCAGTTCTGGTCACTTCACTACAGGAAGGATGTGGAAACTACAGAAAGGGTGCAGAGGAGATTTACAAGGATGTTGCCTGAATTGGGGGGCATGCCTTATGAGAATGGATTGAGTGAACTCGGCCTTTTCTCCTTGGAGTGACGGAGGATGAAAGGTGACCTGATAGAGGTGTATAAATTGATGAGAGGCATTGATCGTGTGCAGGGCCGGACTTTAGGCAGGGCTAGGCTGGGCTGCAACCCAGGGGCCCAAGCTGCAGAGGAGCCCAAAATAGGTAGCTATCATCATGGCGGACAAAAAAAAATACGAGAGTGGAGCACAGAAAAGAGAAAAGAAACAAGAACAAGAGGACCGTGAGAAAGAAGCATCAAAAAAGACATTAACATTGACAGAATTTTTTGAACCTGTTCTCGATAATGCAGCAGTACATCGCTCTTGTCACAGTCTGACACCAGTGGACAAACAGAGACTTGGTCAACAGCTTAGCGCAAGCACCAGCGTTAGCACAGGACCACCGTCCTTGCCACAGTCAGCAGCTAACGTTGAAGAGGCAGAGAGCATGACTTTGGGATTCCCAACCACAGATGCTTCCGAACAACCAAGTCGGGCCGCCATTAATGTTAACGTTACCGCTACTGAGGATCCTTACAGCACTGATCCTGCTCGCTGGGGAAAGGAAACGTTAGATGATTCAGTCTGAGCGTACTGGGCTAAGAAATGGCCGGAGTCCTGCCAGACTAAGGATGTGGATATCAAAGCATTGGAACGAGTATACAAACAGCAGAGACTTTTTTCCTCCAAATTTCACTTCAAACGCAAGCTGGTAAATGGTGAGTACGTATCAAGGCAATGGCTGTTATATTCCCCTTCCACCGGCTGTGTGTTTTGTTTTCCATGCCGCATCTTCAGTGACGGTAACTGTCAGTCCATCTTCGAAACTGGCTTTAGCGACTGGAAAAATGCCACCAAGCGCATAGGAGATCATGAAAATAGGAAACACCGCAGGAAAACGATACTGGCCTACATTACACTAGCCTCTGACAGCGGAAGAATAGATACAGAACTGCAAAAACAGGACGAGTCAGAGTGTGTCTACCAGACCGACATATTGAGAAGAGTGTTGGTGGTTGTGAAGTTTTTGGTCTGGCTATCCGTGGCTCCTGTGACATATTTGGCAGGCCTGACAATGGCAACTACATAGGCTCAGATTCACAATGGGACAGGACAGGCTAAATCATCTTGCTCTGGTGTCACTTGAAAGTGATCTTGTTCGGAAACTGGGTTTTAGTGATCTGATCAAGGACTTTGCTGCGAAGAAATCCAGAAGAACTAGGCTTTAATTTTGAAAAATGAGCATCTGACTTTGTAAATATCTAGGCTTGTGTGTCATTGCTGTTCCTGTTTTTGTGGCAATAGGCTAATAGTTGATTGTTTACAAACTTAGTAAGTAATAAGTGGTCTTTACTCTGCAAGCCACACAGTACAGCAATAGGTTAGTATGTGCTAGATCTCATTTTTCAAAAAGATTGTTGGAGTACTGTCAAGTTTCCTAGTTTGCCATAGTGCCATCTCTCTTGGCCTTTTTGTCTCTCATTTCCATTTTACTTTCTCAGAACACACAGTTGAGAAAAATACCTAGACAAAAATGCTTTGGCATTGCTTGAGAAATAAGGCCTATGTGCAGCAACAGCTAAATAAAGACTTAAGATTGGGTACATCATACTTCGTCTCCCTCATAACTTTAATAAGCCAACTAAGCCTAGGTCAATTTTTAAGTGTTTTAGATGCTGTCCTTCAAACTAAGAATCTGCATTACTTTCTGTCCTCCCTCTTAAGGCCTGTAAGCTTATAAGCTACGTATTGTACAAAACCAATGTCTTGGTCCACAGCTTTGATATTTAGACCAATACAACCTTTGCTCTTGTTCTTGCCATTTTTTGCTTGGTACAGCAGCATTTTACGGCGTCGGCGGGGACCCTGGCCCCACTAAATCCGGCTCTGATCATGTGGATAGTCAGAGGCTTTCTTCCAGGGCTGAAATGGCAAGCACGAGAGGGCACAGTTTTAAGGTGCTTGGAAGTAAGTACAGAGGTGATGTCAGGGCAAGTTTTTTTTTACACAGAGAGTGCATGGAATGGGCTGTCAGTGACGGTGATGGAGGCAGATACGATAGGGTCCTTTGAGAGACTCCTGGATAGGTACATGGACCTTAGAAAAATAGAGGGCTATGGGTAAGGACATATTCGGCACAGCTTTGTGGGCCAAAGGGCCTGTATTATGCTGTAGGTTTTCTGTTTCTATTAACTCTATGGATAGAAAATTCTGAAGATTCGCTACATCTGAGTGCACAAATTCTCTTTAGCAAGAGCTAAATAGCCCAGCCCTCATTTTGAAATAGTGATTCCTAATTCTTATCTCCTTAGCCTTGTGAAACATCTCCACATTATCTACTCAATGATGCCCCCGAAGAATGCTGTACATTTCAATGAAGTTATTTCTTGAACAGAAGTTCTACTTCATTAACCTTTCCTCAAATGACAAATCCACTGTCTCAGGAAAGCTTCGTTATTCTTCTTCTATCATAAGTATGACCCTTATCAGGGTAAGAAACCAAAACTGACATGATCTTCCAGGTGCGGTGCTTCAAAAGTTCTACATATAATTGTAGTAAGACATCTTTACTTTGATACTCAAATCTTCAAGCCAGAAAGGCCAACAAATCTTTTACCTTCCTAGCTGCTACCTACTCCTGCATCGTAACTTCCAATGACATGTACAAGTATACCAAGATCTGTATCATCATCATTTCTGAATTACTCAACACCGAAAAAAGTACTCAACATTTCTATGTTTTCGGTCATAGTTGATGACCCATGTGCCACCAGCCACTCTTACTGCCTCTGAATAGAGGCAGAAATGCACAACATTCTACAAGGGCACTACTTTTTTAACTATCCTGCCTGGGTTGGGCCTACAGCCCTCCAGACCTCTCTTATCCATGTATATACCTAGATGACTTTTAAATGCTCCTAATGTGCCTGCTATACCACAATCCCCTGACAGCTTATTATAAATAAACACACCCTTTTGCATGGAGAAACCGCCACTGATTTTCTCAATATTATTTTTCGAAAGCCATTTGAATCAGGCTTATGAGGGAACCTGCAGAATGGACTTTAGAGTTATGGATCTTAAGGTCCCCTGAGACTTTGAAGGACAATTATGGACATAAGAGTTTGGTTAACCTTGATACAGCAATGTAACCCATTTCCCTATTCGTTTTTTCTATTATAACATACGGATTTTACTTCACCTATGATGACCCTGTCTGTCTATTTGCTTTTATCCTGTTCTGCTATTGGCAAAACAATAAAAATAAAGTTTAAAAAAAAGAATCAGGTTTACTATCACTGACATACAAGTATATTGTGAAATGTGTTGTTTTGTGGCAGCTGTACAGTGCAAGACGTAATAAAAGTTATTATAAGTTACAATAACAAATAAATAAATAGTGTGAAAGAGAATAGTGAGGTAGTGTTCATGGACCATTCAAAAATTTAAGTGGAGGGAAAGAGGCTGTTCCCAATACGTTGACTTAAGAATTCAGTCAAATGCAGCTTAATGCTTTACAAGACCCTTATTTAAAAACTAAAATTACTAATGACAAAATGAAATAAGAGCATATCTAAGGTATATGGAAGCATTAATAAATATCAAAATTATCATTGGCTTGGTAAGAAAGAAACCACATACATCATCAATATTTACTCATATCAACTTTCCATTCACGTTAAGCCCATATGCAATACGACCACAACAAAGCTGTGCAAATCATATAAATCAAGAGTAATTTGACATTAGGGTAGTCTTGCCAATGTCAATTCTTTAAAAATTATGCATAATTCTCTACAGATTTTCAAATACTAAAGAAAAATAAATTACTACAGTTGTGTGGCACACTCTGAAATGCCCAAAACAAAAAGGTAAAAATATAAATGGGCTCAAATAAACTACAACAATTTTCATCTCAATGGAGAGTCAACTCACCTCTGTAGTGGTGCCAATATCAGCAGAAGGACTATAAGTGCTGGCATCTGGTGGTGCTGTACTGACACTGCTCCTCACAGGTGACCCTGGCATTTGTCCGAAGGAAGAATCTGGATGCGCAGAAGACTGCCGCAAAATGCCTTTTTTCTGTATTTTCTCCCATGCATTATTCATACTGTGCGCCAGCTCATATAATAACTGCACCTATTCAATGGTAGAGAATGAAAAAATGGGCTTCAGAAGCATACCCAAGCATTGATAACAATTATTCTACAATTCCTATAACCTGCTTCTAAGAGTCACAGACGACAGCAACACAGCTGGTCTATCTTTCTCCTGAACTCTGGCTCCTGACCATCTAAAACTTTGCCAACAATAGTCGTGTTCTTGGTAAATTTATAGAAGGCACCTGAGCCGTGCCTAGCCACACTGTCGTGGTTGTAGGAAGAATAGAGCAGTGGGTTAAGCATCCATCCTCGAGGTGTGCCGTTGTTGATTTTCAGTGCAGAGATTTTATTTCCGATCTGCACTGACTGTGCTCTCCCAATGAGGAAGTCAAGAATCACCATGGCAATCCAATCATCTGCCAAGTCCCATATACCTACACAGAGGCCATATCCCTCCAAACCACCTCCCTATCCAAATTTCTCTTAAATGTTACATTTGAACCCGTATCTGCCACTTCTGCTGGCAACTTGTTCCACATTTACACCACCCTCTGAGCGAAGAAAACTCCCCTTGGATTCCTCTTGAATATTTTGCCTTTCACCCTAAATCGATGATCTCTAGTTCTAATCTCCCCCAACCTGAGAGGAAAAAGCCTGCATGCATTCACCCTATTTATACCTCTCATAATTTTGCGTACCTCTATAAGTTCTCCTTTAATTCTCCTGGGCTCCAGGGAATTAAGTCGTAACCTATTCAACCTTTCCCTATAACTCAGGTTCTCAGGTCCCAGCAACATCTCTATAAATTTTATCTGTACTATTTCAAGCTTATTAATATCTTTCTTTTAGATAGGTGACCAGATCTCACCAGTCTTAATTCAGCCTCATCATGATCTATCCATAATAATACAGCAAACTGCAATTTATAAAATACTTAAAAGTACAGAATGCCATTTAGTCCATAAAGCCTGGCTAGTCCATGTTGTTCATGAGGATAACATGGGAATATGTCACAGAACTGAGTCTTTCCATGGCAGGAATTAAATCAAGCTCTTTCTCACCTTTTCTCCTCTAAATCTATCAGTATCACCCTCCACTCCCTTCCCTCTTGACCAAGCTTCACTAAATGCAACTAAACTATTCAGCACAATCATTTCCCAAGGGACTGAGTTGCACATTTTTACTCTTTGTACAAAGGAGTTTCTCTGAATATACTTTTGGTTTTCCCTTACATCCATAGCCTCTGGTTTCTTCACAAATGGAACCATGCTCTCAGTATCCAGTCTATAAAAATCCTTCAACATTTTTCAGACCTCTATTGGGTTACTTATAAAAAAACAGATCACAGAACAGTACAGCACAGTATGGGGCTTTCAGCCTATAATGTGCTGACCTACAGAATCCTATTCCATGTTCAATGCAACTCTTGCCCCCTAAACAGACCATAACCCTCATTTGTCTTACATCCATGGGCCTAACTATGACTTCTCAGTTTGCTTTCCACAAGAAAAAAGGGACTTGGTCTATTCATTATCTCTTGAAATGTACACCCTCAACTTTTCTGGTCCATCCTAGTTAACCTTTCCTGCATTCCTTCAGTGAGTCTACATCAGAATCAGAATCAGGTTTATTATGAGACGTGAAATTTGTTAATTTAGCAGCAGTAGTTCAATGCAATACATAATAAAAAAAAATGAAATAAAAATAATAGTATTAAATAAGTAAATCAATTACAATAAATCAAATACAGTATCACTTATAATACAGCAAACAGAACCATATACAGCATTCCAAGAGTGGGCTAGCTACACAGTCAATATTGTTCTAACATAACTTCCCCTTATTTCAGTTTAATCCACCTGGAAGTAAACTTAGTGCTCAGTTTGTTTTCATCATGGCTTTGCCTATAGTACAGTCTTTAGTTGAAAAGCACAATATTGTAGATGCTAGAAATCCAGGGTAAAAATAGAAAATACTGGAAAAACTCAACTCTACTTCCCTGTATTCAGATATAACCATATCTGTATCCTACATCACAGTGCTTAAGGCTTAGTGTATTTGTACTTGAGATCTCTTTGTTCCCTCACACTACCTTTATTTAACTGACAAAAGTACAAAGAAAAGATTTTCAATAGTTTTACTGACCAACTTAATTGTATTTTGTAAACATACACAAATTTAGAATTTGATGGCTGCAACACACTCAATAAAAGTTGGGACGGAGGCATGTTTACCATTGTGTTACATCACCTTTCCTTTTAATAACACTTTTTAATCGTTTTGGAACTGAGGATACTAATTGTAGTAGATTTGCAATTGGAAATTTTGTCCCTTCTTGCTTGATATTAGACTTCAGCTGCTCAACAGACCATGGTCTCTGTTGTCTGATTCTCCTCTTCATGATGCGCCATACATTTTCAATAGGAGATAGATCTGGACTGGTAGCAGGCCAGTCAAGCAGACGCACTCTGTGTCTACAAAGCCACGCTGTTGTAGCCCGTGCAGAATGTGGTCTGGCATTGTCCTGCTGAAATAAGCATGGACGTCCCGGGAAGAGACCTCGCCTTGATGGCAACAGATGTCTCTCTAAAATCCTAATATACGCCTCAGAGTCAATGGTACCTTCACATACATGCAACTCACCCATGCCGTGGGCACTGATGCACCCCCATACTATCACAGATGCTGGCTTTTGCACCTTTCGCTGACAACAAACTAGATGGTTGTTTTCACCTTTGGCACGGAGAACTCGACACCCGTTTTTTCCGAAAACTAGCTGAAATGTGGATTCATCTGACCACAGCACATGGTTCCACAGTCTTTCGGTTCATCTGAGATGAGCTCGGGCCCAGAGAACTCACCGGCGTTTCTGCATAGAGTTGATGTATGGCTTCCTCCTTGCGTAATACAGTTTCAAGTTACATTTCTGGATGCAGCAACAGACGTGTTGAGTGACAATGGTTTTCCGAAGTACTCCCGAGCCCAGGTGGCTATAATTGTCACAGTAGCATGACGGTTTCTTAGGCAGTGCCGCCTGAGGGCTCGAAGATCACGCGCATTCAACAGTGGTTTCCAACCTTGCCCTTTACGCACTGAGATGTCTCTGAATTCTTTGAATCTTTTCACAATATTATGTACTGTAGATGTTGAAAGACCTAAATTCTCTGCAATCTTGCGTTCAGAAATGTTCCTTTTGAACTGACTAACAATTCTCTCATGAATTTTGGCACAAAGGGGTGAGCCACGACCCATCCTTGCTTGCAAAGACTGAGCCTTTGATGGACGCCACTTTTATACCCAGTCATGATACCTCACCTGCTAACAATTAGCCTGCTTAATGTGGAGTCTTCCAAACCAGTGTTACTGGAATATTTTGTGCACTTTTCAATCTTATTTTAACTCTGTCCAAACTTTTGTTGAGTGTGTTGCAGCCATCAAATTCTAAATTTGTGTATATTTACAAAATACAATTAAGTTGATCAGTAAAACTATTGAAAACCTTTTCTTTGTACTTTTGTCAGTTAAATAAAGGTTCACGTGAATTAACATATCACAGATTTTTGTTTTTATTGCATTTTGGAAAATATCCCAATTTTTCTGGAAATGGTGTTTGTGTAACCTCTTGTACTCACTGGCTCAGCAGATGAAGGCAAGTATGTCATATGCCTTCTTTGCTACTCTGTTGACCTGTGTTGCCACATTCAGGGATCTATGCACTTGCACCCCGAAGTCTCTTTGTTCAACAAACTCCTCAGAGTCCTGCCCCAGTTTAACTTTGCAGAGTACATCACTTCCCGCTTGTCTGTGTTTAACTCCATCCGCTCTTTGCCATAAGTCAAATTCTAATTCCCTGCACCTACTCTTGAATTTCATAAAGATTGTTATCCAAACCAAAAGTTATAATTTCTCTAAGTCACACTGTCATAGTTTACATCAAAATCAATTATATTTATATACATTGATTTAGCAGCAAGAGTAAGATTGCTTTTAATAACAGTATTAAAAATTGGGACAGAATCACGATAGCCCATACTTTGAAATATTAATGACAGATAATGTACACCATCATTTCTTGTGAAACCAATAATTCCCCAGATACACATGTATGGTTAAATGCATAAATCCAGAAGTTGCTGTTAGTAATCACTGTTCCTCCACAGAGAGTGCGTTTTATCTTCTTATTGGCAACATAGGTGAAAACAAGGTTTCACTCCCAAATGAGCTCAATGGCTTTTATTCTCGTTTTGACCATGAAGACACCTTCATGAACCCCCACAGCTGTGGTTTTAGTCTCCGAGGCTGATGGGAGAGCATCCTTCAGAACAGTGAACTCATGGAAAGCATCCAGCCCAGATGGGGTACCTGGCCAGTTGATTTGTGCTGATCAACTGCCTGATGTGTTCACTGATATCTTTAAGCTCTTGCTTTGGAAGTCTGAGGTATCCACCTGCTTCAGTTAGACTAATTATACCAATAACCAAGAAGAACCTGCCTCAATGACAATCACCCAGTACCATTTAGATCCACTGTGAAGAAGTGCTTTGAGAGATTGGTGATGGAACTTGCCTCCACGACTATTGTCCAGTAACGCTTACGTAAGACCATAAGACATAGCAGTAGAATTAGGCCATTTAGATCATTGAGTCTGCTCTGCCATTTCATCATGGCTGATCTATTTCCCTCTCAACTCAATTTTCCTGCCTTCTCCCCATAACCTTTCACACCCTGACTTATCAAGGATCTATAAACCTCCAGTTTAAATACATCCAAATGACCTGGACTCCACTGCCCCCTGCAGCATGAATTCCACAGATTCACCATTGTCTGGCTAAAGAAATTCCTCCTCATCTCCATTCTAAATGGATGTCTCTCTAATTGTGCCCTCTAGTCTTAGGACTTACCCACTATAGGAAATATCTTCACTACATCCACATTATCTACATCTTTCAAAATTCAATAGGTTTCAATGAAATCCCCATTCATTCTTCTAAATTCCAGCAAGCATAGGTCTACAGCCATCAAACATTCATCATATGATAAGACTTTCATTCCCCGAATCATTTTTGTGAAACTTCTTTGAAACCTCTCCAATATCAGCACATCCTTTCATAGATAGGGGCCTAAAACTACTCACAATACTCCAAAGTGAGGCCTCACCTGTGCTTTATAAAGCCTCAATGTTACATCCTTGTTTTCATATTCTAGACCTCTCAAAATGATTGCTAACATTGCATTTGCCTTCTTCACTACAGACTCAACCTGCAAGTTAATCTTTAAGAAATCCTGCACAAGGACCCCAAGTCCCTTTGTATCTTGGATTTTTGAATTTTCTCCGTTCAGAAAATAGTCTACGCTTTTGTTCCTTCTACCAAAGCGCATGACCAGACACTTCCTGACACTGTATTCCATCTGCCCCTTCTTTGCCAATTCTCCTAACCTGTCTAAGTCCTTCTGCATCTTCCCTGCTTCCTCAACACTACATGCCCCTCTACCTATCTTCCTATTATCCTCAAACTTGGCTACAAAGCCATCAATTCCATTTTCCAAATCATTGATATACAATGTGAAAAGAAATGGTTCCAAACCGACTCCTGCAGAACACCACTAGTCACCAGCAGCCAATCAGAAAAGGCTTCCTTTATTCCCACTCCTTGCCTCCAGCCAATTAACTATATCCATGCTAGTATCTTTCCTGTAATACCATGGGCTGTTACTTTGCTAAGCAGGCTCACGTGTGGCACCTTGTCAGAGGCCTGCTAAAAGTCCAAGTACACAACATCCACTGATTTTCCTTTGTCTACCCTGCTTGTTATTTCATCAAAGAATTCCAACAGATTTGTCAGGCTTTGGCCTATTTTTACCATGTTCCTCCAAGTACCCCAAAACCTCATCCATAATAATGGACTCCAACTATTTTCCCATCCAGTGAAGTCAGGCAAATTGACCTATAATTTCCTTTCTTCTGCCTCCCTCCCTACATAAAGAGTGGAGTGACATTTGCAATTTTCCAGTCCTCCAGAAACATTCCAGAATCTAGTGATTCTTGAAAAATCATTACTAATGCCTTCATAATCTATTCAGCTGCCTCTTTCAGAACCCTGGGGTGTAGTCAGTCTGGTCCAGCTTCTATCCTCAGATCTTTCAGCTTCCCAAACACCTTCTCCTTAGTAATAGTAACAACACTCACTTCCATCCCTGACACTTCCAAATTTCCGGCAAACTGCTAGTACCTTCCACAGTGAAGACTGTTGCAAAACACTTATTCAGTTCATCCACCATTTCTTTGTCCCCCACTACTACTTTTCCAGTGATATTAGTCAATGGTCTTACACCTATTCTCGTCTCTCTTTTACTCTTTATATATCTGAAAAAAATTTTGATATCTTTCTTTGATATTATTGGCAAGTTTACCTTCATATTTCATCTTTTCTCTTATGGCTTTTTTAGTTGCCTTCTGTGAGTGGTTAAAAGCTTCCCAAGCCTCTAATTTCCCACTAATGTTTCCTCTATTATATACCCTGCTTTTGTTTTAAATTGCCTTTGACTTCCCTTGTGTCATCCTGCCTGTAGAATACTACTTCTTCTCTGGGATGTATCTATCCTGTGTTTTCCAAATCACTTCTAGAATCTCCAGCTATTGCTACTCTGACGTCAATCCTGTGAGTGATCCCTTCCAATCAACTTTGGCCAGTTTCTCTCTCATGCCTCTGTAATTCTTTTTACTCCACTGTAATTCTGATACATTTGACTGTAGCTTTTTCCTCTCAAATTGCAAGGTATACTCTATCATATTATGATCACTGCCTTAAGCTCCCAAATCAAATCCAGTTTATTACACAACAGCCAATCCAGAATAGCTGATCCTCTAGTGGGCTCAACCACAAGCTGATCTAAAAAGCCATCTCATAGGCATTCTACAGATTCTCTCTCGGGATCAAAAATCAGCACCAGCCCGATTTTCCCAATCTACCTGCATATTGAAATACCCCATGACTACCATAACATTGCCCTTTTGGCATACGTTTTCATATCCTGTTGTAATTTGTACCCCACATCCTGGCTGCTGTTCCAAGGCCTATATATAACTCTCATCAGGTACTTTTTACACTTGCAGTTCCTTAATTCTACCCACACCGATTCTACATCTTCTGATCCTATGCCATCCCTTTCCAAGGATTTGATTTCATTTTTACCATCAGCGCCATGCCATCCCCTCTGCTTACCTGCCTGTCCTTTCAATACAATGGGTATCCTTGTATGTTAAGCTCCCAACTATAACCTTCTTTCAGTCACGATTCAGTGAGGCCCGCAATATCTTACCTGCCAAGCTCTAACTGCATCTACCTTACTCTGTATACTGTGTGCATTGAAATATAACACCTTCAGCCCTATATTCTTTACCCTTTTCGATTTTGTCCTCCTGTTACATTGCAACTCATCTCACTGACTGTAATATTGCCCTATCCCCTGCCTGTCCTTCCTGACAGTCTCACTATATACCAACTGCCCCATCCTCAGCACTATCACTTAGTTTCCACCAGCCCCTGCCAAATTAGTCTAAACCTTCCCCAACAGTTCTAGCAAACCTGCCCACAATGATATTGGTTCCTCTTGGGTTCATATGTAACCCACCACTTTGGACAGGTCATACCTACACCGGAAGAGATCCCAATAATCAAGAAATCTGCTCACCCTCCCCCTTTAGAATGCCATGGACCCAATCCCAGTCTCTGGCACTGGGACCTGGGAGGCAACAAACCATTCATGTCTCTATTGTGCCCACAGCATCTCATGTCTACTCTTCTAACTGTCGAATCCCCTAGCAATACTGCAGTCCTCTTCTTCCCAATTCCCTTCTGAAGCACAATGCCAGAGACCCAGTCGCTTTGGCTTACCCTGGTACATTGTCCATCCCAACAGTATCCAAGAGGTATGTTTATTATTGAGGGGAACAGCCACAGAGGTACTCTGCACAAGCTGCCTATTTCCTTCCCCCCTCCTGACGGTTACCGCGGTACCTGCCTCCTGCAATTTAGGGGTGACAATTGCCCTCTAGCTCCTATCTATCACTTCCTCAGTTTTTCATATGAGCTGAAGGTTATCGAGCTGCAGTACCAGCTCCAGCTCCTTATTTTCTGAGGAGCTGCAGCTCAGTGCTCCTGGTGCAAATGTGGTTATTCAGGAGGCTAGAGGTCTCCCAGAATTCCAACTTCTCAAATAAAGAACACAACACAGCCTCTGAAGCTCTATGTACTAAGAGAAGAAGAATCTTACCAAGTATGTACCTCACCCAAGCCTGTTCTCACTGAAGCATGATGAGCCAAAGCCTCCCCACTAACACTGGTCCACTCTGCTTGTACCTACCTTGTTTTTATTTTCCCTTGCAAATGGATTGCTATTTGATTGGGCTACTGGAAAACAGCAAAAGCTCACAAACGCTCCTTTTTTAAATCACACTCGCAGACCTGTGAGTTGCCTTCTCTGTCACTTCCAATTCAATTGGACTGCCAAGAAAATGCTGAAGGTCCACAGATGATCCTTTTTAAAAGCTCACTCACAGACCCGTGAGATGCTTCCTCCCTCACTACCAACTTGATTGGGCCACCGGTAAAAACACCCAGTGTGATGAAGTGCTTTGAGAGGTTGATGTTTATCTCTGACCATTTAAGGCATTTAATTGATTGACACACTTATTATTATTTCTTTTTGTATTTGCACATTGGTTGTTCATCCATCTTGTTGGGTGCGGTCTTTCATTGGTTCTATTGTGTTTCTTTGTATTTATTGTGATTGCTGAATCTCAGGGTTGTATATGGTAACATATATATACTTTGATAATAAATTTATTTTGAACTTTGAACTATTATAACCTTTGGAAATCAGTATTTTATTAACTATTCTTGCTTTAATCAACCCTGAAATGTTATGCTTTGATGCACAAGATACAAGTTAGGCTTTAATAGCATAGGAGACCATAGTTACTGCTGAGGAAAATCTGGACTCATAAAAATATTCTTTGATATTTGTAGAAATTGTTTCCTTAAGAAAAATACTTTAAATAATAATGGATTGAAATAATATTGATTATACATGTTATTGTAATGTGTATATTAATTATCAGCTGTCATGTTTGTAGTTCAATGTTTATTTCTGACCTGACCATTTAATCGATTGACAGATTGATTAGTTTTTTTACATATTGATTTGGAGTTGAGAGTTTTTTTCAATGGAATTGTCTGCCTGAGAAATCTGTCCTTCCCTTTCCACCAAAAGCAACAACATGTATTACCAGTTGACTACAAAATCCAGGCTACAAAACTTGCATCTACATAGCACTTATTATGGCATAATGTCATTCTGATGTGTTTTATAGACATTGGAGTTCTTTGAAGTCTATTATACAGATATTTCATTTTAACAGAACCACAAAGCACAAATCTGTAACGAAAACTTTAGTTATCAATAAAAATACAAAATTTTCACTATGCTTCAATTCTATTGTTACAGAAATACTACAGAATCATATAATTTTTAATCACAAAACTAGGCCACCTGGTCCATCAACTCTCCATTAACACTTCCCCATGAAGCACCTGGTCTAATCCAATTCTCTACCACTCAATCCACATTTATATTGCTTAGTATTGCAAGTTCACTGCACATAAGGAAAGGAATCCTTGATTCTAGAGTAAATTAACTGTATTAGAAGTGCACACAGCTGTGCACCATACTAAACATTTTAATTTAAAAATAAAATCTGGTGCTTTTGAAAATGTACAGCCTCTAGGGAGATCAAGACTGTAAAATTTGCCTCTCATGTGGGTTACACAGATGCAGCATACCATGTTGCTGCTCTAGTTCTAAGAGTTAGCTAAACTCTGCTTTAGGAATTTCTAAACAATCTTGCAGGATCTTATAAATAGAAAGTTATTAAAAGATGTTGCTGGAACTGTTGATCTGCCAGGCCATTTGGTCTTGCAGCCCAGTGTGTCTCGCTATCTCACTTTCCTTTTCCAAAACACTCCTTAGAAGACATTCCTTCAGTCTCCTGTCAACCTTCAATGCTTTGACATCTTTCACTATCCACCCTTGCTCCCTTATTGCAAAGCAGTACATCAGTGCCACCTATCAAATGGTTCCTGATGCTAACACACAACCACATAGCTGAAGTTCCTTTTGGTACTTACCATTATTCAATTTGAAAAAATCATTTAGAGATATAGCATGGTAATAGGTCGTTCTGACCCAACCAAGCCCACGCCATCCAATTACACCCATGTGACCAATTAACCTACTAACTCATACCCCTTTGGAATGTGGGAGGAAACCAGAGCACCCAGGGGAAACTCAAGCGGTCATAGGGAAAACATAGAAACTCCTTATAGACAGCAGTGGAATTGAGCCCAGATCAATGGCACTGTAATAGCATTACCCTAACTGCTATGCTACTTTTGGTCAAGTTTAAACAAATGTGAAAAATCTATCCCATAATGATTTGAAGCACCCTGGACCTGGAATAGGTTTGTTTTTGTCACATGTATGAAGATACAGTGAAAAGTATTTGTTTGCATGCCATCTAGACGAACGATACCTAGTACGCAGAGGTAATAAAATAGAAAGCAGAATATAGTGTTAAAATGTAATGCAGTAAACAAATAAAGTGCAAGCTGTCTGGGAGGTCAAGAGTTTTACCTTTTAGTGAAAAAGAGGTCAGTTCAAGAGTCTAATTCCAATACAGGCAAGATTAAAATTCTGCGAAACTATAGGGAACCTGATCATGAACCTAATTCTAATACTGAGTGACAATGCAGTATATCATAGAACATGTTAACCATGAGAAATAAATCTTATTTGTTATCCTTTTGAGTAACTACCAGTTTTGACCTATGTCGAAGACAAGCTGATTTCATATCATCATGAGAAACAAAACTAGATTTACTTCAAATGGAAAACAAGCCCATCAAATATGGCATTAGTGTAGGACCAATCAATTCAAAGACAGAGAGAGAGTTTTGCACAGGTCAGGGAGAAGAGTTTAAAAAAGGAGCGTTTCGCAGGGCTTGACATATTAGAATCGTGGATATGACTGCGAGGACAGTTTTCTGTTCTGAGTGTCAGATGTAGGATGTCCACGAGAGCTTTAGCCTCCCTGTTGGCCACATCTGTGCCAGGTACATCGAGCTGCTGCTCGTTAGAGACCAAGTTAGGGAACTGCAGCTGCAGTTCAATGACATTCGGCTTGTTAGGGACAGCGAAGAGGTGATAAACAGGAGCTACAGGCAGGTAGTCACCCCAGGACCTCAGGACACAGATAAGTGGATGACCGTCAGGAGAGGGAAGGGAGGGCGTCAGGTAGTGGAGAGCACCCCTGTGGCTGTCCCCCTTAACAATAAGTACTCCATTTTGAGTGCTGTTGGGGCGGATGACCAACCTGGAGGAAGCAGCAGTGGCCATACCTCTGGCACTGAGTCTGGCCCTGTGGCTCAGAAGGGTAGGGAGCAGAAGAGGAAGGCAGCGGTAGTCAGGGCTCCATAGTTAGGGGGACAGATAGGCGATTCTATGGACACAAAAAAGAAACAAGGATGGTAGTTTGCCTCCCAGGTGCCAGGGTTTGTGATATTTCTGAGCACATCCACAATATCTTGAAATGGGAGGGTGAACAGCCAGAGGTCGTGGTACATATTGACACCAATGACATAGGTGGAAAAAGGGAGGAGGTCCTGAAAGCAGAATACAGGGAGTTAGGAAGGAAGCTGAGAAGCAGGACCTCAAAGGTAGTAATCTCAGAATAGTTGCCTTGCCACGTGACAGTGAGTATAGGTTTAGAATGAGGTGGAGGATAAATGCATAGCTGAAGGACTGGAGCAGGGAGGCAGGGATTCAGATTTTTGGATCATTGGGACCTCCTCTGGGCCAGGTGTGACCTGTACAAAAAGGACGGGTTGCACTTGAATCCAAGGGGGACCAATATCTTGGTGGGGAGGTTTGCTAATGCTATTGGGGAGGATTTAAATTAGAATTGCAGAAGGGTAGGAACCAAAGTAAAGAAGCAGAGGATGGGGAGGTAGAGACAGCTTGTAGGAAGTTTGTGAGGAAGGAGAGGCAGATGTTCGAGCAAAGATGCACTAAGCCTGATGGTTTGAGATGTGTCTATTTTATTGCAAGGAATATCATAAACAAGGCAAATGAACTTAAGAGCATGGATCATTATGTGGAACTGTGACGTTGTGCCCATTACAGAGACTTGGATGTCTCAGGAACAGGAATGGCTGCTGAGTGTGCTGGGCTTTAGATGTTTCAAAAAGAACAGAAAGGGAGGCAAAAGAGGTGGGGGCGTGGAATCGCTATTTAGGGATAGTGTCATGGCTGCAGAAAAAGAGGAAGGCATGGAGGAATGGTCTACTGGTCATTGGAGGTGGAAGTCAGAAACAGGAAAGGGGCAATAACTCTACTGGGTATTTTTTATAGACCCCCCCCCAATAGTAATAGGGATATCAAGGAGCGGATAGGGAGGCAGATTCTGGAATGATGCAATAATAATAGGGTTGCTGTGATAGGAGATTTTAACTTTCTAAATATTGATTGGCACCTCCTTAGCGCAGGGGGATTAGATGGGGTGGAGTTTGTTAGGTGTGTTCAGGAAGGTTTCCTGAGGTTCCTTATGTAGATAAGCCAACTAGAGGAGAGGCTATACTTGATCTGGTATTGCGAAATGAATCTGGTCAGATGTCAGATCTCTCAGTGGGAGAGCATTTTGGAGGTAATGAACACAACTCTATCTCTTTCTCCAAACTGCTGGAGAGGAATAGGAGCATACAATTTAGGAAAACATTTAATTGGGGTAAGGGGAAATATGATGCTTCTAGGCAGGAACTTGGGAGCATAAATTGGGAGCAGATATTCTCAGGGAAAAGCACGGCAGAAATGTGGCAAATATTCAGGGAACATTGCATGGAGTTCTGCATAGGTATGTTCCATTAAAGCAGGGAAAGGTTGGTAGAGTTAAAGAACGGCGGTGTACAAAGTATGAACAAAATCTATTTAAGAAGAAAAGCTTATGAAACTAGGTTCAAGAAACTAGATACTGTTGGAGCTCTAGCAAATTACAAGGTGACTAGGAAGGAGCTTAAGAATGGAATTAGGAGAACCAGAACAGGCCCTGAGAAGGTTTTGGTGAGCAGTATTAAGGAAAACCCCAAGGCATTCTTCAAGTACGTGAAGAGCAAGAGGATGATCTGTGTGAGAATAAGACCAATCAGGTGTGATAGTGGAAACGTGTGCTTGGAGTCGGAGGAGGTAGCGGATATACTTAATGAATAGTTTGCCTTAGTATTTACCAGGGAAAAAGACCTTGGCAATTGTGGGGATGACTTACAGCTGACTGAAATGCTTGAGTATATAGACATTAAGAAAGAGGATGTGCTGGAGCTTTCGAAAAGCATTAAGCTAGTTAAGTCATTGGGACCAGATGAGATATACCCCAGGCTAATGTGGGAAGCGAGGGAGGAGACTGCTGAGCCTCTTGCGATGATCTTTGCATCATCAATAGGGACAGGAGAAGTACCGAAGGATTGGAGGGTTGCAAATGTTGTTCCCTTGTTCAAGAAAGGGAGTAGAGATAACCCAGGAAATTATAGACCAGTGAGTTTCACTTCAGTGGTAGGCAAGTTGTTGGAGAAGATCCTGACAGGCAGGATTTATTAGCATCTGGAGAAACATAATCTGATTAGGGATAGTCAGCATCGCTTTTTCAAGGGCAGGTCGTGCCATATGAGACTGACTGAATACTTTGAAGATGTAACAAAACAAATTGTTGAAGGTAGAGCAGTGGATGTCGTGTATATGGATTTCAGTAAGGCATTTGGTAAGGTTCCCCATGCAAGGCTCCTTCAGAAAGTAAGGAGGCATAGGATCCAAGGAGACCTTGCTTTGTGGATTCAGAATTGCCTTGCCCACATAAGGCAAAGGGTAGTTGTAGATGGTTCGTATTCTGCATGGAAGAAGGTAACCACTGGTATTCTGCAAGGATCTGTTCTGGGATCCCTCCTCTTTGTGATTTTTATAAATGACCTGGATGAAGAATTAGAGGGGTTGGTTAGTAAGTTTGCTGATGACATAAAGGTTGGGCGTGTTGTGGATAGTCTGGAGGGTTATCAGAGGTTACAGTGGGACATCGATAGGATGCAGAACTGGGTTGAAAAGTGGCAGATGGACTTCAACCCAGATAAGTGTGAAGTAGTTCATTTTGGTAGGTCTACTTCAAGACAGAATATAATATATAAGGTAAGACTCTTGGCAGTGGGGAGGATCTGAGAGATCTTGGGATCAGTATCAGTAGGGCACTCAAAGCTGCTGCACAGGTTGACAGCGTTGTTAAGAAGGCGTATTGTGTGTTGGCCTTCATCAACTATGGGATTGAGTTCAAGAGCCGTGAGGTAATGACATGGCTATATAAGACCTTGGCCAGACCCCACTTGGAGTACTGTTTCAAGTCCTGGTCACCTCACTACAGGAAGGATGTGGATACTATAGAGAGAGTGCAGAGGAGATTTACAAGGGTGTTGCCTGGATTGGAGGGTGTACCTGGCCTTTTCTCCTTGCAGCGACAGAGGATAAGAGACGAACTGACAGAGGTATATAAGATGATGAGGGGCACTGATTGTGTGGATAGCCAGAGGCTTTTTCCCAGGGCTGAAATAGCTAACATGAGGGGACATTGTTTTAAGGTGCTTGGAAATAGGTACCAAGGGGATGTCAGAAGTATGTTTTTCACACAGAGAGTGGTGGGTGCATGGAATTCACTGCCGGCGGCAGTGGTGGAAGTGGATACAAGTCTTTGAAGAGTCTCTGAGATAGATACATGGAGCTTAGAAAAGTAGAGGGCCATGCGCTAGGGAAATTCTAGGCAGACTCAAGAGTAGATTACATGGTCGGCACAAGATTGTGGGCCAAAGGGCCTTCAATGTGTTGTAATTTTCTATGTTCAACCAAACCTGATTTCATTCCTTTAGAGTATTGAATAAAATGCTAATTTAAATAATAATGATCATTTTATTACTAGAGTTTGTAAAAATATGGTTCAAAAATGTTCTCTAGAGACAAACATTTGACATCCTTATCCTGTGTGGCTGATATACGAGTCATCATTTTAGATAGCTTTTAACTTCCCTTTGCAATGACCTAAAAGCCTATCAAGGGCAATGAGGAATGAAGAAATAATTGTTGGCTTTGGAATCACATCCACTCCCTGTAGACAAGTGAAAAAGCACCTCTGATTGTCTTCCTTGTTCTTTTGCTGCGAGTCCAACGGACATTCACTAGCTCATTAACAATATAATTTGGACACTTCTTTGTTAACATTTATATAGCTACTATGGAAGTTAGTTCATCTGTGTTATATTCAATGTCAAACTACAACCTTCAGTTTATCTCATTAATTTTGAAAGACCATCTAAGGTCTGTCTAAAGCAGAGATTCCCAACCATTTTTATTCCATGGACCCCTACCATTAACTGAGGGGTCCATGGACTCCAGGCTGGCAACCACTGGTTGAAAACTTCATTTGAGGATTTTTGCATGTGTACAGTGCAAGACCATTTTGGTTTTCTACGATGTAAGAATCGTTAATAACTATTCAAATCAAGTTCACAGTTTAGTTACAGTGTGCTGAAAGAAATGAGATGCTGCTCTGGAAATGTGTAAATAGAAAATAACAGTGGTGAAGAATAATCTCCCTGGTCATATGTCAACATGAAAGTAAAAGCAAAAAAATAATTTAAGTTATGCCTTCAAATGAATAATACTAGCTATATTCTGAAAATAACTCTCTCAAATTACAGCTGCCACAAAAATCTGTTGCCAATTAAAAAGATTCATATCCAAACCATCTCAAAACAAAAGTCCTGACTAAATGAATACTTCACAGCATCTCACACAATTTAAAAAATGTTCTTTCACAAACTGTCCCTCAAACATGATTTTAACCACAGTTCTTGAAATCTCAAAAAGCTTGCCACCATGTTTGCTTCACCACTTTGTCACATTAGGTATTTTTCCCAATGACTCATCTTCAAATTCATACACCATTATCTTCTTTAGTGAGCTAAACACACACATAGAAAAACAAGAAAGACAGAAGTCAAATTGCAAAATCTTAAAATAATGACGTTTTGATAGTAGGTCATAAACTTCAAACATCTGAATCAGGTTTAATATCACTGGCATATGCCGTGAAATTTGTTAACTTTGCGGCAGCAGTACGATATGGTACATGATAATATAGGAAAAAACTGAATTACAGTAATTACATATATGTCTATTAAATAGTAAAATTAAATAAGTAGTGTAAAAACAGAAATAAAAAGTAGTGAGGCAGTGTTCATGGGTTCAATGTCCATTCAGAAATTGGTTGGCAGAGGGGAAGAAGCTCTCCTTGAATTGCTGAGTGTGCGCTTTCAGGTTTCTGTATCTCCTTCCTGATTGTAACAATGAGGAGAGTGCATGCCTTGGGAGGTGGGAGTCCTAAAAGATGAACACTGCCTTTTTGAGCCACCTCTCCTTGAAGATGTCTTGGATACTATGTAGGCTAGTGCTGAAGGAGCTCACTAATTTTACAACTCCCTGCAGCTTACTTCAACCCTGTACAGTAGGCTCTCCACAGTACATCCATAGAAATTTGTGAGTGTTTCATGTGACAAACCAAATCTCCTGAAACCCCTAATGAAATATAGCCACTGTCTTGCCTTCTTTACAGCTGCATCGATATATAAGGACCAGATTATGTCCTCAGAGATATTAACACCCAGAAACTTGAAATTGCTCACTCTCTCCACTTTTGATCCCTCTTTGAGGAATGGTTTGTATTCCTTCATCTTACCCTTATTTTCCTCTCTCCACAAAATATGTGGGTCTACTGAGTATCTTGAACAGTTTATTTAAAATCTGATCATTTCCTTCTCCAGTTCTGGAGCATCAGATCACATGATTCAAAATAATTCTGTCCATAATTCTTACAGTATTATGTCATTCACTGTCAAATGCCACCTATCTGTAAAAATATAGTCTACATAACTACAGTTAGATCAATAGTCTCAACGACGCACACAAAATGCTGGAGGCACTCATCAGGTCAGGAAGCATCCTTTTTTTCGCAGTGAGACCCAAATGGAAACATCGATGGCCAAATTTGACCAAATGATTGAGAAAGAAAATAGAAAGGCATAGACTATGCAGAATTTTGTCAGCAGTTCTAATCAACACTTAAACTGAGGTACACACCGTGGAATGCATAAGTTCAGCATATAACGAATGATTGCACATGCAATCTGGCCTGTATAGAATTCCCCAACATTACAAGGAGAATTCCAAAGTACCCTGCTCCACGTCAACCCTAGTGCAGGAGCCAAGGCCTAATTAACTTCAATGCGGACTGATTAAGAGTTAGAAGACAACACTCAAATTAATTTGCTTTAGTATGACGTTTAGAATTATTTTTAAATGTTTTGTGTTTTAATTAAATTATTTTAATTTCATTTCAGAACGAGAGGGCCTAGATAAAGTGAACATACAGAGGATGTTTCCAATAGTAGGAGAGTCTAGGACTGGAGGGCACAGCCTCAGAATAGAAGGACATTCCTTTAGAACAGAGATGAGGAGGAATTTCTTTAGCCAGGGAGTGGTGAATCAGTGGAAATCATTCAAACAGATAGCTGTGGAGGACAAGTACTGGGTATATATAAAGTGTAGGTTGATGGATACTTAATTAGTTCCTAGAAGAGGTCATAGACTGACATTTCAGAATGGGAATGGGGATTGGAATTAAAATAGTTGGTCACAGAGAAATCCTGCTTTCTTACAAATACAGTGAAGCTGCTCAACAAAGCGGTCTGCCAATCTACGTCAGGCCTCACCAGTGTTGAGGAAGCTGCATCAGAAGCACCAGATCCAGTAGATGACCCCAATAGGTTCACAAGTGAAGTGTTGCCTCACCTGAAAGGACTGTTTGGGGCCCCAAATGGAGGTGAGGGAGGAGGTGAATGGACAGGTGTTGCACTTCTTCTGCATGCAGGGATAACTGCCAGAAGTGAGATTTGTGGGGAGGAATAAATGGATAAGGGAATCACAAGGGGAACAATCCCTGTGGAAAGCAGAGAGTGGGGGGGTGGGGAGGTAAAGATGAGTTTGGTGATAGAATTGCTGTTGAAGATGGTGGAGGGAAAGATACCTGACTCTAGTTCTGTTTTTTTTCATTTAACAACACTGCACTACTATCAATATGCAAAAAAAAAACTCATATGAAAACAGTGAGACATTGAAAGGGATTGGGTGTTTAGAAAGAGAAATATATTCTCTACCCTACACATTCCTATCAAAAAAGAAAGTGAAGTAATTATGTTTAACACACAGGGCAAATAAGCGTGATAAAATAAAGGAAGCAACTTACTCAAATGATAAGAAAAACAACTATACAGTCAACAGGATATCAGGGGAGACAAAAATATTTTTGAGGCATTCAGAAGGCCTCTGACAAGGTACTACATATGAGGCTGCTTACTAAGTTAACAGCCCACATCATTACAGGAAACTTACTGGCATGGTTAGAGCATTGGCTGATTGATAGGAGGCAGAGAGTGGGAATAAAAGGATCCTTTTCTGGTTGGCTGCCAGTGACTAGTGGTGTTCCGTAGGGGTCGGTGTTGGGACCACTTTTTATGCTGTATATCAATAATTTAGCTGATGGAATAGATGGCTTTGTTGCCAAGTTTGCAGATGATACAAAGATTGGTGAGGGGCAGGTACTGTGAGGAAACAGGTAGGATGCAGAAGGCCTTAGACAGATTAGGAGAATGGGCAAGGAAGTGACAAATGAAATTCTATTTTCTAAACAGGGAGAAAATCTTAAATCTGAGATGCAAAGGGACTTGGGAGTCCTTGTGCAGAACACCCTAAAGTTTAACATGCAGGCAGAGTCAGTGGGAGGAAGGCAAATGCAATGTTAGCATTCATTTCAAGAGGTCTAGAAAACAAGAGCAGGATGTGATGCTGAGGCTTTATAAGGCACTGGTGAGGCCTCACCTTGAGCTTTGTGAACAGTTTTGTGCACCTCATCGAAGAAAAATGTGCTGGCATTGGAGAGGATTCAGAGGAGGTTCACAAGGATGATTCTGGGAATGAAAGGGTTATCACACAAGGAACATTTGATAGCTCTGCGTCTGTACTCTCTGGAATTTAGTGGGGATCTCACTGAAACCTTTTGAATGTTGAAAGACTGTTTCCAATAGTGGGGGAGTCTAAGACAAGAGGGCACAGCCTTAGGATAGAGAGGCATCCATTTAAAACAGAGATTTGGGAAAATTTCTTTACCACAGGCAGCTGTGAAGGCCAGAATGTTGGGTGTACTTAAGGCAGAGCTTGATAGATTCTTGATTGAACACGGCATCAAAGGTAACAGGGAGAAAGCAGGGGAGTGGGGCTGAGGAGGGGCAAAAAGGATCAGCCATGATTGAATGGCAGAGCAGGCTTGAAGGGCCAAATTGCCTAATTCTGCTCCTATGTCTTATGGAATTGAGGCAGTGGGGCCCAGGCCCAAGGGTAGGGAGTGAGCCAGTGCTTGGCCATTGCTGGAGCAGACTTGATGTGGCAGAATCAAGGTAGGGCGAGAGGAGGTGAGACAGAATTGAGGTGTGGAGGGCTGAGCCCAGGCCCAGGAGCAAAGGAAGCCCTAAGGTTTCATTAACTTAAGCACTGTGCCGAACTAGAAAGGTTGGGTAAGGGCCGAATTGAGGCAGCGGGGCCTGGGTCTGAGAGCCTATCAATGCAGTAGGGCCCAGGTCCACGAGCAAGGTTTGGACAGTTTAACCGCTGGGTCATATTGAAAAGATTAGCTGTCAGTTCCGGTGACGTCATCGTTCAGAATGGCAGCTTAAATTAATAGCTCCTCCGGAAAAACACATATTTTGCCCCGTTAATCCATCAAATATAAGATCTTACGAAAATATCTGAATTGATAAGGGGGGCAAGAATGGGGAAAAAGAATGGAGATCAAGAAAGCATCACTGTGGAGCCTATGGACGAGAGGGATGCAGCGAGCAGCTCTCCTAACCGAATACGTGGTAGCGAGGCTGATGATGACGATGGGCCTCATTCAGGCGAAGAAGCAAATATGATAAAAATTCTGGAAGAGATACGGGGATTCCAAGAAGATATAAAACAGCAACTAAATGATATCAAGTCAGAGCTGACCAATGTCAATCAAAAAATAGCAGCGGCAGAGACATGAACTGAGAAGGTGGAAGATCGTGTGCAAAACATGGAACGAATACTAAGTAAGACGATAAAAATATTAAATCAACAAGAAAGTAAACTGCTTGACCAAGAGGGAAGATCACGACGGAAAAATATCAGGATACACAATGTTCCCAAAGGAGCGGAGGGTTTGTCTATGATAGAGTTTGTAGGAAAGTTGCTGCGGGACGTGCTGGAGATTCCCTAGACTATGGAGCTTGAAATTGAGAGGGCACATTGTGCACTCGTCCTGAGGCCTACTGGAGACAGAGAAGATAAGCTACACTCAATAGTAATTAGATTCCTTCGATACAATACCAAGGTGGAAATACTACGAGGGGTTTTGGGAAAGAAGAGGGTGTTTTTGAAAGGGAAGTTAATATATTTCGATCAAGATTACCCCCTGGCGGTCCTGCAGAAATGTAAAGAATACTCTGAAGTAAAGCGACTATTAAAGCAAGGAAGATTAGATTCCAAACTCCATACCCTGCTAAACCACGAGTGTTTTATGAAGATGGGACCCAACTGTATCAGACAGTGGAAGAGGCGACTACAGACATGAGGAACAGTGGGCTGCCCATTCGCTTGGTCAAACCAAGGGAAGGCCTGGCTGAGCAGTAATCCCAATCTGCTTGGGAAATAGTAAGAGAACCAAGGAAGCAGGGGACAGGAGGTGGGCAAGAGAAGAATATCAGGAAAAGATTGTGAGTTTTCCGAAGACAGCCCTCACCCCCTCCAGAAGAGTCATAAGGTTTGGCTAACTTTAAAACTGTTGTTAAGCTAAACTGAACGAAAAATAGGCGGTGCTATACCTATCTCAAGAAATACTTACTATAATGTGGATTTTAAATGACTCAATTTTTTTTATTCATTCATTCACTCCTTTTTCGCCATGTAAATGAGAATATATATATATATATATATGGGAGGAATACACAGGGAAATCTTTTCTGTGTAATAGACACTTACTTTTATGGGTACTGCAATGGGGGCCCTCAACTCACAGGTAGGAGTGGCTATGCCCCACAGCTAGACATTTCCTCTAGCTCAACCCAGCGTCATCTACTAGAGACCTCAGCCTTGGAATCACACCTTTGTTGCCTTTTTTTAAATTATTCGTGTTTCTTTCTTCTTATTTGTTCAGGGAGTAGATCAATTAAGTTTTATTCTGCTAATTTCAATGATATATTGACAGATAAATACACATGACTAAGGACAAAGTAAAGTTCATTTCTTTTAATGTTAATGGGCTGTTAAATCCAATCAAACACGGTAAAATTCTATCCAAAATGAAAACAGAACAAGCCCATGTAGTATATTGACAAGAAACTCACAAGTGATAATGAGCATGAAAAACTAAAGAGAATGGGCTGCACTAATTTGTTTTTCTCCTCATATAAATCAGGACATAGGAGAGGAGTTGCTATTCTTACCTCAAGCAAGCTAAATTTTGAAAAAGTATTTGAAATGGGAGATAAGGAAGGCAGATATATTCTGGTAAGGGGGAATATAGACAGAAATTCAGTTACTCTATTGAATATATACGCATCCCCAGGAAGTGCCATTAGTTTCTTTCAGAAAATTACTAATATTATGGTAACAAAAACAGAAGGTCTCCTGATATGTGGGGCAGACTTAAATTTACAATTTCAACCAAAGTTAGACTCTTCCAATAGAAAAACCTATGAAACAAAATCCTTACATAAGAAAGTTAATACACTTTTTGAGAATGTTGGTCTAATTGATATATGGAGGGACCTTTTCCCCGACAGAAGAGATTACACTCATTATTCTGCCCCCCTTCTGTATGTACAAGAATAGACTATTTCATAACATTTGGAAAAGACAAAGACAAAATAAACACCTGTGGAATTGGAACAATAGATGTAAGTGACCTATGTATTTATCTGTTGATTTTGACCTACAACCAAAGAATACTATTTGAAAACTAAATTCAAGTCTACTCAATGATCCCCCACTTTAAAGAACGAATTAAAAAAGAAATTGGTCTTTACTTAGAATTCAATGATAATGAAGAGGTTTCACCTCCTATTCTATGGGATACTCTGAACGCTGCCTTAAGAGGGAAAATTATAGCGATATCTTCATATAAGAAAAAAATAGGGAATAAAACACTAGAGGAATTACAGAATAGGCTGAAGGAACTAGAAAAAAAACAAATTGAATTTGGCACAGGATACATTAGAGTAAATTTTAAAAATTAGGAATGAAATTAATAGTTTGGCCTTGCAAGAAATCAGGAAAAATTTAATGTTTCTGAAACAGAGACATTATGAAAGTGGATCTAAGTCTATGAAAATACTGGCGTGGAAACTGAAAAAAAAGATATCAGAAAATACAATTCATAGAATTAGGGATCCAAGAACAAAAATGAAAAAAAAATAAACTAAGTGAAATTCAAGAAGCTTTTGAAGTGTTTTATAAAACTCTATATTCCAAAGTTCCAGGGGAAGCATAACCCAAATTGACACTTTCCTGAATTCTCTAGCGTTACTCACTTTAAGCGAGGAACAAAGTAGAACGATGACTGCTGACATAACTGAAGTTGCAATTAGTAGGCTTAAATTAGGCAAGTCACCAGGATCAAATGGGTATATGGCAGAGTGGTACAAAGAATTTAAAAATGAGTTAATTCCCGTCTTACTCCCCACACTGAACTGGGCTCTAAAAAAGGCACAAATGCCACCAAACAACAGGAATTCTGCAGATGCTAGAAATTCAAGCAACACACATCAAAGTTGCTGGTGAACACAGCAGGCCAGGCAGCATCTCTAGGAAGAGGTACAGTCGACATTTCAGGCCGAGACCCTTCGTCAGGACACCAAGCTGGAAGGAAGCGATAATCTCAGCTATACCAAAAGATGGCAAGGATAAAATGGAATGTGGGTCACTTAGACCAATATCTGTTCTTAATGTAGATTATAAATTATTTACCTCCATCATGGCAAAACGATTTAGAAGAGTTTCTACCCATACTGATACATAAGGATCAGACAGGTTTTATACAACAATGCCAAACACAAGACAATATACGAAGGACACTTCACATTATGGATCATATACAAAAAAATAAAATCGAAGCAATAGTGATAAGCGTGGACGCTGAAAAGGCATTTGATTCGGTTAATTGGAATTTTCTTTACAGAGTTTTACATAGATTTGGTTTCAATGACACAATTATTAAAACTATACAGGCACTATATGACAACCCTACTGCTAGGATTAAAACCAATGGATATTTATCAAATAGTTTTACCCTAGAAAGGGGCACGAGATAGGTTTGTGCATGGTCACTGCTACTCTTCGTATTATATCTGGAACCATTAGCTCAATACATCAGACAAAATGAAGATATCAAGGGAATTACTATTAAAGGGACGGAGCATAAACTGGCCTGTTACGTGGATGACATTTTGATCTATCTAGGGCAACCAACATACTTTTTACCTAAATTGATGCAATCCTTTGAACAATATGGTCAATTATCAGGATACAAGATCAACATAGCTAAAACTCAATTACTTTCCTATAACTATAGCCCACCAAGGGAAATTGAAAGTAGATATCCCTGGGCATGGCAAACAGAGTCTTTCAAATATTTGGTCATCATCATGCCAAAAGATTTGGCAAAATTATCAGAATGCAATTATCAGCCTGTATATAAAAAAATTAAGGAAGATATAACAAGATGGAACCTAATTCCTTTTTTTTTAGTCTCAGTTCAAGGATTGAATCTATTAAAATGAATATACTGCCCAGACTACTATATCTCTTTCAAACTCTACCAATAGAGATTAATCAAAATCAATTCAATGAATGGAACAAAATGTTATCAAGATATATATGGCAAGGTAAAAGGCCTAGAGTTTGTCTCAAAACTTTGCAATTAGCCAAGGAAAAGGGGGGATGTGGCCTACCTTCTCTTAGAGATTATTATTTTGCAGCACAGTTGAGAGCTATGATATGTTGGTGCAACCATCATAGACGTTCAATGGAAAAACATTGTGGAGGGGATATTTCCCATCCCCATACAGGCAATTTTGGCTGATAACAACCTACTTAAGTACTATTGATAACCCATGGGTGAAACAGACTCTTAAAATATGGAAAACTATTATAAAAGAATATAAACTAGAGGGAGACATTAGGCGGGAGGAGAAGACAGCGGCGCAATGCAGCGCGCGCAGCCCTCCGGTGAAATAATATTGTATTTGTTACATAGGGTACCGTGCACAATTCTGATTTGATGGAGACAGACGTGAGAAGGCACAGAGGAACATCTAGAAATTTCTGAAATGCCCGGTTTGCTGCCGCTGCTACTGTGCGATCGAGCTGGCCCCAAATTCCCCAGCTTTGCCTGCTGCTGGTGACCGAGGCTGAGGTCGAAGCGTTTGGCAGAGATGGCACTCGGTACTTGGTGTCGGAGGGCTGATCGGAGCTCGAAGTTTTCGGACAACTCAGAGTTGGACTGTGGTCAGGTATGGCAGGGAGAGTTTTCTTCCTTCTCCCATCTGCATGAGATGTGGGACTTTCAAGAGACTTTGAACTTTCTTACTGTGCCATGGCCTGTTCTTCATCAAGTTATGGTATTGTTGCACTGTTGTAACTATTTGTTATAATTATGTGGTTTTGTTAGTTTTTCAGTCTTGGTCTGTCCTGTGTTTTGTGATATCACACCGGAGGAATATTGTATCATTTCCTAATGCATGCATTACTAAATGACAATAAAAGAGGACTGCATGTCCTCATAATCTAATCTAATCTAATATTGCAATTCTTAAATGGTGTGCATATGACTCGGATTTTATGCCGAATAAACTGGATGCTAGATTTAAGGACTGAACACCTAAAGGAATAACAGTTCTTTGCAATATAATGAAAGAAGGAAAGCTGTTCAGTTTTGAAATGCTCAAAGAGAAACACTTATGAGAAAAACAAAACTTTTATCGGTATTTACAGATGCAACAGTACGTTCATAGGACGGTTAAAAATGTAACCAAGGCAAGTACATGTTTGATAGAGCTATATAGAAAATTCAGATAACGGTACAGTAGTAGAATAATTTCAAGCATGTATAAGGGTTTGTCAAATCTTAAAACACATTCATCTTCATACATTAAAACAAAATGGGAGAAGGAAGGAGGGATAATAATATCTGAGGAAGAATGGACAATAATATGGAGGTATCAATAGAAGTGTACCAGTTCACAGAAATGGAGGGAATTCGGGTGGAAAAACTTGATAAGATATTTCGTTACACCCTCTCAGAAATCCCATTATGATAGTAACCTCCCTGTTTGCTGGAGAAATTGTGGAAATCAAAACGCAAACCATTATCATATTTTCTGGGAATGCCCCGTTATCAAAGACTATTGGAGTGGGATACACAATGACCTACAAGACATCTTTAAATGTGAAATACCCTTAGAAAGTAAGACCATATATTTTGGGTATATACCTCAAGAATGGTTGAAAAGAGATAAATATTTAATGAATATACTGCTGGTGGCTGGTAAAAACATTCTTACCAGGAAATGGTTATCACAGGAGAGCTCAACGTTAAACACATGGATGGAAATTACAATGGGCATTTACAAAATGGAGAAGATAAGAGCATCTACTAATCGTAAGTTGGAACAATTTGATTCATACTGGGGAAAATGGTTTAACTACATAACACCTCACAGGCCTGATTTTATTCTCACAAATCGATGAATATGTTATAAAAAAAAAAGATCACTCTGTACTTGTACATAGTTTTCTCCCTTTGCTT
Source organism: Mobula birostris (assembly GCF_030028105.1). Lineage (NCBI taxonomy): Eukaryota > Metazoa > Chordata > Chondrichthyes > Myliobatiformes > Myliobatidae > Mobula > Mobula birostris. Next base: position 82,188,554 of record NC_092370.1, on the reverse strand, counting down.
GTTCTTTCTTTCCTCTCTTCTATAAGTGTATACCTCAGATAAGTACTATGTGGAGATTTGTGGCAAATATGACTATGTGATATGTATGTACAATATCTGAAATACATCTTATGGAAATGTTTGTTTGATGATGAACTTCAATAAAAAATAAATTACAAAAAAAAAGAAAAGATTAGCTGTCAGGGCCAGAGCCAACGGACAGCCCAGTTTAGCTCACTGCTCCCTGAGGTTTACTCACCTCCGTGCCGAACTGAGGCTTTGGCCTGCAATTAATGGGCTCCTGCATCAGCTGCAGTGTTGACTGGCTTCGTGGCTGTGGACTCATTTAGTTCGGAATATTATATGCTTTCCTTTATTGTTTGCGTAATTTGTTTTGTTTATGCACATTGGGTGTTTGGTGGTCTATTTTAAGTGGGTTCTCTTGGGTTTCTTTGTTTCATGGCTCCCTGAAGGAGACAAATCTTTCAAAGGATAAATACCCAAAGGGGAAAATAACTGCAACACCATGTGCAAGAAAGTGGAGTAATTTTTGAACTATTCAGCATTGGCAGAGACACGATAGGCTTCCTTCTATGCATTGTGAATCAGAGTTGTAGGTATTTGTATCTGTGTGCTTCTTGTACATATAAGTGAGTGTGTATACATATATATATATATATATATATATATATATATATATATATATATATACACACACATACACACACACACACACACACACACACACAGCAAAGTTAAAATTTTTACATAAAGTCTCGTTCCTCAACAGCAAAAAGGTATTATGTACTTCTAGCCTTTGGAGTACGGGAAGAAAGCAGACACACTAAAAAACTTTAAAAACACATTTTCTTGCAACAACCTAATGTATTAGGAGGGAGAATGAGAAAATCAATACAGATCATATTATTCCAAGACTTAATATTTCTACAGATGATTTGATCTTCATCTCCCTCTTGATAGCTGAAAGAGAGAAATCATTCCATTGGTGGAATGGTCACGGACCACTGGACACAGAATGATAATTCTGAGAAAAGAACCAAAACCAAAATGAGGAACATATTCTTTATGCAAGAATAGTTACAATCTGGAATGCACCAGGATGAGGCGTTGAGAAGACATTTATATTTTCTATTCAGTAGCAGCCTGGATAGCTATGTAAAAGAGAAAAAGAAAAACATCAGGCTTAAAAGAGAAGCCTCCAAAACTGCTTATACGTAAAAGCCAGGACAAGCTAAATGGGCTGAAAGGCCTTTTCCATGCTGTACACTTTGTATTTATGGATAATTTTACAGACTGCAGAATTCCATTCAACTGGAAGTTAGCAAAAAATAAATAAGACAGCTCATATTTCAAATGAAATGTTTTGAGTAGAATTGCAACTTAAGCTCAGTACAGCTGGATAATATTCTGAATGCAATTTGATAACCCCAATCACTTAATTCTTATTATCCATTATTTTAAATTCAACCATTACTGAATGTTTAGAAATAACAAAACTATTTTTCTTTTCAACCACGTATTTAATTATTCAGGAAATGAGCTCAACACCCAACGCCATCATCTAAAATTAGAGTCAGTTTTGTGTTGTTCATGAAATCAGAGAAAAGTAATAAGTAAGGGAAATTCCTAACATATTCTACAAATGCCTGAATAATTTCAGATATCTGTAGGGCTGTACAAAAACATTATGTGTTGAGCACTGCACTATTCAAGCACTTCATTTTGGAATATGTGATAGAATTATACCTTGCCAACAAGTAAAATGCATTAAAAATTCTGCTGGTCCACTAGGGTGGTTATTTACAACTGGATTGCTTTATTTTAAGCTTCAAAACTTTGCAAAAACATCACAATGTAGAGCTATACAACTATGCATAATCCTTTGTAGTGTTCCAAGGTCCAGAGGAAGGGAGCTTCAAGAGAAAACTGAAGTAATGCCAGTAAAACAGTATGAATAAAACTCAAAATATGACTATTGATTTGAGGAAGGGAAAGGACGGGGTGATGCACCACTATACATTGGTAGATCGGCAGCAGAGAGGGTAAGCAGTTTAAATTCCTAGGCATCAATATATCCGATAACCTACAGTGCCTATACAAAGTATTTACATCCTTGGAAGTTTTCATGTTTTATTGTTTTACAACATTGAATCACAGTGGACTTAATTTGGCTTTTTTGACACTGATCAACAGAAAAAGACTCTTTCATGTCAAAGTGAAAACAGATCTCTACAAAGTGATCTAAATTAATTACAAATATAAAACACAAAATAATTAATTACATAAGTATTCACCACCTTTGATATGACGCACCAAATCATCACTGGTGTGGTATGGCAATTCAAATGCGCAGGAGCCTAAGAAACTGCAGAGGGCAGTGGGCAGTGGGCAGTGGACCCAGCCCAATATACCATGGGCTCATCCTTCACCATCAAGGAAATAACCATCATCAAAGATCCTCATCATGCGGGCAATGCCATCTTACCATGTCTATCATCGGGCAGGAGGTACAAAAGCCATAAGTCCCACACCAGTAGGTTCAAGAACAACTGTTTCGCTTTTAATAACTGGGTTCTTGAACCAGCCTGCACAACCCCAATCTCTACCTCAGTATAATAACAATATGAACACTTTGATTACTTTGTACTACAATGAACTTTGACTAATTTTGGTTTTAATTGTGTTTTTCTTGTATAATTTATGACTTTCTTACTAATATTGTGTACCAGTTGGTGTGAGCCTGTGATGCTGCTGCAAATAAGTTTTTCATTGTACCTGTGCATACATCCACTTGAGCATATGAAAATAAACTCAACTTGACTAGCATTAAGATGGCAGCACGACGCAACACGCGCGGCCGCTCCGGAACGATATTTGTAATTGTTAAGTAGGGTACCGTGCACAATTCTGATTTGATGGAGACAGACGTGAGAGCGCAGAGGAACATCTGGAGAAACTTCTGAAATGGCCGCTTCGCTGCCGCTGCTACTGTGTGGTAATTGGAATCTCCAGAGGAATAGGCCTCTGAGTCCTCGGTTTTGCTTGTTTTGGTGGCCGGGACGAGGCCAAAGGCACTCGGCAAAGGATGGCACTCGGGAGGCTGTATCGGAGGGGCTGGTCGGAGGCTCAAAGTTTTCGGACAGACTCAGTCAGCAGTGGTCGGGTGCTTCCAATGCATCGGCAGTTGGCAGTTGTCGGTGCCTGGAGGGTTATGGCAGGAGAGTTTCTCCCTTTTTGCCGCCTGCTACTGGGGACTATAGGAGTCGATTGGGACTTGAGACATTTTTTTACCGTGCCCATGGTCTGTTCTTTATCAAATTATGGTACTGTTTTGCACTGCTGTAACTATATGTTATAATTATGTGGTTTTGTCAGTGTTAGTCTTTGATTTGTCCTGTTTTGTGTGATATCACTCTGGAGGAACATTGTATCATTTCTTAATGCATGCATTACTAAATGACAATAAACGAGGACTGAGTGTCCTCATAATCTAATCTATTCTAATCTAATACATGACAGTGCATCAACATCAGCTGCTTTCTGCAAACAACAAAATGCTATTTCATTCACTTGGATAGATCACTGAAACAATCAGCTGGATATGTCTCAGCAAGAAGATTCACACCTGCATTACCATGCTTAAACAGAACGTGGTGTGACAAGGCTCATTTTGCAGTAGCGACAACATCACTTTACTGAGTGCAAGTATCATACATGGTATAAATATCTTACAATCTATGTTGACCTTCTGCTGTTCACATTTCATTTGTTGATTCCAACCACCAGGGAACATGGACCTATCTTAAAGGTTTAACTCTCATGCTTTAATATTTTTTTCTGAGCAAATGTCTTGGTATAATGTTGGGTTTCAAGTGTGATTTTAAATAATATTATTCACACAGAAATTACTTTTTTTGCCTTAATCCTTTATAAATACAGAATACCAAGAAACAACACTGTCAGCCAATGTTGAGGTGAATGACTGGGCTCCTAGCAAATGGTGTACTGTGATACAAGGGAAATAATTTATTCAGAAAATACTCAGTTTAGAGAGCAGGGATCAGAACTTCATCAAACTTCAGCAATCGCTTCCAGAATCAATTTACTCAGGAAAAAGGGCAGCAATTTGAAGATAGCTGCACATAAATTATGCATATCAAAACAACCTCAGTCAATTGCAGCAGTGTGGTCACTGGGGTCTGAAAACAGTGTTATCTCTATATTCAGTCTGATGAAAATAGACTGGATATTGGCATTAAAAATGTGGAATACTTTCCACATCGGGAAATTAGTGCTGCAAGGAAGCTACGTAAGCATTGCTCATTTTTTACATGCTGTACAGCTGCTTATGTCTTGCCCAACTCGCAGAAATTTATGATTCCTTTGGTTATGAAAGGATACATTCTTGTCCAAGCAGTTTTGTTTATAAACATAGAAACATAGAAAACCTGCAGCACAATATAGGCCCTTCAGCCCACAGTGCTGTGCTGAACATGTGCTTACTTTTGAAAATTACCTCAGGTTACCATAGCCCTCTATTTTTCTGAGCTCCATGTACCTGTCCAGGAGTCTCTTAAAAGACCCTATCGTATCCACCTCCACCACCGTTGCCGGCAGCCCATTCCAAGCACTCACCACTCTGAGTAAAAAACTTACCCCTGACATCTCCTCTCGACCTACTTCCAAACACCATAAAACTGTGTCCTCTCGTGTTAGCCATTTCAGCCTTGAGAAAAAAGCCTCTGACAATCCACACAATCAGTGTCTCTCGTCATCTTAAACACCTCTGTCAGGTCATTATTCATCCTCTGTCGCTCCAAGGAGAAAAGGCCAAGTTCACTCAACCTATTCTCATGCCACCAGGTTCATAATTTCATCTCTGTACTCAAACTCATCATTACCCAAGATACAGCCTACAATTGTTGTGTCATCTGCAAACTTATATATTGAGTTTGATGGAAACTTGGCTACACAATCATGGGTTTACAGTGAGTACATCAGGGGGCTGAGTACACAGCCTTGTGGGGCACCGGTGCTCAGAGTGATTGTAGAGGAGAGCTTGTGCCCTATTTTTACAGCCTGGGTTCTGTGTCTGTGAGGAAGTTGAAGATCCAGCTGCAGATCTGAGTGCTAAGGCCCAGGTTCCGAAGCTTAGGAATCAGTTTATTTGGAATGATGGTATTAAAGGCAGAGCTGTAGTCAATGAAAAGGAGCCTTACGTATGCATCTTTATTCTCCAGGTGTTCTAAGGAGGAATGTAGGGCCAGAGAGCTGGTACCTGCTGTTGACCTGTTGCTCTGGTAGGCGAATTGCAAAGTGTCGAGGTTGACCGGTAGGCTGCGGTTGATATGTGCCAAAACCAATCTCTCGAAGCACTTCATAGCAATTGATGTCAGAGCCACAGGTCAATAGCCATTCAGGCATGCCACCTTGCTCTTCTTCAGCACTGGGATTATCGTTACCTTCTTAAAACATGAGGGGATCTTAGACTGAAGCAAGGAGCAGTTGAAGATGTCAGCAAACACTCCAGCAACTTGCTTGCACAGGCCCGGAGAACCCGTCCTGGGACGCCATCTGGGCCCCTCGCCTTCCTTGGATTTATCTTCAGGAAGGCCCTTCTAACGTCCTCCTCAGTGACGATGAATCTCGATGCCACCAGGTCCGGTTCATCCAGAGGGAGTGGGACGCTCCCCTTCTGTTCGAATCTTGCGTAGAATACTACATTCTGCCATCATATTTCACCTACCAAAATGAACCACCTCACACTTATCTGGGTTGAACTCCATCTGCCACTTCTTAGCCCAGTTTTGCATCCTATCAATGTCCCCCTGTAACCTCTGACAGCCCTCCACACTATCCTCAACACCTCCAACCTTTGTGTCATTAGCAAATTTACTAACCCATCCCTCCACTTCCTCATCCAAGTCATTTATAAAAATCACGAAGAGAAGGGGTTCCAGAACAGATCCCTGAGGCGCACCACTGGTCACCAACCTCCATGCAGAATATGATCCGTCTACAACCACTCTTTGTCTTCTGTGGGCAAGCCAATTCTGGATCCACAAAGCTAAGTTCCCTTGGATCCCATGCCTCCTTACTTTCTCAATAAACCTTGCATGGGGTACCTTATCAAATGCCTTGCTGAAATCCATATACACTACATCTACTGCACTATTGTGTTTAGTCACAACCTCAAAAAATTCAATCAGGCTTGCAAGGCATGACCTGCCTTTGACAAAGCCATGCTGACTATTCCTAATCATATTATGTCTCTCCAAATGTTCATAAATCCTGCCTCTAAGGATCTTCTCCATCAACTTACCAACCACTGAAGTAAGACTCTCTGGTCTATAATTTCCGGGGCTATCTCTACTCCCTTTCTTGAATAAGGAAACAACATTGGCAGCCCTCCAATCCTCTTGAACCTCTCCCGTCCCCATTGATGATGCAAAAATCATTGCCAGAGGCTCAGCAATCTCCTCCCTTGCCTCCCACAGTAGCCTGGGGTATATCTCGTCCAGTCCCGGTGACTTAACTTGATGCTCTCCAAAAGCTTCAGCACATCTTCTTTCTTAATATTTGTACGCTCAAGCTTTTCAGTCCACTGTAAGTCATCCCTACAATCGCCAAGGTCTTTTTCCATAGTGAAGCAAAGTATTCATTAAGTACCTCTGCTACCTCCTCTGGTTCCATACGCACTTTTCCACTGTCACACTTGATTGGTCCTATTCCCTTGATGTTTACATGATGAATGTATGTGTTCAACATATTAAGTGACTTTAGAGCTGGACAAAGTCCATTTCCACAGATACAAATGCTCTCAAGATCAGACGTGTATTACTGGGAGTGTTGGTAAATATAAAGTGTTCTTCCTAGTACTGCTGGGAGCCTCTATCATGACACCCAGAGTGTTCTGTTTGCCACAGGATGGATTGCAGTTGACCTGTTGGCCAATATTAAGCTATCAATAGCTGGTGTGCAGTTGGAAGTGCAGTGAAAGTCAGGAGTAAGGGTAGGTTCATGACCAGAGCCATGGTCCAGAGTGCTTGTATATTTTATCTCACTTTATAAGCTGAGATTCCCACAGAAGTTGTCACATCTGTAGAAAGGCTACCACTGTACATTGCTCTGTTCTTAGTGAAAATGAATTGGAATATTGAGAGTTAGGAGAAATGGACAGAAAATGAAGGAAGTAAGGAAAATCAGTTTTGAGGATCAAAACCTGTGGTGAGAGGCAAGAGGAGTGGGGTGGGAAGTGGGGAGTGGGGGTTGCATCCTGGAACAAATGTGTCTGATGAGAATTAACTTAAAACTAAATAAAGCAAAAAAAGAACTTTCCAATGCTACAACAATAACAGAATGGTCTTCACTCATTATGTTGAAAAAAAATTAAGCCAAAGTGTTTCTGGTACAAAACATCTTCTAAAGTGTCATATTTTTGGCATCCTTACTTATTCAGCAGATCATTTTTTTGCATTAGGAATTTTGAGGTTGAGGAAGCATTTGGGATCTTTATGAATGATAGGGCTTGTAGTTCTTCTCCTTAGACACTGGGTTTTAAGTACTGGAAAAGATAATGGAGAAGGAAACTGATAGTATTGGAATCAGAGATTCAGAAAGGGAAATAAAGGAGAAGAAAGGATGAGTAAAAAAAACTAAAAAGGTAAAGGAAAGAAAATAACTATTTATATCTTAAATACTAAAAAAATCTCAAGTACATCTTGCAGAATGAAACAGCGCAGGTTTACATGTCTAATTTATTGTATTTTGACCTAACTTCTTACAATATGTTTAATTTGAATGTAATATGCTAATTTTTTGTAATTTACAAGGTGATAAAGGGCAAAATGATAGTTTTACAAGACTAGAAGTGAACCAGGCAAAATCAGCCAATAGCTTGCTATTTGTAAAATGTTACTTCCTCTCCAAAAGATTATTTAAAAGCTGATAATTATGTGTATATCAAATTCAACATTAATCTGGCACAATTTGCTTTACTACAATCCACCTGTCACATCCTTAATCTAGATGCTGCATCCAAAAGAATCATAACTACTAAACTGGATTACCAGCTTTGATAACTCTGGCATGAGACTGAGATAGGGAAACAGTAATTTGATTAGATAAGACCAGTGCCGAACAAGGCTGTGTCTTTTACCCACCATTCTTCGCAACCTTTCTCACCATAACATTGCACCTCACTCACTTCCAACAAAATACCCATGGGTGTGGTGCTAACCTTTAGAACAAATAGGGAAATTTGAGACTCCAGTGAAGAACAAAGGTCACTAAACATCAATAGTCAAGCTGCAGTACACAGACAACACCACTATTTGCACGTCCTTGGAAAATGGGCAAGTTCCAAGCTCATTCACAAAAGCATTTGAAAGAATGAACCTTACATTCAATAAAAGAATTGGAATTGTTTGATAATTGTCACACGTACCAAAGTACAGTGAAAAGCTTTTCCTGACTAATTTGTTACATAGTGTATTGAGGTAGCATTTGGAATAGTTCCAAAACCAAGGTCTTCCACCATTCTGACACCACTGCATCACATGGACTTCCAACAAAAAATGAGTCAGAGTGAGACCATGGAAAACATCAGCCACTTGCCACATGTCAATAACCACTTCTTGCTAACAGCAGATATCTATGCCAAAATTCACCTCCACCTTCAAAATACCATCATAGTCTTTGGTCAACTGAGAAAAAGGATATTTGAAAATAATGTTCTTAGATCTGGGACAAATCTCACAACTAACCAGGTGGCAGTGGCTTCTGTCTTGTATGCTTCAAATACTAGAAGAGCAGGCATCTTAAGACATAGTAAAGGTACCACAACACCATCTCTGCAAAATCCTCTATGAATATGTAAACCAATGATAATGCCCTCTTGTCAGCTAATATCCTTAGCACTGAGTCCCTATGTATTCTCAGTCAGCTATAATGAGAAGGCCACAGTACTCTAAAGCCCAACACCAGATTCCTAAAATGGACGAGCTCTGTTGTAAGATAATGAGAGGTTTGCACAAAGCCTCCTTGAAGAACCTCAACATTTCCACTGGCTTTGAGTGCTCAAAGTGGGAAAATATCATCCAAGGTGGCACTGAGAACCTCAAGGACCTGCATCAGGAGCACAAGCAACACAGTGTAAGTTGCAGAAGTGGGTGCATCACCTCGCTAACTACCCACCTGCCACTCCCATCAAATTCCTCCTGTTCCATGTGTGGAAGAATCTGAAGTTCTCACTTTGGCCTCAGAACCACCCCAGATCCAATTAAAATCAAAGTGGAAGCAAGTTTCTTTTGATTCTGAGGAGGTGCTTAGTAGAATTGAGTATACTGAGAAACCAACTGTCTAATGTTTGATTTTACCAAAGCTCTGTGAAGTAACTTAAGTGAACTACTCAATGCTGAAACTGAGCCAAATCCTCTTAATTCATAAAGTACAGTTAAGGCTTAACATTCAGAGGACTGAAAGTCCAAACTTATATAAAAATGAACTACTCAGTGTACAGGGTGATGCTGCATTCTAACATAGGGACATGTTCAATGGCAACATGATAAACATTATCAGGGAGAGAATCAAGTGATTAGTGAGTTGAAAAGAGGCAGTTTTCCATGTTGTAAACAAAAAACTTAAGTGATTTTTATGATATGAAATGCACATATTAAAAATAAAAACAGTTTAATTATATTAGCAGTGCATCCAACAGTAAACGATTGAGAATTATAAAATGGCTCACTTGGGTTATACTGATCAAACTGAACTAAATTCAAATCTCCTTTTCAGACCAATTTGCAACAAGAAAAACAATGTATTCCACCTAACAGGCAAATAGTTTTAAAGAAAATACCATTAAATGCCTTTTGTGGCGGTAAGCAAGGTCCCATACATCTGTCCACAAACTTAATTTTTTTCGTAACAGAATAAAAATGAATGTCAGGCTTGGCAGAAAATTCCATCACTATATGTAATGCATTTGATTAATTTAATCGAATTCCAGGAACTTATGTCCACATTATTTAAAACCTAAATCTCTTTAATGTTACAATGCTGATCTATAAACATATTGTGCAAAGTTATTACAAACCTTTGAACAAGCAGCTCCAGTGGACATTTTCAAAGCTACTACATGTTAATTCTGCTACATAATACGTTTCAAAATGGCACATCTGTAATTCATTTTACTCCATCAGCTTTAAGATGCACTTTAGACTGCAGTTACTATTTTTTTTTGGAAAAGTCTAAATTACAAAAAACTTGAGAGCACATCAAAGCAGTAAACTAATCTTTCTCCCCGATCTTGGTCACCAAGCTCAAAAGAGACTTAAGATGTTTAATGGAATAAGGATTCTCCTATAAAGTACAAGGCAAATTAACTTAAAGCCAGTCATTTCTTATTTTCCTCACAATAAATCAATTAGCTGCCCTAACACCAACCTGTGGGTTTGAGCATTTCACTTCCAGGGACTCCAGGTCCACATGCAGGCAGACGACAAAAGAATGTCTCGTCTCAGAGCCGCAGGCTTGCATCTTGTGCGAAGTGACGGCCAGAGTCGAAGTGCAGCCCAAGGGTTCCACCAGGTTACAAGACTTCAACTTGCCAAGTAGAGTGTACACACTGAATTGGCTGAGACTGATGGTCCAGGGAAAAGCATCGCCTAAGAAGTGACAAGGAACAAAATATTGACCTTTTAAATAACCATTTTAGAGAAGATCCCTCCAGGCCCACCGCCACCCAACCCCCACCTATGGATTATTTACACAATAATGAATAGGAGAATCATCCTGAATTCAGTATCAGCATCATCTAGTGAATCTTCTCCACAACTTTCCAACAAAAGGAAACCATCCATTATTCCAAGGTGTACCCATTTAATTGCTGAGTCCTCTCAATGAGCTTCTACTTTCCTAAGATGTGGATGTGTTGTTTCCATATTAAATATGAAACACTCTTCACCTTTTAAAATTTGTTCAAGGTGTTGCGTTGGTAATGTCTTAGCAATGCAGCAGTGAACTAGATGTTGCTGGAGATACATGGCATGTTTTGCAGGCTGCTCACAAAACTACTAGATATTCTACCTGATATACTTCTGAACTATAATAGCTGCAATTCACCACGTAATTTCCATTTAAGAAATGTACATTTGAACTGTCTAAACAATTTTACGACCTCATGAGGGATATAACGAACTTGACTCTCAGCAATGCAGCTATGGCACCTTAAAGGTTGGCCATTGCTGGGGTGAACTTCAAGCCAGATTAAGCAATGAAGGCCCAAGAATGGAAAACAAACCTGTGTCCAGCACCACTACTTCGTGCCAACCAAGATCCCCCGCCTGAGCCATCCCATCTCCCTCCCTTCTTGTAATGGGGGGAAAGGAGGAAAGATTACAAGCATTTATATTACCTCAAAACAGACCAAAACTGCAGCATGATTCACAGCTGCAATATTGGAAAATTCTGCTATTTGTAGATAATTATTTAATTAAGGATGAATGAATTACAAAAGAGCATGCCTGATTTCACCAAGTGCTGTAAAGCTTCTATGTTCTTAGTGGCAAAGTGCAATATATTTTAGATAGTATGCATAATAATGAATAAAATGACAAATGAGGATTAGATGGATTTGATTATATTTGAATGTGATATAAACAGAAATTTTCTTATTTGGTGAAGTTGAATTATGACAATGAAAGGAAGAAAATAGCAACGACAAAGGACCAACAGCGAAACACATTTAACATGCCAAACTATCTCACAGAATTTTAGCGAAAGAGAAATGGCTTGCAAAGCAAATCTGAAAATATTCAGAAAGGTGTCCAAAGCCTGAGTGTAAAGAAATACCAAGTTTGGTTGGTCACAATAATCACCATCAGCACAGGTGCACCACAAGGCTGTGTGCTTAGTCCCCTGGTCTACTCACATTACACTTAAGACTCTGAGGCTAAGCACAAGTCCAATGCCATATTTAAGTTTGCCAATGACACCACTGCCATTGGCTGAATCAAAAGTGGTGATGAATCAGCATACAGGAGGGAGATAAAAAATCTAGCTGAGTGAAGTCATAGCAACAACCTCTCACTCAATGTCAGCAAAGAAATGATGATTGACAATAGGATGAGGAAACCAGAGGACCATGAGCCACTCCCAGATGCTGCCAAACCTGCTGAGTTCCTTCAGCTCCTTTGTAAGCTGCAGCTGCAGTCTTTTTGTGGCATTATTAATGACATTCCTTTCATCTCCTGGTCAGAGTGGGGATGTTCCTTGACAATGCAGAACAGTCAATTCTGCCACAACTCTTCTGTCAGTGAAGCAATCTGCACTCCATAAAGCAAAACCTATACTGATTCTCTCATATCTTAAAAACCCAAAGCTTTCCCTCTATCTACAAGGCACAGTTAAGGAGCATGATGTAATACTCGAACAGCACTTATGCTCAAACTCCAGGTCAAAGAAACCTGTTTGACTGATGTCGATGCCTCATCCAACAGCATAAGCATTCTCCACTACTCAAAGTTCAAAGTACATTTATTATCAAAGGACATACTGCATATGTCAGCATATAAAAACCTGAGTCTCATTTCCTTGCAGTCATCCTCACTAAATCCATAACAGAATAATAATCATAACAGAATCAATGAAAGACCGCACCAAACTCGGCGTTCAACCAGTGTGCAAAAGACAACAAATTACATAAATACAAAAAGAAACAAATAATAATAATAATAAAAAATAAGCAATAAGTATCAAGAAAATGTGATGAAGAGACCTTGAAACTGAGTCCATAGGTTGTGAGAACATTTCAATGATGGGGTAAGTGAAGTTATCCCTTTTAGTTCAAGAGCTTGATGGTTGAGGGGTAATAACTGCTTCAGAACCTGGTGGTGTGAGTCCCGAGACTCTTATTTATGTCTTTTTCCTGATGGCAGCAATGAGAAGAGAGTATAGCCTGGGTGATGAGGGACCCTGATAATGGATGCTGTTTTCCTGTGATAGCATATCTTGGAGATGTACTCAATGGTGTGGAGAGCTTTACCTGCAGTATGATGGACTGGGCTGTATCCACCACTTTTTTGCAGGATTTTTGATTCAAGGGTATTGGTGTTTACATACTAGGCAGCCAAGCACCCAGTCAATATACTGTCCACCACACATCTATAGAAGTTTGTTAAAGTTTTAGATGGCAAGCTGAAACTTCACAAGCCCCTAAGGAAATAGAAGTGCTGCCACGCTTTCTTCGTAATTGCACTTAAATGCTGGGTCCAGAGCAGGTCCTCCAAAATAATAACACTGATGAATTTAAAGTTGCTGACACTCTCCACTCTGATCCGCCAATGAGGTCTGGCTCATGGACCTCTGGTTTCCTTTTCTTAAGTAAATAATCAGCTCCTTGGTTTTACTGACACTGAGTAAGAGATTGCTGTTGTGGCACCACTAAGCCAAATTTTCAATCTCCCTCCTATATGCTGATTCATTACTGCCTTTGATTCAGTCTACGACAGTGGTGTCCATCAGGGAACTTGAATATGACATTGGAGCTGTGTTGAGCTACACAGTCATAAGTGTAAAGTGAGTACAGCAGAGGACAAAGCACACAGCCTTGTAGTGCACCTGTGCTGATGGAGATCATTGAGGAGATGCTTTTGCCAATCCAAACTAATTGGGCTTTGCAAATGAGGAAATCAGGGATACAATTGCATAAGGAGTACTTGAGGCCAAGGTCCTAGAACTTATTGATTAGTTTTTAGAGATTAATGGTATTGAATACTGAGCTGTAGTCAATAAGCAGCATCTTGATGTATGCATCTTTGCTGTCCAGGTGTTCCAGGGTTGAGTGAAGAGCCAATGAGATGGCATCTGCTGTGGACCTGTTGCTTCAGTCGGCAGATTGAAGCAGATCTAAGTCGCTTCTCAGGCTGGAGTTGTTATGCTCCATTACCAACAGCTCAAAACACTTCATCATTGCGAACGTAAGTAATTCTGCACATTGAGTCAGGTTACCATGTTCTTCATAGGCACCCATATAATTGAAACCTGCATGAAGCAGGTGTGCACCTCAAGCTACTGAAGCGAGAGGTTAAAAATCTCAGTGAACACTCTGGCCAGTTCATCAGCACAGGCCTTTAGTAATTGGCCAAGTATCTCGTCTGGGCAGGATGCTTTTCTTGGGTTCACCCTCTTGAAGGCTGCTTGTATGTTAAACTTAGTCTGAAATCACAGGATCAGCCAGGGCTGTGGGAGTTCATGATGGTTCCTCCATGTTTTGATGGTCAGACAACACATAGAAGGCATTGAGTTCATCTGGATGCAAAGCTCTGTTGTCACCTAAGTCACTTGATTTAACTTTTTAAGAGGTGATGGTATTCAAGCCCTGTCACAACAGTCGAATTGCCACTTCGCCCATGAGATGGCTTTCTGGAGATCGTACCCTGGACCTCTTATAACTTTCTTGGTCACCAAATTTGAATGCCTCTGATCTGGCAGATAGCGGATTTCAAGGTACATCCAGGCTTCTGATATCTGTATCATATACAAAATGAACTACAGTTATTCACCTATGTTATAATGATAGTGCGATCTGAAGATACTTTTACCATCAACAAGGACATAGGCATTCTTCTTCCATAAAGCCTATTATTCTGACTTGGAAAAATATCATCACCTTTGATCATCACTGGATGTAATTCCCAGAACTCCTAACCCAACAAAAAAATGTTCCTATTCAATCTTTCCCTTCTCATGTTAAACCTCTGCCCTCTAGATCTTGATTACCCAAGCCTGGGAAAAAAGACTGAGAGCAATCACCCTATGTTCCTCATGATTTTACACACCTCTATAAAATCAAAGTTTAAAGCTCAAAGGAAATTTATTATCGAAGTATGTATATGTTACCTTGTAAAGTGACACTTTGGGAGGTCGAAATTGAAGGCAGAGTAATGGGTTAATGGCAAGATTCTTAGCAGTGTGGAGGAACAGAAGGATCTTGGGGTCCACATCCATAGATCTTTCAGCACTGCTGAGCAAATTGATAAGCTGGTTAAGATGTATGGTGTGTTGGCCTTCATTAGTCAAGGATTGATTTCAAGAGCCACAAACTAAAGTTACAGCTCTATAAAACTCTGGTGAGACCACACTTGGAGTAGCATGTTTAATTCTGGTCTCCTCATTATAGGAAGGACGTAGAAGTTTTAGAGGGGGTGCAAAAGGGATTTACCAGGATGCTGCTTTGATTAGAGAGCACATCTTAAAAAGAAATGTTGAGCAATCTAGGGCTTTACTTTTTGGAGTGCAGAAGGATCAGAGGTAACTTGATAGAGGTGTACAAGTTGATAAAAGGCATAGAGAGAATGGACAGCCAGAAACTTTTTCACAGGACAGATTTGTCTAATACAAGAGGGCATAATATTAAGGTGATTGGAGAAAAGTATGGGGGGGGGGGTGTCATCAAAGGTAGTTTTTTTTTTACACAGAGTTGTGGGTATGTGGTGCAGATACATTAGGGACATTTAAGAGACTTTTAGATAGGTACATGGATAAAGGAAAAATGGTGAGTTAAGTGGCAGGAAGAGTTAGATTCATCTTGGAGTAGGTTAAAAGATCGACACAATGTTACGGACTGAAGGGCTTGTACTTTGCAATACTGTTTTATGTTCTATAAATGTCCATTTCAGTTCATAGATATTGCTAGATCGACCTGAGTTCCTGCAGTGTTCTATGTGCTGCTCTTTCGTTAGGATGGGCCAGACTAATAAACCAAAACACTTCTGAGGGTCACTCACATAAATGCTGAAGTTCAGACCGCACTGAGAAACCCCTGCCAAGTCTATCCAAAGGCCCCCCAACATCGCAGTCTTCATACATCTAGCCTAGTGACCAAATGCTGTGCTGCACCATGGTTTTAAAGACACTACTGTTATGTTCACAGCCTTAATATTCCACTGTGAATTTAATAGCCAATTAATGTAGGGTGCCTAAGGGCAAAGTCACATTAATGAAAAGCAAACAATGGGACAGCATTAATTAACCCACCAATTCTGTTGATTTACAAGAATCCAACATTGCTTTTAATCCTATTAATTTGCTGATAAATTTGCATATTAATACAGGCATGCATTGTTAACACATTACGAGAAAGATATGTCTGCTCTGTCAGAATATATGTTAATGCTTAATACTATCAAGTTTCCTTCAGTGTACTGCTACAAATGCTGTTGTTGCTGCAAATCAGGAACGTTCTTCCCTTCTCATTATCATTCAGTTCACTATCAATTAACATGTTCCACAGAAATAGTTAGTGAAAGCAGTTCATAAAGCTCAAGCAGAATGACTATCACTGCATATACTATATATCAAGGTCAATGTGTTCAACTGTATCAGGTTTTACATAAGAAAATAATGCAAAGTAAAACACGGGAAAGCTGGAATACTGAGTTCATTTCAATGAGAAGGATGTTGGCTGTTACATGTTAGTAATGAGAATGTTCCCTCCGAGCCTTCATTTGTCCCCATAAAGTAAGTGAACAAACTTCTGAACATAGTAAGAACACTCTTCATATAATGGAAGTTATTGTTCATCTCTCCTCAGGGTAACATCACCAGCTTGACTTCCTGACCGAACAATTATAAACAGTAAAGGCAGACAGCAATATCTCTCCCATGACTATCGCCAACATTGGAGCCGAACAAGGGTGCATCTATTCTCTATATACTCATGGGTGCACGACCAAATTCTACTCTAACTCCACCTACAAGTTTGCAGACAATACACTATTATGGGCCAATTCTTATGGAACAGTGAGTTGGAGTACTGGAAGGAAATAGCTGAGTAGCAGCAGCCCTTCCCTCAATGTCAGCAAATCCTACGAGCCAGTCATTGATTTCAGGAAGAGGGACAGAACACACCCCACTGTTTGCATTGATGGAGCTGACATGGAGATGGTTGACTGGTTCAACCACCCAGATCTAAACATCACTAATAGCTTGTCCTGGTTTAATTACAAAGGTGCCATGGCCAAGGAAGTGTACCAGCATCTTAACTTACTCAGAATGTGAAGAATATCTGGCATATCCACTGAGATCCTCAGCATCTTTTATAGGTGCCCCACAGAAAGCATCCTATCCAGATGCATTACAGCATGGTATAGCAACTGCTCTGCACGTGACTGCAAGATGCTACAGAGTCCTGGACACAGCTCAGAACACTGCGAAAAACAGCCTCCCTTCCATGGACTCTGCCGACATTTCTTATTGCCTCATTAAAGCAACCAACATAATCAAAGTATGTTAACCTGGGCATTCTCCTTGTCCCTCTCTCATCAGGCAGAAGATAACATGAAAGTACATTCCACTAAGCTCAGGATAGCTTTTTATCCGTTATTGAACAGACTTCTTGAGTGATAAAATGGCTTCTTGACCTCACAATTTATCATGGTTTTGCACATTATTGTCTGCTGGCACTGGACATTTCCCAGAACTATAACCCTTTATTCAACATTCTGAAATTGCTTTTCTCTTGTATTACCTTGATGTACTGATGTTGTGAAACAATCTGTATAAATTATACGCAAGGCAAGTTTTTCACTGTTCTTCAGTACATGTGATATAAGCTAATTACTGATTTACAATGACCAATCTCGGAAGGCCTCATTCCATTAGAGTTAGAGAATCACAAAACAGCACAACATAAAAACGAGATTATGCGATCCAGTGAAGGTGCGTTTGATGTTTTAAATTTGCTGACAACACCATTATTATTGGCCAAATCAAAGGTGGTGACGAATTATCATAACAAGAGAGATTGGAAATCTGACTGAATGGTGCCACAACAACAACCTCTCACTCAACATCAGAAAAACCAAAGAACTGATTATTGACTACAAGAGGAGGAAACTGGAGGTGCATGAGCCAGTCCTCATCAGGAGGTCAGAGTTGGAGAAGGTTAGTAACTTTAAATTCCTGAGCATTAGCATTTCAAAGGCTGTGTTCTAGGTGCAGCACATAAGTGCCATTACAAAAAAGTCATGGCAGTGCCTCTACTTTCTTAGAAGTTTGTGAAGATTAATTATATTTAGCTTCTAATGCGAGGTGGTAAGCAAAAGGTATTGCTTAATCTCTTACCCACTTGTATAGAAACATAGAAAACCTACAGCACAATACAGGCCCTTCAGCCCACAATGCTGTGCCAAATATGTACGTACTTTAGAAATTACCTAGGGTTACACATAGCCCTCTACTTTTCTAAGCTCCATGTACCTGTCCAGGAATCTCTTAAAAGATCCTATCATATCTGCCTCCACCACCGTTGCCAGCAGCTCATTCCAAGCACTCATCACTCTCTGCGTAAAAAACTTACCCGACATCACCTCTGTACCTACTTCCAAGCACCTTAAAACTGTGCCCTCTCATGTTAGCCATTTCAGCCCTGGGAAAAAGCCTCTGCCTATCCACATAACCAAAGCCTCTCATCATCTTATACACCTCTGTCAGGTCATCTCTCATCCTCCTCCACTCCAAGGGGAAAAGGCCAAGTTCACTCAACCTGTTCTCATAAGGCATGCTCCCCATCCAGGCAACATCCTTGTAAATATCCTCTGCATCCTTTCTATAGTTTCCACATGTTTCTTATAGTGAGGTGATCAGAACTGAGCACAGTACTCCAAGTGGGGTCTGACCAGGATCTTATACAGCTGTAACATTACCTCTCGACTCTGAACAATGGTTCACAGCTTTTTTTTTGCCTCAATCACAATATGTTTTAACATGTCCCCCAAGGCACACAGCGCCCTGAATTAGAAATATATCACCTTTCCTTCTTCATCACTGGGATAAAATTTTGAATTCCTTCCCTAACAGCACAAGGATTATTGCTGCTCACCAGCACCTTCTCAAGGGCAATTAGGAATGGGCAAATAATTGCTGGCTCAGCTTGTGAGGCCCACATCCCTTGCATGAACAAAAACACACATACAGAAAAAGATATTTTCCTACTTTTATGTCTCTTGCCAGTTGGAGCATAGTTAACAGGAAGGGATCATCCAGGTCTCTTCACTCAGCCAGCACCCACTTTACCCTTATCTCTGCTCTGACCTCATTGATATCTTAATGTTTTTCTTTATTTCACAAGATGCTCTGTCCGAAATTCAACTGAAAACCAGCATCAATTAAATTAGATGTTTCAATGGGACTTATCTAAAACACATTTTCAAATTAGTCTTCTGGTCCTGTCAATTCACTTCATTACTGAAAGAAGCACAGAACAGATCACCACAACTATAATTAATGTCTATGAACACCATTCTTCAAAAAAAAAATTTCCAATGCTAAATACAATTTTCAGAGATGTCTGGGTACATTCTTCATGCTATAACTTTTCCAAAAATCTCAGTGAAAACAACTACAGTGAGGTAAAAAGTAGCTTGCTGTTGTCGAAAATCTATTTTGTTTTAGCTTTTATTCTTTGTTAATACAAACTGCTGTGCTTTCTGCCTGTGCTGAGCTTATAAAAAATAATTCTGGATTTTGTTCAATGCCTACAAAACCTACTTCCAAAAATAATATTTGAAATTCACTGGTACAGCACTCCTCCAGCTTATCTCTGCTTCACAAAATGGAATGGAGACTTTAAATCCATAAAGTTAATCTCATCTACAGCTTCAATCTCCTCTAACTCAAACAAGCAATCAGGTTGCAGCCTATTTAAAACATTCTCAGACAGAAAACTAAACAACTTACTTGCTTTTAAACAGTTGGTAAGGCATAGTAAAGATGCTTTACTTCAGATTTATAGTTTGCTGTTAATATATCACTAAAGTCAGCAAATTCTAAAAATATGGTGAACAATTTGTAGTATTACCTACGTTAAAGGCAAACAAAAGAAATCCTGCACTGTCTGATATGACTTTTACATTATTGCTGATTAGTAATCTAATATAATTTAGATAAAATTTCATAAACTACTTTCAAAGAATATGCTTTCTTGCACACATCATAAAATGACAAACTGTGACAAGCAAAATTACAAAGTCAATTACGTTCATTTAAACACATTTATAGTACTAAAATACAGAAACCAAGGTTCTTTAAATAAAACTACATATGACTTCTTATTGCAAGCAACATACAGCATGTAACACAGCGTAGCATGTACATGAAGTGTTAGTGATTGTAAAGGGGTCACTTCACAAACAGAACCATTCTTTAGTTTAGGTCTTGATTAACCACAAATGACAGATAATTTGCAGCTTTATCACCTATTGACATTATGAATTTTGTACAATGTGAGCACATTATTCCATGTCACAGAAAGTTGATTTGATCTGCACGTCTCATGGAATTTTACATTTTAAACCATGCATTAAGCACTTCACAATTCTGAGCAAAATACTCCATAGAGAAATAATAAATAGAAAAGCTTCCATTTTCCTGAACACATTCTACACAAAAGACCCTTTTGTCATATAAGGACTGCACTATATCATTATATTTTGACACACATCAGGCATTTACAGTGAGGCTAAGAAATTATGACAGACAATTAAAATTCATGACATAACATGAGGTTAACTCAATTACTTCTCTTGCATATGGATTAGAAGATTTTGGTGCAGAACAGAATACAAATTACAGTATGCAACTTCTAAGACAATAGACCCACCCATACTTACCTTTTCCCAGCTGGTCTTTAGAGAACAGCTGACAATGTCCTCCTCTCAGGCCAACTTCTATCCACATTCCTTAACTCTGGGAGGATTGATATATTGACCCTATCTATGCTCTTCGTGATTTTATACAACTCTAAGATCACCCCTGATTCTCCTAAACCCTCTCAAAAAGTCCAATCTGCTCAAACTCTCTCCATAATCCAGTCTACTGAATCCTGGCAACATCCTCATAAATGCCCACTACAGTTTGTGCTAGTTGTATGTGGTTGTATCTGATCTTGCAATCCACTGGTAAACTTTGCACTGGGTGCAGTGGTGGAGTGCAAAAATAATAGGGATCAGAAAGATAACTGACCCAAGCCTGATAGTCAGTTCTCATCAGGCTTGGACTAGCTCAGATGTATAATCTGACAAAATAGTGTGGATCAGTTGGAGCCAGACGGGACTCTGCTGGTCTGACTCAACTGAAGTCAACCTGATCAGCATCAGATCATGTGCCACCCAGGCACTAGGTGTGTTGGGTCAGATTAGGCATGAGAAACACAAGCAATCAGGTCAAGTATCCATCCAGAATAGCACAGACAATTTCAAACCCAAGCAGACCTCTAGGCTAGAGACTTCTTCATCCAGCCACTCAGATTTACACTAACCATGCCTGAACGTATGTGGTGTAAATTAATTCTTTTTAATAGGGTTGGCCTTGACTGAAAGAGAAGTGGATTCTTCATTTTACTCAAAATCACATACATAATTTTAAAGGAAGAAACATAACATATCCTAAAGTTATTTAAATTTATTTCAACTGTCTGTAAGCATGCTTGAAACTGACAAAGTGTTACTAGTTGACGAGGTTAATCCTGGTGCAGTGAGGGTAATCTTGGCCTCTAAATTCAATAGCTGATTCCTGGTCAATACCTATGGATCGCTGTACTGTATATGACGGCAATGACAACCAGGTCTCCAGGTTTATCTGCATGGTCATAATTTCAAGTGCAGCCCTGGGAAAGGTGCAGAAAGACAAGAGTGAACCATGCAAGAAAGGGAAGGAGGAGTGGAACCAGATGGAAGTGATGGACAGGTGAGAAGAGAATCACATGCTCTTTTTGTCCTGAAAAAGCAGGGAGAATTGTAAAGCATGAAAAACTAAAAATTCAAAACCTGTAATGTCAGCATTTCAAAAGTATTCATCCCGCTTTGCTCAGTTCTCATTTGAATCACCTCTTGTAGCTATTACAGCCAGTAGTCTCTTTGGATAGCTCTCTATTAGCTTTGCAGAACGTGATGAAGCAAGATTTTCCCATTCCTCCTTGCCAAATTGCTCAAGCTGTACCAACTTAGTTGGGGAGCAGGGGTGGACAGCAATCTTGAGGTCTTGCCAGATATGGTTGATTTGGTTAAGGTCAGGACTCTGACTGGGCCACTCAAGGGCATCAATTTTCTTCATTTGAAGGCACTCCATGGTTATTCTGGCAGTGTGCTTTGGGTCATTGTCCTGCTGAAAGATGATCTTCCTCCCCAGTTAAAGTTTTCTGGCAGAGGCAAAATCGTTTTATCTATGTATTAAGCAGCATTTATCTTCCCATTAATCATGACTAGATTTCCAGTCCCTGCTGCTAAAAAGCATCCCCCCCAAACATACTTGACAGTAGGGATGGTGTTACCTGGCTGATGCACAGTATTAAGATTTACACCACATGTACCGCTTAGTGTTAAGGCCAAAAAGTTCCACTTCAGTCTCATCCAGCCACAAGACCTTCTTCCATATCGTTACAGTATCTTCTAAGTGATGCTTTGCAAAATCTTTAGGAGCAAGGATATGCGTTTTTTTTAGCCAGAGCTTCTTCCTTGCCATTCTTCCATAAATACCCTGTCTATGCAAGGCCTTAGAGATTGTAGAGCCATGAACTTCATCTCCAGTTGCAGCCACCGACTTCAGCAGCTCACTGAGACTGACTGTTGGCATCACAGTAGCCGCTCTTACAAGTGCCATCCTTCTCCGTTGACTAAATTTAGGGGAGCAACCTGACCTAGACAATGTGGCTGTGGTTTCATGTTTTTCCACAATGAACTGCACTGAGCTCCAAGGTATATTCAATGCCTTTTCTTGTACCCTTCCCCAGATTTGTGTGTAAGGGGTTTCTTCTTTCATGTTACTTGCTGAGACTAATAAAATGGCTTCTCTGTAATGTCAACTGTTGATGTAAGGGGTTCTCTGTAGCAGCATGTTTGGGTTATAATTAGTGATAACGGGACTTGCATTCATTTGCTAACCAACTGGGACAAATATTATTCTTTCTTGTGCATCTGAAAGCTGTTGTTTGCGCGGGATTTGGTCAGAACATGCCATGGGGACAAAGAGAGAAGACGCACATGAAGAGATGCTGTAAACTGGCTAGCAGAGCGGACCCCGAGCAGGGGCCCAGCGGAGTTCGGAGGAAATCGAACGGTGGACCGAGGATATTGTGTTAGCTCCAATGAGTTATTTGTGCACAAACTGTCTAATTACTTTTCTTGGTGCCTTTTTATTTCATATTTTGGTTCTCTATTAATCCCATAGTTATAAGAGTTATAAAATCTGAATTACTTAACCGCATCCTGTGTACGGCTTGTCATTACGGGGTACTGATTTGAGACAGGGGACACATTGCACAGCATTCACCTAAACGAGAGTTTTAAGGTTTGGCTGGGCAGGGGGTTATCACCTGAGATCATGTCACTAGGCAAAGCAAGTGTTACATTTGGGGGCTCGTCTGGGATTACAGGTAGGAGCGGGTTCAGTGGGGTGGATATTCGTACTCAGGAGGAATTGTTCATTGGATTTCGGAGTTTGGGAAAAGCTGAGGGCAAAGTTGAAAGCGTGGCGTGAAGATCTGATAAAATGGCGGGCTCAGTCTTTGTTCTAGGTCAGACTAGCGCTGACGTCACGGTGGTGGGACTGCCAGTGTCTATTGGTGAGGCGGGGCCATGGGCTGTCCATATTGTCAGGTGTGAGGGAAAAGGGTGGTCGGAATGTTCCAGCTATGGCAGGCTCCGCCAGGTTTTTGGAATAATATCCAACCTTAAAGAGGTGTGGGCGGAGCAGTTGTTAGGTGAGTAGCAGTGCTCAGCTGAGGGAAAGCGACAGGGATTGGTTGGAAGTTTAGATAGGCGGGCTGCTGACATTGTTAGAACTGTCAGGTTCAGTGACCCCATAGTGACAGCTGCCAGTTATCGGCAGGCGCGGGAAAAGGCGTTTGGTTCGACTGGGGGCAAACTGCAGCTCGGGGTGGAGTTTCTAAACGTGAGTCGGGAGAATCGGGGAAAGCGTTCAGAGTACTTTTTTTTAGCAGAGAAACAGCTAAATTGGTTGCAGTGCAGTGGGGGGGGTCATTCAGCTGATCAGAGAGGTGTCAAGAAACAGAGGAGATTCAGTGGGGGAACTGCCTGGTGTTTCTTCGGGGAACACGTTCCCAGGGTCATGAATCATTAGTGCTGATGTGTCTGGACACTGTTGAGATGGGCAGCGTTTCAATTCTGGAGGGGACCACCACCCCGCTGGTGAGGAGGCGCATGGTGGCCTGCCACGCGGGTGAGAGCTGTTTGGGGGCATTGTCTGTGCACCCAGTGTTTCGAGCTGCTTGTGAGGACATGTGTAGCAGCATTGGGCCGGTACCGAATTTAAACGAGAGCCTATGGTAGTGTGGCCCAGGTGAAGTATCTGAGGGTGAGACCCTCTTATAGATATAGATAGATAGATAGATATACCTTATTGATCCCGAGGGAAATTGGGTTTCGTTACAGCCGCACCAACCAAGAACAGAGCATAAATATAGCAACACAAAATCCACAAACAATCAAACAACAATATGCAAACTATGCCAGATGGAAATAAGTCCAGGACCAGCCTATTGGTTCAGGGTGTCTGATCCTCCACAGGAGAAGCTGCAAAGTTTGATGGCCACAGGCAGGAACAACCTCCCGTGGTGCCCAGTGTTGTACCATGGTGGAATATGGCCGAAGTCCAACAGCAAAAAGTTCAATATCTGGGCTACAAGCACATTCCTCGATTGTAATATGACCAGGATTGCACCATCCGTTGTTAAGCAGAACAGCAAGCCCCCAACTCCTTTAAGCTTACCACTCTCAGTGGACTTCCGGTCAGCCCAAACGGTCTAGAAGCCATCCATGGAAAAGTTTTCATCGGGTATGTCCTCGTGCAGCCCCATTTCAGTAAAACACATAACACTGCTCTCCCGAAATGTTCTCTGATGCCTGGCTAGCGCCGTCAACTCGTCCATTTTATTACCCACCGAACTCCTCTTCTCCAGAAGTCTCTGTTGTCTCGACCCGGTCCTCTTTCCTCGCTTTTGTGATCCCCCTTTGCATCCTCTGTGTGTTTTCCTCCAGATTTTAGCAGTTTTGTCTGCCGCTCTGTTCGCTAAACCAGTCGGCATAAGCGCAATCAGCTGGCCCCTGGAATAAACAGTGTGACCATACTGCTGCCCCGCTAATGAGACGTGTCCGAATGTAACTATTAGTGGATGCTCCAACGTACCACGGGGGGGGGGAGAGACACCCCGGTGAGAAAGACGTCATGGTGACTGGCCCCTGCAGACGTGGAGGATGCAAGCAGCGTGTGTATAGATTATAGGACTCTGAACAAGTGCACCGTCCCTGAACAGTATGAGGTCCCAAGGGTCGAAGATGCACTGGTCTGTCTGATTGGTGCAAAGTGGTTTAAATTACTGGATCTGAGGAGTGGATATTGCCAGATCCCAATGAGTAAGGCCGACAAGGAGAAGACAGCTGTTACAGGTCCCATGGGATTCTTCCAGTCCAAAAAGATGCCCCAGGGCATATCCGGAACCCTTGCAACCTTCCTGTGGGGCATGGGGAAGACCATGGGGGATGTGGACTTGTGTGGAGTTTTGGTGTATTTGGATGATCTCCTAACATTGGGTTTCGCCTTGGAAGACTATGAAGCGAGGTGAGTAAGGGATCCCGGGCGACTAGGGGTTAACAAAGTAAAACTTTCTTTGGACGAGTGCCAGGTCTGGAGAAGGACGCAGATTGTGAGTGTTCTGCGTTCATTTGCGGAAATCTGTGGTTATTATTGGAGAAATTACCCAACGTACCAGTTGAATTTCCTGGCGTTGGAACAGACGACAGTGGCGGAGGAACTGAATGACTGTCTCTATGGGATCAAGTTTGAAGTGGAGACAGAGAAACAGAATTCCGAGCAGAAACTGGAGAAATTGATCCAGAACAAGTTGGAAGACTTGCACGTTGGGGAAGACAAAGGAAGCTGCCTGAATAGGGCAAACAGAGAACTGAGAGCACCAAGAGGGGAGTCTGAATACAATTCAGAGGAGGTGAAGCAATGGCGGACAGATCTCGGAAGAGGGGAGCGGAAGCTTGAAGGAGACCTGAAGATGATCATTGACAGCGTAAATGAAATGGGAAAACTGGAAGTTGAACAGGAAGCAATCATTAAGAAGAAAGAGCTGGAGATAAGTTCAGAGACCACTAAACTGAAGGAGTCCAAGAAGAAGCTGACGCCTCGATTACAGGAGGCTGAAGAGGCTGCAAAGGCAGCCCAGGCCAAGTGCTCCAGTTTGAAGAAAGCCAAACAGCAGCTACTGATCGAGGAAATGGGGAAGAATACGGATTCAAAGGATGATGAGCTGGATGTGTGGTACCTGCTGCCTTTCGCTAACTTCTCCTCGATTGAGGAAGAGACTTTTGGCCCTTCTCCCACTGAGTCAGGTGTAGTAGGGAGGGTTATCTGTGGGCAGCCTGGGTTACAGCAGGACCCTAAAGGAAAGGAAGCGGGGGCCTGGGAACGAGATAGGGGGCTCCAAGTTGCAGGGAGTGAGTGATAGGTTGAGAGAGGATTTGGTAAGTATTCCCGATAGTGTTCGAGCCTGATGAGTTACATGAGGGGATACGTAGGTCTCAGAGGATTAGGAGACTCCTGTTTAGGTTGGCCCATGTAGCGCCTGTGGAACAGGGCATAAGGTCTACTGTTTGGGGAGCGATGTAACTGTTTTTGTACCTGGATTGGATTGGTGGGTTTGCAGGAAGATTTGGCAAGTTATATGAATGTCATGAGGACATGACAAAATTTGGTGGGGGGGGTAAGTGTAAGGGGTTTCTTCTTTCAAGTTACTTGCTAAGGTTAATAAAATAGCTTCTCTGTTGTGTTATAATAAAATGGCTTCTCAGTAATGTTAACTGCTGATGTAAGGTGTTCTCTGTAGCAGCATGTTTAGCTTATAATTAGTGATAACGGGACTTATGTTCATTTGCTAACCAATTAGGACAGATGCTATTCTTTCTTGTGTATCTGAAAGCTGTCCTTTGCATGGGATTTGGTCAGAATGCGTCATGGGGATGAAGAGAAAAGACGCACATGAAGAGATGCTGCGAGCTGGCTCTGGAGTGGACCCCGAGCGGGGGCTCAGGACCCGGGCAGATTTCGGAAGAAATCAAATGGTGGACTGAGGATATTGCCTGAGCTCCAACGAGTAATTTGAGCACGAACTGTCTAATTATCATTCTTGGCGCCTTTTTATTTTATATTTTGGTTCTCTACTAATCCCATAGTTTAAGTAAGAGTTATAAAATCTTAATTATTTAACCGCATCACCCCGAGATCGTGCCACTAGGCAAAGCGAGTGTTACATGTGCTTCTCATTTATGATTTGCTTGACTTGTCTTGAATGCTTTTTGGTCCTCATTTTGGTTTGGTCCGTTGAAAATCTACCATACTGTTGGACCTTAGAGAGAGACAGAGGCGATATGTGTTTTCATGAATTAATTGAAAAAAAGCTGATCCTCCAATTTTCCACATCAACAAATTGGGTGAGTTGCTAAGGTAATATTGTACAATGAACCTGAGGAAAGTTGGTTTAGTAATTACAAAGGGGATGAATACTTTTTCAGCCTCACAATTTTGGTTTTTAATCTTTAGTAAACTGTTGACAGGTTTTGGAATTTTTCTTTTGATTCAACATGATGCACAATGTTTTGTAGATAAGCTCAGACAAATCCTATTTTAAACTAGTTTAAATTTTAAAAATGAGAGAGTAAAATGTGAAAATAGTTGTGTAGGCTGAATGTTTTTTTAAGGCACTGTATATAAGACGGCCTTTGCCCATCTCAAAGGGATGTTTTCACTGCCTACACAGGAAAGCAGGAAAATGCAAAGATCCAGACAAGGTGGTGGCAGATCAGTCACATGCTCCAATAAACTTTAACTTGCTATGAATAAGGTTAAAATTGACTCCAAAATGGTTCCAATTTTAAGAAAACCAGACAGCTTGTACCATGAGAAGTAATGATACAATATTAGTCCTTGTCATCAAAGGAGAAAGGCCATAAGGAACAACAAGGAATGAGGCATACAGCAAAGGTTCCTCTAACACCTCCACAAATAACTTTGTCTCTCAGGTGAACAAAGCTCAGACTTCAGCTGTTTCCTCCCAGTCTCCGGACAGATCCATGTAAAACGGAGCAAATCCTACTTAAGCAATAAATAATCAATTTATTTAACAAATGATTGGTTAATAAATAACCTTGTGTCTCTACTTTTACTCAAACATGACTGTAAAGACAGCAGTACTCAAGAGAGAAACTGAGATAAGTGAAAAGATATTCCCTTATGATGGTGCTGGTGAATCAAAACAATATGCTGCATGTTGCTTACCCAGCATCTTGTTAGCAAACGCAAAGTGACTGAAGAACAATATTGCTGTATTGGAGGGAAATGAGAAATTGCTTTTTTCTGTGCTCCACAGATACATGGCTCACGCTGGACATGCAAAAAATGTCTGTGAGATCCCAGGGCTTCGCGATACACAGGATGGACCAGACTGTTGATTCAGAGAAGGCAAAGTGTGGGAGGCCAATTTTGGGAGGTTATGATAAACTCTTTGTGGTGTTTGGACGCAGTGGTGTTGTCACAGTCTTGTTACCCTAACCTGGAGCATATGATGATTAAGTGCTAACTGTTCTACTTACCAAGAGAGATTTCCGCCATGATCCCGATCACAGTTTACATACCACCAAAGTCAAACATTAAACAAGCACTTGTGTATTGTCTGCCATGATAAGAAAAAAAGAAACAGCCACTCCGATGCCTTTTAAATCATTGTCAGGGACTTCAATCAGGCTGGTTTGAAGAAAACTCTGCCCAATTATCATCAACACCAAGAGTCCCAATACAGTTGACCACTGTTACACTCAGACATCCTACACTGCAAAAACTCATTTCAGGGAGGTAGCACCACCATTTCAGGGAGGTAGCACACCCGCCTCCCGCAACCCTATATACACCCACCCCCGGTCGACCTCCAAGGGCGCATGTATATGGGACATTTGATTATGAAAGAACACAATTTATTTGACACATATTGAAACTATTTACACACACACATTATATATATATCCTTTGCTGAGTAGCTTTTCCATTTCTTTTGCAAACTTTCCTTGTACTGTGATGTGGTTCTGTTGAAAAGAACTGTGAAATACTTGAGCAGCCTTCCCTGCGATTAGCCTCCCTAATATGTTGTGGTCCCTAAAAGAAATAAAAGCATAAGGTGTATCCTTATTATATTGTCTTATGTAATACTTCATTTAGTGATTTTGTCTAATCTGTAAACTGATCTGTAATCTGTAAACTGGGTATATGCAGAAAATGTGACATTAAAATATGTACTTACTTATTATCATGGAGTTGTTTTTAATTCTATTACAACTTTAAGCACGTCTACAGGGAGTTTGGGCTCATCACGTAGGACATCAATAGAGTAGCTCCTTAGCAGCTAGCCAGCTAGTTTAAATAACATTAGCTATGCTAATGAATGAATGACACATGTTAAACTCACCCCAACATGTCTTTTACAATCCTAACCCATCATGGGCAATAGAAAAGTCACTGTTGCAAACAGTGCAGTGAGTAACACTGTCATTATTTTTGACCCCTGTTAGGCAGGGGTACACTTTAGTGTAGTCTGGGGTGAAGTGTGTTTTATATTTTCTTTTTTTGAAACACTCTGCCATGGTGGTGCAGGACACTAAAATGAACTGATGGAGAGACAGAGGTCGACTGTAAAGCCCGCCCACACAGAAAACTGATAGGTCTACTTATCATGAAGAGAGACCAATCAGGATGCTCGCTCCTGCTCTCACTCCTGCTTACCCTCTGATTTCCGGGATATTGTATATAATTTGCAGGCATCAGGGAGCTGCTATTAATATGCGGGAGACTCTTGGAACTTCCGGGAGAGGTGGGATGTCTGCACACCACAATTAGGAATGCCTGCCACTCAATATCTAAACTGCATTTCTGAAAATCTGATCACTTACAGATAGGAGATAAAGAGCCAGGCTCTGAAGAAGAGGAGAGGAAGGCTGAGGAGCGGTCACAGGTTTGCTTTGAGCCTGTACACTAGGCCATGTTCAAGGACTCATGAGAAGATCTGAACAATATACCATTGTTGTTATGGATTTTACAAAAACAGTCACAGACAAGTTCATCTCCACAAAATCATTCAACCTTCCCTAACCAGAAGCCCCGGATGAATCATGAGATCCGCAATCTGCTGAGGGCCAGATCAGTGGCATTCGGGTCTGGCAAGTTAAATATGGAGTCCAGGTTTGATCTCCGGAAAGCCATCTCATGTGCAAAGTGGCAATTCTGGACCAAGCTTGAATCACTGAAGGATACTCCACAGCTGTGTCACTGCCTGAATGTTGCCACCTCCTACAGAGTGAACTCAAGCAACATAGGTAACAACAAAGCTTTGCTCCCAGGTGAGCTCAATGCACTTTATGCTCACTTTGACCATCAAAGTTCAAAGTATATTTATTATCAAAGTACACATATATCACCATATGTATATCACCTGAGATTGGGTCATCCACCTTTCCTACAATACTCTTTGCATTGAAATATACGCAGCTCAGAACATTAGTCCCACCATGCAAGACCTCTTAATTCCTGACTTTGTATGTAAGCTTAACAACATCTTTCTCCACAACCACTCCGACATCTGTTCTGATGCTCTGCTACCCACCCCACTGTGCAGATCTAGCAAACCTTTCTGCAAGGATATTAGCACCTCTCCAGTTCAGGTGCAAAGTTCCCACTGAACTGAACTTACTTTCAAGGACTTTATCATGTTTTCGGTATTTATTGCTTATTTATTTTTTATTATTATGTCCTTTTGGGTGCGGTCATTCATTGATTCTGTTATGTTTCTTGTATTCACTGTGATGCCTGAAAGAAATTGAATCAGGGTTGTATATGCAGACATATATGTACTTTGATAGAAATAAAAGCATGCTTTGAACTTTGAGAGGAAATAACAACAAAAATAAGACATGAAAACAGATACAAGAAAAGTAAGCTTAAAACATCAATTGATGATTGGGAAATTGGCAGTGAGAGAGACAAAGAGACAAAGGCAGGGAGACAAAAATTGATCTTTCATTAAATTTTACATCTATGACCAATGTTATTCTAATAAAATGATTCACACAGTCAAAGGATCTAGTAATATATGTGAGCACAAAAGCAGAAACTAATGGTTCATGAAATATGTCAAATGACATGATTCACTCAGCCCAACTTCTGCTTTATACAATAAAGGCACTTACTTAGTCATTGTCATAGAGTCATACAGCATGGAAACAGGTCCTGCTGCCAGGTTCTTCCATGCCAACCATGGTGCTTACCAAGTTAGTCCAATTTGCCTGCATTTGACTGATAACCTATTTAAAC
Source organism: Mobula birostris (assembly GCF_030028105.1). Classification (NCBI taxonomy): domain Eukaryota; kingdom Metazoa; phylum Chordata; class Chondrichthyes; order Myliobatiformes; family Myliobatidae; genus Mobula; species Mobula birostris. The sequence continues at coordinate 82,157,120 of NC_092370.1, read as the reverse complement.
CCTTTCTATCGATATTCTAATACCTAAATCAGCGGTCCCCAACCACCGGGCTGCAAAGCATGTGCCACTGGGCCGCGAGGAAACGATATGATTTGGCGATATGAAATGATATGAGTCAGCTGCACCTTTCCTCATTCCCTGTCACGCCCACTGTTGATCTTGAACGCACACGAGGTCATTACCCGTGCGTCATCCATGTCAGCGCGGGAAGAAGATCAATTCCTCGAGCTTGCAAATGCCGGTGGGCTGAAAAGTATGTTTGACATAACATCTCTGCCGGCATTCCGGATCAAAGTCAAGGCTGAATATCCTGAGATAGCCACAAATGCACTGAAAACGTTGCTTCCATTTCCAACATACCTCTGCAATGAATGCAACGAAAACTAAATTCTGGAATAGACTGGACATAAGGAACCCCCTTCGAGTATCGCTGTCTCCCATCACCCCTCGATGGCATTGTCTTGTTGCAGGGAAACAAGCCCAGGGCTCCCACTGATTCAGCGATATTGGTGTGTTACAATGATTTTATATGTTCATACAGGGAAAATATGTGCTGTGTGTTTAATATCCAAACGTTACTTAAAATGTTATGATGCTATTGACTTATAAGTGACTTATATAACCATATAACAATCACAGCACGGAAACAGGCCATCTCTGCCGAACGCTACTCTCACTTAGTCCCACCAACCTGCGCTCAGCCCATAACCCTCCGTTCCTTTCCTGACCATATACCTATCCAATTTTTCTTTAAATGATAATATCGAACCTGCCTCTCCCACTTCTACTGGAAGTTCGTTCAACACTTACTTCAAGCTCTCCTGTCCTCCCCTGATAATTGACTTATCGCTATATTCATGCAAGGAAAATATGCGGTGTGTTTAATATTAAATTTGTTAGATAAACCCTTTTAGAAACGAAATTGAGTGTATTAGCCACTTATCACCTATATTCTGGTTGTGATTAACACTCCCCCCCCGAACAGAATCGCCAAAAACGATTTGTAGAAAAAAACTGGCACATACACTCATGCGCACACAGATGCCCGCACAAGGCTTCATGGTCATGGTAGTCTTTCTCAGGGTAAACGCAACGTATTTGACTGCTACTCTTGTCCATTGGCAACCCTACTACCCCCCCCCACCCCACCGGGTTGACTGGTCCGCTGTGCAAAAAAGGTTGGGGACCCCTGACCTAAATGCCTTTTTTACTGGGCAGCATACAGTCTGAGCAAAAGTAACTTGAACCCGTATTAAAACAGGTTTTCAGTTGTTTGATATTTTTCTTTATTCAGATCCCAGCCTAGAAATAATTTTATTTATTTCAGCAAGATGTTCTGCCACACAGGGAGTTGTTTCAATTAGCATGGTGAAGCTAGCATTTGGCTTGCGTGGACTGAGGTGATGAAGAAATTTTCGGTACAGTGAACCAATGGACAAGAAAATTGAAAGAAGTGATAACATTTTTGAGAGTATGATAATGTAAAATATTGTTAATAATATTGTAACAACAAAGAAACAAAATTAAGGCAACATCTGCTTCTTCTCAGTTATAAAAAGCTATGTCAGTCATTAACTGCACATTTAATTTTGGCAAACACATTACTTACATGTAATGATGTTGGACTTGAAGTTGATTACATTAATCATCAGTAGCCAAGCCAATTTATAATGTATTAATGGCCCAAATCTTACTTATGTTAATTACGTGACCTTTCCTCACTCTTTGAGTTGAAAGTGAATGTTAAGCATATTGGGACAGCAAGGAGAAATCAGCTTCAGGGACTTACTAAGAAAGTATATCAGCGTATGTCTTGCTAATCAGCAGCCAGCTTGGAAGAGAGGAATGAATGAAAAGGAAGCAAGAAAATTAAAGTCAAATAGATTGAAACGAACATAGGAAAACAAGTCTGTCTATGAGCTCTCTAATTTATTCCACTCTTCAAAATGGTAAGATCTGTGATTTAATTCCATGTACGCACCTCCAATTCACTTTGCTTATTAACCCAGTTATCAAATGACCAAAAATCTTTTATGACTACGAATTAAAATAACATCACTTTCAGTTTTCAGAAGCACATTTCTCCTGGCTAAAAACAAAATACTGCAGATGCAGTACGCCAGTGATGTTGTGGGGATGGAACTGGACTGTCTGACGGTGGTGTCTATAAAGAGGATGCTGTCCAAGTTGCATGCCATCTTGGACAATGTCTTCCATCCACTACATAATGTACTGGGTGGGCACAGGAGTACATTCAGCCAGAGAATCATTCCACCGAGATGCAACACAGAGCATCATAGGAAGTCATTCCTGCCTGTGGCCATCAAACTTTACAACTCCTCCCTTGGAGGGTCAGACACCCTGAGCCAATAGGCTGGTTCTGGACTTATTTCCTGGCATAATTTGCATATTACCATTTAACTATTTATGATTTTATTACTATTTATTATTTATGGTGCAACTGTAACGAAAACCGATTTCCCCTGGGATCAATAAAGTATGACTATGACTATGCAAACAATCTGAAACAAAAACAAAGTGGTGTAAGTAGCCTGTAGTCAGATCACATCCTTAGTAAAGATTATTAACTACACTCATTTGTTTAGATTCGCTCTTCACAGATGCTGTTTGACCACCTGAGTACTTACAGCTTTTTCTGTTTTTGTTTTTCTCCTTTCTATGAAGGAGGGTTTCTGAATTCCCCTTTTCAAAGTGCTATCTTCCATTTTAGACCAAATTTGCTCATTTTAATTTTTGACCTTGTGACTCACCGGAGAGGAAACATTGGATTTTTTTCTCTAAAACTAACCTTCCATTTATTTAATATCTCAGTTAACTCAGTTAAATCATTCTTCAACTATGGCCAAAATGATATTTATGAGCAGTGGTGTCTAAAGCTAATCATTTTATCAGGATATAGATTTATTCAGCTTAACATTACATCTTGTTTTCCAAGCTTTTAGCAAAACAGGTCAGAGTTTGATTCTGCTACCATTCTGTATAAATATGAAGGTAAACTAATCAATAATATAAAACATTATAACAAAAGATTTTTCAAATATATAAAGCGTAAAAAAAAGAGGCAAGAAGGGAGAGAGGCAATTGACAGGATTTTATAGGCCAGTTAGCCCAACTTCAGCGTTTGCAACATGCTAGAGTTAGTTATTAAGGATAACATTTCGGGGTACTTGGAGACACATGATAATAGGTTGAAGTCAGCATGGATTCCTTTTGCAGATATCTTGCCTTAAAGAGTGGGAATAAAGGGGCCTTTTCTAGTTCACTGCTAGTGACTAGTGGAGTTCCATATTGGTTGGTGTTGAGTCCATTACCTTTCACAATATATGTTAATGATCTGAAATTGATGGCTTTGAGGCCAGGTTTTCTGATGATACAAAGATAGGTGGAGGAGTAGGTAGTGTTGATGAAGCAGGAAACCTTCAGAAGGACTTGGACAGATTGGGAGAATGGGAAAAGAAATTGCAGATGGAATACAGTAAAGGGAAGTATATGGTCATGCACTTCGATAGAAGGAATAAAGGCATAGACTATTTTCTAAAAAGAGAGAAAATTCAGGATCAGAGATGCAAAGGGTCATGGGAATCCTAGAGCAGGATTCCCTAAAGGTTAACTTGTAGCTTGACTCGGTAGTACAGAAGACAAATGCAACATTAGCATTCAAGTCAAGAAGACCGAAATAGAAAAGGAAGATTTTATAAGGCATTGGTCAAAGCACACTTGGAGTATTGTGAGCAGTTTTAGGGCCGCATACCTAAAAAAAGATGAGCTGACATTGGAGAATGTCCAGAGGAGGTTCATAAGAATGAAAGGGTTAATGTATAAGGAGCGTTTGATGGCTCTTGGCCTGTATTCACTGAAGTTTAAAAGAATGAGGGAGGGATCTCAATAAAACCTATTAAATATTGAAAGGCCTAGGTAGAATGGAGGTGAAGAGTATGGTGGGGGAGTCTAGGACTAGATGGCACAGCCTCAGAATGTAGGAACATCCTTTTAAAATAGAGATGAGGAATTTCTATATTCAGAGGGTGGTGAATCTGTGGAACTTATTGCCAGAGATGGCTGTGGAAGCCAATTCACTGGGTATATTTAAAACAGAGGTTGATAGTTCTTGATAAGTAAGGGCATCTAAAGTTATGAGAAGGCAGGATAATGGTGTTGAGAGAGAAAATAAACATGCCATGATTGAATGATGGAGCAGATCTATGGGTCTAATGGCTTAATTTTGCCACTATGTCTTATGGTTTTATTTTATTACTTTCTTACCATGACATTTCAAAGATTTATGTAGGCAACAACTGAAGTATTGTATGTTCACTGTCCGTAATTTTTTTCAGGCTTTAGAAAATATTCCATTTTTCATGTTTTAAAATCAGACACATCAATATTTCCAGCATTGAAATCCACCTGCCAGAGTTTTCCTGTTCAATTTATGATGCTTAATTCGAAGCTTAATACTTCCATCTACATTGTACTATCTTCCATATACTGTTGGTAAAATGGAAATGTGGCTTTCTATTCTTCCTTCTAAATCATCACAATCCATGCAAAAGACCAATGTCACATCTTGCCTACTCTTCCAAATGTACATTAAGCCTAATTCCAATCTTCTAGGGCTTTGTCATTTTTAGAAGCAGATCAATAACTGCTGTCAATTTCCTGAGCAAATTTAGCTACAACTGCCAAGACAAATCACTTAAGTATTCTTTTGAACCCTATGTAAATACTAGACAAAAAATATTTCCCACGTCCAAAGCTCTGCCAGATATCACAACGTTCATGCAAGTCTGCTATATCATCTACTGTGCCATTTATTCTCTTCTGCAATTTAAACCTTTGTTGACTCTCTCTGAATGACAGATATTAGCTTTACTACTTCATGATTCACTTGCTTTCCTCTTATTTTTCTTAAAATCTAGTGACATTTTTAAGAAAAATAAGGTATTATTTTTAATGTAATCAAATTGGTCTGATTTTCCAATATAATTAATGCTTCCTATATTGATAGAATTTTGCAAGATTATAATTAAAACTTTGATAATGTTCTCATCTATTTTCTTTATTCTGATTCTGGGGCTTTGCCGTTCTTATACCATTGTTTTTTTCATTTGTTTCCTTATGTTAAATTGGATAAGTCTCCATCACAATTCAGTAACATATTTTTGGGTCTTTGACACAATATTCCATTCTTAGCTGCAAATCATGGTGCATATTAATTATTGAAATGTTGGACTTCCCCGATTTTCAATTGCAATTTTATCACTGTTTGCTTGCAAAGGTCCAGCTTTACTACTTACCGCTTCTCAATTATAAATTGTGTTGGTATAGATTTTAATATCCCTTGTAATATTCCCATTTTTCTTGTACCTCTTATGACTTCTTTTACATAAGAAAATAAGAAATAGGAGTAGGAGTAGCCATCTAGGTCATCGAGCCTACTCCGCCATGGTTGATTAGGCTGTGAACTCAGCTCCACCTACCTGCCTTTTCCCCATAACTTCTTAATTCCATTTTCAAGCAAAAATTTATCTTTCTGTGTTTTAAATATATTTAATGAGATAGCCTCTACAGCTTCCCTGAGCAGATCCTCCCTGGAAAGAGGATTTTCTCCTCACCTCTGTCCTAAATATATTCCCCAAAATCTTGAGGGTATGTCCCCAATTATGATCTATTACTGTTCTTTATATCTCTCCCACTCACCAAAATATGTGGTAGAGGTTTTTTTTGCTATTAAAATTATCTACACATGGCATTTTCTTCTGGCAAGCTGTGCTCTTAACCCTCAGGGAAAAATTGAGTTCTGCATAATTGGAAACTTAGTTCTGGAATTCCCTGTGATGCACGCTAACCTCCCGCAATCCCTGACCTCCCACTAACAAACTACTATAAATAGAAAACAACACATACAATTAGCTGGAGGAACTCAGCAGGTCAGGCAGCATTAATAGAAAAGAATTAAGAGTTGATGTTTCTGGCTGAGATCCTTCTTCAGGACAATATAAATAGATTTTCTTATATGATTCTGAACTCACTCACCATGGTGAGGTTACTCTTGCTAATGCTAAAATCTTTATTTTCCTTCTTTTTGAAGACCACATCGATAGTGATCATACCATCACTGTTAGGGAAAAGTTCACGCATCTTTACAAATGATCGTTCATTGTTTGTTACTAAATCTAACAATGGCGTGTCTCTTTGTAGGTCCTAGGACATTATAAAGTAAAAGAATCCAGACCAAACTGACCAAATTCTCTAGAGAATGGAATTTCAAATATGACTGGGATGAAAATACACTGACGCAGGAAGCTGTACGCAAAAACAAACATAATCATCAATGTAAGTCTCAAGCCATAACTTGAAGGAAATAAATCCGAATTTGAATCAGGTTTAAAATCATTACAATTGTCATGAATTTATTTATTATGAAATCTCTTCATATTGTACTGATGAAGGGTCTCAGCCTAAAATGTCGACTGCACTCTTTTCCATAGATACTGCCTGGCCTGCTGAGTTCCTCCAGCACTTTATGTATGTTGCTTGAATTTCCAGCATTTGCAGATTCTCCCTTGTTTGTCATGAAATTTGTTGTTTTGTGGCAGCAGTACATTGGAATACATAATAATAGTAAATTACAGTAAGAAATATACATAAGGTTCCGGTGACGTCATCATCCAGAATGGCAGCTTAAATCAACAGCTCCATATTTTGCCCCGTTAATCCATCAAGTATAAGATCTTCTGAAAATATTTGAATTGATAAGGGGGGCAAGAATGGGGAAAAAGAATGGAGATAGAAAAAGCATCACTGCGGAGCCTATGGAAGAGAGAGGTGCAATGTGCGGCTCTCTTACACGCGCACGTGGTGGTGAAGCTGACACTGGGTCTCGTTCAAGTGAAGTGGCAAATATGATAAGGATTTTGGAAGAGATAAGGGAAGTCCAAAAAGATATAAAATGGCAATTCAATGATATCAAGTCAGAGCTCGTCAACGTCAATCAGAAAATAGCCGTGGCAGAGACTCAAATTGAGAAGGTAAAAGATCGCGTGCAAAATGTGGAACGGATACTAAGTAAGAAGATAAAAATATTAGATCAACAGGAAAGTAAACTGCTTGACCAGGAGGGAAGATCGTGATGGAAAAATATCAGGATTTATAATGTTCCCGAAGGAGTGGAGGGATTGTCAATAACGGAGTTTGTAGAAAAGTTGCTGCAGGGAGCGCTGGAGATTCCTCCGACTATGGAGACTGAAATTGAGAGGGCGCATCGTGCACTCGTCCGGAGGCCTCCGGGAGACAGAGAAAGTAAGCCACGCTCAATGGTACTCAGATTCCTTCGATTCAAGAGCAAGGTGGAGATTCTACGAAGGGCCTGGGGTAAGAAGAGGGTGTTTTGGAACGTGAAGTTAATATACTTCGATCATGATTACCCCCTGGCAGTCCTACAAAAACGGAAGGAATATTCCGAAGCAAAACGAATATTAAAGCAAGAAAAGATTAAATTCCAAACCCCGTACCCTGCTAATCTGAGAGTATTTTACGAAGCAGAGATACAGCTATATCAGACAGTAGAAGAGGCGACTACAAACATGAACACAGTGGCTAACTTTAGAAGTGCTGATAAACGAAACGGATGCAAAAATAGGCGGTGATATACCTATCTCAAGAAATACATATTATAATGTGGATCTTATATTACTCAATTTTTTTTACTCATTCATTCACTCCTTCTTCCCCATCTAAATGAGAATATGTATATGGGATGAATACACAGGGAAATCATTTCTGTGTAATGGACATAGATTTTTTTTTTTTACTTACTTTTGTAGGTACTGCAGCGGGGGCCCTCAACTCACAGGTAGGAGGGGCTATCCCCCACGGCTCGACGTTTCCTCTAGCTCAACCCAGGATCATCTAGAGACCCCAGCCTTGGAATCACACCTTCGTTACCTTTTTTTTATTATTCACGTTTCTTGGTTATTTGTTCAGGGAGATTGATTAAGTTATATTCTGCAAATTTCAATGATATACTAACAGATAAATACACATAGCTAAGGACAAAGTAAAATTCATTTCTTTTACTGTCAATGGGCTGTTAAATCCAATCAAACACAGTAAAATTCTATCAAAAATGCAAAAAGAACAAGCCCATGTAGTATATTTACAGGCAACTCACTGAAGTGATAATGAGCATGGAAAATTAAAGAGAATGGACTTCACTAATTTGTTTTTCTCCTCATATAAATCAGGACATAGAAGAGGAGTTGCTACTCTCATCTCAAGCAAGCTAAATTTTGAAAAAGTATTCGAAATGGGAGATAAGGAGGGCAGATATATTCTGGTAAGGGGGAATATAGACTGAAATTCAGTGATCTTATTGAATATATACGCACCCCCAGTAAGTGATATTAGTTTCTTCCAGAAAATTACTAATATTATGGTAACGGAAACAGAAGATCTCTTGATATGTGGGGGTGACTTAAATTTACAATTACAACCAAAGTTAGACTATTCCAATAGAAAAACTTATGAAACAAAGTCCTTACATAAGAACGCAAACATGAGGAATTCTGCAGATGCTGGAAATTCAAGCAACACACATTTGTGTGTTCCTTACTTAAGAAAGTTAACACTCTTTTTGAGGATGTTGGTCTAATTGATATATGGAGGGATCTTTTCCCCAATAGAAGGGATTACACTCATTATTCTGCACCCCATTCTGTATATACAAGAATAGACTATTTCATAACATTTGGAAAAGATAAAGCCAAAATAAACACCTGTGGAATTGGAACAATAGATGTAAGTGACCATGCACCTATATATTTATCTGTTGATTTTGACCTGCAACCAAAGAATACTATTTGGAAACTAAATTCAAGTCTACTCAATGATTCATCAAAGTTGCTGGTGAACGCAGTAGGCCAGGCAGCATCTCTAGGAAGAGGTACAGTCGACGTTTCCGGCCGAGACCCTTCGTCAGGACTAACTGAAAGAAGAGTTAGTAAGAGATTTGAAAGTGGGAGGGGGAGAGGAGATCCAAAATGATAGGAGAAGACAGGAGGGGGAGGGATGAAGCCAAGAGCTGGACAGTTGATTGGCAAAAGGGATATGAGAGGATCATGGGACAGGAGGCCCAGGGAGAAAGAAAAAGGGGAGGGGGGGAAAACCCAGTGGATGGGCAAGGGGTATAGTGAGAGGGACAGAGGGAGAAAAAGGAGAGTGAGAGAAAGAATGTGTGTATATAAATAAATAATGGATGGGGTACGAGGGAGAGGTGAGGCATTAGCGGAAGTTTGAGAAGTCAATGTTCATGCCATCAGGTTGGGGGCTACCCAGACGGAATATAAGGTGTTGTTCCTCCAACCTGAGTGTATTAATTATTTATATACACATTCTTTCTCTCTCTCTCTCTCCTTTTTCAGTATGTTAATAGGACAGTTAAAAATGTAACCAAGGCAAGTACATGTTTGATAGAGCTATTTAGAAAAGCATATAATTCAGGTAACGGTACAGTAGTAGAATAATTTCAAGCCTGTATAAGGGTTTGTCAAATCTTAAAACACATTCAACTTCATACATTAAAACAAAATGGGAGAAGGAAGGAGGGATAATAATATCTGAGGAAGAATGGACAATAATATGGAGGTATCAATGGAAGTGTACCAGTTCACAGAAATGGAGGGAGTTCAGGTGGAAAAACTTGATAAGATATTTTATTACACCCTCGCAGAATCCAATTATGATAGTACCCTCCCTGTTTGCTGGGGAAATTGTGGAAATCAAAATGCAAACCATTATCATATCTCCTGGGAATGCCCCATTATCAAGAACTATTGGAGTGGGATACACAATGCCCTACAAGACATCTTTAAATGTGAAATACCCTCAGAAAGTAAGACCATGGGGTTCCGGTGACGTCATCCTTCAGAATGGCAGCTTAAATCAACAGCTCTTTCGGAAAAACACATATTTTGCCCCGTTAATCCATCAAATATAAGATCTTTCGAAAATATCTGAATTGATGAGGGGGGCAGGAATGGGGAGAAAGAATGGAGATAAAAAAAAAGCACCACTGCGGAGCTGATGGAAGAGAGTGGTACAGCACGCGGCTCTCCTACATGTGCGCGTGGTGGCGGGGCTGATGCTGGGCCTAGTGCAGGCGAAGCAGCAAATATGATAAAGATTTTGGAAGAGATAAGGGAAGTCCAAAAAGAAATAAAGCAGCAACTCAATGATATAAAAGTCAGAGCTCGCCAACGTCAATGAGAAAATAGTAGTGGCAGAGACTCGAATTGAGAAGATGGAAGATCACGTGCAAAACATGGAACAGATACTAAGTAAGACGGTAAAAATATTAAATCAACATGAAAGTAAATTGCTTGACCAGGAGGAAAGATCGCGACAGAAAAATATCAGGATTTATAATGTTCCTGAAGGAGCAGAGGGATTGTCGATGATGCACTTTGTAGACAAGTTGCTGCGGGAAGTGCTGGAGGTTCCTCAGACTACGGAGATTGAATTTGAAAGGGCGCACCATTCGCTTGTCCAGCAGTCTCCCGAAGACAGAGAAGGTAAACCACACTCCATTGTACTTAGATTCCTTCCATTCAAGAGCAAGGCGGAGATTCTACGAAGGACCTGGGTTAAGAAAAGGGTGTTTTGGAACGGGGAGGTGTGTGTGTGTGTGTGTGTGTGTGTGTGTGTGTGTGTGTGTGTGTGTGTGTGTGTGTGTGTGTGTGTGTGTGTGAGTGAGAGTGAGAGTGAGAGTGAGAGTGAGAGTGAGAGTGAGAGTGAGAGAGAGAGAGAGAGAGAGAGAGAGAGAGAGAGAGAGACAGAGACACACACAGTGGTATGTCGAATTACCGGGTGAACAAGTAGTCTTTGGGGTACTGCAAGTATGTGTCCTTATTGATGCTTTGCTGCATGCATGAGTGCTCAGTGGAGGGTGCCAATGCTTTTATGCTGGTAGGGGAGGGGGGGGTCATCGCTTTCCTGCTGCTTGTGGGTGGGGGAGCTGGGGGGGGGCTTTGGGGTTCTAACATTTAACTGTCATTCATTGTTGAGGCACTCCTTTGCTTACATGGATGTTTGCGAAGAAAAAGAATTTCAGGATGTATATTGTATACATTTCTCTGACTTTAAATGTACCTATTGAAACCTAAGAACGCATCCTTAATTTGCACCAGTGTCAATTGTCAGTGAGGAGAGATTTTATTTCTGATCCACACAGACTGTGGTCTTCCAGTGAGGAAGTCAAGGTTCAGTTGCAGAGGGATTTAGAGAGGCCCAGGTTTTAGAGACTGCTGATTAGAACTGAGGGAATTCTCATGTTGAATACTGTGCTATCATCAATAAAGAGCAGCCTGATGTACATATTGCTATTGTCCAGATGATCTAAGGCCAAGTGGACAGCCAGTGAGATTGCATCTGCTATAGACCTATTGTGGTGATAGGCAAATAGCAGTGGGTCCAGGCCCTTGCTTTGGTAGGAGTTGATTCTGGCCCTGACTAACCTCTCAAAGTCACTCATTACAGTAGATGTGAGGGCAACTGGGCAATAATCGTTGAGGCAGCTCACCCTGCTCTTCTTGGGGACTGGTATCATTGTCACTCTTTTGAAGCAGGTGGAAATATCTGAGTGCAGCAATGAGAGACAGATGTCCTTGAACACTCCAGCCAGTTGGTTGGCACAGATTTCCAGTGACCTACTCGGTACACCATCAGAGACTTGACATCTTACAAGATGTTCTGACGTCAAGACTCACAGGGTCACCAGATGCTGCAGGGATTCGCACAGGCCTAGTTGCATTCGTCCTTTCAAAGGATGCATAAACGGTCTTGAGCTCATTAGCTTCGTGTATGTCCAGTATGTTTTTGAAGGCACACACTTCTCCACACAGGTCTTCATGAAGTTGGTAACAACCATGAAGTATATATTTAGATTTGAAGACAAGTTTTGGTTTCAAAAATATGTTCAGCATCACAACTTAGGCCAATTGCAAGTTTAGATTGGTTGTTGTCACAGAAGGTCCAAAGTGGACGGTGTGTGGGACATCAAAGCCCTGTCATGGGTCTTAGGGAAGGGATTGGGAGATTAATCTAATGGATAACCAGCTCTGGAAGATTAGGACAGGTCATGGTCAGGATGGAAGTTAAGGGTGATTAGTTTGCATAATGCAGGGACAGGAAAGGGTTTCAGAGGTGAGAGATGGCCACAATGCTAGGGAAATAAGGCTGTCAGATAAGTGCCTGATGATAGGGTGAAGTTTCTCCTCCAATGTCACGGAGGAACACTCACGAAGAACCATATAGGTTGTTCTTGCTCTGATTTCTTATTTACTTTTCTTTATCTTCTTCCATTGCATATGTTTGTTATCTATCACATCTTGCAACATGTTCATTTTCTATTTAATGTATAGGTGAAGAGATTTTGTGTTCCCTACAACAGAACGTAGAACATGAAATGGCATAGCACAGGAACAGGCCACTTGGCCTACAATGTTGTGCTGAACCAATTAAATTAGTAATCAAATATCTTAGTATCTCTGCTTCATATAGATCGTCATATCTGTACACTCTATCTTATGCCAGTAATGTGTAATTTAGTACCCCACCTCAAATGGAACTATGATTCCTACTTTTAGTCAATCATAACTCTGGACTGCTGTCTGTGTTGTGCGTCAGTGAGGGTAAAAATAGGATAACTTGGCATTTGAATGCGTGGCTGAATAACTGATGTAGGGAGCAGAGTTTCAGATTTCTGGATCACTGCGATTTCTTTTAGAGAAGGGTACAAAAGGGATGGGTTACCCCTGAACATAAGGGGGACAGATATTCTTACGGACAGGTTTGCTAGGACTATTTGTAAGAGTTTAAACTAATTTGGCAGGGGGATAAGGCTGAGGATAGGGTAGCTGGTATACAACCAGAGGCAGTGTGTGATGAGACTGTCAGGAAGGACAGGCAGAGGACATTGCAGTCTATGGAACAAGTTGCAGTGTAACAGGAGAACAAATTCAAAAAGGATGCAGGATTTAAGGTGTTATATTTGAATGCACAAGGTATATGGAATATGGCAGATGATCTTGTAGCGCATTTACAGCTTGACAGGTATGACATTGTGGGTAACAGTGAGTCAAGGCCAAAAGAAGATTACAGTTGGGAGCTTAACATCTAAGGACACACATTGTTTCAGAAGGACTGGCAGGTAGGGAGGGGTGGCTCTTGGTAAAAAATGAAATCAAATTCTTAGAAAGAGGTAACATAGAATCAGAAGATGTAGAATCTTTGTTGGTAGAGTTAAGAACATGCAAGGGTAAAAAGAGCCTGATGGTCATTATAAACAAACTACTGAACAGTAGCCAGGATGTTGGGTACAAAGTACAATGGGAGGTATAAAAGGCATGTCAAAAGAGCAATTTTACAAAAGTCATGGGATTTCAATTTACAGATAGATTGGGAAAATCTGGTTGGTGCTGGATCCCAAGACAGAGAATCTGTAAAATGCCCACAAGATAGCTTTTTAGAGAAGCTTGTAGCTGACTCCACTAGGGGAACAGCAATTCAAGTTTGGATGAACTAGATTTCATTAAAGCTTAACGCAAAGCAACCCCAAGGAGACTGAGCTCAGAATTTGATAGAATTCACCCTGCAATTTCAGAGGGCGAGGCTAAAGTCAAATTACAGTGAGGTAAAGGGAATTACAGAGGCATGAGAGAGAGGAGCTAACCAAATTTGATTGGAAGAATACAGAGCGGCAAGGGCTGGAATTTCTGGGAGCAATTCGGAAGGCGCAGGGAGAACTATTCTAAAGGCAGGATGATACAACCATGGCTGACAGGGGAAGTCATAGACAACATAAAAGCAAAAGAAAGGGCATATAATAGAACATAAATTAGTGGGAAGTTAAGAGGATTGAAAAGATTTTAAAAAACAACAGAAGACAACTAAAAAAGCTATGAAGAGGGAAAGAATGAAATACGAAGGTAAGCTAGCCAATAATATCAAAGTTATTATGGGAGGACAAACTGTATGGGACAAAATGGCTAACAAACTGTATAAGTATTTTTCATTAGTCTTCACTGGAAGGCACCAGCAGTATGCTGGAAAGTCGAGAATATCAGGGGACAGATGTGAACACAGTTGCTATTGCTTGGGAGAAGGCGCTTGGGAAGCTGAAGGGCCTGAGTTAGCTGGACCAGGTGGACTAAACCACAGGTTCTGAAAGAGGTAGCCAAAGAGATAGTGGAAAAATTAGTGATGATCTTTCAAGAATCACAAGATTCTGGCAAACTTCCATAGGAATGGAAAATTGTAGTTGTCACTCCACTTTTCTAGAAGGAAGGGAGACAGAAGAAATGGAATTATAGGCCAGTGATTGGGGAGATGTTGGAGTCAATTTTTAAGGATGAGGTTTTGGGGTACTTGGACACACATAATATAAGCCAAAGTCAGCATGGATTCCTTAAGGAAAAACCTTGCCTGACAAACCTGTTGGAATTCTTTGAGAAAATAACAAGCAGGACAGGCAAAGGATAATCACCAGATATTCTGTACTTACATTTCAGATGGCTTTTGACAAGTTGCCACACATGAGGCAGTTTAAAAGATAAGATGGCATTACTGTAAAGATACTAGCAAGGAATCAGCATTGACAGATTGGCAGGAGACAAAGAGTGGGAATAAAAATAGCCTTTTGTGATTGTCTATCAGTGACTAGTGGTGTTCCAGAGGAATCGACATTGAGACTGCTTCTTTTTACTTTGCATATCAATAATTTGGTTGATGAACTGAAGGCCTTGTGGCCAAGTTTGCAGATGAGACGAAGACAGGAGGAGGGGCAGGTTGTGTTGAAGAAGCAGGGAGGCTGCAGAAAGACAGATTAGGAGAATGGGAAAAGAAAAGGCAGATGAAATACAGCGTCAGGGTGTATATGGTCATGCACTTTGATACAAGGAGTAAAAGTATAGACTATTTTCTAAATGGGGAGAAAATTCAAAAATCCGAGGTACAAAGGGACTTGAGAGTTCTCAATTTGGATTTGCTAAGGGTTAATTTGCAGGTTGATTCAGTGGTGAAAAAGGCAAATGCTATTTTGCAAGGACAAGAATCTAAAGCAAAGATGTAATGCTTTATATGGTACTGGCGAGGCCTCACTTGAAGTATTGTGAGCAGTTTGGGGCTTTCATCTAGGAAAGAATGTGCTGACACTGGAAGAATTTTCAAGGAGGTTTATTAGTATGAATCCAGGAACGATAGGGTTATTACATGAGGAGCATTTGATGGCTCTGGGCCTATACTCACTGGAATTTAGAAGAATTTCATTGAAACCTATCGAATGTTCAAAGGCCTAGATAGAGTGGATGTGGAGAGGATGTTTCCTATAGTGGCGGAGTCTAGGACCAGGGGGCACAGCCTCAAAATAGAGGAGTGTTCATTCAGAATGGAGATGAGGAGGAATTTCTGTAGCCACAGGGTGATGAACCTGTTAAATTCTTTGCCATAGGCGGCTGTGGACACAGGCTATGTCATTGGATGCATTTAAGAAGGAAGTTAATAAGTTCTTGATTAGTCATGGTGCGAAAGGTTACAGGATGTGGGCAAGAAAATGGATCAGCCATAATGAAATAAAGAAGCAGGCTCAATGGGCCAAATAGCCGAACTCTGTTCCTGTGTCTTATGGTATTATGGTGTTATAACTATTTTATAATGTATGTTGGCACGTAGTCAAGTGGTTAAGGCGTTCGTCTAGTGATTTGAAGGTTGCTAGTTCGAGCCTTGGCTGAGGCAGCGTGTGTGTCCTTGAGCAAGGCACTTAACCACATATTGCTCTGCGACGACACCAGTGCCAAGCTGTATGGGTCCTAATGCCCTTCCCTTGGACAACATCGGTGGCATGGAGAGGGGAAACGCAGCATGGGCAACTGCTCGTCTTCCATACAACCTTGCCCAGGCCTGCGCCCTGGAAGCTTTCCAAGGTCTAAATCCATGCTCTCATGAGACTAACGGATGCTTAAAATAATGTATATCAATCAGTGTAAAACCTATACATATGTGCATACAAATTCAAAGCAACAGTAGGCTCCTTGAACATTCTCATCCATTCAATAATGTACCTGCTGCCTTGAATGCAGCTACAAATTGCATTGCCACTTATCTTAAGTAACTATTCACCTTCTTAATAAAAAAGAATCTATGTACCCCCAATCCAAGCCTCCGTCTTTGTCCATCTACATCAGGGGTCCCCAACCATTTTTTGCACCGCGGACCAGTTTAATATTGACAATATTCTTGCGGACCGGCCAACCGGGGTGGTGTTCAAGTAGGGTTAAACTCACCTCAACATGTCTTTTACAGTTAGGGTTGCCAACTTTCTTACTCCCAAATAAGGAACAAAAGTAGCAGTCAAATCCCAGGACACCTTACCCCAGGAAAGACTACCATGATCATGAAGCCTTGCGTGGGCACCTGTGTGCCGTGCACATATGTGATGTGCGCATGCGCGCCGATTTTTTTCCACAAATCGGTTTTGCCTTCATCTTCCCGAGTACACGGTACATACTTTATTTCTACTTTATATAGGCTGTGTATTTATCACATCATTCCTACTTTTACTATATGTTGGTGTTATTTTCAGTTTTATGTGTTATTCGGTATGATTTGTTAGGTTATTTTTTGGGTCTAGGAATGCTCAAAAATTTTTCCCATATAAATTAATGGTAATTGCTTCTTTGCTTCACGCCATTTCGGCACAGAAGGTTTCATAGGAATGCTCTACCTTAGCGGGGGAAATACGGGACAAACCAATTTAGCCCAATATACGGGATGTCCCGGCAAATACGGGACAGTTGGCAACCCTATGTTCAAGTTCGACAGTGCGTGACAGGGAATGAGGAAAGGTGCAGATGACTCATATCATTTCTTTGTGGCCCGGTAGCAGATGGTCTGTGGCCCGGTACCGGTCCATGGCCCGGTGGTTAGGGACCACTGGCCTACATTGTTCAAACGATGTCCGATATCAGCTCAAGGAACTGCATTTCATCATCCATCTGGACACATTACAGTCCTCAGATCTTAACATTTATGTCAACATCTTCAGCTAACCAGCCCTTCCAGTTGTGTTGAAAGTGGCCAGTTCTGATAGAAGGTCATGAACCTGCAATGCTATTTCAGTTTTAACCTCTCCACAGATACTGCCCGACCTAATGGTAACTTATAGAATTTTGTTTCACACTTCCAAAAATTGCAGTCTTTTGTATTTTACAGTTCCAAAAGAGCTTTTGTGTCTCCTCTTAATTCATCTCCCTCAATTTATATCTCCATCCTGCAGATTACCTGCAATTAACAAACCTTCCTATATTTCCTTATAAAGTAGACATTTGTTGGCTGTCTATCAATCTCATTAGTTCTTTTCTTATTTTCTCTCAGCCAAAAAAAACAGCTATCTTCTTTTCATGAACATTCCCTTCGTTCTCTCAAACCCTCTTCCTTTTCTACAACTTAAGACATCTTGATTTCCTAACATTCTTTGTTTAGTCATCAACCAGAAATATGAATTTTGTTACTCTCTCCAGAGACATTGATCAACAATTTCAAGCATTTTCTGTTTTTATTTTAAATTTTCAAAAGTATTTTGGATTTTTTTAAACCACCATGTTTTGGTTTGTGATTCATGAGCAACTAGCTTCACTGAAGGAGCTTCTACACCACAAAACACTAAGTTTAAAGAACAGCAGAATGTACAAATACCTCTTGGCATGACACAAGTTGTTCATTACCCACACTGTCTACTCAAAATTCTGCAAGCAAATGGCAGAAAGAGAGCAGAGCCAGAACAGAAATGGAGCTTACCTTCTTCAAGAATGGGCCTTGAAATTACAAAAGGGATCCCCTGTAGAGGTTCCATGTATTTATGGCCTGCACTGATCACTTTTATCTGGGGCAAGCAGATAACCAAAGTGCCAGGCATGCTTTCTTCAGTATGGTACCAATTCCTCACTGTCCCAGGTATGTCACCAGCCACAATTGTACTCGGTGATGGTAGGCTCTCATTTGGAAGGAACACACAACATGACTGTACCTCCAGCTGAAATCAACACAATATGTTGAATTAGATCAATTAGATACTGGTTTTTGAACAAGGTAAGTGTATAAACTATGGCAAAGAGTTACTGTATTGTACCAACTGTCCACACCAGAACAAGTTTTAATTAGTGAACAATTCTTCTACTATAGCATTATCAGAAGTTTGTTCAAAATACTAAACTTATTCAACAAACAAATCAGCAAATCTAAAGCCAAGTTAGGATTAAAGGACATGTAAATATTTCAGTATATAAGCACATAAATGAATGCTTCAAAGGCAAATACCTACTTTGAGAGGAAAAGGAAGTCTTGATGTTCCAGGGAAGTACTTTTAAAGTGTTACACTGCATTTATGAAGTTGTGAACCTGAATTTACTGTATATTGAATTTCAATTCCAATATACAGTAAATTCAAGGTTACAATTTCAATGGCCTGCAGAGGTAGGTTAAAGGATCGTGGTGTATAACACCTACATAAAACGTCTGTCATCATACCACAGTTATGAAATTTAACAAGCTACAAAGGATTAGCTGCCAATGATACAGCTCTAGAACATGTAGAACACAGAATATAGAACAGTATAGCACAGGAATAGGCACTTTGTGCTCACAATGTTGTGTTGAACCAGATAAATTAGTAATCAAATGGGCAATTAAACTAGTCCCTTCTGCCGATATAATGTCCACATTCCTCCATTTTCCTCATATCTGTGTGCTTATCTAAACACCCCTTAAATACCCCAAATGTATCTACCTCTACCACCACCTGACAGTGCATTCAGTAACACTGTGTAAAAAACAACTTGCCTCTCATATCTCCTTTAAAATTACCCCACTCGACTAAATGGATGCCCTTTGGTATTAGGCATTTCAACCCTGGGAAAAAGATATTGTCTACTCTCATAACTTAAGAAAAATCTATCAGATCTCCCCTTAGCCTCCAATGCTCCATAGAAAACAACTCATTTGTCCAACCTGTCATTATAGCACAGGCCCTCTATTCCAGGCAGCATCCTGGTAAACCACTTCAGCTCACTTTCCAGAATCTTGACATTCTTCCTGTAATTTGCTGGTTTGAATTGCTGCCATCGGAGAGGCCACTGGTTTAAGTTGCTATCGTCGGAGGGGCCACTAGTTCGAGTTGCTCCCCTCGGAATGGCCGACGGTTCAAGTTGCTGCCCTTGGAGGGGCCGCTGGGCCCTGATGCTCTTGGAGATTTTATCAAAATTCTGACATATATGGATTGGAATGTAGTTCAAACTAACTGTAATTCACATTGGCCCCTTTCATTTCTGTTTTATTTTCGTGTTCTCGCCTATTCTTTCTTTCTTGTTGCCAATTGACGGGCTGGGAGTTTGGGTGATCTGTTAGTTTTTGTGTGAGGGAGGGGTTGGGTGTGTTTGGGGTTTGGCGTGTTTGGAGTTTGTGAGTTTTTATTTCTTTCCTTTTTGTGCGGGGTATTGATATCTTTCTTAATAGTTTTCTGTATTCTATGGCTATCTGGAGCAGATAAATTTCAGAGTTGTACTCTGCATACATACTTTGACGATAAATGAACCTTTGAAGTGGTGACCAGAACTTAAAAGCTGCAAAATAACTTCCTGATTTTTGGACTCAATGCCTTGATTAATAAAGCCAAGCACGCCATATGTTTCTTAACCACTCTATCAACCTGTGTAGACACTTCCAGGGGGCTGTGCACTTGGCCCCTAGGATCCCTCTGCACATCAACACTGTGAAAGAACTTCACCTTAACAGTGTACTGTCTCTTTACATTTAACTTACCTAAGTGCAACACTTCACATTTGTCCGGATTAATCTCCATCTGACGTTTCTCCAACTATATCTGCAAGTAGTCTACATCTCATGTATTTTTTGCTAGTCTTTCACATTATCCACAACCCAACCAATCTTCATATCATCCTATCTTACTAACCAACTCATCTACATTTTCATTCAGGTCATTTACATACATCGTAAACAGCAGAGGTCCCAGTACAGAGCCCTGTGGAATATCACTAATGACAGACCTCCAGCTGGAATAACTGCCTTTGATCACTGCCCTCTATCTTCTATGGACAAGCCAGTTCTGACTCCAAACGGCCAACTCACCATAGATCCCATGCATCCTAATCTTCTGAATAAGTCTTCCATGAAGGACATTGTCAAATACCTTACCTCAACCCATGTAGAAAACATCCACAGCTCAACCTTCATCACTCACCCTCATCACCTCATCAAAAAACTCAGTCAAGTTAGTAAGACACGACTTGCCCCGCACAAAGCCATGCCGGCTGTCACTAATCAGGCCATAGTTTACCAAATGCTCATAAATCCTATCCCTATGAATTCTCTCCAGTAACTTCCCTACCACTGATGCGAGACTCACCAGTCTATAGTTTCCAGGATTATCCTTGGTTTCCGTCTTGAACAGTGAAATTAAATTAGCTATTTGCCTGTGGCTAGAGAGAACAAAGAGATAGGCCCTAGCAATCTTTTCACTTACCTCTTTCAATAACCTGGACTGTAGCCCATCAGGCCCTGAGAACTTATCCACCTTAATGCTCTTTAAGAGACCCAAAACTACCTCCTTCTTTACTTTAAAATGTCTTAGCATATTAATACTCTCAGCACTGATCTCCCTATCCTCCATGTCCTTTTCCTTGGTAAATACTGATTTAAAGTACTCATTAATGACCTCACCTATATACTCCACATCCAAGCAAGCATTTCTCCCTTTATCGTTGAGCGGTGCCACCCTTTCCTTAGTTAGCCTCTTGCTCCTGATGTATGTCTAGAATGCCTTTGGATTCTCTTTTATCCTACTTGCCAATGACATTTCATGGCCCCTCCTGGCTTTCCTAATTCCCTTCATGAGATCTTTTCAGGCTTCTTTATAATCCTCAAGGGCTTTGTTTGACTCTAGCTTCCTATACTTTACATACAGTGAAGCATTCCCTTTTGCAATGCACCAAAGCCAAGATGACACAGATAATCAAGTAAGCAGTAAGATGTCTAGGGCTGTAATAAGTTGCATGGAGTGCTGGGGAATAAGCCCAGGAAAAGGGGATCAGGGTAGAAAGGGGGAGTGAATTGGTCAGGGTGGAGACTGATTGTAGACATAAGAGGAATGTGTGAAAATGTTTGGTGGGGATGGTCAAGTGAATCAGTCGATGGGGAGGGAGCTAGCGGCAGAGATTGGGAAAAGTTGATTGGTGGGTTGAGAAAAGTAATGTTTGGAATTTAATGCAAGCTTGTTGGGGATGATCTGAGGAGAGGAAGTCTGTGCTGTTGGCCAGAAGTGGACAGATAATGGGGCCCACTTTTCAAAGTAAAAATATTAAAGGGACCGTCCTTTTAAAGTTAGGCTCTGAGTGCTGGACTGAAACCTGTTCAACCCAATCCCCTCTAACCAGCATGTAGAAGCTGGCCCTAAAGGTTGCATGAAATCCTCCTCCTTCAGAACCATCCAGCATACAATTTGGACCATTCTAATGCAAAGGAAGGTCCAGAAGTGTGGAGGATGCATCTTCTACATCTTGGGTCTTCCATGTGTTACAATACAGTAATTGTAGAAAATGAGAATCATGAGTTAAGTCCTTGACTTTTGGTCATCTTTAATTTTCCACTGAGCAGCAAGGCAGCCAAATTCATGATGATGCACAATTTAATTTCCAGGCAACATCTTACAAAATCAACACCAACATACTAGATCCTGACTTTGGCCAGTGATTCAGAAGAGAGTGCTCAGTCATCAGCTGCTTCTGCACAGATTCACCATCCTCTGACTAAACAAATTTTTTCTCATCTCTGTTCTAAATGGATGTCATTCTATTCTGAGGCTGTGCCCTCTGGTCAAAGATTCCCACACTATAGGAAACAGCCTTTCCACAACTAATCTATCTTCGCCTTTCAATATTTGATAGGTTTCTGTGAGATCCCCCCTCATCCTTCTAAACTCCAGTAAGTACAGAGCCATCAAACACTCCTCATATGTTAAACATTTCATTCCTGGGATCATTCTCATGAACCTCCTCTGGACCATCTCCGAAGTCAGCACGTTTTCTTAGATAAGAGGCCCAAAATTGCTCACAATACTCCAACTGCGGTCTGACCAATGCTTTATAAAGCCTCTCCACTACATCTTTCTTTATGTGTTCTAGTTCTCTCACAATGGATGCTAACATTTCATGTGCCTTCCTTACCACAGACTCAATCTGTAAGTTCACCTTTAGTGAATCCTGCATGAGGACTCCCAAGTCCTTTTGCACCACTGATTTTTTAATTTTCTTCCTATTTAGAAAATAGTCCTTGCCTTTATTATTTCTGCAATGTGCATGGCCATGCTCTTCCTTATACAATCAGGCCCCGCATAACGCTGATTCGTTACAACATGGTTATTCAATTCTTTACTGAAAATTTTAAAGATGACAAAAACTCATTCTAAACAACACTTAAAACTTCTCAAGAGCAGCCACTCTTACAGTAAAAATTCAATCAGCCAGTGAGAGTGCTATACATCAGCTCTGAGCCACTCACAGCCAATCACGTATTAGTTCATGCTGTGCTTCTCCCTGACCCCCCATTTGTGTAACCACTCTTGTTCCCCCGTCAATTTATTCCATTTTCTTCACCCATAATGTCCAAAAAACCACTGTAACTTCCAGTAAGAGTAGTACATCTAAGATGTCTAGGAAAATTATTAACATGGATGTGAAACTGAAAGTGATACAGCATTTAGAAGCTGGTGAGTGTAAGGTTGATGTTGAGGCCTCTTTGAAATTGGCTACATTGACAATCAGAACAATTATAAAAAATGCAGACAAGATAAAAGTTTCTGTAATGACAATCTCAAAATTATCATCAATGAAAATAGCCATTCAAGAAGCCATTTGTTTGAAAAAATGGAAGATAGACTAAATATATGGTTGGAAGACCAAACACAATGAAACACGCCCCTAAGCCAGCTGATAATAATGGAAAAGGCAAGAAGCATCTTGCATCATATTCAAGAAGAAGAAGATATGTCGGTAACATTCACAGCCAGCAGAGGTTAGTTTGGTAAATTTAAAAGCACAGTAACCTCCATAGCATATGTATCTCTGGTGAGATGGCTAGTGCAGACAGCAAGGCAGCCCAGGGTTTTCCTGCACCACTGAAGGCCATAGTCGAAAAGGACAATTATCCTCCTGAGCTCATCTTCAATATTTTGGAAAAGAATGCCTTCTAGTACTTCCATCTTCCAAGAAAAGAGACATGCATCTGTATTCAAGATTGCAAAGGACAGGTTAACTCTCTTGCTAGAAGGCAATGCTAAAGGTTACTTTAAGTTAAAGCCTCACTCTGAAACACCACGAGTAATGAAAGGCATTTTAAAGTCAAGTCTACCAGTGATTTGGAAATCAAACAAGAAAGCCTGGGTGTCAATTGATGTTTTCCAAAATTGGTTTGTTTCACATTTTTGTCCAACAGTGAAGCAGTATTGTGAGGAGCATGATCTTGAACCTAAAGCATTCTTGGTGCTGATAATGCTCCAGGCCACCCTGAGAATCTTGACACACTTCAGACCTGCACTCCTGTAGAAGTGGTTTACCTTCCACCCAACACCACTTCATTACTCCAACCAATAGATCAAGGAGTAATATCGAATTTTAAAGCCAAGATCCAAGATCAGTGAACTGGCCAATGAAGCGGGATTAGAGGATGTTAATGATGATGCTTTTGAAGACTTACTGCATTCTCATGGTGAGAGCCTTAATAACAAAGTGCTTCGAGAATTGGCAGAGCAATGCATCCTGGGTGAATCTGAGGACATGGATGTAGAGGAGGAAACACAGGCAAGAAACCCTCATCACAAAATTCCTCAGCACCAGCATCACCACAATCACACAGATCATGAACCAGTTCATCAATAATGACCCTGAATGGGAGCAAAGCAATAAGGCAAAGAGATGTGTGCTCAACAGGATTTCCTGCTACCGAGAACTGCTTCATGAGAGGAAACTTAAGAAAAGGCAATTAAGTCTCAATGCCAACTTGACGAAGAAGCCAAGGTTTTAGGAGGACCTACAGCCTGGTCCCTCCTCTAAGACATTACCACCACCTGCTTCCCCCTGCTGCTGCTGCGATGTTGCTATTCTACTGATGTACAGGTTAAGCCTATTTACGTGTTTGTTATTCCATGAAATAATGTGTATATCTCAGGTTTGATTTTTTTAAAAATCAGGCACACATGTCCATTTACGTAACGTTACAATGACCCTGCATAACGCTCGTTTACATAGTGCTCCGTCTCCAAGGACCACATCCTCAGCATTAAGTGAGGGTACAATATTCCACCTGCCACTTCTTTGCTCATTCCTCCAATCTGTCTAAGTCCTTCTGCAGACATCCTGCTTCCTCATCTATCTTCATATCACACGCATACTTGGCCACAAACCCATCAATTCCGTCATCCAAATCACTGACATACAATCTGAAAAGAAGAAGGGTCCTAATACTAACCCCTGAAGCACATCACTAGTCACCAGCAGCCAACTAGAAAAGGCCTGCTTTATTCCAACTCTCACCCTCTTGTTAGTCAGCCAATTTTCTATCCATGTTAGTTCCATTCTTTTAATACCATAGGTTCTTATCCTGTAAAGCAGCCTCATGGACTGCACCTTCTTCTGAAAATCCAAATAAACAACATCCACTGAGTCTCCTTTACATATCTTGGCAGTTATTTCAAAGAATTCCAAGAGATTTCCCCCTTAGAAAACCATTCGGACCTTGGCCTATTTGTCAAGTGCCTCCAAGTACCTGAAACATCATCCTTAATAATAGACTCCAACATCTTGCCAACCACTGATGTCAGGCTAACTGGCCTATAATTTCCTTTCTTCAACCTCTCTTCTTTCTTAGAGTTATGTGGCATTTGTAATTTTCCGGTCCGCCAGAGCCATTCCAAAATCTAGCAATTCTTGAAAGATCATCATTAATGCCTCCACATTCTCTTCAGCTACTTCCTTCAGAACCCTGGGGTATAATCCATCTGGTCCAGATGACTTATCTACCTTCAGACTTTTCAGCTTCCCAAGCACCTTTGACTTAGAAATCGCAAACACACTCACTTCTGCCCCTGACAGTTTCATATATCCAGCGTTCTGCGCATGTCTTCCACAATGAAGACTGACTCAAAATACTTATTAGGTTTATCCACTGTTTCTCTGTCTCCTATCACTACCTCTCCAGCACCAAGAACGTTGGCATTGAACAAGGATCGCTGAACACTGCTTACCATGTTCATATAGACCAAGGTTTGATGTGGTCAACAACCTTGACAAGGAAGAGTGCCTACAAGAGAAAGATGAAGGAATCTCTAGAGATGGAGTGTCTGGGGGACCTAAATGTAGGTTCTAAGAGAGTAGCGATAGCTCCAGCCTGGGGCCACACATCACAAAAGAGGGTTTGGCCTAAAAAAAATAAGGCCAATTCAAAGTAACCAATCAGGAATAGGCAATTCAGATCCAATCAGGATTGAGCATTAAGCCCCACCAAGCCCTGCTTACTCGAGAGGGTATATAAGAAGGTGTCTCAAGAATAACTTGTCATTTGACTAACTTGTACCTGAGGAAGATGGTCAGGTTTACCGTTGAAGCGTTGCAATCAGTATCTGTAACTATGTGACTGTTAAGGTCAAAGGATAGTATGGATAGATTTAATAAACAGTCATAGAGCTTCTGTAGTCAGGAAGATGATATGGCAAAATTGCAGTCAGTGGGATGAGCTGCAGTGTAACAGCAGGGCAATATTAAAAAGGGTGATGAATACAGCTCTGAAGGTGTTATACTTGAATGCATACAGTACATGAAATAGGATAGCTGATTTTATGTTGCAGTTAGAGATTGGCAAGGATGACATTGTGTGTATCATTGAGTCATGGCTGAAAGAAGATTATAGTTGGGAGCTTAATATCCAAGGATA
Organism: Mobula birostris; assembly: GCF_030028105.1. Lineage (NCBI taxonomy): Eukaryota > Metazoa > Chordata > Chondrichthyes > Myliobatiformes > Myliobatidae > Mobula > Mobula birostris. The sequence goes on along the minus strand of NC_092370.1, from coordinate 82,131,053 downwards.
CACATTGTATCAAAAGGACAAGCAGGTAGGCAGAGGGCGTGGCATAACTCTGTTGGTAAAAAAATGATATCAAATCCTTAGAAAGAGGTAACAAAGGATTAGAAGATGCAGATGCTTGTGCGTAAGAAACTGCAAGGGTAAAAAGACAGTGATGGGAGTTATATACAGGCCTCCAAACAGTAGACAGGATGTGGGGTACAAATTACAACAAAAGATAGAAAAGGCATGTTAAAAGTGCAATACTATGATAGTCATGGGGAAATTTTAATATGCAGGTAGATTGGGAAAATATGCGAAGTACTGGTTCCCAATAGAGAGAATTTGTAGAATGCCTAAAAGATGGCTTTTTAGAGCAGCTACGCTTGAGCCCACTAGGGGATCAACTATTCTGGATTCGGTGTTGTGTGATAAACCAGAATTGATTTGGAAACTCAAGGTAAAAGAACCCTTTGGAGGCAGTGATCATAATATGATATAATTCACCCTGCCATTTGAGAAGGAGAAGTTAAAGTCAGATATATTAGTATCACAGTGGAGTAACGGGAATTGCAGAGGCATGAGAGAGATATTGGCCAATGTTGATTGAAAGGGGACACTAGCAAGGATGATGGAAGAACAGCAATGGCTGCAGTACTGAGATCAATTCGGAAGGCTCAGAAGATATAAACCATAAAATATAGGAGCAGAATTAGGGCATTTGGCCCATCATCTGCTCAACTATTTCATCATGGCTGATCCAATTTTCCTCTCAGCCCTAATCCCCTGCCGCTTCCCATATCCCTTCATGCCCTGACCAATCAAGAATCTATTAACCTCTGTCTTAAAAACACATGAAGACTTGGCCTCCACAGCTGTCTGTGGCAAAGAATTCCACAGATTCACCACTCTCTGGCTAAAGAAATTCCTCATCTCTGTTCTAAATCCTCTATTCGGAGGCTGTGTCCTCTGGTCTTAGACTCTTTCACCATAGAAAATATCCTCTCCACGTCCACAAGGCCTTTCACCATTCGATAGGTTTCAAGGAGGTTACCCTTCATTCTTCCGATCTCCTGCAAATACAAGCCCAGAGCCATCAAACACTCTTCATACGACAAGCCGTTCAATCCTGGAATCATTTTCCTGAACCTTCTTTAAACCCTCTCCAGTTTCAGTACATCCCTTCTAAGATAAACAGCCCAAAGCTCACAATACTCCAAGTGAGGCCACAACAGTGCTTTATCAAGTCTCAATATTATATCCTTTCTTTTATATTCTAATCCTTTTGAAATGAATGCTAGTCTTGCATTTGCCTTCCTCCCCACCACAGTCTCAATCTACAAACTAACCTTTGGGGAATCCTGCACAGGGACTCCCAAGTCCCTCTGCACCTCTGTTTGTATTTCCTCTCCATTTAGAAAATAGCCATCTCTTTCATTTCTTCTACCAAAGTGTATGGCCATAAATTTCCCGACACTGTGCATCATCTGCCATTTCTTTGCCCATTCTCCTAATCTGTCCTTCTGTACCTTCTCTACTTCCTCAAAACTACCTGCCCCTGTATCTATCATCTGCAAACCTATTTCTGGTCATATGTCAATCAAGAGAAAATCTGAAGGTGCTGGAAATCCAAGCAACACACACAACACAATAACACACTCTGCTCATATGTCTTATGGTCTAATGGTCCATATAGAGATAATTGGAGATCAGGGTGAAACCTGGTGAAACTGTGCAGCAGCTGTGCCACCCATCCCAATCAGTGACAAGTTTTGCCCCTATTTAATAGTTGCCACAAAGGAAATTAACATCAAAAAGCAGACAGAATAACTCCAGTTCAAATAAAATGGGTTGATGGTGCCTGTGGTTTGGTGCACCAAAGGGTCTACTTTCATGCCATATCTTTGTTTGACTACTCATAATGCCATGAACAATGCAGAGCAAGTGTTATAGAATTTGATTGGAACACAGAGCTTGAAGTAAGAATAAAGAGAAGCAAAAGATTTACGAACATCTGAGGTTGAATTGTAAGAGAGAATGAACATTTATGTACATAAAAAACAGGTGTTTTTTATGGACAGTCGATGCTTTTGGTTGACTGGAATGGAAAGAAACAACTCAATCTGTAACGTTAACTATCCATTTCCTTCCATAGATGCTGCCTTGTCAAATGAATTCCTCCAGGACTTTTCTGTTTCTCCAGTTACCAGCATCTGCAAACAGCTATGTCTGCATTAGTATTGCTGATCTTTTTAGAGGGTCATGGAACGACTTATTTCCTAAAGCTGGGGGTCGAACTGTATCTTTGTACACAAAGCTGAGCGAGCTATTACTCACCAACTCTTCTGGCTATAGTTTGTAGGTACCTACTTTGTATCATCAAAAGTTTGCTCTTGTCCTTTCAAATGTTTTAAGGTGCTCAGCAGGACAAGTGGTAAGTCTGGCTGCTCATACAGGCATTAAACTGGTCAGGCTGCATTTCCCAGAATTACTCCAGTGCCGTGAAGCAAGTAGGTAGCCTTAAGTGAAGTTCAACTGCCTTCCATAAAAATTATTTTTATAGTTTCCATTAGGTGGTTCCCGTAAAGTGGTAACAAAACACAATTTTGAATGAGGATGAAAATAAGTTGATATTTTGTTGTAATAAATTGCAGCTGGTGTAGCAACAAGCAGACCAGAAATACCATTACGATAAATACCAGGAGATGGAATAGGAACGTGCACTGTCTAGGGAATGATGGTTTTGAATCATTACGACATGTCTTGTTCAATCTGGAAAAATTGCTATTAATCAACAATGAGATACTGGATACATTATTAGGTATAAATTGTTTGTGCAGTAAATGTGTTGACAAGTGAAGTATTACTAAGATTTAAAACAGCAAACTGTTAACATGTGCACAACAGTGCGATGAGCTGTTATGACCTTTAGCACCAGATTTTTTTGGAACAGACACTGGTAAGGCACATTTTGAACAAACACAACACATCAGTACAGTAACTAGCTTTACTGCCACAAATCTTCAAAAAAAATTAAACATCTGTAACATTACAAGAGAGTTTTAAATCCAAAATAAACAACCTTGGATCAATAAACCACTGGTTCAAAGGCATAATTAAGCTTGGCATGTGCCTCAAATAGCATTGTACCAGAAACAAACAAAGGCTTTTAATGTAACAATCTATTTATTTTTTATAATTCAATCTCTATTTTTCCACAATGATTTCTTGTCAGTTTGTTTAAGAAACAATGTACTAAATAATAGCTTTAAAAAAAGAACATTTATGGTGTACATGCCATACTGGCATAAAATCAAAGCTTCCAGCATTATCACAAACTAAGTCATTCAGTAAAGGAAGATTCTGTGATTCAGAGTGCAGCTGAACATATTTAAGGGGGCTGCATTGTCAGGAATTTCCAGCTTGCAAGCCAGAAATTCCAGATATAAACAAACTGACCACTCAACAGTATCCAGGGTGGCAGTGGACTACAAGCCTACTTCGATTTTGTCGCCCCAAGTTCCTGCCTCAATATGAAGATCTTCAGTGTATGCCTCTGCATATACCATTAACCAAATCAGCAAGCAGTTTTCACCTCTGTAATTCCTAGCTAGTTGGAACAGTCTTTCTCACACCGATGGGATCTGCTTCAAAAACAATATCCCTGATTAAACCTTTAGAGTTTCAGTCACGGTGATCAAATTCGCAAGCAAGACTCTTCAATTTGATCGCCCAGTCTTGGCTGCGACTTTGGTGCTGAAGGGGCACAATACTGTTTGAGGTAACATCATCTGTATGCACTTTGAATTTGGGACCCATCTTCTCTTACATGGATGTTAAAAGAGCTGATTTGTTATTTGAAGTAACTAGAGTTGCCCCTAGTGCCATGCCCAACTTTTATCCTTCAATGAAAATGGATGATTTAGTTATTATCTAAATTCTAGAAGGGGAGTTTCACAGCATTTTCCCCACATTTCTAAATACTTGGCTTAGTCGTAAATCTCATGGGGGTGTCCTGAAATTGTTATAATTCAAGTCATAATGGAAATGCACTAATATTTCTTCTTATATCCTCACTAAACTGAAATGAAAGGGAACTTGAAAATTGAATCAAATATTTTCACTGCTGAAGTAAAAGCTTCCAGAATATTTTCAAATAAGTGAACTAATCATTCATAAAGTTATATGACATGGAAACAGATCTTTTGGCTCAACTTATCCATGTTGACTGAGGTGCCTGCTGAGTTAGTCCCACTTGATTGCATATGGCTCCATCCCTCTGCACCTTTCCTATCCATGTACCTGTCCATATGACTTTTAAATGTTGCAATTGTATCTGCCTCCACCACATCGGCTGGCAGCTCCTTCCATATACCCACCATTCTCTGTGCAAAAAAATTGCCTTCTCAGGTCCTTTTTAAATCCTTCCCCCCTTCACCCTTAACAAATTGCTTCTAGTTTTAGAATCCTCTATTCTCAGAAGAAGAACATGACCATTCACCACTCCAGTGAAAACAGCACCTGGCTTATCCAATCTCTCGTTATGTCTCAAGCCTTGCACTCCCAGCAACATCCTATGAATATTTTCTGCATTCTCTCTAGCTTAGTCACATCCTTCCCATAGTGTGAAGAACAAAACCGTACACAACATTTAAGAAAGTGTATTAACTTTATAGGACACTAATTAACAATATGTGGGTGGCAGAGTGGTACAGCTCGGACAGCCATTACCTTACAAATTTCAGTGACCTGGGTTCGTTTTTGACGTCTTTGCCAAGTGAGGCTTGTATGCTCTCTCTGTGACCATATAGGTTTTCTCCACATGCTCCAGCTTCTCCCCACTTTACAAAGATGTCAATAGGTTAATTGGCCACTCTACCTCGCCCCAAGCATGTAGGTGAATGGTAGAATCTCGGGGGGGGGGGGGGGAGAGGAGGTGCAGTTGATGGAAATGTACGAACGTTTGTACGAAGAATAAAGTGGACTTAGTTTAAACAGACACTTGATTATCTGTACAAACTCAGTGTTTAATGGACTGCTTCTATGTCATATGTCTCTGTGAAGCATATTTATTTTCTTTATTTGCTGTATTCTAGAATTTTATGATACTTTCTTCAGAAGTGGTGATATTGTACATCACCGGGTGATTTAAAAGAACATACTAAAACTGCTTCAGTTAAAAAGGATAAATAATTTGAAGAAAATACTCTATCCAAGCATAGGTAATCATCCAGGATCAAAATACTGTTTGCAAGTCTTCCAATTTATTTCATTCATTTCATCATTGCTTTCTCAAATTAGCTTTTACAGCAGTTGTAGACAGTTCCTGAAAAATATAATGCTGATAATTCATTTTGACTGCAGCCATGAAAAGAGTCATAATATATCGTGTGAACAATTCAAATAAATCTCACGTCAGCAGTGAAAAGCAAACTACTAGGGGAAATCAGCAGGTCAAACAGCAACTATGGATGAACAGGGTTAGTTATTGTTTTGGCTTGAGGATAGCATCAGGACTCAGAGTGGAGAGGGGAGATGCCAAGAATTGGTTATCACATCAGGAGAGTGCTATATACAGAAAATGAACAACCACCATGCACATGCTGAGCTCAAAGGATCCACAGACTACAATAGGTTGGTGAAGCTATCTCTTAATCTCAAGCAGCCTCTAAAGAATCAGAACAACTTGCTTCCTTCTCATTCTGTGGGTTCTGAAGATGCAGATAAGGGTACAAATGCAGCTGAGGAGGCAGGTTAGATGGTTTTCAAAGTAGTCCTCACATTTCATCACCTATACAGGTCCTGATACTTCAACTCAAGGATCTAGTACCAAACCAAATGCTCCTTTTCTACCTTAAGTGCTTACGAAGTTCCAAAACACAGTGTTGACACTACTTTTCTTTGAAGAGGGTTTAGCCGCATCCTTGAATCTGTTCCTCTGTCCATATGTCAATCTCTTCTGATGTAGAATTTGAAATAGACATACCAGTGTCCTTCTCAGCAGCCTCATCCTGATGTCTGCAAGACTGTACCTCAAATCATGATTTAGGTGGCATCTATCTAGAGGTACAGTGCACCTACAATATTCCCACAGCAAAAGCTCCAGGAAAAATGCAGAAGTAGTACCAGCTTTGACTCTTCTTCATCCAGGAGATGCCCATTTTACATTTGCTTTAAGTAGCATGCAAGCCAATGTACCAAGTAACAAGTCTAAAATAGAGCCAATCTCAGTGAAGACTGGTGTCATATAAGAATATTTAATTGACTCAATCTTTCTCACGGAAATATTGCATATCACCATCAACAGAATTCCAGTGTGAATAGAAAAAAATCTACAAAACTGATGGGAAACTGTTCGGCCTAGAACTATGATACAGCAGAACCAAATTTACTCAAGCCTCAGTAACCAAGTTTCCTTATGCAGACAACGTTTGCACACACTGGACTGCTTAGCTCCAAGCATTGTTGACTTTTTAACTGAAGCATTGGAAAGGATCAGATATGCATTCAACATCCACAAGACAAAGATCCTCTCACAACAATACTACAATGCACTCTGAAAAAATAAATAAACCTATCACATATATGATCGTGCACATAGAAGTCTGGGGCTTCATTACTTTGATCATTTGCTACTTTCCTCATGACCCTGCTTTACTTTCACGTGACAATCGCCCGAAATTTACAACTGATCTGCAGAATATGAGCATCACGGGAAAGATGCCTTTTTGGGAGGAAATACGGGAATATCGCCACCTACAGGTTCTCCTGCAAGACACACAGAACAACCTAAATTATCAAAGTTTCTTCATATTTGCTGGGTCCAAATCCTGGAATGCCTAAAGCAAGGGCAGCACGGTAGTATAATGGTTAGTGTAACACTATTACTGCCTCAGCGACTTGGTTTCAATTCCACCACGGTCTGTAAGGAGATAATACATTCTCCCTGTGACTGTGTGGGGTTTCCTCTGGGTGCTCCAGTTTCCCGCCACATTCTAAAGACATACAAGTTAGTGGGTTAATTGATCACATGGGTGAAATTGGGTGGCACAGGCTTATGCAGCCAGAAAAGTTTAGTCCCATGGTAGATGGATAGATAGTTATGTGGATGGAAGAGAGAGAGACAGACAGACAGGCTGAGAGATAAATCATTATTGTGAGTGTACTTTTACCAGAAGAATTGCAACTAACCACGCATTCCCAAGAGTAATTAGGGATGAGCAATAAATTCTGGCCCTGCTAAGAAAATCCACACTCTGATTAAAAATAAGAGCTTTCATTGCCTGCAAATTTGGTCATCTCTCATAATATCAGGTTTTGAACTGCCCTACGCAACCCTAAATCTACCTCAGCAATGGAAAACTACAGACCATCTCCTGCACTACCGTGGACTTGTTTTGTGCTTTCCTTTGCACCCATGACTTGGTTTGTACAGTTTTTTTCTCCAGTGTCGAACAGAATTTATATATAATTTATGTTCTGTGTGTTGTTGTCCAAACCTACATGCCTATGATACTGCTGCCAGCAAAATTCTCATATCCTTGTGGATATGACAATTAACTGGACTTGAATTGACTTTTCCCAGCTGTACGTCTTGCCCTGTATATATGAAATGCTTGAGGTTGCTGACATTAAAAGGTACTGATGCTTTTGCTCCTCAGCAAGCAGCTGTTTACATATCAACTGAGAATAACATTCGCTTAAAAATTTCAAATGTTCAAGTATTTGCAGTCACTTCTATAAATAAGCAATATTGATAATTAAGTGAAATATAATGTATCTTATACTTAAGTAACATTAAGCCAAAAAGTGCCGATCAATGAATAAGCAAAGGCATTAAGATATATGGAACAAAGGTAGATATAGACCAGACAAAATCTAACTGAAGGTTGAAAAAGCAGTAAGAGCTGGTGGCCCACTCCTGTAACCGTACTTCTACTGTTCCTCGAGCAATATAAACCTGTTCTGGAAAGAGAAACGACAGAGATCAAAGGAAACAAGCATCCTAAAATATTAATAATTATCAGAAGCAACAGCAGACGTCATACATATATTAAACTTCAATTACATGTTGATTACAAAATGCTTCCTTCTAATTTAAAGGTTCAAAGTTCAAAGTAAATTTATCATCAAAGTACATATATGGCACTATATACAACCCTGAGGTTCATTTTCATGCGGGCATGCACAAAAATGCTATAGAGTAATAACCATCACAGAATCCATTAAAAACCATCCAACTTGGGCATCCAACTAGACAGCAGAAGACAACAAACTGTGCAAATAAAAAAGAAACAAATAATAATAATCAATAAGTAAGCAATAAATATCAAGAACATGAGAAGGAGAGTCCTTGAAAGTGAGACCGATGTTTGTGGGAACATTTCAATGATGGGCCAAGTGAAGTTGAGTAAAGATATCCCCTTTCGTTCAAGAGCCAGATGGTTGAGGGGTAGTAACTCTTCCTAAACCTGGTGGTGTGAGTCCTGAGGTTCCTGTGCCATCTTCCTGATGGCAACAGCGAGGAGAGAGCATGTCCTGAGCAGTGGGGTCCTTGATGATGGATGCTGCTTTTCTGTGACAGCGCTCCATGTGGATGTGCTCAATAGTAGAGAATGCTTTCTTGTGATGGACTGCGTCATATCCATTACTCTTTTGTAGGAGTTTCCACTTAAGGGCATTGATGTTTCCATACCCGGATGTGATGCAGCCAGTCAATATATTCTCCACTGCACACCTACATTAGTCTATGAATGTTTTCGATGTCACACTGAATCTCTGCAAACTCCTAAGGAAGTAGAGGCACTGCCATGCTTTCTTTGCAATTGCACTTTCGTGCTGGGCCCAGGACAGGTCCTCTGAAATAATAACACCAAGGAATTTCAAGTTGCTGACCCTTTCCGCCTCTGATCTTCCGATGAGGACTAGCTCATGGACCTCTGGTTACCATCTCCAAAAGTCAATAATCAGCTCCTCGGTCTTGCTGACATCGAGTAAGAGGTTGTTGTTGTGTCATTACTCAGCCAGATTTTCCCTCTTATCTCCTGATTCATCACACCTTTGTTTTGAACTACGACAGTGGTATTGCGAGCAAACTTGAATGTGACATTGGAGTTGTCATAAGTGTAATGCGAGTAGAGCAAGGTGCTAAGCAAACAGCCTTGTGGTGCCCCTGTGTTGATGGAATGCATAGAGGAGATGTTACTGCCAATCCGAACTGACTGGGGTCTTCAACTGAGGAAACCAAGGATCCAATTGCACAAGGAGGTATTGAGGCCAAGGTTTTGGAGCTTATTATTCAGTTTTGAGGAGATGGTGGCATTGAATGCTGAGCTGTAGAAGATAAAGAGCATCTTGATGTAGGCATCTTTGCCATCCAGAGTGTTCCAGGATTGAGTGAAGAGCCAGTGAGATGGTATCTGCTGTGGACCTGTTGCTTTGGTAAGGAACTGGGAGCTGATCTAACTTGCTTCTCAGGTACAAGTTGATATGTTTCATCACGAACCTCTCAAAACAGTTTGTCACTGTAGATGTACGTGCTACTGGGTGATAGTCATGTATTGAATAAAGAAGGAACAAAACATGTTACAGAAAACATGATGAAGTGTAATCTGGTATTTAATGAGTACAGACTGAGATGCAGACTTGTAATATATTTAGGCAATAATTCAGTAATCACTAAAGGCAAGAAAAATGTTTAACACTAACACTGCTCTCCTGACACTGATTTTTATTCTATCAATTGTGTAAAGAGTGAGACATTATGGACTATGATCAGTAAGCACAGAGAACTGTTTTGTTTATGATCACAAACCCATATTATAAATATTACTGCTTAAATTCAAACTGATATGACTGAAATTCTACAGTGTAAGGTCTATGAGACATTTTCACCAACAGGTTTCTTTAAGAAGTAAGTGAAACCTTATGAATTTCAATTTCAAATCAATTTATCATTCTATTCCTGTTCACAGATAGATCTGGGTTGCTGACTACATGTCAGTAAGTTAAAGTAACAGAAATTCAGGAGTTAAAATGTAAATAGAAAATCAACCTATAACTGTAAATCATGTTATAATTCAACACACCGTTCATCAAGGGAAAGAAAGTGAAATAACATGCCAGTAACAGCACTCATGCTGAGGGTCAGATTCTGTTCATGGAAACCATCTGGTTCAGTCCCTTCGAGCCACACCAAATACAAATGATCTTTTAAAAAAATATCCTATTCATTAATGCATCACAGCTGCAACTTGTGTTACTTCATTTTTCCATGGTAACGTCCTTTCTGTTTCAAGGATCTGATTTCAGTTTGGTAGCAACGTATCCCTCCATCAATATTGAACACATTCATGTGTTAAACATAAAGAGTTATTGCAAATTCCTGAAATAGAATCATTTCTTTTTAATTATGGTTACATCAGAACTTGTAAATCCCAAATATATCATGTTCGTCATTTTCTTATATATGTTACGGTTGGAATTATATCTACTGGCAGGTGACTTAATCATATTTTCAGCCTTTAATAGGAAATTAATTTAATTTCAAATAGTGCTAGTTTTTCATACTCTAAACATAGTCTAAAATTCCATTCTTTCATTAAAAACATTTTGTTCATAATATAAATAACTTGTTGAGAATAGATCTGATTTCAACAAGCAGACTTCTACTCAATAACTGCTCATTCACAATCCACTAATCCCAGCAATTGCATGCCATATTAATTAACACGCACTTGGAAAGACTTCTCAATGCTGCCTAACTATTGTAATCAAATGTAACAGGCACAACTAAAATAGTGCTTTGTTTGATGCAGCACAAAAAGTACTTGTAACATGATGGCTAACCAAAGATAATGAAGCAGAAGCTGCCAAAATAGTTTAAGAGCTAAAGCATAAATATAAAACTATTCTCAACTATCTGACAAGTTGGAAAATAATGGATGATAAAAGCTTTGGGAAAACTAAAGTAAAATAAGGAATATAAGATATTAACTGTTGCCACCCAACTACTCAAAATGTGAATTAAGTTCAGAAGAACTTGAAGTAGACAAAATAATTATTTCATTAATTTGAAAATTGAACAAAAGGATTGAGCATCAATTCTACTTTGAGTCACCTTTTGCTGCAAATGAAGTCTTTAACCAATGTCTTTTTGTCAGAAAATATGACCTACCATTAGCAATGTAGGTTATAAATTTCAGGATAGTACTCTTTGTAGTTTAGTTGATAATTATAACAATCTAACTAGTAATGTGAATATGATCCATTATACCTTGCAAAGAAGTTTTTTTTTACTATTTGAATGAAGCTTTGTAAAGTTATGCTGTAGTCACCCAAAAACCCTCTTGCAGCTGGCAACAGTGTCCTCAGCGGCAGTATGGTTAAGCCAGTGAAACAAGTTCATAGTCTCTGAAAAGTTATCTCTGTCACTGCTAAGACCTCTCAAGGGAAGGGCATCTTGATAATAATTTAATTATGGCTAGTGAAACCCATTTTTTTTGTCACTGGCCAGAAAGATGGCAAATATCCCTGCATACGAGGTGGCTAATACAAAATAAATTTGACTGCTAGTTTGGAATATCTAATTCAAGTCTTGCCTACACTAGGTTTAACATTATGAAATTAACATTTATCTAAATGAATAAAAATAAACATGAACTTGTCCAAACTTCTGCCAAGACCAACGACAGTTATACCTATAACTAGGCAATTCCAGAGTGGAGTGTTTATGGCAGCCTTCTGCTCACCCAAGTGGGGAGTTCTACCTTGGCCTTCTTGTGGAATCTGAGGATGCAGCATGAATAGAGACAAGCCGAGTAAGTTTACAATAGGTGACACATGGCCACATCACTGTCTTTGTCACTTCAGACAACCTCAAGCATTGGCAAAAGTGCAACCTTGAGTCTTGTTAATATGCTGGAAACTGAGGTAACCTAGCTCAGCAAAACATCTGTGACGTTGGAAATGTGAAGGAAAAAAATTCTTCACCAGTGAACAAGAACAAAAGATAGTCATGTCTTAATTTCATTATTACTACTCAACAGCATCATTGGATATTTCTCTTCCTAAAATGTACAAAATTCCATAGCAAATATCTATCTAAAGTTTTGGATGCCCTTGAAAAACAAGGGTAGTACGTCAATCAGGCAAAATGGTATATCAACACTGTGTCTAATATTACTCTATTCAAAATCTGTCATTGCCAATATTAGTATTACATTTTGTCTAGTTGATTGGCTATCACTGGGGACAGTATGTAGGAAAGCCACCGTAAAATTCCATAAGAGTGTCATCAGGAATGGAGCTCCAACAAACTTTGGGAATAGAGAGAACTAAATGCAAAGAAAATAAATGTAACTCATAACGTGGCTCTTGGTTGGTATAAGTGATAAAAGTCTTAATAGAGATTGGGAATTCACTGAATTTGTTTACCTATTTTGAAGGTTCAGACATTACAAGTGTAAACTATCATTCTCACAATCTGGTCTTTTGCTCCACAATCAATCTGAAGTCACCATGCCTCATAAAAGTGACTGACTTTTAAAATGACTGACATCTGACGAGATATACTCCACATTATTTGCAACATTTTAATGATTAATGATAAAGTCAAGGAGGCTTCTAGTAGATCCAATTATAAAGACTTTTGTAGGACCCTAATCATATGTATCACACAAATGATTTTTACTTAAAACTCAATTATGCACACAGACATAGAATTCACTCCCTAATGTTCATCCAGGGCCTTCCATGCATCATTCATTAGAGACAGGGATGGGATTGAGAAGCATTCATCATATATTTGGAGAATATTTGTGTAAAATTCTTTTGTACAACAGAGTTCCACATTTGATATGGGCCTCTCACACCAAAGTAGGCTTGAACCGGAGCACTGGCCTTGTTTCAGTATTCACCAAAGTACAGTGACCTTACACAGTGTAGGCCAATGCATACACAGACCTGTAGATAGTTCTGTCCACTTGTAGCTATGAACGTCCTTGGGTCTACATTTAGCATACCTACTCAACCATTCCCCAATAGACCACGAGCCAACTGACTATCAACTTATGAATCAAAATAATCTTATGAGCTCCATAAGTTTGATTGCATGAACAAACCCATAGGCTCTCAATGGCCCCTTTTGCAGGCATGATCATAGGGAGCACAGGGAACATACAGCACTACAATGCAGAAATAGTCCTTTTAGACTACAATGTCTGAGCCAAACACGATGCCAAATTAAACAAAATCTTATTCCTATACATAATTCTTATACATCCATCCCCTGCATACTTGTCTGTCTACATGAAAGCCTTTTCAATGAGATTGTATTTGCATCCAATACTAACTGTGGCAGCTTATTCCAGACACACATCACTCTCTGTGTAAAAAAAAATCTTGCCCTGTACACTTACTTTAAAATTTCCCTCTCTGGCCATAAATAAACATATCAGCCTCTGACACTTCAGTGAAAACATCACAGAAAACTTCAGAGATGATGCCTCCTCACTACTACCATCAGGCAAGAGGTACAGAAGTCTTGGCTCCCAGACCACCAGATTTAGGAACAGTAATTATCCTACAACCTTCAAGCTCCTGAACCAAAATGTATTCATTCACCACTACTCTGAAATGATTCTATGATGTACAAACTCACTTTCAAAGACTCCTTACATTTCATGTTCACAGTTTTATTTTTATCTGCACAATTTGTCTTCTTTTGCACATCGGTTGTTTGTCAGTCTTATATTTTTCATAAAATTCTATTGCAGTTCTTTTTTCCCCTGTAAATGCCTGCAAGAAAATGAATATCAAGGTTGTACTTAGGTTGTGAATAGGTTGTATCAAGGTTGACATTTATCTTGGAATGTTCTGTGGCAGATGGAACCGCTCCGCATTTCTTTTCTATGCAGAGCAGCGTACGATCTGCTCCCAACACCTGCCAACCTCAGCACCTGGTATGAAGATAAGACAGACAGGTGTGCTGCTTGTGGCAAGAAGGGAACACTTCAACATATTTTGAGTGCATGCAGAGTCAATCTTTCCAGCAGCATGCACACTTGGAGACATAACAAAGTTCTCAAAGTTGTGACAGAAGCGATTGAGCAGAGAGTACTGCAGCACAATTTATTTCATGCCCCATGCTGCACAGAACATCGCATATCATTTGTGAAAGAAGGCTCCAAGTCAAGGGTGTACAGCGTAGGCTCACGATCAAGCATACTTTCTTCAGCCAATGATTGGTGTGTCAAGGTCAACATGGATGGGAAAGGCAGTTTCCCGGAGCAAATAGCTTTCACAACATTGTGTCCAGATATAATCGTATGGTCTGACAGCAGTAGAGAAGTGGTTATTGGTGAACTCACAGTCCCCTGGGAAGACAACATCGATGAAGCCCATGAGCGCAAGTTCACCAAGTATGCAGAATTAAGATCAGAGTGCAGAGACAGAGGGTGGAAGGTCTCATGCTATCCATTTGAAGTAGGCTGCCGTGGGTTTATTGCGTACACTCTCCAGAAGTGGCTGCGTGACCTTGGCTTCACTAGAAGAGAGATCAAGTCAACCAGCAGGGCTGTAGCTGAGGCAGCAGAGAAAGGATCAGTATGGGTGTGGACCAAGTATGTCCAGAGGGGCAGATAGTCAGACAGTGTATACCTATCTTGCAAACCCTTCAGTAGTTGCATAGACACCTGAAGAGCAGACTATCTGTTGGATGGAAGTGACTGATAGAGGCAGATGCCAAGTTTTTAAGCTCACCAGTGGGAGGTGGTGCTTTAGCACTGCTGGCCCACCGCCTTGAGGGAGTCTTGATCATAAGCGGGCCAAAACTCCTGAAGCCAGGTGGCAGATCAACTGATGATCCCACTGGTGATAGCACAGGACAGTTAACATCTTAGTCCAAGTGTATTTTTAACTCTAGTAACATTTATATACACAATGATAAAAAAAATTCTTTGAACAAAAGGTTGTCCAGTTTCTTCTTATAGTTCATACCATTGAATCCTGACAACATCATAGAAACATAGAACATAGAAAACGTACAGCACAGTACAGGCCTTTCAGCCCACAAAGCTGAGCCAAACATGTCTCTACCTTAGAACCATCTAGGCTTTACCCATAGCCCTCTATTTTTCTAAGCTCCATGTACCTATCCAGGAGTCTCTTAACAGACCCCATTATTTCCACCTCCACCACCGCCGCTGGCAGCCCATTGCACGTACTCACCACTCCCTGACATCTCCTCTGTACCTGCTTCCAAGCACCTTAAAACTATGCCCTCTCATGCTAGCCATTTCAGCCCTGGGGAAATGCCTCTGACTATCCAACGATCAATGTCATCCTGGCAAGACCCTTCTGCACCCTTTTCAAAATCTACATATCCTTCCAATAACGAGGTGACCAGAACTAAGCAGCCAAACAAAACGTTTGCATTAAAATGTAACGTGACTTCCTTACTCTTACAGCCATTGCTCGCACCAACGAAGGCAAGCAAGCCATAAACCTTCCTTACCACCCTATCTACTCGTGTGGCCACTTTCGGAGAGCTTTTCGACTTGCACCTCATGATCCTTCTGCAAATCAGTGCTGTTAAAAGTAAAGTTATTCAAGGCATTCTTTCCCCTTACACAAAGTCAACTACACATAATTGCTCACACTCATATTCACAACATCTCCACCCAACCCATCCCATGAACTACAGACAATGTAATCACCTACATTAAGGCTACGTCCACACTACGCCAGATAATTTTGAAAACGAAGCTTTTTCTCTTCATTTTGACCCTCCGTCCGCACTAAAGTGGTGTTTTCATCCCCGGAAAACGGAGATTTTCAGAAACGATCTCCAGAGTGAATAAATCTGAAAACGCCTAATATCCATTGTAGTGTGTACGGGGGAAACGGAGAGATTTAAAAACGCTGTCATGACAACACCACAACAACAATGCTTTTTCTGCTTCTGCTTGGTACTGCGCAAGCACTGCCTGACGGCTGTTAGAACGCACAGTCGGTGTGAACGGCGTGAGAGTTAATTTGTAAAGTGAGCTTTTTTGACTATTTAAAAACGCTGTCATGACGTGCTGGAACAGATGGCCGCAGCGCGGCATTTCGTTGTTTTCTTGAACGCAACCCCCCCGCATAACCAAACAATTTCAGAACAGACGGCAACGAGACTGAAGCCAGAAGAGTTAGAAATGTACTCACCAGATACTTTGACCCATAGCTTACTGAATAAATAAGTATACTCACTTTGCCCTGTTTTCTGTCCTTGCTTGCATGAAGGTGGTTTACCTATTTATGCAAGCACTTCTCTAACAATAGATGTATAACAGCCTAATGTAACGTTATATGGAAATACAAGATACCACTGATGCAGACATGTTTTATACATTTAACAAGGTGATTTATTAATGCAACAGAGTTAGTCAGTTTTTCAATGTTCGTCGTCAGCCAGGTCATACTGTCCCTGAACTCCCTGTCGATTGCCTCCATACGCTCCAGTATTTGTTTTTTTTTAAGTTCTAAGTCCTCCTGCGCGACAGCCAAGAGCAATTCCTTTTAAGTTTTTCTATTCTGTAACTGGACAAATGCACACTAGTATACCGTTTCCTCTTCACTTCTTTTCTGTGTGTCCTGCGCGTGCCCAGTGGAGGACATTCGCCCAAGTATCTGTGTTAGTGTGGACAGAGATAGTTTGAAAAACGCTTAGTGTGCACACCTGTCGTTTTTACTCGAAACCGGTGTTTTCAAAATTATCCGGCGTAGTGTGGACATAGCCTAAACCTCAAATAAAACTGAATTTCATTGCTGATTCCCTTCCCAACATTGTTTTATCATGGTTTAACTAGTCTTCCACAATACTGGTCCCTTTGTATTCTGAATACAAATGTGTGGTAGAAAAGCAAACCAAAAAGAATATCTTAAGAACGAAAAAATGAGAGAACAATGAACATCAAAGATTTACAAACATGGATTTGTCTGTGAAGTGTCACTGAATTTGCAAAGAATTCTTAAGGCTGAACATGAAGGAAACAAGATTCAAACTTCAGTCCAATTGGACCGCAAATAAGCAGAAATATCATCACAGTCAAGTATCAATGTGGGCCATGTCTCTGCTTGGCAAATAAGGACTTGCAGCTGTGAAACCATCTCAGACTCTGTAGTGGTTGTACGTGTTGACTCCAGGACTACAGGATGCAGTTCTGACAGCTCTGGCCACATTTCTTTTACAATTGACACTGCTCTCCTCAACTGGTTGATGTGTTGTAGATAATATCAGGCGCAATTCCACTGTGTAGGAGAATAGTCTACTCTTTATGAAACCCACTTTTGATCACCTCTGTAGTTCTTCGCCAGGACTGCCTGTCCAGGAGTGAAACATCAAACCTCCTTGTTTTAGGAGCCTTCAAATTGTCTCAGCTGTTTGTCCTGTGTATTGTTTCTGAGACTGGGTTTGAGGAGATCCAAGCGTGAGCACAATGGACTACACAGGAGTAGCATTGCTGGAGGGGTGTTGGTTGTGGAGTGTGCTGCATTGCAATATGCAAGGAGAAAAGTAAAGACCTTCTGATTCAGAGTCAGTGTAGTGTGTTCTGCTGACATTGTTCAAAGTGCATCTTTAGACTCTGGATAAACCTTTCTGTTAAGTCGTTTGTAGCTGTGTGGAGTAGCACAGATGTAATATGTCTTATTCCATTCATTTTCAGGGATGAGTGAAACTGTTGCACAACAAACTGTGGTCCATTGTCACTGACTAAGTATTCAGGAACACCAATCCTTGAGACTTCTCAACACATCAACAGTGCACGAGACTACAGTGGAGGCTATTAGGGACACTTCTGGCTACTTTGTAGCTGCATCCACTACTACCAAGACATTTGTACCCATGAAAGGTCCAGACATTTGTACCCATGAAATCTACATGAATCCTCTGCCAAAGAAATGCAGGCAATTCCCAAGGAGAGATGCTGCTCTAAGAATTTTCTGGACGTATTAGCATCCCGAAGAGTGCATAGCAAGCTGCTCAATCTGCTGATCTATCCCAGGCCACAAGGCAAAGCTTTGAGCCAACGCTTTCATTTTGATCACACCTAGATGAGCAGTATGTAGCTCCTCCAACACTTTAGAACTCAGCTTGGATGATACAACAACTCTCAATGACCACATAAGGCAATCTCCACAGGGGCAAGTTTATCCTGGCTATGGTAAAATGAGGGAGTTGGAATATCTGCTACATATTTCAGCCATTTTGAGTTGTCATGTACATTTCAGACATTGTGGGGTCTTTACTGGTTTCCCTTTGGATCTTCTCTGCTGTAATAGGAAGACTTTCGATTTGCATAAGGAAGAATATGTTAAGTGTTCTATTTGGTAGAATTTTTCCAGCTATTTCCTTCCCCAAGGGTTAAAAGCACAATCCATCAGCCTTTCCATGATTAGTTGTCCTCTTGAATTTGATCTTGTAAATGTGTCCTCCAAGAAACAGAGCCCACCTCTGCATTCTTGCTACTGCTGTTTGTGGAACACCCTTCCGTGGATTAAAAATGCACACTGGTGGTTGATGATCAGTCATGAGGATAAACTCTCTCCCATATAAGTATTTGTAGAGATGTTTCACATCCCAAATCAGATTCAAGGTCTCTAAGTCAATCTGTGCATAATTTTTCTCTGCAGAAGTAAGGAAAGGTGATACAGAGGCTGTGGGGTGTTCACTTCCATTAGTCATGAAACATGACCTGACTGCACCTATACCATAAGGCGAGATGTCACAGACAAGCTTCATTGGACAATGTGGAACATAATGTGTGAATATCAAAGTGGATGGTAAAAGTTTTTTCAAGTATGTTAAAAATAAAAGAGAAATGACAGTGGATATAGGGCCGCTAGAAAATGAGGCAGGAGAAATAATTACGGGGGACAAGGAGATGGCTGATGAACCAAATGAGTATTTTGCATCAGTCTTCACTGTGGAAGACACCAGCAGTATGCCTGATGTTGTCGTGTGTATAGGAAGAGATAAGGGTGCAGTTACTGTTACAATAGAGAAGGTGCTCAAAAAGCTGAAAGACCTAAAGGTACATAAGTCACCCGGACCAGAGTAACTGTACCCTAGGGTTCTGAAAGAGGTAGAGATTGTGGTGCCATTAGAAATGATCTTTCAAATATCATTGGACTGGGCTTGGTGCCAGAGGACTGGAAAATTGCAAATGTTACTCCACTCTTTAAAAAAGGAGGAAGGCAGCAGAAAGGAATTATAGACCAGTTAGCCTGACCTCAGTGGTTGGGAAGACGTTAGAGTCAATTGTTAAGGATGAGGTAATAGAGCATTTGGCGACACAGGACAAGATAGTACAAAGTCAGCATGGTTTCCTTCAGGGAAAATCCTGCCTAACGATGCTGTTGGAATGTTTTGAGGAGATTACAAGTAGGATAGATAAAGGGGATGCAGTGGATGTTATATATTTGGACTTTAAGAAGGCCTTTGACAAGATGCCACACATGAGGCTGCTTACCAAGTTAAGAGCCCATGGTATTAGAAGAAAGTTACTGGTATGGTTAGAGTATTGGCTGATTGATAGGAGGCAGCAAGTTCAAATAAAAGGATCCTTTTCTGGTTCGCTGCCGGTAACTAGTGGTGTTCCGTAAGGGTTGGTGTTGGTACTGCTTCTTTTTATGCTGTATATCAATGATTTAGATGATGGAATAGATGGCTGTGTTGACAAGTTTGCAGATAATATGAAGATAAGTGGAGGAGCAGGTCGTGTTGAGGAAACAGGAAAGCTGCAGAAGGACTTAGACAGGTTAGAAGAATGGGCAAGAGAGTGGCAAATGAAATACAATGTTGGAAAATGCATGGTCATGCACTTTAGTAGAAGAAATAAATGTGCAGACTATTTTCTAAATGGGGAGAAATTACAGGAATCTGAGATGCAGAAGGCCTTGGGAGTCCTTGTGCAGAACACCCTGAAGGTTAACTTGCAGGTTGTGTTAGTGGTGAGGAAGACAAATGCCATGTTAGTATTCATTTCAAGAGGTCTAGAAAACAAGAGCAAGGATGTGATGCTGAGGCTTTATAAGGAACTGGTGAGGCCTCACCTTGAGTATTGTGAACAGTTTTGGGCCCCTCATCTTAGAAAAGATGTGCTGGCATTGGAGAGGGTCCAGAGAAGGTTCACAAGGATGATTCCAGGAATTAAAGCGTGAAACATTTGATGGCTCTGGGTCTGTACTCACTGGAATTTAGAAGGATGAGCGGGATCTCATTGAAAACTTTCGAATGTTGAAAGGCCTAGACAGAGTAGAAGTGGAAAGGATGTTTCCTATGGTAGGGGAGTCTAGAACAAGAGGGCACAGCCTCAGGATAGAGGGCTGCCCTTTCAAAACAGAGATGCAGAGAAATTTCTTTAGCCAAAGGGTGGTGAATTTGTGGAATTTGTTGCCACATGCAGCTGTGGAGGCCAGGTCATTGGGTGTATTCAAGGCAGAGATTGATCAGTTCTTGATTGGCCATGGCATCAAAAGTTACGGGGAGAAGGCTGGGAACTGGGGTTGAGGAGGAGATAGAAAAAAAGAATCAGCCATGATTGAATGGCGGAGATGACTCGATGGGCCAGATGGCCTAATTTTGCTCCTATGTCTTATGATCTTATAGTCTTATACTCTGTCTGAAATCCCATTTCCTTTATCTTGTTCAAAGCCTCCTGACATAACTTTGACCATTGCCATTTCTTCTCCCAATCTGTAGAAATGAGTTCAAGGTGTACAGCACAGTAGCCAAATTTAGCAGCAATCTGTTACAATAATTGAGAAATCCTGAAAAGGAGCACAACTGTGACATGTCCTTTAGCCTTGGGGCATCCACCATTGTTTGAATTTTCAAATGTCATCCTTGAACACTGTTGTGACATCATTCAGTCCCTTTCCTAATTCACTTGTAGATGACTCTATTGCAGGGGATGTGGCATGCAAATTGTGGATGGATCGCCAATCAAGTTGTGGTTGTCTCAGCCAATCACAAGCCCAAAATGATGGCCCTCCTATTTTTACCACATACAAACCCAATACGGCTTGTTGGTTGTTGTATTTCACTGGTACGAATGTTATTTTCACAGGAATTATCTTCTGACCCGTATAAGTTCTTAGTCAAATATCAGCAGGCTTCATTTCAGTAACTTTGAAATGCCATTCAAACTCATGTTGTGGAATAACTGAAAAAGCCGAGGCAGTGACCAATTCCATTGTAATTAATTTGAAACTTTTCAAAACTGGATCTTGACTTTTTATCATTTTTTTCTTCCCTGTGCAGTCCAATAATTTTTGTATCCCTGACATGCTCCTTGCATGTGTCCTACTTTGTTGCATTTTCTACAAGTTCCACCTTTAACCCTGAATTGGTCTGATGTACGTGGGCCTCTGCCACAACGGTAACACAATTTTGTTCATGCTCACTTTCATTCCTGAGTGCAACTCAATTGCACCTCTATCTGTAGTTTCCATTGATGCAACTACTTCAACTCCTCTTTCAATTGTGAGTTGTGCTTCAGTTAGCAGACGTTTTTGAATACTTTCTTGTAAGATTTCACGAACTAAACAATCTCTCAGTGCACCATTATGCTCATCACTAAATTGATAATGCTCAATTTTTTCAATTCAGCCATGTACAGTACATTGAAATGGGACTCCCCTTCCTTTTCATTAGCTATTTCATTTGCTTCAAAACACAGCTCAATTTGTTAAGTATGCATATTCCACTTACTTCTTGTACAGTCTTGTACCTTTCTTTCCAATATAGTCAGCCATTTCTGCTTCTTTACTATTTATGATTATCATCATCTGGTACTCACTGTTTATGAACCCCTGAGTTAGTCTGTATTCTGTCTTTTTTTCACTCGACTGTCTTCTCCTCATTCAAGTATAACAGTATTTATGCATAATTTTCTATATAGGACAGTTAACTTTTGTTTTAGTTGCAGAATGTGGGCATCCCTGATAAGGACAGAGTTACCAATATCAATAAGCCTGAAAAAGTGCAGAGAAAATTTACAAAGATGTTGCAAGACTTTAGGACATGAGTATAGGGAAAGATTGTATAGGTTAGGACTTCATTTCCTGGAGCACTGAAGAAAGAGGAGAGATCTATAGAGGTACACAAAATTATGATGGGTACAGGTAGGGTGAATGCACGCAGGATTTTTCCCCTCAGGTTGATTGAGATTAGAACTAGAGGTCATAGGTTTTGGGTGAAAGGTGAAATATTATGGGGAATCTCAAGGGATACTTTTTCACTCAGAGGGTGGTGAGAGTGTGGAATAAGCTGCCCTTGGAAGTGGTAGATGTGGGTTCAATTATAACATATAAGTTTAGATAGGCACATGGGCGAGAGGGGTATGGGGTCTATGGTCTGGGTACAGGTGGAGGGGACTAGGAAGCAGACCAGGTCAGCATGGACTAGAGGGGCCAAAGGGCCTGTCTCTGTGCTGTAGGCTGTACGACTCCTACAGCACAGAGACAGACTTTAGCTGTCCAATGGTTAGATGGCGGTGAACCAGCTTCTAAAACCACTGTAGTCTGTCCAAGGAACATAATTACTTCTAGTACTGGCCAGAGAACGCTTTAAGATTTGGAAAGAGAGATAACAAAGATAAGTGTGATGTGCAGTGTAAATGTGCAAAATTTGAACCTATTTGTGATTAGCAGCATAGTATTCAGATAAAACAAATATTTCTGCTTTATACCTGACCACGTGTGGCGCATGGCCAAGTGGTTAGGACGTTGGGCTCACGATCTGAAGGTTGTGGGTTCGAGTCTCGGCCAAGGCAGCATGTTATGTCTTTGAGCAAGGCAGTCCACCCAGCTGAAAATGGGTACTGGCAAATGCTGGGGGTGAACCTCGCAACAGACTAGCATCCTATCTGGGGGGGGAGTCTAATACTCTCAGTTGCTTCACACCACAGAAACCGGCATAAGCATCGGCCTGATGGGCCACTAGGCTCGGGACAGACTTTGACTTTGACAATTCACTTGTAGAATTGGGACCTTAGATATCTGGGCAAATGCAGCAATATCAAATCCTGCTGAATACCTGTGACGAGGTACAACATACTTCAATCCAATGACCAAAGCTTATATAGCCCTTTTTAGCCAAATATCCAACAGCTAAATGTGGCTATGTAATTTGGTCTCTTACACATCTTCCTTTGTTTTCTCTCTATCATTTTGGGCATGCAAATGAAAGAATCAGGCATGTCTGGCAACCAAACAACTAAAGGGATTAGAGAATTAGTGTCTGAGTATCAGATGTGACCCTTGGTCGGTGGTTTAAGATCAAGATTTCAACAGGGAGCAGAATTGGAAAGTCTGGGAGACACGGACATGCAGTTGGAAAATAGGGCATTTGGGCAGTCAGGAAGAATACTGAATGATCAAAAGAAGGCAGGAGAGAAGTTGGTCAGTGGGGGGAAGATGGGTGGTGGAAGTGGTGAACCTGAGTAGTACACCCTATTGGAAATTGCCCAAAAACAGGTATGTCTTATAACAGCCGCAACTCAGAAACTTTGAAGCCTCTCTGAGTCTGCTAATTTATTGCCCAAGCTGAATCATTTCACCTGCTAAGCCAGTTCCACCATCCAATGAGAGTACGGCTGATCCATAATTCTATAAATGCAACTCTCCACTCCCTTGCCATTGCCAACTGCCCAAATGCTATTCACATCAGGAAAAAAAAATATAAAAGCAACACACATGAAATGCTGGAGGAACTCAGCTAGCCAATCAGCATCTTTGGAAGAGAATACAGTCAACGTTTCAGGCCGAGACCCTTCAGTAGGATCATTTGGACCTGAATGCTTAAAATTACTATATTTTTCAGGCACCACTGACATAGCACAAGTATCACAATTTGAGATTTAATAATCCTACAAAAAGCACCTTCAGAGACTGAATAAGTGTTTAAAACAAACATCTGTGAATAGATGACAGTTTTGAGTGAATGAAAATCTTGAAAACCACCTTCCAGGTACGAAGAGAACTCCAAATAATTCAAAATGCATGTCCTCAGAAATTACACTAATGAGAGATCATTCTTTTGGTACAATTCAGTCTGCTTACTTACTAATTTCAACTTTTCATCGTGCATTATTATTACCATCCTTCAGCTAGAAAAGTAACACAGAAAAGAGTACAGTTTCTGTCACTATTCATTCACTGTAATACTTAAGTACCCAAGCAATGCTTGCTATTGGAATTTGAGAGGATGAGGCTCACCTATGAAGTTTAAATCATGTGTAAATCGATTTGCATTCATCAAAGCTTGCCAATACCAACAGACTCTGGGTTCTGATTTACAACAAATCATCAATGCGTTAACTGTTCTAAAAGTAAGACTTCCAAGCCACCTGATGTCAAAGTTCAAAGAGGTCATAGAGCACTACAGAAAGAATTAGATTTACATCATGCTTCCTTAAGGTCTGTCAGCTCATGGCATTTTACAGCAAAGTAAATACATATATCGTAAGTGTAGTCACTATGTTAAGAAACACAGCGACCAACTTGCATACAGCTTGGGTGATCTGTGCTCAGCCACCAGGCGTGATGCTGATCTTCCTATTGCATGTCACTTTAATTCTCAATCCCTCCCGCATTCTGACCCATCTGTCTGTGGTCTTCTCCAGTGCTTTAGAGAGGCCTGACATACACAATAGGAACTTGCAACCCTTGGAATAAATACTGAATTCTCCAACACTAGAGAAATTGCACTCATAATTTCCATTATGTTCCATGTTCAATGTTCTATGCTTGTTATCATACCCAAGTCTCTTTCATACATAATTTCTTTAAAATCTCTTGCTAACAACACTTGATCTCTCTTAACCAATCTCCTTTTAGACTCTTGTCTTACACCTCACTCCTTCCCCTAAGCGCTCTTTTGGAAAGTGTAAACTCTCCCTAGTTCTGAGGAAGGGTAGCTGACCTGAAACATTAAATTGTTTCCCTGGCTGAGCTATTCAAGCATTTTCTGCTTTTGTTTCAGAACCCAACACTCTGCAGTTTTATTTGTTTTGCATACAGCAAGCTCCACAAACATCAAATTTTGACATTGGTTTTAATATTGGTTTGTTATTATCATATGTACCAAGAAACAGTGAAAATCTGGTTGTGACTACTATTTATACAAATAAAATCATTACATGGTGCATTGGACTAGAATAGGGTAAAACAATAACAATGCAGAATTAAGTGTGAAAGTTCCCAAAAAGGGGCAGTATAGGTAAACAATGAAATGTAAGATCATATTGAGGTAGATTGTGAAGCCAAGAGTCCATCTCATCAGACAACAGGTCCACTCAAGAGTCTGGTAACAGAAGGATAAAAACTGTCAAGCCTCATGGTACATGCTTTCAGGCTTTTGTATCCTCTGCCTGATGGGAGAGGAGAGAAGAGAGAATGACTGGGATGGATGGGGGGGGGGTCACTGATTCGTATGGTCTTACTAAGGCAGCAAGAAGTAGAGAGTTATTATTGAGGAGGTGGTTCTTGTGATGTGCTGAGTCAGCATACAGAGAGGAGGTGCAGGGCTAATGGACTGGTGCAGAGCCAACAACCTGTCTCTGAATGTGAACAAAACAAAAGAGATGGTTGTTGACTTCAGGAGAGCATGGAGCAACCACTCTCCGCTGAACATTGACGGCTCCTCCGTCGAGATCGTGAAGAACACCAAATTTCTTGGTGTTCACCTGGCGGAGAATCTCACCTGGTCCCTCAACACCAGCTCCATAGCCAAGAAAGCCCAACAGCGTCTCTACTTTCTGCGAAGGCTGAGAAAAGTCCATCTCCCACCCCCCATCCTCACCACATTCTACAGAGGATGTATCGAGAGCATCCTGAGCAGCTGCATCACTGCCTGGTTCAGAAATTGCACTGCCTTGGGTCGCAAGATCCGGCAGTGGATAGTGAGGTCAGCTGAGAAGATCATCGGGGTCTCTCTTCCCGCTACTACAGACATTTACACCACACACTGCACCTGCAAAGCTAACAGTATTTTGAAGGACCCCACACACCCCTCACACAAACTTTTCTCCCTCCTGTCATCTGGCAAAAGGTACCAAAGCATTCAGGCTCTCATGACCAGACTGTGCAACAGTTTTTTCCCCCAAGCTATCAGACTCCTCAATACTCAGAGTCTAGATTTGTCCTCTACTGTGCCTATTGTCTTATTTATTAATTATTGGACTGCCCTGCACTGTTTTGTGCACTTTATGTAGTCCTGAGCAGGTCTGTAGTCTAGTGCAGTTTTTATGTTGTTTTACGTAGTCTAGTGTAGCCTTGTGCTGTCTCACATAGTCTACTGTAGTTTTGTGTTGTTCCATGTAGCACCAGGGTCCTGGAGGAACATTGTTTCATTTTTACTGTGTACTGTACCAGCAGCTTATGGTCGAAATGACAATAAACTTGACTTGACTTGACTTGACCTGACTTGACCTGAGCTGTGCCCATAATTCTTTGCAGCTTCTTAAGATTCACATGCAGAGCAGTTGCCATACAAAGCCATTATGCATCCATACAGGCCAGGCAGCATCTCTAGGAAGAGGTACAGTCGACGTTTCAGGCCGAGACACTTCGTCAGGACTAACTGAAGGAAGAGCTAGTAAGAGATTTGAAAGTGGGAGGGGGAGGAGGAGATCTGAAATGATAGGAGAAGACAGGAGGGGGAGGGCTGGACAGGTGATTGGCAAAAGGGATATGAGAGGATCAGACTGGGAGATCGTTTTGCAAAACACCTACGCTCTGTCCGCCAGAGAAAGCAGGATCTCCCAGTGGCCACACATTTTAATTCCACATCCCATTCTGATATGTCTATCCACGGCCTCCTCTACTGTAAAGATGAAGCCACACTCAGGTTGGAAGAACAACACCTTATATTCCATCTGGGTAGCCTCCAACCTGATGGCATGAACATTGACTTCTCTAACTTCCACTAATACCCCACCTCCCCCTCGTACCCCATCCGTTATTTATATACACACATTCTTTCTCTCTTTCTCCTTTTTCTCCCTCTGTCCCTCTGACTATACCCCTTGCCCATCCTCTGGGTTTCCCCCCATCCCCCTTTTCCTTCTCCCTGGGCCTCCTGTCCCATGATCCTCTCATATCCCTTTTGCCAATCACCTGTCCAGCTTTTGGCTCCATCCCTCCTCCTCCTGTCTTCTCCTATCACTTTGGATCTCCCCCTCCCCTTCCACTTTCAAATCTCTTACTAGCTCTTCCTTCAGTTAGTCCTGATGAAGGGTCTTGGCCCAAAACGTCGACTGTACCTCTTCCTAGAGATACTGCCTGGCCTGCTGCGTTCACCAGCAAATTTGGTGTGTGTTGCTTGAATTTCCAGCATCTGCAGAATTCCTCGTGTTTATGCATCCATACAGAATGCTATCTATGATTCTTCAATAAAAAATAGTAAGTTGCTGGAGACAAAGGGATATGCTGAATTTCTTTAGCCTCCTGAAGAAGTGGAGGTATTGGTGAGCTTTCTTGGGCGTGACATCAATATGGTTGGGGCAGGACACCTGGAAATTTGAAGCTCTCAACCTCAATACCACTGATGTTTCCTGATGTCAATGACCAGCTTTTTTGTTTTGTTAACATTGAGGGAAAAGTTGATATTATGACACCATGTTAAGTAAGCTCTCTATCTCCTTTCTGTACTCATCGTCCTTTAAGATATAGCCTACTACAGTGGTGTCATTAGCAAACTTGTAGCTGGAGTTAGAGCAGAATCTAGCTTCAGAGGCATGAGTATACAAGAAGTACAGTTGGAGGCTCTATTCTTTTCATCCATTACTGGTGTACTAAATGGGCATTCTGTTGTGCCTAGCTCTAATTCAGGAGCTACCAAAATAAATGTCACAATTGGAACAACTTGGCTTTAAGAAATTACTCCTGAATTTATGATCAAGAATATTAATATGCGCATTCACGTATGGCTGCTGCTTGTTGGCCGCTGCTTGTTGGCCATTGGGAGCCAAGTTCCTGTTGTTGCAGTTAACTCTTGCGGCAGCCACGGAGCCTGACAACAAGATACAGCTAAATGGAGATGGAGGGGGTAAATTGGTCTGGTGAAAGGTTAAATAGTACAGCATGATACCTGATCAACTGGCTATAACTAGGCACATATATAAACTTGCAAGTATTATGGGGCTGATACAAGATTGAGAGGGTTAAGGCCAACAGCTAAATATAAAAATGTGAATTTTAAAATCAAGGGAATGCTGGACCTGAATCTGATACAGATCAGGGTCCTCAGGAATGATGCATGATTCACACATGGAGGATTTAGGATGAAGGTAGCAGAATTCTTGCTGAAAGAAACCACTTCTATTATTTATTAAAGAAATAAACAGCATATCTGTCTGAAGTTTGGTTTGGCACAACACACCTGAACTGTTAGGCGTTTGACAGCATCCCAGACTAATCCAATAAACTCTTTCATTCGTTCTTCTGGACTGCTCCATTCTTCACAGCTTTGCATTA
Source organism: Mobula birostris (assembly GCF_030028105.1). Lineage (NCBI taxonomy): Eukaryota > Metazoa > Chordata > Chondrichthyes > Myliobatiformes > Myliobatidae > Mobula > Mobula birostris. The sequence continues at coordinate 82,102,553 of NC_092370.1, read as the reverse complement.
GTTTGATTGGTACAGAGAGTGGTCTGGATTCTTGGACAAAAACAAAGGAGAGTTGCAATTAGGAAAGCAAATATGGGCAGCGTTACAATATCCACTGCAAGTAAACTGAAGGTTTTGTAAATTCCACCAATTAAATTCTAAGCTGCAATAAGAAAGACTTTCCTTTCAAATTCATTTCAATACATTCCAAAACAGTTTACAGGAAATGAAATACAACTGAAAAAGCAAAGTGCTTCAGGGACACAGCTTGTCAGGCAGCATCTGTGGAGGGAAATGTACAGGGAATGTTTCTGGTCTGAAGCTTCATCTGATGAAAGGTCTCGATCCAAAACATCAACTATCCATTTCCTTCCACAACTGCTGCTTGACCCACTTAATTCCTCCAGCATTTTGCTTGTTACTCCAGATTCCAGCATCTGCAGTCGCTTGTGTTTGCAACTATATGATCATTATTGTAATGGAAAAAATGCAGCAGCTACTCTGAGTATAGTAAGCTCTGACAAAAAATAAAATGGTAACACCCATTTAATACTTCCCATTTAATACTTAATGTTGATTGAGTAATAGGTTTTGGCCAGATCACTAAGGAGAATACCTGAAACAGCATTTTTTCCACTCGCTGAGAGGGTGCATAAAGGCTTCAGGTAAGGTCTCATCTTCTCTGAACGTGAAGGACTTCCTCAGAAATGAATTATAGTGATAGCTGTGAGTAGATTCACAGTAAGGATTCAAAACATGTTTTAATTTGTTGTTTTTTATATATATCTCTGGCTCTAAGTAGATTTGTATCATGTTGTTAATGTTAATGTGGTGACCAAATCATAATTCACAAACTTCACAAAAAATATTTGAAATACACATAGTATCAAAACTTTTACATCAAATATATCCCTCTATTTAGTTTATTGTGTGAAGCAAAATTAGTTTGGAGTTTAGGCATTAAGATGTAAAACCCAACAGTCCAGGATGACCTTCAAAAGAAATTACAGACGCATTGAAGGGAAAACCAATAAAACTGCAGAAACAGCACACACAAAATACTGAAGTAACTCAGCAAGTCAGGCAGCATCTATGGAAAAGAATAAACAATCAACATTTCAAGCCAAGACCTTTCTTCAGGACTGGAAAGGAAGGGGGAAGATGCCAGAATAAAATGGTGGGAGGAGGGGTAGGGGACTAGCTAGAAGGTGATAGGCAAAGCCAGGTGGGTGGGAAAGATAAAGGGCTGGAAATGAAGGAGGGGTACCAGAGGGAGGTGATAGGCAGGTGAGGAGAAAAAGAAAGAAGCTATAGTGGGGAATAGAAGCAGAGGGAAGGAGGAGGGGAAATGATCATTGGAAGGAGAAATCGATATTCATGTCATCAGGTTGGAAGCTACCTAGACGGAATAAGAGATGTTGCTCTGCCACCCTGACAGTGGCCTCATTGTGGCAAAAAGAGGAGGCTAAGTGATACTTACTCCTATTGTGGTTATCTGCAGGTCTACTGCAAGAACCAGTGGATCTAGTCCGAGATAAGGAAAAAAGACTGCAAGATTAAGGACTACTTAGGTCACTAGAAAGTAAGCTTGAACCTGAGAAGGGTGATTAATTTTTTACTTAAGTTACTGATTGTCAGTTGCATTTTGAGTCTCTGTTCTACAAAAAAGAAATACTTTATTCATTATACCCTATTAAAATTACAATATTGTTGGTCATTCAATATCAGGGCTCTGATGCAAGGGACTAGATTGTCCCGCTGTTGTTTTTTGGGAGACTTTTTGAGTTCTGGGTTACTTGTCTCACTTCTGCCAGTCGGAGCAGTGCTGCCAGGGAAATCAAGGACACGACCCACCCAGCCAACACACTTTTCGTCCCTCTTCCCTCCGACAGAAGGTTCAGGAGCTTGAAGACTCATACGGCCAGATTTGGAAACAGCTTCTTTCCAACTGTGATACGACTGCTGACCCCGATCTGGGCCATACCCTCCAAATATCCGGACCTGCCTCTCGGTTTTTTTGCACTACCTTACTTCCCATTTTTCTATTTTCTATTTATGATTTATAATTTAAATTTTTAATATTTGCTAATTTTAACTATTTTTAATATCTTTAATATTTAATATTTGTAATCCAGAGAGTGTGAAGCGCAGAATCAAATATCGCTGTGATGATTGTACGTTCTAGTACCAATTGTTTGGCGACAATAAAGTATAAAGTAAATATAAAGTAAAGTAAATAAATATAGGAGGGAAGATAAACCTGCAAATTCTGACCCAAATCACTCAGGTAATCAAGCTCTAAGAGATCTTGGCTGCACTCAACAAACCACAGATTCAGATGACTAACGATTCACCACCCATAACTGTCTATGTCATCTACTTCCTGAACTTGTTCGTACCTTTAAAGGTCAAAAGAAGAGTGCGTACTAACAGGAACATAAGAACAGGAGTGGGTCATTCTGCTCCCTGACCCAGTTCTCCATTCGATTAGGTCACGGTAAACTTTGGATCTGTAGCCCAAGGCACAGTTCTGAGCTTTGATACAAAGATAAATAATTAATTCTGTGTATCCAAGTTAACTATTCTCCTGCAGCAGTTATAGACATGATCCCTACCTTTTTCAATTATTTCAATCATTTATGGGGTGACAAAGACATTGGTAATGCCAAAATTTGTTGTCCGTATCTTATTGTTCCTCATATTAGGAAGGAATTAAGGGTAAACCTCAGTGCTCTGACTGAAGTCACATATGAATCACAACAGATAAATGCAACTGATTGCCTGCCTTGCAGGACAAGAGTGAACCAGATGGTTTTATTTACAACAATCTAACTTCATGGTCACTATTAAAGAGTTAGCTTAATTTAAACAAGTATTTATTTTTAAACTTTCCAGTTGTTACGGTGGGATTCAAGTCTATATCGATGGATTAACATTACAGAACTCCAAATGCTAGCTGAGTAATTTAACCATGCTTTATTCTTATTAGCACCCACTAAAACCAGGCTTACATTTTCTTTGAGGAAATAACAGAACTAACTGAAAATGTAAATGTTATATTTGTTGTGCATGTGAATTTTCAAAACTGCTTTTTTGTTTATGAGGTGCCACATGACAGGCAGACAAACTGGAATAACAATGGAGTAAGCAGTGGAACTTTGATTATACAACAGAGCAATGCTTAATGGATGCAATTTTGAACTTATGGCCTATAAACAGAATTCAGCATTGAATCTGCTCCCACCATCCTTTCAAGCAGCACATTCCAGATCATAATAGCTCACCACATGATTATTTTTTCCTCATGTTGCCTATAGTTACTTTGCCAATTACCTTAAATCTGTGTCCTCTGGTTACCGAATCTCCTGGTACCGAAAATATTTACTCTATCAAAACCATTCATGAAATCTCCACTTAACTCTTCTCTGCGCTGAAGAGAATAACATTAGTTTCTAAGGTCTTGCCATGGAACAGAAATCTTTAATCCTTCCAATAAACTACTTCTGTACCCTCTCAAAGTCCCTTTCCCTTGACATCCTTTTGAAAATGTAGTGCCCACAATACTCCAGCTGGGTTGGACCAGCATTTAAAGAAATATTCAGTATAACTTCTTTGTTTTTATACTCCATATCATTACATATAAAATGAAGGATCCCATATGCCATATTAGCAGCTTTCTCACCCTGCACTCTGATTTCGTGACACCACAGATGATAGTATAAAATCTAACTGCTAGCTCTGTATAGTAATAGGGGAGTGTTGTGCTTCAAAATTGCTGTGTTTTAGTTCTGATAGTTGATCAAAAGTGGTATAAGATTCTATGGTGCTATTCAAAAAGTAAAGGATTTTCTCCAAATGTACTGACCTGCATTTAGCCCTCAACTAATACTAGGCAGATTATCTTGTCACTTATTTCATTGTCTGATGTGAGAGCCTATAGTGAAATAATTGGAATCACATACTCTAGACTATGGCTGTTCAAAAGTACTTACCTAAATAGTAAAGCATTTTCTGAAGTACAGAGATTGTGAAAGGCACAATACAAGGAAAGAAAATAATTTACCAGAAGTAATTTTTATGAGGAACATTTAAAATTGCTCCCACATTGGTTAAAAATTAACTACAGTCCGCCTGGTTTAATGGCCCTATCAATACTTATTCAAGCAATTAACTATACTATTTTGATCATTCCAGTGCCAAAGCAATTCCGATATGCTCAACTGGTTTTTTATTTGTTCATGGCTGCCAATTATCTTTGGAAACCCCTTTAATGTTCAAGAATCTTTGCTGGGTATTGGTTAATTCTTCATGTTTAAAAAAAATCTTTAGCTAACTTTCTATCTTACTTGACGTTGTAAATATGATGTCTGCTGAAAATGCAATAGTAATTCTGCCTGCCAAACCGTACAAGTGAATTCACCAAAGTTTTGGGGCTTGATTCAAATTTAGTTGGACTCCAAGAATTATATGAACCTACTCACTAGGATCCTAACAATTTGCAGGTAAGAGGAAAATTACTGCTGTAGAATTTAATGGTTAAATGGAAAGGAATACCAACAGAAAATAAGATAGGACTTATGAAAGGGAAATCATAAAGGACAAATATGTTTGGATGATTTTGAGATTGCAATGAGCAGAACAGATAAACAAATAGATTAAAGAGAAACTGTGGATGTCATTTGCAATCCACATCAAACATTTGGACAAGAGGATCAAAGTATATGCTATAGAACTTTGCTAATCATCAATGTGGCATTATGGACTGTGAAAAAAAGATTCAGGGAGGTTTCAGAGTGGATAGGAAATGACACGGCAATTTGAAAATAATAACTAAATACTTAACATTATCCACCATGGCTGAAAAAAAGGATAATCAGGTCAAGCTTATCATTGTACAGAGATTTTTCCACCACCTTCCAGAAATAGCTGTATATAATTGAGTGAGTGGTAAAATAAGGGAGTATCTGAAACATTTCCTGTCCCCAAATTGCCCAAAATTGAGTAGCTACTCATTGCAGGATCTAAGTTTCACTGTGCAGATTTACAGGCTGATTTCATGAGTTCAACATTCATCTATGACAGAAAATAGTGATCTTGAAATGGGAGAAAATTGCAAGCCATCAACAATGCCACAATCATAAAGTTAGTGATCACAAAATTACATCATTTTAGTGAGGTATTTCTTCCTGGCCTCATACCATGCCAAGTATAGGAAAAATATTCAGATAAAAGAGTGGCTCCAAGTTCATATGGAAAATCACGTAGATTCCCTTTCAGACCTATCTGATTTTCTTGATGTTGCATGCCCCAGCAACCCAATACGCCCAGGTGTAATGCCCTAATAAATCTGCCATCATGTCTACAAATTGAATTCATTTTTTTTGCATTTTTGTTTCTTCTTAGTTCATCCAGACCATTGTTGAAAGTGGAAAAAAAAACAAATAAAAGTGACACACTAATGCCAGTAACTCCCAATGTGTAATCCAAAACTAGTCTGTTTCACATTCACTCAGAATTTAGCAAGTAAAGAACCAAACCGTATTATGGTTGAAAAACTTGAGGCTGCACTGGGAAAGCTGGTCTCATTGCAATTACAAAGATACTTCCTACTCAATCAAGCTACAAACAGTGATAGTAACTAAATCATATTTCAAATGAATTCTCTGCCATAAATATTGGAATTATTACTGAAGGAAAAAATTCTTGTCCTCTCCACATACTTTTACTTATACAACCTTTTTATTAAGTTCTTATGTAATATTGTGTCTCTGCCCTGAAGCAAGAGAATATACAGTTCTGTGAAATATTCCTTATTATAACTCCGGTCAAGATGGTCCCAGCAAACAATACCTCAGGTGACATCTTCCACATAGTCGATTATTTCAATTTTTCTACAACTTTTACTTATTCTTTTTATCTTGACTTTCCGTTTGGAACTATTGAAGTCTGTGATTTACAGTCTGTAGTTCAATTAAGTGAGCTAGTGCTCTGCTGTCCCCGAGAAAACTCCAGTGAGAAATTCAAGTATGAGCTTCCACAAGGAGAAGCTCAGAGATGAGACGAGGGGCTATGATCAACAACATTTCTTGCCGATTAAAGTGTTGAAGAACATTGAAACACTGAGGCAAGTGTGGAGGAGAGCGAGTGGTTCTCGGAGAGGCCGCTGATTCGAGTCGCTGCCCTCAGAGGGCCTGCTGGATCCCAATTCTCTCAAAGAAGTCATCGAAATTCTGAGATATACGGATTGGACTGTAGTTCATATTGGCCTCCTTCATTTCTATGTTTTATTTTCATGTTCTCACCTATTCTTTCTTTCTTGTTGTCCACGAGGGACTAATTTCCTAGTGGGAAGATCTATTAATGCTGCAGGAAAGGGTTTAAACAAGTTGCAGGGGGATGGTAACCAAAGTGCAGAACAGTTAGTAGAGAGGTTGTGGAGGCTGATGTTGGTAAGACCTCAGACAAAGTTAGGAATCAAAACATTAAGCATGGTGCAACTGGTGTGCTGAGCTGCATTTCAACGCAGTAAGTATCATTGGAAAGGCGGATAACAGTGCTGAACATGAGGTAGATGGTTTACAAACAGAGGCAATGTGTAGTGAGGAGAGGCTGTTGATACAGCAAATTTGCAGTCAACAAGATGAGTTGCAATGTAAAAGGCAGAAAAAAAAATCAAATTTGGTGAATAGAGGACTGAAGTTGTTATATTTAATTCCGCAGTATATGGAATAAGATAGATGAACTTGCAGCACGGTTGCAGATGGACAGGTATGATGTTTTTTGGCATCACTGAATTACGGCTGAAAAAAGATTATAACTGGGAACTTAATGTCCAAGGATACGCATTGTATCAAAAGGACAGGCAGGAAGGCAGAGAGGATGGCATTGCTCTGTTGGTGAAAAATGAAATCAAATCATTAGAAAGAGGTGACATAAGGTTGGAAGGAGTTGAATCATTATGGATTGACCTGAACTGCAAGGGTAAAAAGACCCTGATGAGAGTTATATACAAACCCCGAAACAGTAGTAAAGATGTGGCCTGCACCTCATGGTTGAGCCCACTAGGGTATCAGCTTTTCTGGATTGGGTGCTAGTGCAATGAACTGGAATTGATTAGCGACCTTAAGGTAAAAGAAGCCTTAGGGGCAAGTGTAATATGATCAAATTCACCCTGAAATTTGAGAAGGAAAAGCTAAAGTCAGTTGTGTCTTTATTACAGTGGAGTAAAGGGAATTACAAAGGCATGAAAAAGGAGTTAGCTGGAATTGATTTGAAAAGAACACTGGCAAGGATGATGGCAAAACAGCAAAAGCTAGAATTTCTGGAAGCCATTCAGCACAGGATATATACATCCTAAAGTGGACGAAGTATTCTAAAAGAAAGATGACACAACCATGGCCAACAAGAGAAGTCAAAGCCAACATAAAAACCAAAGATTGGGCATAAAATAGAGCAAAAATTAGTGGGAGGTTAGAGAATTGGCAAAATTTTAAAAACTAATACAGGGCAACTAAAAATGTCATTAAGAAGGTAAAGATGGAATACGAAAGTGAGCTAGCCAGTAATGTTAAAAAGGATACCAAAAGTTTCTTCAGATACATATAGTGTAAAAGAGAGGCAAGAGTGGATATTGGACCATTGGAAAATGATGCTGGAGAAGTAGTAATGGGGGACAACGAAATGGTGGATGAATAAGTATTTTGCATCTGTGGAAAACACTAACAGTATGGATGGAAGTTCCAGGTATCAGTGGGCTTGAAATGTGTGAAGTTATCGTTCCTAGAGAGAAAGTTCTTGAGTAACTGAAAGAATTGAAGGTAGATAAGTCACCTGAACAAGGTGGTGTACACTCTGGAGTTCTGAAAGAGATGGCTGAAGAGATTGTGGATGCATTCATAATGATCTTTCAAGAGTCACTAGGTTCTGGAAGACTGTAACATTGCAAATGTCATTCCTCTCTTGAAGAAGGGAGAAAGGCAGAAGAAAGGAAAATATATACCAGTTAGTCAGACCACTGTGGTTGGGAAGATGTTGGAGTCAATTGTTAAGAATGTGGTTTCAGGGTACTAGGAGGTACATGATGTTGGGTACTTGGATTTTGAGAAGGCTTTTGACAAGGTGCCACACATGAGGCTCCTTAACAAGCTACAAGCCCATAGTATTACGGGAAAGATCCTAGCATGGATAAAGCAATGGCTGATTGTTAAGAGGCAAAGATTGGGAATAAAAGGAGTCTTTACTGGCTGGTTGCCAATGACTAGTGGTATTCCACAGGAGTCTGTGTTGGGACCGATTCTTTTGGTCAATGATTTGGATGATGGAATTTTTGCAGATGATATGATGATAGGTGAAGGGGCAGGTAGTTTTGAGGATGTAGAGAGGCTACAAAAGGACTTAAGACAGATTAGGAAAATGGGCAAAGAAATGGCAGATGGAAAACAGTGTCTGGAAGTGTATGGTCACGGTAGAAAAAATGAAAGTATTGACTATTTTCTAAATGGAGAGAAAATACAAAAATCTGAGGCATAAATCTGAGATATGGGAGTCCTTGTGCAGGAATCCCTAAAGATTTATTTGCAGGTTAAGTCCGTGATTAGGAAGGCAAATGGAATGTTAGCGTTCATTTCAAGAGGACTAGAATATAAAAGCAAGGATCTAATGTTGAGACTTTATCAAGCAGTGGTGAGGCCTCACTCAGAGTATGGTGAACAGTTTTGGGCCCCTGATCTTAGAAAGCATTGCTGAAACTGGAGAGCACTCAAAGGAGATTCACAAAAATAATTCCAGGATTAAACGGTTTGTCATATGAAGAGTGTTTGATGGCTCAGGCCTGCATTCAGAAGAAAGACAGGTGACCTCATTAAAACCTGTCGAATGGTGAAAGACTTGATAGAGTGGATGTGGAGAGGCTGTTTCCTATGGTGGGAAAGTCTAGGGTCAGAGGACACAGCCTCAGAATGGAGGGATGTTCTTTTAGAACAGAGATGACAAGGCATTTCTTTAGCCAGAGAGTAGTGAACCTGTGGAATCCTTTGCCGCCGGCAGCTATGGAAGCTAAGTCTTTATATACATTTAAGGCAGAGGCTGATAAATTCTTGATTGGTCAGGGCATGAAGGGATATGAAGAGAAGGCAGGAGATTGGGGCTGAGGGGAAAATTAGATCAGCCACGATGAAATGGTGGAGCATACTGGATGGGCCAAATGGACTAATATCTTCTATTAGTCCCTATATCCCTATATCTTATGGTCTTATGGTCTACACTCTCGTTTCTTGACGTCTCTTGATACCTTTGATACTGAATTAATCACTACCTGCCAATGTTTTGCGTATGCTCCCAAAACTACACATTCATCCCAAACTTTAAACCTCTTGTTGCTATTACATTTACTTTTTTAAAACTGGATTTTAATTCTTCCATAAGACTGCTACTGTGCATATTCAATTTTTTTATTGATTTCAGTCTTAACTGCAACCAAAAACCAACCCATTTTGTTGTTAGTGTCAATCATATATAACAGTGCAGCATCAATTCCCTTCATTTACTACATAATGGTATACACTCAGTGGCAACTTTACTAGGTACATTTGTACACCTGCTCACATCAGCCAATCACAGGGTAGCAATTCAATGCAGGAAAACATGCAGACATGGTTAAGAGATTCATTTGTTTTTCAGAAGAAATATCAGAATGGAGAGGAAACGTGATCTCAGTGACTGTCTGTGGAATGATTGTTGGTGCCTCAGTATCTCAGAAATTTCTGATCTGGGATTTTCATGTAAAACAGTCTCCAGAGTTTACAGAGAATAGTTCAAAAAACAAAACAGATCCAGTGAGCTGCAGTCATATGGGTGAAAGTGCCTTGCTAATGAGAGAGGTCGGAGAAGAATAGGCAGACTAGTGCAAGTTGACAGGAAGGTGACAATAACTCAAATAGCCATGCGTTACAACAATGGCACACTGAGAAGAGCATCTCTGAATGCACAACACATCAAAACTTGAAGTGCATGGGCTACAGCAGCAGAAGACCACAAACATACACTCAGTGGCCACTTTATTGGGTATAGGAGATACCCATTCAAGTGGACATTGAGTGTATCTTGTTATCTCTTCCAGATTTCCTTCTACTCACAAGCAATCATTCTGGAAAGAGTTGAATTGTACCCATACTTCAGATATTAAAAATATCTCAGAGTCAGGGACGCAAAGAAAGATCTTTATTCCAATCAATGACAAATGTGTGAAGTACAGAGAAATCTTGCTGTTGTTCTGCATCAGTCACAAAAAGAATCACAATGAACCACAAGCATTGTTACAATTTTGTAGTGTCCTGGTGAGGCCCTATCCAGAGAACTGAATATAGTTTTGGTCCCCTTATTTAAGAATGGATATAATAGAATCTGAGACTCAAATGAGATTCATTGGACTAATTTATGGCAGGAGAGGGTATAACAAGAAGTTAGATCTGTATTCTTTGGAGTTGAGACAAATGAAGAGAGACCTCATTAAATGACTTGAGTATAAGGGGACATGGCACAGTATATCCTGAGATAACCATATAACAATTACAGCATGGAAACAGGCCATCTCGGTCCTTCTAGTCCGTGCCAAATGCTTACTCTCACCTAGTCCCACCGACCTGCACTCAGCCCATAACCCTCCATTCCTTTCCTGTCCATATACCTATCCAATTTTTTTTTTAAATGACAAAATCAAACCTGCCTCTACCACTTCTACTGGAAGCTCGTTCCACACAGCCACTACTCTCTGAGTAAAGAAGGTTCCCCTCGTGTTACCCCTAAACTTCTGCCTCCTAACTCTCAACATGTCCCCTTGTTTCAATCTCCCCTACTCTCAATGGAAAAAGCCTATCCACGTCAACTCTATCTATCCCTCTAATAATTTTAAATACCTCTATCAAGTCTCCCCTCAACCTTCTACGCTCCAAAGAATAAAGACCTAACTTGTTCAACCTTTCTCTGTAACTCAGGTGCTGAAATCCAGGTAACATTCTAGTAAATCTTCTCTGTACTCCCTCTATTTTGTTGACATCTTTCCTATAATTCAGTGACCAGAACTGTACAAAATACTCCAAATTTGGCCTTACCAATGCCTTGTACAATTTTAACATTACATCCCAACTCCTATACTCAATGCTGTGATTTATAAAGGCCAGCATACCAAAAGCTTTCTTCACCACCCTATCCAGATGAGATTCCACCTTTAGGGAACTATGCACCATTATTCCTAGATCCCTCTGTTCTACTGCATTCTTCAATGCCCTACCATTTACCATGTATATCCTATTTTGATAAATCATACCAAAATGTAGCACCTCACACTTATCAGCGTTAAACTCCATCTGCCATCTTTTAGCTCACTCTTCTAACTGGCCTAAATCTCTCTGCAAGCTTTTGTGAGTGGGAGACTCTCGAATGTGGGTGGGAAAAACATGCAAAGATAGGAACAGCAGTCGGTCAGCTGGTCCTCAAGTCTGTTCCACCACTCAGAAATGTGAATCTCTGGAATTTTCTATCCCAGGTTATTGTGATACTCTGAATCACCAGAGGTATTTAAATCAGAAGTAGATACATTTTAAAAATCCTGGGCAACCAAGGCATATAGAAAACTAGGTCAGAAGAGTAGCAGAAGCCTTGATTATTGTGAATAGCAGGCAGGCTTAAGAAGCCAGGTGGCCTACTCCTGCTCACACTATGTTTGTTGAGGAAAATTTCCGGCCTAATCCCACCATCTAGCAGTTAACCCAGAGTGCTGCAGGTCACAACTCTTCAAGTACATACCTAAGTATTTTTTAAGTGTGATGAGGGATCCTGTCTTTCAGGCCTTAATTTCCAGACTCTCTACCATTCTCTGGGTGGGGAAACTTTCTCACCTCCACTCTAAGCCTTCCAAAAAAAATCTATAAATTTTTGACCTCTAGCTTTTGATCTTTCTGCCAAAGAAAAAAGATAATTTACAAATAATTCTATGTCACAGTTATCATGACATGTCTAAAATTAAATAATACTGAATCTATGAAAGGATGGTGTAAGGCTTGTAGTATATTCTGACTGAAAACACTATATTTTCAGCTATCAGCAGATGAATGTGGTCTTCAATAAGCAGAAATACATTAGTTCCATGGCTTTCCCTACTATATGAAAGAGCTGAGTATAATTTATTCAAAATTACTGCTGATTGACCCAACACAAAACTGCCTACTTGACTAGCACTTCATCCTTCATTGCAAGACTAACATCATGATAACAACTGCAGTGGTTCAAGGAAGCAGCTCAGCACCACTTTCCCAAAGGAAACTCAAGAAGGGCAATAATTCTTCGTGTGGATAGTCAGAGGCTTCTTCCCAGGGCTGAAATGGTTGCCACAAGAGAACATAGGTTTAAGGTGCTGGGGAGTAGGTACAGTGGAAATGTGAGGGGTAAGTTTTTTACTCAGAGAGTGGTGAGTGCGTGGAATGGGTTGCCAGCAACGGTGGTGGAGGTGGATACGATAGGGTCTTTTAAAAGACATTTAGATAGATACACGGAGCTTAGTAAAATAGAGGGCCATAGGTAAGCCTAGTAATTTCTAAGGTAAGGACATGTTCAGCACAACTTTGTGGGCTGAAGGGCCGGTATTGTGCTGTAGGTTTTCTATGTTTCCATGTTTCTAATAGTTGTAGCTTTGCCAAAAATATACAGAAATGATTCTCTCTGCCAGACAAGACAAGAATAAATCAAACACCATCCTTGGCCAGCTGTACAATAATGCAAGGAACATCCACAATATCTTGGCCAAAGCAGTCCATCTGATCAGCACCCATGCAACAATTTAAGTGTGTACTTCTCCCAGCACAAGTACAGCATAGTTTAGAGCAAGTACAATCCAGAGAATGCATTACAACTTGTCTCCACGGTTTCCTTAGGTAATGCTTTGCAAAACTTATTTACTGCACATTATGCTGCTGGCTCTTAGGGCAGCAATAAAGGTTTTCCATCTCTGGCCGTGTTCAGGGCTTCCTTCATTGTGTGTGTAGCTTCCTCTCAGTTTTCACTACTGTTGTCATGCAAGTCCTGGGTGGAGACTCCGCAATACCATCGCACTCAGATGTAGAAGGATTCTTCATTGCTGTTTCCTTACAATTTTGTTTTACCAGTCAGGGTTGTTAGCCCTGAGCTGAACCCCCTAACATGGAGCCCCAGTGGACCACTCTTCGTCTGACCTCCATTCTTTGACCTTTTTGGCATAGGTGACCCTACCAAGAGCCAAAGCATAAAGCCCTGACTCCAGTCAACATACCTCTCCAGATAACTGAGGCATGCAATCCTCTAAACCACGACAAGGTTGTGGACCTCTTGGAGGGCTTTACAAAACATATGTATATTTTTCATGGTACAAGAACAAGAGCTGAGCCAAACATCCTTTTGACTTACATGAATATCTCTGTGCAACATAGACAAAATGTGAGAGGAAATCAGCAAGTCAGGCAGTATTTACAGAGGGAAATGAACCGTCAATGTTTTGGGCTGGGGCCCTTTGTCAAGACTGAGAAGCAAGGGGCAGAAGCCAAAATGAAAAGGTGGGGTAAGGGGGAGAAACACAAGCTGCTAGGAAATAGGTGAGTCCAAGTGAAGTCTGTCCACGGCCTCCTTTACTGCAACTATGAGGTCTGACCAAGGTTGGAGGAGAAATGCTTCATATTCTATCTGACACGAACATCATTTCTCTAACTTCTAGTAACCACTCCCCTTTTTTCCCCACACCTCTCCATCCCCACCACCACCTTTTGTTTTCCCTCTTCCTGATAGTCCTTTCGCTTCTTTTCTTCCCCTCCCTTGCTGTCGTGACCTGTCCATTACCTACCTCTGATTCCCCACATCAATACCCTTTATGTCTTGGTCTACTGTCCTCGGCTGTCAGATTCTTTCTTCTTCAGCTCTCTGCCTCTTCCACCTATCATCTCCTAACTTCTCACCTCATTCTCTTTGATTCTTCCTCTCCCACCTACCTACTTTCGCCCTCTCACCTGGACGCATCTACTTCCTACCATCTTGTGCTCTTCTCCTTCTCACTACTTTTTTTTATTCTGGCTTCTGCCCCCTTTCTTTCCAGTTCTGATAAAGGGTGTCAGCCCAAAACGATGACTGTTAATTTCTCTCCATGGACCCTGCCTGACCTGCTGAGTTCCTCCAGCAATTTGTATGTGTTGCTCAAAATTTCCAGCATCTGCACAATCTCCTATATCTATCTACTGTATATCTTTGCTCCTTCTTTACTCATAGACAATGAAGCACTTCACATAAGGCACTGGGTAGCACCTTTCCCAAACAATCTGTAGTAGTTCGAGATGGTAGCCCACTTCCATTTTCCTAGATGTCCCAGGCAGTGGAAAAATGCTGACTTTGTCAGTGACATCCACATCCCAAGGACGATAGTTGAAAACTGGAATAAGTGAAGATGCAAGAGACTGTAGATGCTGGAATCTGGAGGCAAAAGGAAATTGCTAGAGAAACTCAGATGGTCAGGCAGCATCTGTTTGGTTGGGGGAGGGTGTGGTAATGCATTTGACATTTCAAGTCGAGATCCTTCAACTGGACTTGTCTTCAGCCAAAATGCAGACTGCTCTTTTCCCTGACAGATGTTGCCTGACTTACTGAGTTCCTTCAACAGTTTATTGACTGCAAATTTCAGCAGGTCTCTCCATTTTAGTACTCAACTGCCAAAGCTGTCAAAGTATGCCCACTTTCAAGATATCCTCCGGTCCAGATGAAGACACTCAACTCGAAATACAACTGCCCATTTCCTTCAGCGGATGCTGCTTGGCCCACTGAGTTCTTCTTGCAATTTGTTTTATTTTACTTATTGATGAGTGCACCACATCAGTTTTTCCTCGAGAAAAAGTACATGGAAAATAGCCAATAATTGGCTTAATTTCTTAGTTTAATCTTTTCTTTGGCTGATATACAAGGGATTAGTGTAACTCAACATCAGTAATGCAATTAGTTTGACAGACCACCACCAGCCGATGGCTGCATTGTTCTAGGTTCTAAATATTAAGTTTTTTGATATATATATATATATATATAAAAAATTTAATGGCAGCACCCTTAACAGCACTAATGTACAGAACAATTTTGGAGTCCAGGTCCATAGTTCCTGAAAGTGGCCACACAAATAGATAGTGGTAAGGAAGGAATATGGCATACTTGTCTTGATTGGACAAGGCATTGAGTATAAGAGTAAGGAAGTCATATTGCAGTTTATAAAACCTTGGTTTGCTCACACTTGGGAGTATTGTGTACTATTCTGATTGCCCCATTACAGGAAGGATGTAAAGGCTTTGGAAAGGGTTCAGAGGAGGTTTATCAGGATGCTGCCTGAATTAAGGGATATGAAATATAAGGAGAGCTTGGATAAAAGCATTGTTTTGTTTGGAGCTTCGGAGGCTGAGGGGAGACCCGATATAAATTTATAAAATTATAAGAAGCATAGATAATGCTGACAGAGTCATTCACCAGATTAGAAATATTAAACACGAGAAAACATGCATTAAGGTGAGAAGGGGAAACACAAGCCATGTTTTTTTTCTTACCCAGAGAGGAATGCGTCCTTGGAACAGACTTGGAATTAAATACATAATGGTATTTAAGAGCTTTCATTTAGACACATTAATATACAAGGGAATGGAAGGCAGAAGAGATTTAGTTTAGTTTGGCACCATGCTCAGCATAAACATGGCAGGCTGAAGGGTCAGTTCCTGTGCTTTACTGTTCTATGTCCCATGGCCCATTAAATCTACAATATCAGCACTTAGAACAGAACCTCTGCTTTGAGAAACCAGGCATCAATATCAAGCAAGCTCCAAATTGATACTGTTCGGCAACAGGCAAAATATAATTCTAACTACATGCCTGAAATCAAGATGCAGAAAGGCATTCTTAGTGCACTGGCATGAGCTTTTCCATTTCCTATCAGCTGTCTTTCTGGCCTCTCAGGTTGATTGCCAATCTGCAGTTAATTTTCGGCAATTTTCTGTTGTAGGTCAGGTAATGGGGAAATGAGCTGTGGCTGCCCAAACTCATTTCACTAGGGCCCTTCCAGCTGGCAAAGAGAGGTCCTGCATACTGTTAATATGTGTTTAATTTCAGTCTCAGTCAGTGATGAAAGGACAGCATCTCTTTACTGCAAACCTCTTATTCCTGGACATCAAAACCAAAGCTGCATTTCACAGACTGGTTTGAGTCTGCTTCAAATGATTAGCAGCTGATGGCCATCAGCTAATAGCACTCAAAAATAGGATCAGTAACTAAACTACTGGTCTTTTTGACATATATTAATGATCTGGGACTTGGATATATGGGACTTAATTTCAAGGTCTACAACCAGAGGAAATTTAGTTATGGTAAATAATGAGATGAATATTAACAGATTTCAAGAGTACTTAGAAAGGCTGATGGAAAGGCCAGATGCAGTCTGAAGCAGAGAATTGTGAAGCGATGTGTTTTACAGTGAAGAGTTAGGGGAGAGAAGTAGAAGATACAATTATAACATTACAGCAGCAGCGGATCTTGTGAAATAAGTGCAAACAGAAGAAGAAAGTTCAAACAGAAGAACCAAATTTTAAAAAGGCTTTTTATTAAATCTTGGAATAGAAAAGCAAGGAAGTTATGATAAACCTTGATGTTCCATATCAGATGGACTATTGCTCAATTTCAGGCACCACATTTCAGGATTGATGTCAAGCCCTTCCACTGAGTGTGTTGTAAGAACACCACGACCTTCGGGCTTCCCTCTGAGTCAAAAGGTAAAAAGGAATATCTGAGAGGTAAGCTTTTGAAGTTGGTAGTTACCTGGAATGAAACTGTCAGGAGATATAGTAGAGGCAAATAAAATTGCAACATTTAACAGCCATTTGGACAGGAGCTTAGATAGGACAACCATTTGAAGATACAAAGCCAAATGCAGACAAAAAAGTTCACTAACACACTTACTTCCTCAGGAAGCTAAAGAAACTTGGCATAGTTGCTGGTGAACGAAGTTAGTCCTGACGAAGGGTCTCGGCCTGAAACGTCGACTGTACCTCTTCCTAGAGATGCTGCCTGGCCTGCTGCGTTCACCAGCAACTTTGATGTGTGTTGCTTGAATTTCCAGCATCTGCAGAATTCCTTTGTTTGCGTTTTTGAAATTTGGCATATCCCTGTTAACCCTTAACAATTTTAATCAATGCATCATAGAAAGTATTGTCTGGATGCATGACAGATTGGTATGGCAACTGCTCTGCACGTGATCACAAGAAACTGCAGAGGGTCATAGACACAGCTTGTCATATCACAGCAACTAACCTCCCCTCTATGGATCCTCTGCCTCAGTAAAGCAGCCAACATAATCAGAGACCCCACTACCATAAACATTCTCTCTTCTCCTCCTTCATCGGTCAGAAGATACAAAAGCCTAAAAGTCCATGCCATGAGGCTCAAGGAAAGCATTTAGCCCACTGTTATCAGACTCTTGAAAGCACGTCATGTGTGATAAGATGGAATTTGATCTCACAACCTACTTCATAATGATCTTGCAATTTATTGTTTACCTGCACTGCACTCTTTCGGTGGCTTTTCCATTTTACTCTGCAATGTTATTGTTTTGTGTTATTCTACCCAGTGCCCTGTGTAATGATTTGATCTGTATGAATAGTAGGCAAGACAACCTTTGCATTGAGTACTGGTACAAGTGACAATAATAAACTAACATTAATGCCAAGAAGCAAAAACCTCAAAGCATGAACCACCAATCTCAAGGATATCTTCGACCCTGCTGTTAGAAGATTATTGAAGAGTCCCCGAATAGACGTACTTTTGACCTCACAATTTATCTCATTATGATCTTGCACCTTATTGTCTGCCTGCACAGCACTTTCCCTGTAACTGTAACATTTTAATCCTCATTCTGTTATTGTGCACTGATATGAAATGACCTGGATGGATGGGGTGAAAAACATAGTTTTTCACTGTATCTTGATATATCATATTAATAAACCAATTTATCAATTTAAATGAGATAAGCATAGATAGGCATCACAGATGCCATGAACAAAGTACCCCTTATGTGCCAGTTTCTGTGCAGTATGATTCTATGATTTAGTAATTAAGGCAAACGAGCATGGCAGATCTACTCATTCATAGTAAATCTCTTCTTCTCTGCTGCATTGCAGGTTAGGACACTAACCACCTCCTATTCCGCTGAAGGTACTGGAACTGATCAAAATAACTCTCTTCATCAATGCTGTCTGTGCTGATAATTATTTTCAATATTTGTTGTTTTCTGATTTTCAGCATTTGCAGATTTTTTTTCCTTTCAATAAAGAAATTAACATTTGTTTTGGTCTGGTAGCTAAGGCTGACAGTTTTGTTTCGAGATATTCCTTGAAGTTTCATCACATGAGGCCACTGTTGTTTAAAACTACAAACCTTCAAATGTACACGTATGTATTTTTCTCTAGGTTTGTTTATAGTGTTGCAAAGGTACCACTACCATGGGAAACAGATTCTGACCATCTGCCCTGTCCATGCTTCTTTTAAGTTGAGGCCTATAAAAGATACAGAGAAAGTAGCTTTCCAACATCTCTCCACAACTAAGTTCTACCATGCTGGTGAATCTCTACTGCACTCTTTCTATGTGCAGGACTGTACACAATATTCCAAGTGTGGTGTAACTAGCCTTTTGTAAGGTAGCAACATAATGTACATTCAGTACTCTAATATATGATGGCTATTATCCCTTCTGCCATCTTCACCACCTGTCTACCTGTGGTGCCATTTTCAGGCAATGATGGATTCTAACCTCAAAGTCCTTCTGTTCATCAACAATCCTTGGTGCCCTCCCACTTATTGTATTTCTTATATCTATTTGACTTGGCAAGTACATCACAAATAAAAAAAGAGTCCCAGAACCAATTCCTGCAGCACACACTAGTCACAGATTTCCAATCAGAGAAGCATCCTTCCAACATCACCATTTTCCTTCTATCAGCAAGGCATTTTTGAATCCAATTAGCCAGCTTACCTTGAATACCATGTGCCGAAAACTTCTGTGGACATTCAAATGGATATTGTCAAGTTCATTACACAGGTCTACTTTCCCTACTTTTGCCAATCATTTTAATTACCACTCTGGCCCTTTGAACAAAAAAAGAGTGCTTTATCCGACAACTCTGATTTTTGTCTGAACCCTGAACTTTAGCAATTCCTGCCCGATGTCATTTTCAAAATTACTTATGTGAAGAGTTTTCCAAGAACATCAACCTGGTACCTTAAAAGCATACAATACAGAAGCAGAATTAAGCCATTTGGCCCATCGAGTCTGTTCCTCCATTTCATAATAGCTGATCCATTTTCCCTCTCAGCCCCAAGAATCTATCAACAGCTGCCTTAAATATACCCAAAGGCTTGGCCTCAACAATCACCTGTGGCAATGAATTCCACAGATTTGCCACTTTCGGTTTAAAGAAGTTCCTACTCATCTCCATTCTAAAAGGACACCCCTTTATTCTGAGGCTGTGTCCTCTGGTCTTCAACTCCCACACCATAGGAAAATTCTCTCCACATCCACTCTATCATGGCCTTTCAACATTCAATAGGTTTCAATAAGGTCACCCCTCATTCTTCTGAATTCAAGTGAATACAGGCCCAGAGCCATCAAACACTCCTCATGTGACAAATCTTTCAATCCCAGAATCATTTTTGTGAATCTCCTGTGAATCCTCTCCAATGTCAGTACATCCTTTCTAAGATCCGGGGCCCAAAACTCCTCACAATACTTCAAGTGAGGTCTCACAAATGCTTTATAAAGCCTCAAGAATACAACCTTGTTTTTATATTTCAGTCCTCTTGAAATGAATGCTAATATTGTATTTGCCTTCTGACTCAACCTGACAATTAACATTTAGAAAATCCTGCTCGAGGACTCCCAAGTCCTTTTGCGCCTCAGATTTTTTAAAAATTGTCTCTCCATTTAGAAAATAGTCTATGCTTTTATTTCTTCTTCCAAAGTGCATGACCATACACTTCCTCACACTGTATTCCATCTGCCTATTCTTTCTTCTAATCTGTCTGTCCTTTTGTAGCCTATTTCCTCAAAACCACCTGCCCCTCTACCTACCTTCGTATCATCCGCAAACATGGCCACAGAGCCATCAATTCCATCATCCAAATCATTGACATATAACGTAAGAAGAAGCTGCCCCAGCACAGACACCTGTGGAGCACCACTATTCACCAGCAGCCAATGAGAAAAGACTCCCTTTATTCCCACTCTTTGCCTCCTGCCAATCATCCAATGCTCAATTTAATACCTCTGGTATCCTACCCCTTCCCTTTCTTCCATGGCCTTCTGTCCTCTCCTATCAGATTCCCCCTTCTCCAGCCCTTTATCTCTTTCACCAATTGACTTCCCAGCTCACTACTTCACCATTCCCCCCTCCCAGTTTCACCCATCACCTACTACCTTGTATTTCTTCCTCCCCTCCTCCCCACCTTATTATTCTGACTTCTCATCTTTTTTCTCCAGTCCTGTTGATGGGTCTTGGCCCAGACTGTTGACTGTTTACTCTTTTCCATAGATGCTGCCTGACCTGCTGAGTTCCTCCAGCATTTTGTGTGTATTGTTTGAATTTCCAGCATCTGCAGATTTTCTCTTGTTTGTAATGCTCTATCCATGTTAGCAGTTTTTCTGTAGTAACATGAGCTCTTAACTTGTAAAGTGTGGCCTTCTGAAAATCCCACTACACAACATCAACCAATTTTCCTTTGTCTATCCTGCTTGCAAAGTTTTTATGCCCCGTGGGATTTAATTTTAATTAGAAATAAGGGATAATTGAAAATTCTATATTTCATTTGAGTTGCACAATGTTTTGGTCTCCTTCAACATGGGCATTGAACTACCTCTCCTTCTGACCCCCTACCATCCCTGATCAAACTCCCAGCTCAAACATGTAGCTTCAATCATTGTCCCCCAACTCCTGACAACATTTGCAATCCAACCCAAGAACAATTAAATTCCCAAACTAACAACCCCACTATCACTTTCTTCCACCTACTAAGCCTATATTACTGAATACAAAGGCATGTAAATCACTCAGCCAGCACCTATCATCACCATACAATCCTTTCACTAATGATAATCAATGTAGTACATCCCTGCCCTTGATCCCCAAAGAAAGTCTCAAACTGACTACCAGATCTTATCTCCATCTACCATCAGGAAGCAGAGCTTTATCCTGGCAATTGGATACCATTCCTAGCTCTCTCCCTGCCATAATTACAGGCTCTTTCCCACAACCCCTAAAATCTAGACACAATTGAAAAAGGCATGTGCAATTCCTTTCAAGAAAGTGCCTTAAGCAACAAGAACTTCACTCACAATTTTTCAGGGGTAGGCACATGAATAAAACATATATCAGACTCTAAACAAATGGACAAGTTTTTGGACAAACATGTCCCCCATAAAGAAGGCATGTGAATGAGTCAAATGCATGTTTTGCACTTAGCTTGATTCAGTCATTCAAATGAGGCCGACGGCAATCATTTTCTGAAGAGCTCTGGCAAGGCATCAACATGAAAGGAACCTAATCCAGAGAACCATTCAATGATTGGAGTTAGTTCAAATATTCTGTCGCTTTTATTTTAAAAAATGTAGGTCAAATTAAGCACGTTCCCGTGGTTTATGTGGGATTAAACACTGAGAACATAACAGTTGTTCGTAGAGAAACAAGTCAGCATTCAAAGTCAAGATGGCAAAGAAAGACTTTAAGGCTAATTAGGTTTAGTAAACAAACAATGAACAAGTGAAAATAGAACTAATACTTTAAAATAGGCTTAAAGAACTTCCTTCATGTCTTTTGAGCAAACCATTGAATGGACATTAAGTTACTTTTTGAAAGCTAATTCCTTGCTCATATGTAATTGCTGTGGCGATGGAGAAAACTCAACAGTTCATTTGCACCCAGCAAGATCCCCAAACAGCTTTGAAAACTACATAGTTGTGTCGTATTTGCAACATCCAGGCAGTATCTATGGAAAGAGAAACAGGAGTTCAGTTTAATGATCTACCATCAGGTTTGGGATAATGGTCCCTGCTTTTCCAGATCAATTATTAATGATTGTTTGAAGTCATTTCCAATGCACTAGTGTAAAGGTGAACAAAATAATTATTACTCCAAATCCAATATAGCACAAAATCACAATAAGATAAAGAACACAATAATAAAAAACACAACAAATATAAATATAAAAGACAGCTTATATACAAAAATTGATTGCATGTCCATAAAATGACACTAGGTACAGGAGTGTCTGTACATAAGGTGACTCTTACAGGAAGTGGTAAAGTAGTGCTGGTGGGGTGGGCTACTGGGAGAAACTGTTTTTCAGCCTTACTGTTTTGAGGAAGTAATTGTTTTTGAGTCTGCTTGTCCTGGCATGGATGCTATATTACCTCCTTTCTGATGGGAGTGGGCGAAACAGTCCACAAGCAGGGTGTGTGGGATCCTTCATGATGTTTCTGGCCTTTTCCAGCACTTTTCTGTACATATGTCCTTGATGTTGGGTAGGCTGGTGCCGGTGATGTATTAGGCAGTTATGAAAGTAAATAAAGCAACAGAATGTACAGAGGAATCTCAGCCTGCAGGTCCATGGCTCCCCGAAAGTGGCAATGCAAGGAGATAGGTTGGTAGAGAAGGTGCATTACGGAAAATTTGACTTCATCGCTCAGGCTGTTGAATATTAAGTCAGGAAGTCAAGTTGCGCTGTATAAAAGTTTGATTTGGCCACATTTAGAGTACTGCATGTAGTTCTGGTCATCCCATTATAGGAAGGATGCAGAGGCTTTGGAGAGGATGCAGAAAAGGATCGCCAGAATGCTGCCTAGATCAGAGAGAAGTAGCTGTCAGGAGAGATTGGACAAACCTGGATTGTTTTCCCTGTTGCATCAGAGTCTGAGGAGTGACCTGATCGAAGTTTATAAAATTATGAGAAGCATACACAGGATGGATAGTTAAGATTCCTTTCCTTGTGGTGGAAATGACAAAGGTTTAAGATGAGAGGGGCAAATGTAAAGGAAATTTACATAGGGAGTGATGAGTGCAGGAATGCGCTGCCAAGAGGGGTAGGGAAAGCACATTTGGAAACAACATTTAGCAAGGCTTCAGAAAGGCAAGTGTGCAGGCAGGGATAATAAGGAAATATACATGCAGTTGTGCAGTTTAAATTGGGATCTCGATTGGGATAGATATGTTGGGCTGAAGGGCCTATTCCTGTATTCTACTCTTCCAAAGTAAAATCAAATGGATCCTAGAAAACATAGCTTCTCATGGAAAGGAGTTAAGCTGGCCAACTAATCTTCTCTTTATAACTTGGCTTGGTGCCTTCCTGGAGGGTTCCAGACTGAACTACAAGCATCTTTGCTACAGCACTACAGCCGCCGGGAATCTATTCTTCAGTCAACAAGAATTCCTCACCAAACACTTTCAAAAATTAAACTAATTTGTTTCAACTGCTGTTGAGATATCTGTGTAGAAAGTGCTTTCCATATATTCCGACAATAATGATTACCCTTCAAAAAGCAATTCAGTGGCAGTTCAGTGACATCAAACAAATTCTAAACATTGTTTCAATTTTCATTTATCATTTATTTACTAAATATATTTATAACAGCAATTTTAAAACACATTCAATGGCCTAAACCATAACCAAGAAATATACATTTCAATACTATCACAGCAGCTGAGGAACATAAATTCAATTGAATTAATCTGAAATAAATAACTGTAAATAAGAAACACCTGGATTATTGTAGAAAATCTAATTAGGTTACGTGACAGTGATGGTAAGAATTGGAGGAGATGGGAGTTGAATGCGTGGCTGAGGAGTTGGTGCAGGGAGCAGGGTTTTAGATTTTTAGATCATTGGGATCTCTTCTGGGGAAGGTGGGACCTGTACAGATTGGATGGGTTGCACCTGAACTCGAGGGGGAGCAATATCCTTGCAGGTAGGTTTGCTAGCATGGTTCGGGAGGGTTTAAACTAATTTGCGAGGGGGATGGGACCCAGAGCGATAGAGCAGTGAAAGAAGTGCATGGAGCAAAGACAGATCTAACATACAGAGAGGCTTTGAAGAAAGAGAAGCAGAATAAACAGTGTAAAGACAGTAAGGTAGAAGAGCTGAAATGTGTGTACCTCAATGCAAGGAGCATTAGGAACAAAGGTGATGAACTGAGAGCTTGGATACATACATGGAATTATGATGTAGTGGCCATTACAGAGACTTGGCTGGCACCAGGGCAGGAATGGATTCTCAATATTCCTGGATTTCAGTGCTTTAAAAGGGATAGAGAGGGCGGAAAAAGGGGAAGAGGAGTGGTATCACTGGTCAGGGATACTATTACAGCTACAGAAAGGGTGGGTAATGTAGCAGGATCCTCTTTTGAGTCAATATGGGTGGAAGTCAGGAACAGGAAGGGAGCAGTTACTCTACTGGGGGTATTCTATAGGCCCCCTGGTAGCAGCAGAGATACAGAGGAGCAGATTGGGAGGCAGATTTTGGAAAGGTGCAAAAATAACAGGGTTGTTATCATGGGTGACTTTAACTTCCCTAATATTGATTGGCACCTGATTAGTTCCAAGGGTTTAGATGGGGCAGAGTTTGTTAAGTGTGTCCAGGATGGATTCCGGTCACAGTATGTGGACAGGCCAACCAGAGGGAATGCCATACTAGATCTAGTACTAGGTAATGAACCGGGTCAGGTCACAGATCTCTCAGTGGGTGAGCATCTGGGGGACAGTGACCACCGCTCCCTGGCCTTTAGCATTATCATGGAAAAGGATAGAATCAGAGAGGACAGGAAAGTTTTTAATTGGGGAAAGGCAAATTATGAGGCTATGAGGCTATAAGGCTAGAACTTGCGGGTGTGAATTGGGATGATGTTTTTGCAGGGAAATGTACTATGGACATGTGGTCGATGTTTAGAGATCTCTTGCGGGATGTAAGGGATAAATTTGTCCTGGTGAGGAAGATAAAGAATGGTAGGGTGAAGGAACCATGGGTGACAACTGAGGTGGAAAATCTAGTCAGGAGGAAGAAGGCGGCATACATGAGGTTTAGGAAACAAGGATCAGATGGGTCTATTGATGAATATAGGGAAGCAAGAAAGGAGCTTAAGAAGGGGCTGAGAAGAGCAAGTAGCGGGCATGAGAAGGCCTTGGCGAGTAGGGTAAAGGAAAACCTCAAGGCATTCTTCAATTACGTGAAGAAAAAAAGGATGACAGGAGTGAAGGTAGGACCGATTAGAGATAAAGGTGGGAAGATGTGCCTGGAGGCTGTGGAAGTGAGCGAGGTCCTCAATGAATACTTCTCTTCGGTATTCACCAATGAGAGGGAACTTGATGATGGTGAGGACAATATGAGTGAGGTTGATGTTTTGGAGCATGTTGATATTAAGGGAGAGGAGGTGTTGGAGTTGTTAAAATACATTAAGACAGATAAGTCCCCAGGACCTGACGGAATATTCCCCAGGCTGCTCCACGAGGCGAGAGAAGAGATTGCTGAGTCTCTGGCTAGGATCTTTATGTCCTCGTTGTCCACGGGAATGGTACTGGAGGATTGGAGGGAGGTGAATGTTGTCCCCTTGTTCAAAAAAGGTAGTAGGGATAGTTGGGGTAATTATAGACCAGTGAGCCTTACGTCTGTGGTGGGAAAGCTGTTGGAAAAGATTCTTAGAGATAGGATCTATAGACATTTAGAGAATCATGGTCTGATCAGGGACAGTCAGCATGGCTTTGTGAAGGGCAGATCGTGTCTAACAAGCCTGATAGAGTTCTTTAAGGAGGTGACCAGGAATATAGCTGAGGGTAGTGCAGTGGATGTGATCTATATGGATTTTAGTAAGGCATTTGATAAGGTTCCACACGGTAGGCTTATTCAGAAAGTTAGAAGGCATGGGATCCAGGGAAGTTTGGCCAGGTGGGTTCAGAATTGGCTTGCCTGCAGAAGGCATAGGGTGGTGGTGGAGGGAGTACATTCAGATTGGAGGATTGTGACTAGTGGCGTCCCACAAGGATCTGTTCTGGGACCTCTACTTTTCGTGATTTTTATTAACGATCTGGATGTGGGGGTAGAAGGGTGGGTTGGCAAGTTTGCAGACGACACAAAGGTTGGTGGTGTTGTAGATAGTGTAGAGGATTGTCAAAGATTGCAGAGAGACATCGATAGGATGCAGAAGTGGGCTGAGAAGTGGCAGATGGAGTTCAACCCGGAGAAGTGTGAGGTGGTACACTTTGGAAGGACAAACTCCAAGGCAGAGTACAAAGTAAATGGCAGGATACTTGGCAGTGTGGATGAGCAGAGGGATCTCGGGGTACATGTCCACAGATCCCTGAAAGTTGCCTCACAGGTGGATAGGGTAGTTAAGAAAGCTTATGGGGTGTTAGCTTTCATAAGTCGAGGGATAGAGTTTAAGAGCCGCGATGTAATGATGCAGCTCTATAAAACTCTGGTTAGGCCACACTTGGAGTACTATGTCCAGTTCTGGTCGCCTCACTATAGGAAGGATGTGGAAGCATTGGAAAGGGTACAGAGGAGATTTACCAGGATGCTGCCTGGTTTAGAAAGTATGCATTATGATCAGAGATTAAGGGAGCTAGGGCTTTACTCTTTGGAGAGAAGGAGGATGAGAGGAGACATGATAGAGGTGTACAAGATAATAAGAGGAATAGATAGAGTGGATAGCCAGCGCCTCTTCCCCAGGGCACCACTGCTCAATACAAGAGGACATGGCTTTAAAGTAAGGGGTGGGAAGTTCAAGGGGGATATTATAGGAAGGTTTTTTACTCAGAGAGTGGTTGGTGTGTGGAATGCACTGCCTGAGTCAGTGGTGGAGGCAGATACACTAGTGAAGTTTAAGAGACTACTAGACAGGTATATGGAGGAAATTAAGGTGGGAGCTTATATGGGAGGCAGGGGTTGAGGGTCGGCACAACATTGTGGGCCGAAGGGCCTGTACTGTGCTGTACTATTCTATGTTCTATGTTTATTTTCTAATCCAGATTTACTGATAAACCACTTCAGATTCACTGGAAATCCAAGATGGGCAATAAATTTCAGTCTTGCCAGTGACATCCTCATTGTACAATTTTATAATGTGTCATACTACAGCAAAGAGCACCGGACAGACATATCCCAAACACAATGGGCATATCCCTCCCTATCATCGGTAATATTTATCGGAGTAACTGCCTCAAGGAAGCAACGTCCATCATCAGAGTTCTCTACCATCAGGGCCATGTCATCTTCTCACAGCAACCACCAAGCCAGAGGTACAAAACCATAAAGTTTCACACCACCACATAAGAACCACAACCTTCATCCAACCATTTGTTCCTTGAACCAACCAGTACAACCGTAATCACCATAGTTTAGCACTTCTATGACTACTTTGATTACTTTGCACTAAAATGAACTTCTTTGTTTTATTTGTGTTTTTTCTTGCAAAAATTGTAAAACATGGTTTTTGTTTGCTGCCAATTTTGATGCCGTGTCTGCGATACTGCTTCAAAATTCTGTCATTTCCAATGTGCTTACATGTACTGTACTTGTGCATACAATAAGTTAATGAACTCATCAAGAAAAAACCCAAGCAGAACAAAAGTCAGAACACTTCAAAATATCTGATATGGCAAGGGGAATCAACATAGTAAATAAAGAAAAGGGAAAATGGAAATGGAACCTCCACAGAAAATAGTGGCAGAACCAGAATCCAGTTAGTCAATTCCATGGAAGTTAGAAATACAACTTCACCTCCAATTCTGCTGTCATATTTCAATTTGTTTATGTTTGCTCCATCAGTCAATATCAAATGAGGAAAGATGATAAATCCAAATTTGAGAATAGAAGCCCATCACACTGAAATTCAAATAATTATTCACTTTGGATACTCTCAGCAAGCCCAGCAGCATCAGTAAAGAGCAAAACAAAATGCATATTTCAGACTGATTACCTTTTATAAGCAACACACATAAAAATTGCTGGTGAACGCAACAGGCCAGGCAGCATCTATAGGAAGAGGTACAGTCGATGTTTCAGGCTGAGACCCTTCGTCAGGACTAACTGAAAGAAGAGATTTGAGAGGGGGAGGGGGAGATCCGAAATGTAGGAGAAGACAGGAGGATGGAGCCAAGAGCTGGACAGGTGATTGGCAAAAGGGATATGAGAGGATCATGGGATGGGAGGCCTAGGGAGAATGAAAGGGGGAGGGGGGAAGCCCAGAGGATGGGCAAGGAGTATAGTGAGAGGAGCAGAGGGAGAAAAAGGAGAGAGAGAAAGAAAAAATAATAATAAATAAATAACAGATGGGGTACGAAGGGGAGGTGGGGCATTAACGGAAGTTAGAGAAGTCAGTGTTCATGCCATCAGGTTGGAGGCTACCCAGACGGAATATAAGGTGTTGTTCATCCAACCTGCGTGTCCTTTTATAAGTGGAAGTTCTAATGAGATATCATCTAACTGAAACATTAACCCCATTTCTCTCTATGATACATAACCTACTAAGTAGCTCCAATGTTTTTATTTGTATTATTGAATTAAATTTAATTGAATTGACTTTATTATTTACATTCTTCATATACATGAGTAAAAAATCTTTACATTACGTCTCCATCTAAATGTGCAATGTGCAATTTATAGTAATTTACAATAAATAGTGTGTACAACATGATAGTCAATATAACATAAAAATACAATTTAATCAGTATGAATTAATCAATCTGATGGCCTGGCAGAAGAAACTGTCCCGGAGCCTATTGGTCCTGGCTTTTATGCTGTGGTACCGTTTCCCAGATGATAGCAGCTGGAACAGTTTGTGGTTGGGGTGACTCGGGTCCCCTTCAGGCCTTTTATACACACCTGTCTTTGTAAATGTCTTGAATAGTGGGAAGTTCACACCTACAAATGCGCAGGGCTGTCTGCATCACTCTCTGCAGAGTCCTGCAGTTGAGGGAATTACAGTTCCCATACCAGGCAGTGATGCAGCCAGTCAGGATGCAGCCAGTCAGCCAGTTCTTAATTGTGCCCCTGTAGAAAGTTCTTAGGATATGGAGGCCCACACCAAACTTCCTCAACCATCTGAGGTGAAAGAGGTGCTCTTGTGCCTTTCTCACCACACAGCCAATATGCACAACCATGTGAGATTCTCTGTGATGTTTATGCCAAGGAACTTAAAGCTGTTCACCCTCTCAACCCCAGATCCATTGATGTCAATAGGGGCTAGCCTGTCTCCATTCCTCCTGTAGTCCACAACCAGCTCCTTTGTTTTTGTGACATTGAGGGAGAGGTTGTTTTCTTGACACCACTGTGTCAGGGTGATGACTTCTTCTTTGTAGGCTGCCTCATTATTATTTGAGATTAGGCGAGTATAGTGTCCTTAGGAAACTTAATTAGCAGTTTGGAGCTATGGGTGGCGACACAGTCATGGGTATACAGAGAGTAAAGGAGGAGGCTTAGTATGCAGCCCTGAGGGGCACCTGTGTTGAGGGTCAGAGGGGCAGAGGTGAGGGAGCCCACTTTTACCATCTGCCGGCGCTCTGACGGGAAGTCTAGGATCCAGCTAAACAGGGCAGGGTGAAGGCCAAGGTCTCTGAACTTCTGGTTGAGCCTGTTGGGAATTATGGTGTTGAATGCTGAATTGTAGTCCAACAACAGCATTCTCACATTAGCATCCCTCTTCTCCAGTTGTGTAAGACCTGTGTGTAGAGCTGTGGCTATTGCGTCATCTGTCGATCGGTTGTGTCGGTAGGCAAGTTGTAGGGGGTTCAATGTGGGTGGTAGCATGCTGCAGACGTAGTCCGTGACCAACCTCTCAAAGCATTTGCTTATTATTGAGGTGAGTGCAACAGGATGCCAGTCGTTCAGACATGTTACCTTGGTCTTTTTAGGTACAAGAACAATGGTGGATGTTTTGAAGCATATTAATTCATATTTCTAATATCTGCAGTACTGTAGTATTAGGTTACCTTGGACAGATTTGTGCAAACTGCACCCAGGGTAAAATCAGAGGGATTAAACCTGCAATGTGTGTATTTTACCTAATGCCTGAAACAAAAAGGCTTTGATTAGTACAAAGAAACAGGTACTGTTTTTCAACTTATCACCTTAGATTTATACATTCCTACTGTTTCAGAATGTATTTTGTTCCTAATTTTCTTTTTCTCAGCTCTCTTTCCTGATTGTACATGATCTTTTTCCATCTTGACCTTCTAATGACTTCTTCATATCCTAAACCTCAAATGGTGATCATATGCATATCATAGAGGGCTTCTGCAGTCATTTATATTGTCAATCAACATAGTTGTCTGCTCGCCAAAAGTGGAACTGGGCATTATTTCCTTTGCATAACCTCTTTAAAGCTCTTCATTATAGAAATACTGTTTGTATTTAAATTTGAAAAATTTCTCTGTCTGGAAGAGAATATTATGCATTATTTTAAAACAAACATCAAGCTAACCAGCACAGTAAGTATTTGCCTTATCGCTGTACCAATTCCAGTACAACATTCTTAATGCTATTTGTAATGCAGATATTTGTCATGTTTTCAGCTTTAAAACATTCTAAAGTAAATATTTCTTTGATCATTGCAATTTTCCTCCAAAAATAAACATCAATGCTTTCCCAATCTTACCGACAGTCCACCCTCCCAAACCTCCATGCACAAAGTGACAACAAAAGTTTTCAATTTATTCAAACACAATACAGATGCGAAACATTGATTCCACTACTACTAAGCAATATTATCAACAATGTGTTTTTTTAAGGCATGAGTCTGGCTTTTTAAGGCCCTTTGGCAAAACAAGATTTTTTAAATGACTAACCTACACCTCTTTAGGAAGGGGGGGTCAAAACAGAAAAACTCTGAAAACCCACACAGCTACAGAAAGAAAATGCCAACTTGGCACAGCAAGTTGAATGAACCCAAATGAACTGAGGCCGCTGTACCAGTATTGATGTTCTACTGTGGGTTGAACTTAAACTCTGTTCAATGCATGTGGACAAATAAGCATCTTCCATACAGGTGGAACTTATACAATCAGTTGCATTGCATTGGTCTCACTAGGAGTGGCCTGGTCGTTCCATTCAAGTATTTTGAAACCTGTTTCAACATACATTTTTGATCTATTAAAGAACCAACAAAAAAAACAAACCAAGTTTTCTTTCTCATATCCTTAAAATGACTGGAGAAGAAAACTTGAATTACTTGTATTCTGTGCTACAATAGCATTGAACCTAGATTCTTCCTTTATTCTAATACAAACTGTAAAGGCTGAGAGTCACAGAGCATGGAAACAGGCCCTTCGGCCGCACTCATCCATGCCGACTGTATTGCCTAACAAGCTAGTTCCATTTGCCAGCACATGGCCCATAGCCCTCTAAACCTCTCCAATCCATATCCTTATCTGGATGGCTTTTGGATATTACTAATGTGCCTGCCTCAATCATTGTTCCTGATGTCTCACCCTTTGCACGAAGAAACTGCCCCTTATCTCCCTTTCAAATTGCAGGGTGAATTTTATCATATTATAATCACTGACTCCCCTAAGGGTTCCTTTACCTTAAGCTCTCTAATCAATTCTGGTTCATTGCACACCACCCAATCCAGAATAGCTTATCTCCTCATGGGCTCAACTACAAACTGCCCTAAAAAGCTGTCTTGTAGCCATTCTACAAATTTTCCCTTTGAGATCCAGCACCATCCTAATTTTCCCAATCTACCTACATATTGAAATCCGCCATGTATAACATCTATTTGACATGCATTCCTATCTATTAAATATACTCAAAAAGGGACACTGGCATTTATACAACACTTTGAATATCCATTCTTGAATATACCAAAATGCTTCAGAGTCAACAAAGTAGTTTTGTAATCTTGTGACTGTTATAATGTAGGAAAAGCAACAGCCAATTTGCACACAACAAGTTCTCATTATGAGCAATAAACTAACCATTAGATAATCTTTCAGAAATATTAACTTACCTATTAATATTGGCCAGAAGACCAGAAATAACTTCTTAAGCTTGAAAGAAATCAGTCTTAAGTGTTTTTGCATGCACTTTTCTTAATTATTAATTAATAAAGCAAACAACAAAGTCAATGAGCACCCTTAAAGTGTAAGAAGCAGAGGAAAATACATCTTTAACTTATTTAGTCGTTTAATTTACTTCACCAGAAACTTATAGGGTACTTATTTTTTTGGCAAGGAGCTCCAAATGTATTATGTGCCAATGGATTTCTGTTATTTGGTAACTAAGAAGTTCGAATGCAGCATTACTCTCCCATCTGGCGAGTTGATCAGCAAATGAAACATTTATGACCAACAGAAACAAAAGGAACAAGAGGAAATTGCAAGTGTATGAATCACTGTGGATTCCATGGGCCAGATAGCCATGATTCACAAACCGCACATGATTTGTGGGCCACAGTTAGGGTACATCAGTTCGAGGTAAATGAAAATGTGGATATGAGCATGCAATTAAAGACGTGGCAGTTAAGGTGAGGCACAGATTGGGGAGGGGACAAACGGCAGAGCAAAGAAATTAGAGTACGACATCTTACAAAGAAGCTAAACTGCTCATGACAAGGTTTAGGAACATAAACAAAAGAAAAACATTTGAGAAGTCAAGGGACAAAGGCAATGACTAGGGTTTTGGCAGCGGCAAAGCAGAAAAAAGAGTCACACAATATTCTGGAGATAAAACAAGACAGACTTGGTATCTGGCCAGTTGTGGGACAAAGTGGTCACATATAGGCCAAATAGAACGTCAAGGCTAAGTGAGCAGCTAAGGCAATTCACAGCAAAATCTGAATCTTGATTGTCTGTGGTGAACTGAGTGTACCTGATTCAGTCAGGGTGGTACTGTATACACAACTAAATAGCAAATCAACAGCATTTGTTAGGCAATGATATTGATGTCTATGTATAGGGGCAAATGAATGGAGTAAAAATGAAAGTTAACTGAAATATGAGTGAATGGTAAAGCAGCTTCAAGAGGCTAAGCAATCAACTTCTAAGACTACATGCCTTCTTATATTTTGATGCTGGCATTAAAAAAGAAGTGAATGTTCTTTATTACATTTATTCCATTCTTGCTGAGTAACTCATGGAAGGATGACAAATTGACAGTATAATGTGCAGCTTCTTGCGGAGAAAAGTACATGAATCCCACTCTATCTTACTTTAATGATAAAATTCAAGCAAAGGGCATTAATAATAATTATCCTTTATCAAATTAATTTCATGCTGGCACTTACTCGAGATCTCATCTTTTCCTGATTTCCCTAGAAAGCACAAGATTCAAGTTCAACAGCATATCCGGCCATAATTAAGGCTAATGCTACAAATGGAATTAGTTATCAGTACTACGAACATAGAAAAACCAAGATTTTCAGAACTGAAGTAACAAAATATTGACTTTGTTCATAAGATGTGCAAGAATACTATCAGCTGATTGTTGTTCTTACATGGCCAAATAAGATTTGGTGAACATTGACTTTTATAAGCTTCTTTATCTGACAATGTTCCTATCTTGTGAAGAGACTTCTTTTTCATTAACAAATATCTGATACTTCATCAGAGAAGCAGCTACAACTTAACAGCAGTTTATGCAAGAGTGGATGCACGTGTATAATCAGTGGTTGGTCACTGGACAGAGCAGTGATTCAGGCCAAATTAAACCTTCCTGAACATCACCAGGGTTGTACGTTCATTGGAGGCACTGCAGTCATTCAATAAGTCAGCTGACTACTTGTGTGAACAACTGAGAAAAAGCAATTAATGCTATCCTTGCAAACAACATCCATGCCGTGAGGAAATAAAAATAATTTGAAATACAAAATTAAGATGCCATTTACACTCCACACTTAACATTTTTAATAAATGAATTCATAAAGCAAAATCCAACAAAACTCATGGGCAGGTTCACTGTACCAAAAAAAAACTGCTGGAGGTATTCAGCGGGTCAGGCAGCATCTATGCAGGGAAATAGATAGTCGATGTTTCGGGACAACATCCTTCAACTTTGGACCTTTGTCAGACCACCAATAAGAATGCCTACTGTGCTATTCCATGCCCTCACTTCAGGAAGTCTGATCACCTGGCTGTACTTCTACTCCGTGAGTATAGGCAGAGACTGAAGCACCAGGAGTGAGGACCAAGAAAGTATGGACAAGGGAAGCACAGGAGCACTTACAGGACTGCTTTGAATCAGTGGTCTGGACGGTATTCAGGGATTCATCTTCAAATCTGGATGAATATGCTGCAGTTATTATCGACTTCATTAAAACCTGCGTGGATGAGTGTGTGCCCACAAAGGCTTACTGTACATTCCCAAACCAAATGCCGTGGGTGAACCAGGAGGTATGTCATTTGCTGAAGGCTAGATCTGTGGCATTCAAAGCTGGTGACCAAGGTCTGTACCAGAAATCCAGGTATGACTTGCGGAGGACTATTTCAAGGCTGAATAGAAAATTTCAAATGAGGTTGGAGGGAACAACAGAGGTACAACAACTCTGGCAGGGTTTGCAAGACATTACTTCCTAAAAACAAAACCCAATAGCATGAATGGCAGCAATGCTTCACTACCAGATAAACTCAGAATGCCTTCTATGCCCACTTTGAAAGGTAGAATATTACTACAGCTGTGAAGATCCCTGCTGCACACTGTGACCCTGTGATCTCTGTCTCAGAGGCCGATGTCAGGGTGCCTTTAAAGAGGGTGAACCCTCACAAGGCGGAAGCCCCTGACAGTGTATGTGGTAAGGCTCTGAAAACTTGTGCCAACCAACGGGCAGGAATATTCAAGAACATATTCAACCTTTCACTGCTACGGGTGGAAGTTCCCACTTATTTCAAAAGGACAACAATTATACCAATGCCTAAGAATAATAATGTGAGCTGCTTTAATGACTCACATCTACAGTGATGAAATGCTTTGAGAGGTTGGGCATGACTAGACTGAGCTCCTGCCTCAGCAAGGACCTGAACCCACTGCAATTTGCCTATTGCCACAATAGGTCAATAGCAGACACAATCTAAATGGCTCTTCACACAGCCTTAGATCACCTGGACAATACATACACCTATGTCAGGATGCTGTTCATTGGCTATAGCTCAGCATTTAGCACCATCATTCCCACAATCCTGATTGAGAAGTTGCAGAACCTGGGCCTCTGTATCTCCCTCTGCAATTGGATCCTCAACTTCCTAGCCAGAAGACCAAAATCTATGTGGATTGATGATAGTATCTCCTCCTCGCTGACAATCAACACTCAGGAGTGTGTGCGTAGTCCACTGCTCTTTTCTCTCTATACCCATGACTGTGTGGCTAGGCATAGCTCAAGTACCATCTATACATTTGCTGATGATACAACCATTGTTGGTAGAATCTCAGAAGGAGACGAGAGGGCGTACAGGAGTGAGATATACCAATTAGTGGAGTGGTGTTGCAGCAACAACCTTACACTCAGTGCCAGAAGGACAAAAGAATGGATTGTGGACTTCAGGAAGGGTAAGATGAAGGAACACATACCAATCCTTATAGAGGGATCAGAAGTGGAGAGAGTGAACAGTTTCAAGTTCCTAGGTGTCAAGATCTCTGAGGACCTAACCTCGTCCCAACATATCGATGCAGCTATAAAGAAGGCGAGGCAGTGACTATACTTCATTAAGAGTTTGAAGAGATTTGGTATGTCAACAAAAACACTCCAAAATTTCTATAGATGTACCGTGGAGAGCATTCTGATAGGCTGCATCACTGTCTGGTGTGGGGAGGGGTGGGGGGGGGGCTACTGCACAGGACCGAAAGAAGCAGCAGAGGGTCATAAATTTAGTCGGCTCCATCTTGGGTTGTAGCTTACAAGGTACTCAGGATATCTTCAAGGAACAGTGACTCAGAAAAGCAGCATCCATTATTGAGGACCCCCAGCACCCAGGACATGCTCTTTTCTCATTGTTACCATCAGGTAGAAAGTACTGAAGGCACACACTCAGCAATTCAGGAACAGCTAGTTCCCCTCTGCCAGCCGATTTCTAAATGGACTTTGAACCCGTGAACAGTACTTCACTTTTTAAATATATATTATTTCTGTTTTTGCACGATTTTTAATCTATTCAATATACACATACTGTAATTGATTTACTTATTCATTTATTTGTTATTTTTTCTCTTCTATGTTATGTATTGCATTGAACTGCTACTGGTAAGTTAACAAATTTCACTACACATGCCAGTGATAATAAACCTGATTCTGATTATGATTCTGATCTTTGTCGAAACTCTGTGTTCAGCCGAATTCACAATCAAATCTACTCACCACTTGCCCTCCATTTTGTGCTAGGGAAGCAAAGCAGTTTCTACTTTGACACAAATTAACTGGAGATCAATGGCTTAACTACAAAAACAATCACACCAAAACACAACGTAAAAATAAAGAAAATGAAACACAGAATAATACTTAACTATTCAAAAAAAAAAAGAGCAATTCCACTACTGCAAAATTCTCAAGTAAAGTGACAAAGCTGGAGGTCATAAAGGGTTTAGCGTGCAGGTGACTGTGTAAGAAATTAGTTTAGATCATTCATATTTTCAAGATGATGTGAACTGAGACCGGGGAGAAAGATTCAAGCTCCTGGGTAAGAATGTCACTAATAGACGCCCTGTCCAACCAAGTAGGTGCCATGACTATGAAAGCCCACCAGCACCTTTACTTACTAAAGAGGCTGAACAAATTTTGGGTATCCCATTTGACTGTCACCAATATTTATCAATGCACCATAGAAAGCAACCTATCTGGATACATCACCACTTGGTACACTGGTTGCCCAGGACTGCAAAAACTTCAGAGCTAGGGACACAGCTCAGCACATCATGGAAACCAGCCTCCTCTCCATGTACTCTAGCTACATTTCTAGCTGCCTCACTAAAGCAGCCAAAAATTCCATCGACCCAAGACATTCTCTCTTCTCATCCCTCCCAATGGGTTGAAGATGCAAAAGCCTGAAATCATATCCCACCAAGCTCAAGGACAGCTTCTATCCTGCTGTCATGAGACTACTGAACAGTTTGCTAATACAATAAGTTGAACCTTGACCTCACAATCTATCTCATTATGGCCTTGCATCTTTTTGTCTGCTGCATTGCACTTTCTCTATAACTGTAACAGCTTATTCTGCATTTTCCCTCAATGCACTATTGTAATAAAATGATCTACATGATGGCATTCTAAACTAAAATTTTCACTGTACCTTGGTACATGTGACAATAATAAACTAATTTACCTATTGTAGTTCTGTGAAAAGTACTCTAAGATTTTTTAGGCACATCTAACGTGGGCCAATCAAGAATGCAAAGGTGTGCGAGAAAGTAATGAATATTGAACTTCAAAAACATGGTGATCTAAAATGTATGACTCCATCTACCACAGAACAGCTATGTTCATGCTGGGCTGGAATGGATAGCATCAGGAGAGTAAAATAGGGCTGATTGAGTGAGTGTTCTTGGAATATTAAGACATGACTGGAGTATAATGAAAGAGACCCATTAATGCAGATAGAGACAATAGTGTTGTCCAGAAACACCAAGCTCTTAAGACTGTTGCAAAAAGATATTACAGTTGAAAACACTGGAGAAGTCAGAGTAGGAAATTGATACACAGTACATTAAGGAATGAAGAATTTTGTACAAATGGAGATCAGGAAAGAAAGGGACATGATAAAAAGGTACTGATGAGAAGAAGACTGCAGAAAAACAGCCAAAATGCTGCACTATCAAAATACTGTGATCCTCTTATTGAAAAATGCTTGTGAACAGGTTCTTTCTTCAGTTGCCCTCAATACACTTTAATTTGAGAGGTCAGAGTAATCATGTAATTCCCTTTCATAAATTTTGCCATGAAAATAGAAGCAGCCAACTGAAACAAAATCCTCTAAAGTGCAATAACTAATTTTAAAACCTTTCCCTGTTACTCCTATTGCAAATTTTCAAACCCCTGTGTGCAATTCATCACATGACCTAAATATCTAATATACTGAGTTTAACAAAACAAGTGATGTAAGGCTACAGAAGACCAATCTGAAAGCGATGTGCAATTTGTTTCTTATGCACCCGGATCCAACAAACCTCAGCAGACAATGTGCCAAATGCTAGCAGCATGAAACTAAGCTGCTGACCTTAGGCTTTAGA
Source organism: Mobula birostris (assembly GCF_030028105.1). Classification (NCBI taxonomy): domain Eukaryota; kingdom Metazoa; phylum Chordata; class Chondrichthyes; order Myliobatiformes; family Myliobatidae; genus Mobula; species Mobula birostris. Next base: position 82,064,300 of record NC_092370.1, on the reverse strand, counting down.
AATTTGTGTGAAAGCTCTTGGCAGCTGCTACAACCCATAACCAACGTAAAATTGGATGTTTCTATGAAGAAACACATGATTATCATTAAAAGATTTATTACAAATGTCAGATTGATATTAACTGAAGTCTTTTAAGCTTTATCGTGGCCAAGCATAATCATTTATCTTTATTTATCCAAATGGTGAACATGCTCAAAGCTTGAAGTGTAAACTGGCAATGTTCTACAGTGCAACATTTGAAATACACTAACCATTTTGATTCTACAAGCAAAATTACAATGAAATCACAAGCAGCTGAATAATCTAATGTGCTCTGTCCAAGAGATAGTGCTCAAAGGTGCTCAAACCCAGTAAACAAGGTCACTCTATATTAGCAGCATATTTAGTGATCTTATATCCCAGTGGAGCCCCAGTCAATGGCAAACAGAGGTATCCAGACCTAAACTGAATATTGAATCTAATAGCTCTGGTTTGCAAGCATCTACCTGTGCACTTATAGCACAACAAGGAATTATAAATTTACTTCATTGTTACCAGGACGGTAATGGACTTACATTACCACAATTATTTCATCTCACTCAGCCTTAGCTTTGATATATGATATAAAATTCTATATTAATAGGTTCATCTCTTATATGTTTACTTCACTGCACAAGATCTGACAGATGTCAACACTTGCATATACATGACCAAACTATCATAATTTGGATGGGTTCAAATACCATAAACTCTTGTACAAATAATCTTTCCTCTGGTGCTTTGTTTGCTATGCTTTCTTCTGCTAACCCTTTCAAAAATTTTGATTTAAAGTTTTGAACTCATTCCTGTATTTACTGCTGTAGTTATTATTACCTACGCTGTGACCTTGATGCAACCAAGGAATTTCATTGTATCCAAGTGTATATGACAATAAACAAACCCAAACTCTGACTATAGAATATAGTGAATAATTATCTAATTTTAAAACAAATAATGCAAGTATACGGTATCTCACAGTATGTCAGACAATTTCCTCCACATTCAATCTTAATTATAAATGATGCTACAACTTACAAAGACAAAGAGCTCACAGTGGGGTATCTCAGAATCAGAATCGGGTTTAGTATCATTGGCATATATTGTGAAATTTGTAATTGTGCAGCAACAGTACGTTGCAATACAAATAATCAAAACAAATGACAATATACATATAAATAAATTAAATAAGCAGTGCAAAAAGAGAACAAGAAAAATAGTTTGGTCGTATTCATGGGTTCATTGTCCATTCAACAGTCTGATAACAGAAGGGAAGAAGCTGTTCCTGAAACATTGACTATGTGTCTTCAGGCTCCTGTAGCTCCTTCTTGATGGTCTCAATGAGTGGAGAGTAAGTCCTTGATGATAGGATCCTTAATAATGGATGCTACCTTGCATTGCCTTTTGAAGGTGTCCTCAATGCTTGGGAAGACAGTGCCCATAACGGAGCTGGCTGAGTTTACAACTTCATACAAATTTTTCCAAGCCTGTGCAGTGGCCCCTCCATACCAGACAGTGCTGCAACTGGATAGAGTGCTCTCCACAGTGCATCTGCAGGAATTTACAGGAGCCTTTGATGAACCACCAAGTTTCCTCAAACTCCTTATGAAATATAGCCGCTGTTGTACCTTCTTTGCAACTACATCGATATGTTAGTCCCAAGAAAGATCTTTGGACATCCAGGAACTTAAAACTGCTCACCCCTTCCACTCAACTAGTTTGAGTTCTCTCAAATTACCCTTCGTGAAATCCATAATCAATTCCTTTGTCTTACTGACATTGAGTTCAAGGTTGTTGTTGTGACACCACTAAACCAGCTCACTCCTAAACTATCTCACTCCTACACATCTCCTCGTCACCTCGTCAGCCAACAGTACTTAGGTCATAAGCAAACTTACAGATGGCGTTTGTGCTGTGCCTAGCCACAGAGATACATGTGTGGCGAGATTAGAGTAGCGGACTAAGCACACAACCAACTGGCTATTGACAGTCTGCGAGGAGGAGATGTTACTTCCAATCAGCACTGATTACAGTTACCCCATGAGGAACTCAAGGATCCAGTTGCAGAGGGAGGTACCGAGGCCCAGATTCGGGAGCTTTTTGATTACAACTGAGGAAATGATTGTGTTAAACATTGAGCAGTAGTCAATAAACAGCAGCCTGAGGTAGGTATTGCTATTGTTCAGATGATCTAAGGCCAAGTAGAGAGAGCTAATGAGATACATTTGCTTTAGACTTATTGTGGGACAGACAAATTGCAATGGGTCCAGGTCCTCGCTGATCCTGGCCATGACAAACCTCTCAAAGCACTTCATCACAGTAGATGTGAGGGCAACTGGGCAATAGTCATTGAGGCACCTTACCCTGCTCTTCCTGAGCACTGGTGTGATTGTCACCCTTTTGAAGCAGGTGAAAATACCTGACTGCAGCAATGAGAGATTGAAGACATCTTTGAACAATCCTCCCAGTTGGTTGGCACAAGTTTTCAGTGCCCTGCCAGCTACACTATCGAGACCTAATGGCTTGCGACAGTTCACTCTCATGAAAAATATTCCAACATCAGCTTCCGAGACAGAGATCACAGGGTCACCACATGCTGCAGAAATTCACACAGACGTAGTTTTATTCTCCTTTTCAAAGCAGGTATAAAAGACTTTGAACTTACCTGAGAATCCTTCTTATCTGAGAAGGAAGCATTACAGCCATTCATGGCGATGGGTTTCACTTTGTAGGAAGTAATAGCCTGCAAACCCTGCCAGAGCTGAAGTGCATCGGATTCCGTCAACTAGAATTGTTTTTTCACTCATAAGATAGCCTTCCATAGGTCGTGCCTGAATTTCCTGTACAGTTCTGGATCACCAGTCTTAAATGCCACACATCTTGCCCTCTGGTTCATCCATGGCTTTTGGTTTGGCTATATCCAGTAATTTCTCAAAGGTACACAATCATCCACACACGACTGTTGAAGTCAGTGACAATGTAGTGTATTCATTCAGATCCAAAGATGAATCCCTGAATAGTGTCCTGTCCACCAACTAAAAGCAGTTCTGTAAGTGCTCCTCCACTTCTCAAGACCATACCTTCTTGGTCCTCACCAATGGTGCTACAATCTTTAGTCTCTGATGGTATGCTGGGAGTAAAGTACAGCCAGGTAATCAGACTCTCAAAAATATGGGCGTAGAATGGAACGGTAAGCATTCTTGAAGGTGGCATAACAGTGGTCAAGTATGTTGGCTCCATGGGATCCACAGGTGGTAGTTGTTCATAAATTTCTTCAAGCTCAATTGGTTGAAGTCCCATGCAATGATAGGGAAGTTACCCAGGGGTGCTGTTTTGTGACTGCTGATCATGGTGCCCAGCTCCTCCAGTGGAGCTTGACAGTGGCCTTAAGTGAAATGTAATTTGCTAGAGGGGTGATAGCAGAAAACTCCTTTGGCAAATGAAAACAATGACATTTGACCATCAGATGTTCCAGTTTGGATGAGCAGGATTGAGACAGAATCACCACGTCTGTGCACCACAATCAATTAATCATAAAGGTTACTCCATTTCCTCAACCTTTAAAATACTGAGCTGCCCTGTCTTTGTGAAGGATGGTGAAGCCATCGGGCAGCAGCGCTGCATCCAAAATGGCAGAAGTTAGCCATGCTTTCATAAAGCAAAGTACACAACAGTCCTCAATATTTCTCTGGTACTGCAATCTTGCTCTGAGGTTTTCAGTTTTATTTTCCAGAGACAGCACATTTGCCAGCAGGATAGTTAGGAGTGAGGGTCTTAAGCTTCTGTGTTTCAATTGTACCTGTAGATCTTTCCTGCTTCTGTTTTTTTAAAGGAGAACTGTACTCACGATCTGAGTCTGAAATCTGGGATCCACTGATATTGAGCATCAATAGATCTTTTTTTAAGCATCTTAAAACAACATTGCTTGCTAATGTACCCATGTCTGTAACTGTGGACCCTGGAATGATAGGGCTGAGGATGGGGAGTTGATATACAAGTCAATGCAGGTTATCTAGACCCCAATGAATGACAAACTTGTAACCTACAGGATTTTCAGTTTGAAAAACAAATAGCTAAACAATGTAAAACAACAGTAAATCAGAATCAAAACAACAAGAGAAATGGACAGAAAGAAAAGAATGAATACCCTGTTGTGTTACCCTGGACATAATTCAAGAGCCAACGAGTGTTTTAATAGCTGCTAAGGAATGTACAACAAGTGTATATTCATGCACTAGAAATGGTCAATACCAATATCATTGCAGGCAGGTTTGCTGAAGCTGCTGGGAAGGTCTTAAACTAATTGGGATCTCTTTTGCCAACACCTTGTTGAGATCACTCCATTTTCCTCACATCCATGTGCCTACCTAAGTGTCTCTTAAAAGTCTCTAATGTTTCTACATCTACCACCACCCCAGGCAGTGCATTCCAGCACATTCTGATAAACCTCAATCAGATCTCCCATCAGTCCCCGCTACTCCTGAGAAAATGGCCCAAATTTGTCCAAACTCGGATCCAGGTAATAATCTTGTAAACCTCTTCAGCATCCTCTCTGAAGTCTCAATATCCTTCCTATAATGGAGCGACTACTTGTATGCAATACCCCAGCTGTGGCCTAAATAGAGTTTTATAAAGCTACAACATAACTTCCTGAATTCTGAACTCAATGCCTTGACTAAAACGTAGGTTCCTTGTGGGAAGTGTTAAAAAACCGCAAAGGTGAAAAAGACCCTGATGGGAGTTATATACATGCCTCCGAGCAGTAGCAGGATGTGGGGTATAAATTATAAAGGGAGATAAAAAGGCATGTAAAAAGGGAAACGCTGCAATAGACATGCAGGATTTCAACAGGCAGGTAGTTTGGGAAAATGAGGGGGGTACTGAATCCCGAGAAAGCGAATTTGTAGAATGTCCATGAGATAGCTTTTTAGAGCAGCATGTGGTTGAGACTATTCTCTATTGAGTGTTGTGTAACAAACCAGATTTGATTAGGAAGCTGAAGGTAAGGAACCCTGAGGAAGCAATGGTCATGATAGAATTCACTGTAGTTTGAGAAGGAGAAATAAAGTCATATAGGGGGCAGTGATCATGATAGAATTCACCCAACAGTTTGAGAAGAACTAAAGTCATATGCGTCAATATAAAGAGAATTACAGAGGCATGAGAGAGGAGCTGGCCAAAATTGATTACGGTAGCAGGGATGGTGATAGACCAACAATGGCTGGAGCTCATCGGAGCAATTCAGAAGGCACAAGATAGATACATCCCAAAGAAGTAGTAGTATTCTAAAAGGGAGAATGAAGCAACCATGACTAACAAGGGAAGTCGAAGACAGCATAAAAGCAAATGAGAGGGCATATTATATAGCAAAAAAATAGTGGAAAGTTAGAGGATTGAAGAGCTTCTAAAAAAGCCACAAAGAGAGAAAAGATAAAATATGAAAGGAAGCTGGCCAATAATAAAAAGAGAATACAATGAGTTTTTTTCAGATATATAAAGAGTAAAAGAAAGGCGAGAGTAGATATCGGACTACTAGAGAATGATGGTGGAGAGGTAGTAATATGGGGCAAAGAAATGGCAGACAAACTTATGTATTTTTCGGTAGTCTTCACTGTGGTGAATCTGAAGAATTCATTGGAACAGACAGCTGTAGAGGTCAAGTCATTTGGTATATTTGAAGAGGATGATGATAAGTTCTTGAATAAGCAGGGTTATGCGTTAGAAAGGTTACGGGGAAAAGGCAAGAGAATGGGGTTGAGAGGTATAATAAAACAGCCATGATGGAAGGGAAGAGCAGACTCAATGTACTGAATGGTCTAATTCTTCTCCTATGTCTTATGGTCAAGCAGCAGATTCATTTTTACTCTGACCAATGGCATTACAAAATTTAACAATTTGTCTCACTGCATAATGTTCCACAAGCAATCTTAGCAGCAAACAGAAAGGCTACATGAAGTTGGTGTTTGAAATAAGAGATGATTTATTAAAATTGAGCACACCGGGAGACCAGTCAAAGCTGAACTATTTGAGCACAAATTTTGCACAGCTTATATATCCTCAGCTAACAAAATTACAAAGACATTTGACTAGGTTTTGACAGCAGAATGATGGTTGCAGAAAGACTTAAAGTAACAAACTATGTCCTGATTACAGAATAAAATGATAATCTTTAAGTCGAACTTGTATTGCAATAACAGGTGCTTGCTGTAGCATAATTAATGAAGTTGCCAAAATTTGAGTGTTGTCATAGCTGCATTCTATCTCCCTGCTTTTCAGTTTTGCCTGTGGTTCCTTGTTACTACATTAGCACAATCCACATCCCTACTTACTATTATTAGCCCTCACTATTCCTTCCCCTACAACACAAGCTGACTCTCCCAAATGCCATATACTCTACAAACATTTCCTGATAAAGGGTCTGAGGGGACAGAAAGTCAACCGTGCATCCATCACAAAATCTGCGTCTCTCTCTAGAACCTACACAAGCTACAAAGTACACCATCACTCTTGTAATCTTGTAAACCAGAATGCGCATGACTTCACATATCCATCCTCTCTGCTCTCAAGAGGACCTCAGGTTCATGATTTTACCATGTCACCCTGTCTTGACAATTTATTCAAAATTTTGACCCAAGGATATGATAAAAAAAAAAGTTGTTTAATCCTTTAGTGTGGGTTTACACATTTCTGAGCCAAGTAGAAGTGAGGATAAATACAAAAGAAAGTGAAGTTTCACTTTATTTGACAAGAGGGTTAAGAGAGAAAGAAAAATTGAGACAATTAATAAAGGGGAGGGGAATATATTACAATCTCCAAGATGAATTTACAATAAGTAAGAATGAGATTCAACAGTTTCTCCTTTCCAGCTAGATAATTAATTGGAATGCACTGACAATTATCATATTGTGAAACAGGTATTTGTAGTTGTAAGTATGAGCTGTGACAAGTTTAATTGGCAATTAATGTGCAAATCCAACAAGTTTTTAAAAATAACAGGGAGCTTGAGGCAGAATGCCATTTATAAAAAGCAAATTACCCAGCAATTTTGTAGAGATTTTCAAATTTTGGGTTTGTTTCCATGGAGTTTGGTGGCAACTTTACATAGTGATAATGTTAGGCATTAGGTTTAGGTATTTTTTCCTAGGAGACTTGGCCAAGTGTTCTGTAAGAAACATAGGTCTAACATGAGTCCAGGAAACAGACATTGCAATTACAAATATTTAATTTCCAGGTATGCACAAATCTATGTTGGTGCAGAAGCCTTAAGTGAAGGTGATTACAGTGTTCAAGAACTTCACTGGTTCATGTATTGTCAGGTACACATGATAATTAACTCCAAACAAAATTTAAAGCAAAATAAGAACAAGTCAAGGTAATTGAAATCTAAGTTTCCAGAAAGAACAATGTTTTCATTTTGATGTTTTTTTTTCTGGAGTGGCTCTTGGTCCAAAGTAAGGATATAGATTTCAGCAGAAATGGTAAATGTAAATACTCAAGTGGACAGACAAGCTCTGCAACAAGAAGCAGGGAAACAACATTTCAGTTTGATGGTCAATGACTGACCTGCAAGATTAACTCTGCTCTTGTATCCAGAGGACATTTGAGTATCCAGCAGCCTCTGCTTTTATTTCAGATGTCAGCTATCCAGATTGCTTTGCTTTTGTTTCAGTGTAACCCAAAAAAATGCATTTTGCAGATTAAATCAGTGCTTCATTCCTTTCATTTTAAACCTTAATTCAAATTAAGATTTCAAATTGTTGCCAACAGAAAAGGCAAACTTTTTTCTTCTTCAGCTTTGTTTCATTGGATTATTTTTTTTGAAATTCATAATAATCTTATAAAGAAAGTTATTATAAATTTATATGAACTGTTGGAATGCATTTTAAAATTAATAACTTTATTTTATTAACTTGAGCTGCAAGAGCTTTAAGAACAGTAAGATACAGAGATCAGGAACTCTCATCTCATGCCAAAAGAACCAACCTACAACTATTGCTCAAAGACTGATGATGAAGACAATTTGTCATGTATTTCTCCTTTATTTTCTAGCCAATGTTGGTGAAATATGACACTTACATACAAACACACATAAAAATATCTGCCTTTAGCCAGCTACAAGATAACATTGTGGCTCAAGGCCATTACTAGTTCATGTCCTGGTAGAGTTGAATGAACTACTCTAACCAAATTCTGTACAGATATTTCATGCAAATGCACAAAGCCACAGCTTTGTTAAGTATTACTCTTAACGTAAAAAATTAAGTTTCGCAAAAAGTGATGCTACCAACCACAATGAGCTTGAACAGGGTAAAGCATAAACAATTTGCATAAAAGAAATAAATAGTGAAAGCTTACATTTCCAAATGTCTAAGAGGCTGTACAGCCAATGAATTACTTCTGAAGTGTAGTCACTGTTGTCTAGCTGCCAATTTATGTACAGGAAGCTCCCAGAAGCAGCAATGTGATTATGACCAGGTAACAGATTTTCTTAGATACAGTGGATTCTGGTTAATTGGTTCATCAATTTGCCGGGACAGCTACTTATTTGGGACAATGCTTAAAGAAGAAAAACTAATTGAGAAAATAGTCAGGATACCCTTCAATTATTTGAGACACGCTGTCGCTTATTTGTGACAGGAGACTGATGCCCAACAGTTTCTAACTAGCATCAATAGCTTGAACTCATGTGGCCATTAGACAATGCACATGCTCAGTGCAAACAGTTTTTAAGTAGTGTCAATTGTGTGTGTTTGTGCTGAAAAAGCGGGGGTTTTTGTCACAGATGGTTGGCAATAGTAAGCAGTAAGACAATGTAGAACTGTTTTGCTCACTGCACTTTCAAGCATTCAGGCTTGAAGATGCCAGAAATGGCTGACAATGAAAATGAAACTGGAAGGTGTTGTAACTCCAAAACATAAAACTAATCAAAGCAAAATCACAGAGCCAGGAATAACATGTCCTTAGTTGGTTTTTATTTTAGTAAAGCATGCACATACGACGCAGTGGCGTAATGATCCCTGCCATTCACATACTTTTACATATAAACCATAATGAATTATGTAATGACAAAGAATGTTAAATCAAACAATATATTTATGTTACTCAAGTATTACTGAATATTAAGTACTCAACACTCGTCACTAATTAGCTCAATATCGAATGCATCTCAATTTATATACACACACATTTCATATATATATAAAAATAAAAGTATGTATCGCTGTGGAGGATTTCTTACTCTTGTGGGATATTGTCTTTCCTGACAAGCAGGGGCGTCACTGCTTGGCGAGTGAGACTTGTGGCTGTGAAACAATCTCAGATTCTGGAGCCTCTTCAAGAATGGTTACAGCAGTTGACTCTGGGACTGCAGGAAGAGGTTCTGACAGATCTGGACATCTTTCTTCTGTAACAAATTACTCTGCCAGGGCAATGCAGGCCATTCCCCATGGATGGAGAGGCACTGTTATTGGCATCTTCTGGATGAGCTGGCATCCTAAACAGTGCGTGGGAAGCCGCTCGATCTGCTGATCTATCCCAGGCCAACAGTCAAAGTTTCAAACTTTAATTTTGACCACACCTAGCTGACGGGCATGTGGCTCCTCCAATACTTTAGCTCTCAGCTTAGATCGTAAAACAATCCTCAAGTGCCCACATCAGGCAACCCCCATCAAGGGCTAGTTCATCTCTGCAGTGGTAAAAATGGGGAAACGGGATTTTCTCCAGCACATTTCAGCTATCTGAGTTGCCATGTAGTCTGGGGTCTTTTCTGCTTTCTCTGTGTATCATCTCTACCATATTGGGAGACTTTCAATTTTCATCCTTCAGCATTTCCATGATTAGTTGTCCTATTGGATTCGATCCTGAAATTGTGCCCTAAAGAAACCAAGCCCATCTCTGTGTTTAAGACCATAAGATATAGGAGAAAAATTAGGCCATTTGGCCTATCATGTCAGCTCCAAGATTTCATCATGACTGATTCACTTTTCCTCTCAGCCCCAGTCTCTTCCCCCCCACCACCCCCCGGTTTCCATTCATGCCCTGACCAATCAAGAATCGATCAACCTCTGCCTTAAACATACAGAAAGACTTCGGTCACCACAGCTGCCAGTGGCAACAAATTCCACAAATTCACCAATCTCTGGCTAAAGAAATTCCTCCTCATCTCTGTTCCAGAAGGACACATCTCTACCCTGAGACTGGCTCCTCTGGTCTTAGACTCTCCCACCATAGGAAGCATCCACAGCTACTCTATCAAGGCCTTTCACAAATTAGATAACCCTTCATTCTTCTGAATTCTAGTGAACACAGGCCCAAAGTTATCAAACTCTCTTCATATGACAAACTATTCAATCCTAGAACCATTTTCGTGAACCTCCTCTGAATACTCTCCAGTTTCAGCACATTCCTTCTAAGATATAAAGGACCCGAAACTGCTCAATTCTCCAAGTGAGAACTCACGAGTGCTTTATAAAATCTCAACATTACATCCTTGCTTTTATATTCTAGTTCTCTTGAAATGAATGCTAATATTGCATTTGCTTTCCTCAAGAGACTCAATCAGCGTTAACCTGTGGGGAATCCTGCACAAGGACTCCCAAGTCCCCATGCACCTCAGCCTGTTGAATTTTCTCTCCACTTACAAAATAATCTTCCTTTTTATTTCTTCTACCAAAGTGCATGACCATACACTTCCCGGCACTTCATTCCATTTGCGATTTCTTTGCCCATTCTCCTAATCTGTCTAAGTTCTTCTGTAGCCTCTCTATTTCCTCAAAACTACCTGCCCCTCCACCTATCTCTGTATCATCTGTAAAGGCTCCCTTTATTCTCACTCTTTGCCTACTGCCAATCTGGTACTGGTTTATCCACGCTAGAATCTTTCAATTAATATCATGGGCTCGCAGCTTGTTAAGTATCCTCATGGCATCACAGGCAAGCTTCGCTGGATGATGAGGAACATGATATGTGAGTACAGTGCCTGACATCACTATTTCATTTACCTTTTCGAAAGCTACCTTACACTATTCTGTCCCTTGCCGTTTTTCCCATATCTTTAGTAATGAGTTCAAGCGATGAAGCACAGTAGTCAGGTTTGGCAGGAACTTGATATGGTAATTAACAAATTCTATAAAGGACCGATAGGTAATTAACAAATTCTATAAAGGACCATAACTATGATACCTCCTTCATTTTAAGGGCATGAGCCAGCACTCATTTGGGGATTAGAGGTGGAGAGGATCAGTACTTTAAATTTCTTGGTGTTTTCATTTTAGAGGATCCGCCCATGGAGCGCTGTCATAGGAAAGCAGCATCTATCATCAAGGACCCCCACAACTCAAGCCATGCTCTCTTCTCACTGCTGCCATCAGGAAGAAGGTACAGGAGCCTCAGGACCTACATTAGCAGGTTCAGGAACAGTTATTACTCATCAGCCATCAGGCCCCTGTACCTTCCACTGGGAATAACTTCACTCAACTTCACTGAATTATTCACACAAACTATCAAGGACTCTTCATCTCAAGAACTCCACCATTGATAACTATTAGGAACTAATACACTGCAGTAGATAATCCTCTCAGCAGTTCTTGCTGAATTCTCTTCAACCTTCTCTGCAACACTGGGCCCATGCAGAATGGTAATGTTAGAGCCTGCTTCTCACATTAGCTGTTTATTATCCACTTCCATTTAAGACTAGATGTGGCGCAACTACAAAGCTTTGATCTGATCTGTGGAATAAGTTACCCACCTGTTCTTGCATTTTGTAAGTAGTTAGTCAAGATGGCTGAAGAAAACTTATGTGTTTCCTGATTTGTATTTAAAGTCACATAGGCAGGTAAATTGATTTAAAAGACACTTGAAAAGGTACATGAACAAGAAAGGTTTAGACTAAACGTTAAAGAAATGCAGGCAAATAGGACTAGCTTTGATAGGAATCTTGGTCCACATGGACCAGTTAGGCTAAAGGGTTTGTTTCTGTGCTGTAGGACTCTATGACCCCAAATAAAGTAATATTTGAGGCATATAAGCTCACACTATAAATGCCCTGGTTACATGTGCCTCCTTTACCTTCAGGTAAAGACCTGCTTTGTCATCACAAGCCATCAGCTTAGGTGGTTTCTGTTGTGGGAACATTCCAGTAACTAAAATCCAATATAAAATATCAAAATGTTCTTAAAAGAGACCACTTTTTTAAAAAGAAGTCAATATTTTCAAAATACAAAATTCACACATATATGCTAAGGCAGGGGTCCCCAACCTTTTTTGCACCGCAGATTGGTTTAATATTGACAATATTCTTGCGGACCGGCCGACCGGGGCGGGGGGGGGGGGGGGGCGGCGGGTGGTCGCCAACGGAGAAAAGTAGCAGTCAAATACGTTGTGTTTACCCGGAGAAAGACTACCATGACCATGAAGCCTTGCGCGGGCAACTTTGTGTGCATGCGTGACATGCTGATTTTTTTTCTACAAATCGTTTTTGGCGATTCTGTTCAGTGAAACTACACTATACATACATTATTTCTACTTTATATAGGCTGTGCATTTATCATATCATTCCTTTCACTATATGTTAGTGTTATTTAGGTTTCATATAACACAGCATATGAATATAGTGCTAAGTCAGTTATAAGTCACTTATAAGTCAATAGCATCTTAACATTTTAAGTAATGTTTGGATATTAAACACACAGCACATATTTTCCTCGTATGAACTTATCAAATCATTGCAACACACCAATATCACTGAATCAGTGGGAGCCCTGGGTTTGTTTTCCTGCAACAAGACGGTCCCATCGAGGGGTGATAGGAGACAGTGATACTCAAAGGGAATTCCTTATGTCCAGTCTATTCTGCAATTTAGTTTTCATTGCATTCACTGCAGAAAAGCCCGCTTCGCAGATATGTTGGAAATGGAAGCAACGTTTTCATTGCTTTCATGGTTATCTCAGGATATTTAGCCTTGACTTTGATCCGGAATGCCGGCAGAGATGTTATGTCAAACATAATTTTCAGCCCGCCATCAGTTGCAAGCTCGAGGACTTGATCTTCTTCCCGCGCTGATACGAATGACACGTGCGTTCAATTTCAACAGTGCATGACAGGGAATGAGGAAAGGTGTAGCTGACTCATATCGCCAAATCATATCATTTCCTCGCAGCCCGGTAGCACATGCTTTGCGGCCTAGTGGTTGGGGACCGCTGTGTTAAGATGTGGTAAATAGTACAGGACATAGCATTTTTTCACCAGTAAACTTACGCATTATATTGCTATTCTTAGCAAAATGCCGTTGCAATCAATTTCATACATAAATTGCAAAAATAAAGAGTGAAGATATTGGTAGATTCCAGCAACATTTTGCAAGTTGGATGACATGAAATGAGATTCTTCAGGTATTTTAATTCTACACTGCAGATTAACACACTCCAAGGCAGCAAAACTCAATCTATTAGGGTACAAAGGTGGTGACATAATAACCTGCCAGACTGCATACATATAGACCTCACCAGTTCCGCACCACCACTCCCCTCCTCTGGTTGGCGGAACTGGTACTCACACTTAATAACTTCTCTTTTGGCTCTTCCCACTTTCTTCAGACCAAGGGTGTAGCTATGGGCACTCACATGGGCCCCAGCTATGCCTGCTTCTTCGTTGGTTATGTGGAACAGTCTATGCTCCAAACCTATACTGGTACTGCTCCCCAACTTTTCCTTCGCTACATTAACAGCTACATTGGTGCTGCTTCCTGCACCCATGCTGAGCTCATCAATTTCATCGACTTTACTTCAAGCTTCCACCCAGCCCTCAAATTCACTTGGTCCATCTCAGACACTTCTCTCCCCTTTTTCGATCCCTCGGTCTCCATCTCTGGAGACAGACTGTCCACGGGCATCTTCTATAAGCCCACTGACTCTCATAACTACCTTGATTATACCCCTTCCCACACTGCCACATGCAAAAATGCCATTCCCTATTCCCAGTTCTTCCGTCTCTGCCGCATCTGCTCCCAGGATGAGGCTTTCCATTCCAGGACATCTCAAATATCCTCTTTCTTTAAGGATCGTGGTTTCCCTTCTGCCATCATCAATGATGCCCTCACCCGCATCTCCTCCATTTCCCGCACTTCGGCCCTCACCCCATCCTCCCGTCACCACAACAGGAACAGAGTTCCCCTTGTCCTCACCTACACCCCACCAGCCTCCGGATCCAGCACATTATCCTCCACAACTTCCACCACCTTCAACAGGACCCCACCACTAAGCACATCTTTCCCTCTCCACCCCTCTCTGCTTTCCGCAGGGATCGTTCCCTCTGCGACTCCCTGGTCCACACGTCCCTCCCCACGGATCTCCCACCGGCACTTATCCCTGTAAGCGTAAGTGCTACACCTGTCCCTACACCTCCTCTCTTGCCACCACTCAGGGCCCCAAACAGTCCTTCCAGGTGAGGCAACACTTCACTTGTGAGTCTGTTGGGGTCATCTATTGCATCCGGTGCTCCCGGTGCGGCCTCCTCTACATCGGTGAAACTCGACGCAGATTGGGGGACCGCTTCATTAAGCACCTCCGCTCCATCTACCACAACAGACAGGACCTCCCGGTTGCCACCCACTTCAACTCTGCTTCACATTCCCATTCGGATATGTCCATACATGGCCTCCTCTACTGCCATGATGAGGCTAAACTCAGGTTGAAGGAGCAACACCTCACATACCGTCTAGGTAGTTTCCAGCCCCTTGGCATGAACACTGAATTCTCCAACTTCTGGTAATTCCCTCCCCCTCCCTCAGTTTCACTCTGTCCCCTCCCCCAGCTGCCTATCACCTCCCTCTTGGTTCTGCCTCCTTCTACTACCCATTGTTCTTTCCCCTATTCCTTCTTCACCTTTCCTGCCTATTCTCTCCCTGCTTCCCCTCCCCCACCCCTTTATCTTTCCTCTTACTGGTTTTTCACCTGGAACCTTCCAGCCTTCTCCTTCCCACCCTCCCCCCACCTTCTTTATAGGGCCTCTGCCCCTTCCCTCTTCAGTCCTGATGAAGGGTTCCAGCCCGAAATGTTAACTCATCTTTTCCAAGGATGCTGCCCGACCTGCTGAGTTCCTCCAGCATGTTGTGAGAGATATAATTAGGTTCAGTTCTTCTTTCTGGTCAATAAATGACCCTGTCTATTTGAATAAGTTCATGTTTCAGCAACTTTTATTTTGCTTTTAATCTCTACAGTATGTAGATTGTTTTAGGTTGCCACACATGCAATTTAAAAGACAGGAGACTTTGATTATTAATTTAGGCTCATAAACCTAGTTACAAAGGAATTTATTAGGTCAGAAATATTCCCATCCAATTATGCTGCTACTGACAGATGCCATTTGGCTGGTGATGTTTCATGGCTAATCTTTGAAGTGATCCAGCATGTCTTAAATACCTCAACAGATGTGATAATACATTTTTCTTTAAAATAATATATCGCTACATGGTGCTGTTTCTTCTGCTTTTTCTCCCCAAGTACATTTCCAAGAAATTAAGTTTCTTGGTATGAAGGTTTTCTCCCCTGAGCATGTGATCAGGATGAAAGCCAGCATGTTTTTTCTGCCATTTGTTCTTCCAGTTGTGAGTCCAGCCAATTCCTGACAAACTCCAGTGTTAGCATGTATATATAGCAGATTATACAGTTTGATGGTCATAAAATTAGTCAGATTTCTTATTTTAGAGATTAAAAAGTGATGTGCAAAGTGAAGTTTTGTTTGATATGCTTCAAGTAATTAATTTGAAACTGCAGGATTCAGACAAAGTAAAGCAGAACATGAGAAGGTTGCCTATATTGTAACACTCATTTACTTAAATAAGACAACAGAACTTCAGCTAGTTTTTTAAAACTCATTTTGTAAAGAATTGAATATTGATATTCTTACCAATAAAACCGAAATAAAGCCAGACTACCAGTATCACCAATGCCTTGCACTGCATTTCTGTTGTAAAGATTCCATTCAGTCCGCTAGAAACCAGCTCTTTTTTGCAAAATTTTTAATAGAGAGTTCTAACTACTTAATGAACCAACATTTGCACCTTGATAAAATTTAAATGTGAATTTATTTAAATCTTACATCCGTCCCATAATATGAGGGAGTAAAAATCTTTGTGTTATGTCTCTGTCGCAATGTACAGATATGTGAATTAATCAGTCTAATGGCTTGTAGCTGCTCCATAGCATGCTGGTCCTGGCTTTAGTGCTGTTGTACTGCTTGCCAGATGGAAGCAGCTTTATGGTTGGGATGACTGGTGTCCCCAATGATCCTCCAGGCCTTCTTTACGCACCTGCTGCTGTAAATGTCCTCAGTGGAGGGAAGTTCACATCCACAGATGCGCCGGGCTGTCCGTACCACTCTCTGCAGTGCCCAGCAATCAAGGTTGGTACACCTCCTGTACCAGGTGGTGATACAGCCAGTCAGGATGCTTTCAATGGTGCCCCTGTAGAAGGTCTTGAGGACTTGGGGGCTCACGCCGAATTTCTTCAGTTTCATGAGGTGGAAGGGACGCTGTTGTGCTTTTTTTGCTGCACAACCAGTGCATACAGTCCAAGTGAAGTGTAAACTGAGGAACTTGAAACTACTCACTCTCTCAAATGCAGTCCCATTGATGTAGATCAGGAGAAGCCTGTCTCTGTTCCTCCTGTAACCATGATGAGCTCTTTTGTTTTTTGGACAGTGAGGGAGGGGCTGTTATCTCATCACCACTGTGTCAGGGTGTTAACCTCTCCTCTGTAGGCTGTCTCAACACTGCTAGAAATAAAGGCCAATCAACATAGTTCTATCTGCATATCTGATCAGCAGATTGAAGCTATGTGGTAGCACAGTTGTGGGTGTAAAGGGAGTACAGGAAGGGACTCAGGACACAACCCGGGGGGGGGTGGGCAGCTGTGTTGAGGGTCAGAAGGCAGAGGTGAGGGAGCCCATCCTTATCACCCATCGGCAATCCAATAGGAAGTCTAGGATTCAGCTGCAAAAGGTGTGGTGCAGGACACTTGAGTTAATGATGATTCCCCCCCCCCTCCACCCCTCCAGAATCTATACTTGAATAACATGAATGGAGTTTGAAGTTTCAATAACATGTATTGAAGTTTGGTGACAACACTTTGGTAAATGGAAAATCATGTTC
Source organism: Mobula birostris (assembly GCF_030028105.1). Lineage (NCBI taxonomy): Eukaryota > Metazoa > Chordata > Chondrichthyes > Myliobatiformes > Myliobatidae > Mobula > Mobula birostris. Next base: position 82,047,139 of record NC_092370.1, on the reverse strand, counting down.
TCGGTGGGGGGGGGAGGTCGCAAAAATTTGCAGAAGAGATATTGGCAGGGAAGTTGATTGGGAAAAAAAACTCTGAGGTAAATGGAATTCAACATAGAAAATTCTGTGTTTATCCATTTTGGACTTAAACGAGAATTAGATCAATAGAATATGGAATTTTATTTCAAAGGGGTTGGATTAAAAAAAACAGAAGAAATTGTGTTATAGATTATACCTCATTTCTAACAATTGGTTCATTTCTTGGTGCTTCTCAGTGCTCCTCCAACAGGGATTAAAGAGTTTCTTTATGTCCACAGGTTATCAGCATATAGATTAATATACCAAAATGAAGGGTGATCTAAATAGTATTTAAGTGATTAAAGTAGATAACAGCTGGTGGTTGGGAGAAAACATTTCCTCTGATAGGCAGTTGAGATAAGAATATTAAGGTCAGAAATAAGAAATTTATGATGAAATCAAAATGAAATCTCTTTCTACAAAGGATCATACATTCTGGACACACTCCAAAACCCTGCATTTTTAATGTTCATACTGGACTTCCTAGGCAATAACATTTAAGCTTCATTCCTATTTGCCATTGAGAAAGTTCTGAATAGCTACCCTACACTGGAGGAGAAGTTATATCTACCTGCTAAATATTTCCAGAGTGACTGATCCAGCGAAGATGAACCGACAGGGACATATTTCCTGGTAACAATTGTGTACAAATTGTAAGGAAGCTTGGAGGTGATGGAGGTGTCTGCTATCCTTCTCTTTCCAGCAGCTGTTAGTTTTTGAGTTTCAGCTGAAGAAACCTTGGCAAGTTGCTGCTACCAATATCAGCTGGTACCGAGGGGAGTAAATGCCAGCCACCTGATTTCTTCCAACTTGGTTGGCTCCAAGGCAGAAGGAATTAACATAATGGAGGATTCAACCATGTGAAGCCAAAACTTTGGCTCTACTATGCTTGCACAATGGTTAACTCCTATTAATATTGTCATGAACAGATCATTTACAATAAGATGTTAAGTAAGGACAAGTTTAGATAGACTTTTTTGGCATGTTTATAGTGTCAAACCCTGCCACTGGCCCAGTCTGGCAATTGCACTTGGACATAAAAGTCTCCCACCCAGAGTACATTCATTGCTGCTGTTAACATTTTCTCCACGTTCGGAACAAAGCTTAAGGAAAACACATTTATCAGCTGACATATAATAGCATGTGACAATCAAGATCCCCTCGCCCATGTTGTTGGTGCCAGGAGACTTGACAGGGTCCAGCCAGGAACACTTTATCCTAACCGAGGTGCACAGCCACCAAATTTGGCAAATTAGGACATAATCAAAGTTTGTTATGAAAGAGTCAAGGGCAACTGAAAATTTCAAATCCAAGAGATTTTTGATCATCAAATGTTTTAAAGATTACTGAACCATGATGAGTGGGTGGTGATAAAACACAGAATAGCAGAATGAGCTTTGAAATACTCTTAGCTTTCCTAGTTGTAATCAGCAAGCTATTTTTGGAAAGTGTACATTTGGAAAGTGTGTATTTGTCTGCATGGAGATAAGAATAAATTTGGCTTTGATATTCTCCAGTTACATATTCTGCCAGAACTCTCCATTTGAAGTATGGGAAATTCTGCACAAAAGAGGTTTAAAAGGATGAAATTTTAATGAGGAAAACACTTCCTATTAAGTACCCTTACAGCTGGCTATTATTAGCCGGGACTGAAGTGCAAGAACAGTTCTGAACATAGTTAGACAAGCAGCACACTATCAATTGCAGCTAATTGCTTTTATTTAACCTTGCATATTTAGAATCATAATTCATACAGGCTTAGCTTCAGTGTGCATATTAAAAGTATGTCTCTGCTATATTTCAACATTGCTCTTTTAAAATAATGAATGTGATAAAAAAAAACTTTGAAGATGGTTTTTAAAAGTCAGGGTAACACTTTAAAGCATTTTGAAAGGTAAAGTACAAACAGCATTCTGTAAATTTGACATCATTTTGAGTATCTCCAGAAGGACAGTTGAAAATACCTATTAACTTCAATGCCTTTACAATTACTGCAGTTGAGATAGAAACATCTCACTCTAATTATAGAGGTAGAAGCCTTCCCATCAAATAATTCTTGAGAAAGTGAATGAAATGTAAACCATACATAGAAGACAGAATGAATTCATTACAATAGTATACCATGAACATTCTTCCCTAATGCTGGATAAAGTAGTACAAAAGCACTTTATTTACAGAGACAAAAATAGAAAAATGTATTTAAATAACAGTGCAAGACTAATTTTTAGTCTGTAGCCTTCAGTGTTTTGGCTCATATTTGAAGTAGTGTGTATATTTTTGTCTCTGTGCCTAAAGAAAGATAAGCCTGCCTCAGTATTAGTGCAGTACAGATTTGTTAATTGACTTCTGGCATGAGAGGTTTATCGTATGAAAGGAGACTGAATAACACTGGTCTGCACTGAATGGAGTCTGGAAAGAAGTTGGATATTGAGATTTGGATTTTCAATAGGTATTTGATAATGCATCACATCAAAGGTACCTGTACAAATAAGAGCTCAAAGTGGTGAAGGTAGCCAGACTGCAGTAATGACTGCTGGACTGATCACTGCTTGATTCACTACTTTGTTCCATGCACCCGGCCCTCTGCTTCAGTAAAGCAACCAATGTAATTCAATGCCCCACCCACCCTGGACACTCTCTGTTCTTCCTGCTCCCATTGGACAGAAGATACTAATACATGAAAACCATGAACCTGGGCTCAAGGTCATCTTCTATCGCACAGTTATGACTATTGAATGGTCGCCTAGTACAATAAAATGGGCTCATTGACGTCACAACCTGTCAAGGCTAAGTATCTTATTGTCTACTTGCACTACTTTTTTCTGTAACTGTAACACTTTATTCAGCATTCTTTTATTGTTTTACCTCCTACTACCTCAATGCTGGGTGGCAGGAGAGGTACATCTGTACCAAAGGAGCTGTAAGACGTTCCTTCTCTCTGCTACCATGCAAGGTGTAGCAATCAGGGTCACATGAAGCTAGGGGAGCATGTGGTGGATGGTCATATGAGCAACTGGAGCACATCACAAGTCCTGGTTATGCGATCACTGTTGCCAGGCAGACGATCTCTGAAGAGTATTGATAATGGCAAGGTTTACCCATCATGTTAAGAAACTGCCCAGAAAAAGGTAATGGCAAACCACTTCTGTAGAAAAATTTGCCAAGAACAATCACGGCCATGGAAAGACCTTGATCACCCAAGTCATATGACATGACATATAATGAGTGAACGAACCTCAGTGGAATGTTGTAATGAAATGATCTGCATGGACAGCATGCAAAAAGAAAATGTTCAATGTACCTCAGTACGTTAAAATTATCAGTGACCACAGCATTGTTGAATCCTTCAAGGCTATCTACTCAAAGGTAGGACCTCACAAGTGATCTGTCAACTCCCATCTTAAAAGGAACAAAAATGTTTACAGATCATGGCCTGCCCTGATGTTCACCTTTGAACTGATTCTTGGCTTTTCTTGCAAGGAGAACCAGAACTGGTTTGATGAGAATGATCAGGAGATGAAGGGTTGATTATGTACACACATTAACCATTCTTGGATTGAAAGAAACAAATTGATAGGCAGCTGAAGACAGATGTTCAACAAAACAACCTGGGCTGGCAAGAATTGAAAGGCCTGCAAATTGTGAATATGGTGAGTATGTTTCCATTACAGGAGAAATTAGAATCCAAAAATACAGCTCCCAATGAAGGGACATTTAAAATTGAGGGAAAATTTCTTCAGGAGGTGAATTCTGTAGAATTTATTTCTACAGAAGGCTTTAGAGGCCAAGTCACTGACATATCTAAGGCAGAGATTATTATGTTCTTGATTGGTTAGGGAGTTAAAGGTTACAGGGAGAAGACAAGAGAACAGTGTTGAACAGGACTTAATGGGCCAAATGTCTAACTTTACTCCAACAGTATTTCTTATGGGTTCATGGTGTTAAGTCTGCAGGTAAATCAGATCTCCAATACCCAAGGCTTAACCACACTGAGAGTCAGAAAGTGCAATAACTTCATCAAAAACAGTGAGGTAATGTTGTTTACCAGTATTGCACTTCCTCTGCAGCTGTTATACTTTATTCTGCATTCTGTTATTGTTTTACCTCAAAGCACTGATGTAATGATTTGATCTTTATAGCTGTATGCAAGATAAGCTTTTCACTATGTCTCAGTACATGTGAATAATAAACTAATTCCAATTTCAATCTTCAGCAGCTGCAAGGGACACTTCAATGACTTTTACAACATCAACTCTGTCCATCCCACAGCCAGGACCTAGGCCAGTCTTGCTGCCACACATGGCTGACAAGAAACTGAGAAGCCCAATTTCAACCTCAGCAAAAACAAGATCATGAGAGCAGATGTCATCAGCGGAGACTTAAACATTAACAGTAAAGAATTTGAATTACAAATTCATGGCCTCAGTGCCCACATTCACAAGACATGCATATTGTGGAAAGTTAAGCAACACACATCAAAGTTGCTGGTGAACGCAGCAGGCCAGGCAGCATCTCTAGGAGGAGGTACAGTCGATGTTTCAGGCCAAGACGAAGGGTCTCGGTCTGAAACATCGACTGTACCTCCTCCTAGAGATGCTGCCTGGCCTGCTGCGTTCACCAGCAACTTTGATGTGTGTTGCTTGAATTTCCAGCATCTGCAGAATTCCTGTTGTATTGTGGAAAGTTATTGCTTTTGATTAATGGGTGGAGATCTAAGAACATGATTATTCTGTACTTCGCTTTCACTTCAGTTATAGAGAGGATAGCAACATCTACTGTTACAGGAATTAAATAAATCAATGAAAATTATGAAGTTATGCAGAATTAGCTGGAATGAGCAGGCCTCCTAGATTAATGATTAGTTTCACATTCTAATAAACTTGGAGCATATATCAAATCATAAACATTTATGATTTGAACAAATGCATTTAATGCATTTGTTTCTGTATCAAATCAAATACCTTTTCTGCCAGGTAAAAATTTTGTTCCACAAAACTATTTCCTTTGGAAATTAAATACTGAAGTGACAGCATAGCTCTAATAGACGACAGCAAACAAAACCATATGCAAAAGCAAGCACTAATGACTTCTGTGTCTAGTGAAACCATTCTCACACTTCAGGACTTCACACTTCACTGACTTTATTGATTTCACATTCATTTTGCACCATTTATGTGATTAGCTCAGGAACAAAACATGTGGCTTAATTATGAATTACATGTAAAGGCTTTAAACTAACTAGCACTGGCACTAAAATCAATTTGGAAATCAATTTTTAGCCTCTTTACAAAGCAGATTTCACCAGCCAACGGTGTCATAATTGCAGCAATTTTTTAAACCTCCATGCCAAATTCAATTACTACAGGAAATACTTCAGTGCTTTACATCTGTTCCACAATACAGTAATTATTAGTGGGATAAGTTTATTTTTTTCCCTGGAAAAGCAATCATTCTGTTTATACTACTTTGTACTCAGATTACTGCAAATTATACAACTGCTTCCATAATGATTAGTCAATGCTTACTTATAATTATCCAATATTAGGAACAGACCAGACCTTCTAACTATTCAGTGAGCAACATTTTGATGAAAGGTCAACAGCCCATTCTGTTACCTGTTCTGTTTTTGGCGGATGTTGTTTCACCAACTTTACATTCTTGGTTGGTTATTTCACTGATATTTCAGGGAATGATTTTGGACAGTGTGTTTGCTTTAAAAAGCTGTTTATTTCAATTTTAAATTCAATCAAAACTTACTTACAGTAGATCATATGCAGGTGGTCACTCTAAAAGTACAGGCAACAGACAGCTAGGAGACCACTAAGAATTGCAGAAGGAGTAAGCAGGGACTGTAAATTCCCTTGTGATCATTCCCCTCAGTTTTGTTACCCACCTGGAATATTTTACTTTCATTTATTGCCACTATACAGGTCTATGGCATCTTTTGGGGCCTTCATTTCTAACAAAATAACTTAATGGAATAAACTAATTGACTGGAATCACTAGCTTTGGAACCTGATATCTGGAATCTAGAGTTCATAATCAGATAACACCTATTGGTCCACTCATCTTAAACGTATGCATGCCTTGTCAATAACTTCTGAATCTTGTGCACATTTATCACGCATGAGCCTATCAACTCAAGTAAAAAAAATATGAATTCAAGATCATTGTATTTTTTAAGAAATGATGTATTGTCCATCAAATAAAATATGTAAACAAAGAACTAGAACCAGGAGAAACTGCAGATACTGGAAATCTTGAGCAACACATACAAAATGCGAGAAGAACTCAGCAAGTCAACGTTACAGGCCAAGATCTTCATCAGGTCTTGGCCCACAGATTTATAAGCCCACAGAAATAGATACAAAAATATCCAACAGTACTACTGGCTAAACAATTGTTCTCCTTGTGCTCTGTCCAATAATATTATGCCACAGTTTGCAAAACTATTTTGTGTCTAACGTGATTGCTCTACAGCAATTTAGGATGCTTTGGGACCATGGAAAATTAAGAATAAATTCAAATTTCCTTCCACACACTTAGATGTAATAATTAAGAAGCAGCAAATGTTTGCACAGCATTTTCGAAGTATATTAATGATGTACAATAAATTGAACTGTTCATTTTTAAACATTGTGAGAATTGTAGTGTATAGAATATAATTTATCAGTAACTAGATAATGACATCATACCATCCTGAATCTCCCAGGAAACCATGCCACTATTCTAATGGATCTTAAAAATAATTTTAAAAACTTGGCTCACAATCTGCTAATAACTTCCCAAAAACAAACACCACATATCGCAACAGAAAATCCTTGACTCCACATTAAAAAATGAGAGTAAAAAGAAAAACAAAATATGAGCAAAAACAACAACTGTAGCAGGACAGGGATGGGAGTAGAACCAAGCGAGTGAGTTCAACTCACAAGATGATCACTGCATCATTCTGACATAAAATTATTTCCGGAACACAAATACAGCAAAAACTACTCAAATTCATATTCCTGGATATCCCAAGATGGAAATGGGGCTTGGATTGATATGAACAAAACACAGGAAACTGGGCCTAGCTGGGTTCACAACATGGTCTATGATTCTTTGAGGAACTAATTTTGGTTTCTTCTTTCTCAAAATAAACAAACTAAACATCACAAATTATAATGGAGAAGAAGTAAACCACGTTTGTTACTAAATGCATTAAATCAGAATCAGAATCAGGTTTATTGCCAGTGAAATAGACATGAAATTTGTTATTTTGTGGCAGCAGCATAGTGTAGGCATAACAAATTACCAAAAGTTAAAATAATAGTTAAATAAATAATGTGAAAGAGGAAGAGAGAGGTAGTGCTCATGATTTCATGGGCTGTTCAGAAAACTGATGGCAGAGAGGAAGAAACTGTTGCTAAAACACTGAGTATGAGTTTTCAGTTAGAATGCTCTCCACTGTACATTTGTAGAAATTTGCTAGAGTCTTTGGGGACACACCAAATTTCCCCAACTCCTAATGAAATATAGCCACTGTTGTACCTTCTTTGTAATTGCATCAATATGTTGGGCCCAGGACAGATCTTCAGAGATGTTGACGTACAGGAACTTGAAACTGCTCACCCTTTCCACTGCTGACTCCTCAATGAAGTCTGGTGACTCTTCTGCCAAATTCCCCTTCCTGAAGTTTACAATCAATTCCATGGTCTTGCTAATGTTGAGTGCCAGGTGACTGCAACACTACTCAATCAACTGATCTCTTTCACTCCTATGTGCCTCCTCATCACCTTCTCAGATTATGCCAACAATAGTACTGTCATTGGTGAATTTATAGATGATGTTTGAGCTGCGCCTAGCCACACAGTCATAAATATAGAGGAAATTGAGTAGTGGGCAAAGCATGCTTGCTTCAGATGCACCTGTGTTGATTGTCAGCGGGAAGGAGATGTTATATCCAATCCATACTGACTGTGTTTTCCTGATGAGAAAGTCAAGAACCCACTTGTAGGGGGAGACATAGAGGCCCAGCTTTCAAAGCTTGTTATTTAGTATTGAGTTATGACAGTGTAGAGTGCCAGGCTGTAATTGATAACTAACAGCCTGTCATAGATTAATCCAGCTGTCCAGGTGATCCAAAGCCCATTGGAGAGCCAGCAAGATAGTGTCCACTGTAAACCCGTTGTGTTGGTAGGCAAATGACAGTGCATTCAGTCCTTCGTTCAGGCACGACCAACCTCTTCATGCAGCTTACCACAGATCTTCCTCACTACTCACCTGGTATGTTCACTAATTGTCAGGAGATTTGTTTGTTCCCTTCCTGAGACAGTGAAAGCTCAAGTTCCACAACATTTAACTTCTCTGCTGAACATTGAAACTTGGTACAGATGGCAGTGTCATTGGGCCCCAAATGCAATTTTGCCTCAGCAAGAAACAAAATGAGACTCTACCTGAAAACCAAATGAAGAGACTACTTCTTTTATTCAGACATGCATAAGTGTTTCACACAGGTCCATTTATAGCCCAATTCTAATTGCTGTCGACATACGGACAATGAGTCAGCATCTTGAATCACTGTGCTTGGTGTCTAAGACAAGGAGATGTCTGGACAGAATAGATGGAGGGTGTTTTTCCCCTTAGTAGTAGAGTATTAGTGATCATAAGTATAAAATAAAGTGAAAGCGAATTAAAATTGACATGAAGAATACATGTTTACACTTATTTGGAAGGTACTACCTGAAGATCAGGTCTTCGAGGAAGAAATGTGTACACATTGCAAGACCACTGAGAATGGACCAGAGAGTGTAACTATAAGTTCCTCTGATATGGACCTAGGAATAGTTCTATGGGCCAATTGAATTCCATTAGTGTTATGCTCAATTTATAATTCTACAAATACATTGAAGGTGGAGCGTGGCAGACATTTAAACTACAAACAAACAAAAGAACAAAGGGAGGGCATGGGAAATTGAACTCAAGGCCAACACTGGACAAGTCATGATACAACTAAACTGTGAAGCAGGCTTGAAGGCCTGATTAGTTCATTCCTACTTTTTCATGTTCTCAAAATAAGTATGGGCCATTACCAATATATGCCTATGGAGGAGAAGCAATGCTCATATATAATTCTCCACATTTAGATGACTATCTCTTCTCTCAAAAATGGCTTACTCTCTCAGCCACACGGACAAATATTAATAAGGTGCCTTTGCATGCTGTGCACTGTCTAATGGAAGCCAGTCAGAAAACCATGCTTACTTAACCATGAAATACCAGAATGTGTCATAAAACATATTATAAACCACTATGAGAAATGGAAACTTTGACAGTTACAAAAATAAAAGACATATTGGCAATTTCATTTAAAATTCAAGTACTTAAAAATATTAACACTGTATTAGTGCAGCTGTATAAGCACCAATTTACCCATTTCATTGCTCCTTTGGTTTTATTACACCACTAATATAGTTTTCCCACTAGGGGAAGTGACCCAAATACTTACTTGGACATTTCTGCCAAACATATAAATATAAATACAAACGTTTGTATATAGACTAGCATTATAAGATAAGGAAACAATAATGTACACTTGTACATTACTGTACAACACTTACAATGCAACAAGGTGCACTTGTTGCTTGCTGACTACAACAACCAAAGATTGCCTGAGCTATTTTCAGTAATATTTGCTGCCAATTCCAATTGAACATGCACTGTAATTTATTCTTTTATGAAAATGGCCTGCATACAGACATCAATTAAGATTGACCAAAATGAAGTAATGTTGGTTGAAAATTATAGACAATTTTGTTTTTAAGTTAATGTGGTTGAAAATATTTTCCCGTAGCCTGAATCAATAATTGTTATGACCATCATAAAGTACAGTGGTGCTAAGAAGTTTGTGAACCCTGTAGAATTTTCTCTATTTCTGGGTAAATATGACCTAAAATGTGATCAGATCTTCATGAGTCATAAAACTAGATGAAGTGAACCCAATTAAATAACACAAAAAATATTATACTTGTTCATTTATTTATTGAGAAAAATGATCCAATATTACATGTATTTGTTGGAAAAAGTAGGTGAACCTCTGGAGTAATGCCTTCTACAAAAGCTATTTGGAGTCAGGTGTTCCAATCAATGCGATAAGATTGGAGGTGTGGGTTGTAGAAGTGCCCTGCCCTATAAAAAAAAAGGGACACACGAAGTCAGGTTACTGACAGAGCCTGCTCTTCTCAAGAAAGGTCTGTTTATGTGCACCATGCCTCGATCAAAACAACTTCCAGAAGACCTTAGAAGAAGAATTCAGAGATGCACAAATTTGGAAAAGGCTACAAAAGCATTTCTAAAGACCTGAGTGCTCTTCAGTCCACAGTAAGAGAAATTATCTACAAATGGAGGAAACTCAATACTGTTGCTACTCTCCCTAGGAGTGGGCATCCTGCAAAGACCACACTAGCAGCACAACGTGCAAATGCTGAAGGAGGTAAAAAAGAACCCAAGAGTAACAACAAAAGACCAGCAGGAATCTCTACAACTTGTTAAAGTCTGTGTTGATGTGTTCACTTTAAGAAAAACACTGAACAAAAATGGTGTTCATGGAAGGACACCACAGAGGAAACCACTGCTATCAAAAAAAAATTACTGCATGTCTCTAGTTTCCAAAGATCACCTGGATATTCTACAACACCTCTGGGACCATGTTCTATGGACAGCTGAGACAAAAGTTGAACTTCTTCATAGCAATGCACATTGCTTTAGGTGGAGGAAAAAGGGCACTGCACACTAATACCCAAAACCTCACCCTAACTGTGAAGTATGGTGGAAGTAGCATCATGGTTTGGGGTGCTTTGCTGCCTCAGGGCCTGGACAGTTTGTAATCGTTGAGGGAACAATGAATTCAAAATTATATCAAAATATTTTTTTTACAGGAGAATGTCAGGGTAGCAGTCCGTCTCCTGAAGCTTAACAAAAGGTGGATAATGCAACAAAACAATGACCCGAAAGACAAGTAAATCAACAACAAAATGGTTTAAAAAGAAAAAAAAATCATGTTTTGGAATGGCCAAGTCAAAGTCCTGACCATAATCCTACAGAAATTTTGTGGAAGGACCTGAAGCAAGCAGTTCATGAAAGGAAGCCCACCAACATCCCAGAGCTGAAGCAATTTTGTAAGGAGGAATGGCCTAAAATTCCTCCAAGCCGATATGCAGGACTGATCAACAGTTACCAAAAATGTTTGGTTGAAGTTATTGCTGTACAAGGGGTCACAGCAGTTACTGAAAGCAAAGCTTCACATACTTTTTCCAACAAATAGGTGTAATATTGGATCATTTTTCTCAATAAATAAATGAACAAATATAATATGTTTTGTGTTATTTATTCAGTTGGGTTCTCTTTATCTAGTTTTAGGACTTATGTGAAGATCTGATCACAGTTTAGGTAATATTTATACAGAAATAGAGTAAATTCTACAGGATTCACAAACTTTCTAGCACAACTATATGTCTTACCACTTCTAAAGCTGATTGTTTCATTTACTAAGTGAAAATCAAACCAAAATACCTGTTGCAGTTTTGGTTTTGACAGGACTACTGGCATATTCCGATGCTTGATTTGACTGCTGCATTAGCAAAGGTGTGCTGCCAACAGATAACTCATCTTCTTTCTTCCTTGATGATGGCATGACTAACTGAACAGCTCCTGCAGACTGCTGTAAAGAGAAAAATAAAACATCCAGCATTAGAATTAATTCACCCCAGTCCAACTATAGCATAGCTAAAAGGCAGAGATACCTTCTCTCTGTCCCTAACATGTGCCTTAGTCATAAGCCACAAGAAGAATCATCTGATAAGTCAGGATACACTTTCCTTCTCAGTTACCTTATGGCCTCCCTATTTAATATGACACACTTAATGCAATTATTGGTCTATTTTGCATTATAGGGTTCATATCTATATGTAAATGAGTTGAACATTGTCCAAACTTATTTTAAACTGGATCTTTGCAATTGACATTCAGAAAAAAGTTTCATTCCATAATTCTGGACCAGTTTCAATCGTACAATACAGACAGGAAAATGTTTAGCCTCTTTCAGTTCTAATGCAGTCTTAATCTTCTGTGCTACACACTCTCAAATCCATTAAAGTACTTGTAAAGTTTACTTCCTTTTCAAAGTATTTGTTCATGCGCTTTAATACTATTTTTTGTGGTTTAATATTTGTTCTTCAAAAACCCCACTGAACTTTTTATTACGCTAAAGATGCAAAATAAATACAAGATGGTATCTCTTTTAAAATGATTTCTCACTATGTTTTGATGAAATGTGTAATCCTTTTAATTATGGAGAGCAACAAAGACAATGGTCTCATGGAACTAATTCTGGTAGATATCAAGGCGTCAGATAGTCTGGGTATGTGCTTTGGAAAACAATACAAAGAAATATTTCCCCTTATATAACTTAACACTTCATTAAAATGTTTCACACAATGAAATAGAGTGACAATTTTGTGGTAACAATGTCCTACAAACATAAGTAAAATGGTTAGCCATAATTTCTTTCTTTCATCTTAGTAGTGGACAGGAAAATGCTGGCCAGCACATCTCAGATTCTCCTTCTCTCTTCGAAAACGTCCCATTACATTGTCAAACAATCCCATTGCATTATCCATTCTACTACCTCACAAAATTAACTGAATTTTTTTGAAGAAGTAAGCAAGAGGATTGACAAGGGCAGGGTGGTAGATGTTCTCTACATGGACTAAAACTAAGATTTTGACTTGGTCATGCGTGGTAGACAAGTCCGGAAGGTCAGGTCACATGGGATCAGAGTTGAACTAGCAATCTGGGTACAAAATTGGTTTGGTAGAATGAGTCAGATTGTGATAGTGAAGGGCTGTTTTTCAGATTGGAGTCCTGTGACCAGTGGTGTGCCACAGTAATTGTTTCTGGGTTTCCAGCTATTTGCTATAACGATTCAGATGAGCATGAAGGTGGCATGATTAATATGTTTGCAGATGACACCAAAATTGGTGGTATGATAAATAGTGATTTAAGATCAGAAGACCATAAGATATAGGGTAGAATTGGGCCATTGGGCCCATTGAGTCTGCTCTGCCATTTCATCATGGCTGATCCATTTTCCCTCTCAGCTCTGATCTCCTGCCTTCTCCCCGTACCCTTCATGCCCTGATTAATCAACAATCTATCAACCTCTGCCTTAAATATACCCAATGACTTGGGCCCCCCACAGCTGCCTGTGGCAATGAATTCCACAGGTTCCCCAACCTCTAGCTAAAGAAATCCCTCCTCATCTCCATTCTAAAAGGACACTCCTTTATTCTGAGGATGTGTCCCCTGGTCTTAGACTCCCCCACCATAGGAAACGTCCTCTTCAAATCCACTCTACTAAGGCCTTTCAACATTCGATAGGTATCAACGAGGTCATCCCTCATTCTTCTGAATTCCAGTGTGTAGAAACTCAGAGCCATCAAATATGCCTCATATGACAAGCCTTTCAATCCTGGAATCATTTTTGTGAACCTTATTTCAACTCTCTCTAATATCAGTACACCCTGTCTTAAATAAGGGGTCCAAATCTGCTCACAATACTCAAGTGAGGCCTCACCAGTGCTATAATACAGTCTCAACATCACATCCTCGCTTTTACAGTGTATTCTAGTCCTCTTGAAATGAATGCAAACATCACATTTGCCTTCCTCACCACAGACTCAACCTGCAAATTAACCTTTAGAGAATCCTGCATGAGGACTCCCAAGTCCCTTTGCGCCTTAGAAAATAGTCAACCCTTTCATTTCTTCTGCAAAGAACATGACTATACGCTTCTTAACACCATATTCCATCTGTACATCTTTGCCCATTCCCCTATTCTGTAGCCTTTCTACTTCCTCAAATCCACCTGCCTCTCTACCTATCTTCATATCGTCTGCAAACTTTGCAACAACGCCATCAATTCCATCATCCAAATCACTGACAGATAACATGAAAAGAATTGTTCCCAACGCAGACCCCTGTAGAACAACACTAATCACTGGCACCCAACCAGAAAAGGCATCCTTTATTTACACTCTTTGCTTCACCATAGACTCAATCTGCAAATTAACCTACAGGGAATCCTACACAAGGACGCTGAAATACCTTTGCACCTCAGTTTTTTGTACTTTCTCTCCACTTAAAAAATAGTCAACCCTTTCATCTCTACTACCAAAGTGTATGACCCCATACACATCGCAACACTGTATTTTATCTGCCACTCCTTTGCCCATTCTCCTGATCTGACTAAGTCCTTCTGTAACCTCTCTACTTCCTTAAGACTACCTGCCCCTCCACCTGTCTTCGTATCATCCACAAACCTGGCTAGAAATCCATCAATTATGTCATCAAAGTTATTGACATATAATAAAAAGAAGACTCCTGTGGAACACCACTAAGTCACTAGCAGCCAGATAGAAAAGGCTCCCTGTATTCTCACTTTTTGCCTGCCAATCAGCCAGTGCTTTATCCATACTAGCATCTTTCCTCCAATAGCATGGACTCTTAACTTGTTAAGCAGCCTCATGTGTTGCACCTTTTCAATGGCCTTCTGAAAATCTAAGTACACAACATCCAGCGATTCTTCTTTGTCTATCCTGCTTGTTATTTCTTCAAAGGATCCAACAGATTTTTCAAGTAAGATATTCCCTGAAGTAAACCATGCTGACCATGGCCTATTTTATCATGTGCCTCCAAGTAACCCGAAACCACAACCTTAATAATCAACTCCAACATCTTCCCAACTACTGAGGTCAGACGACCTCGCCTATAATTTCCTTTCTTGTGCCCCCTCCCTTCTTGAAGAATAGAGTGACATTTGCAATTTTCCATTCCTCCAGAACCATGCCAGAATCAATTTAATCTTGAAAGATCATTAATAATGCCTCAACAATCTCTTCAGCCACCTCTTTCAGAACACTGGGGTGTACACCATCTGGTCCAAGTGACTTATCTAATTTCAGGCCTTTCAGTTTCCCAAGCACCTTCTCCCTAGTAATGGCAACTTCACACACCTTTGCTCCCTGACACTCTTGAACTCCCAGCATACTGCTAGTGTCTTCCACATTGGAGACCAACACAAACTACAGACCGGTGGCATTGACCTCCCACATCATGAAGACCCTGGAGAGACTTGTTCTGGAGCTGCTCCGGCCTATGGTCAGGCCACACTTAGATCCCCTCCAGTTCGCCTACCAGCCCCGACTAGGAGTTGAGGATACCATCATCTACCTGCTGAACCGTGTCTACGCCCACCTGGACAAGCCAGCGAGCACTGTGAGGGTCATGTTTTTTAATTTCTCCAGTGCGTTCAACACCATCCGCCCTGCTCTGCATGGGGAGAAGCTGACAGCGATGCAGGTGGATGCTTCCCTGGTGTCATGGATTCTTGATTACCTGACTGGCAGACCACAGTACGTGTGCTTGCAACACTGTGTGTCCGACAGAGTGATCAGCAGCACTGGGGCTCCACAGTGAACTCCCTTGTCTCCCTTTCTCTTCACCATTTACACCTCGGACTTCAACTACTGCACAGAGTCTTGTCATCTTCAGAAGTTTTCTGATGACTCTGCCATAGTGGATGCATCAGCAAGGGAGATGAGGCTGACTACAGGGCTACGGTAGGAAACCTTGTCACATGGTGTGAGCAGAATTATCTGCAGCTTAATGTGAAAAAGACTAAGGAGCTGGTGGTAGACCTGAGGAGAGCTAAGGTACCGGGGACCCCTGTTTCCATCTAGGGGGTCACTGTGGACATGGTGGAGGATTACAAGTACCTGGGGATACGAATTGACAATAAACTGGACTGGTCAAAGAACACTGAGGCTGTCTACAAGAAGGGTCAGAGCCGTCTCTATTTCCTGAGGAGACTGAGGTCCTTTAACATCTGCCGGACGATGCTGAGGATGTTCTACGAGTCTGTGGTGGCCAGTGCGATCATGTTTGCTGTTGTGTGCTGGGGCAGCAGGCTGAGGGTAGCAGACACCAACAGAATCAACAAACTCATTCGTAAGGCCAGTGATGTTCTGGGGATGGAACTGGACTCTCTCACGGTGGTGTCTGAAAAGAGGATGCTGTCCAAGTTGCATGCCATCTTGGACAATGTCTCCCATCCACTACATAATGTACTGGTTGGGCACAGGAGTACATTCAGCCAGAGACTCATTCCACCAAGATGCAGCATTGAGTGTCATAGGAAGTCATTCCTGCCTGTGGCCATCAAACTTTACAACTCCTTCCTTGGAGGGTCAGACACTCTGAGCCAATAGGCTGGTCCTGGACTTATTTCCTGGCATAATTTACATATTACTATTTAACTATTTATGGTTTTATTACTATTTAATTATTTATGGTGCAACTGTAATGAAAACCAATTTCCCCCGGGATCAATAAAGTATGATTATGACTAAACTGCTTTTTCAGTTCATCCACCTTTTCCTTCACCCCCATCACTACCTCACCAGCATCATTTTCCAATGGTCCAATATCTACTCTCGCCTCTCTTTTATACTTTATGTATCTGAAGAAACTTGTGCTATCTTCTTTAATATTATTCCCTAACTTACCTCCGTATTCCATCTTTTCCTTCTTAATAACTTTTTCAGTTGCCCTCTGTTTTTAAAGGCTTCCCAATCCTCTAATATCCCACTAATTTTTGCTCTATTATATGCTCTTCCTTTGTTGGGTTTGACTTCTCTTGTCACCCACAGGTGCATCATCCTGCCTTTGGAATACTTCATCCTTTTTAGGATGTATATATCCTGCACCTTTTGAATAGCTCACAAAAATTCCTGCCATTGTTGCTTTGCCATCATCCCTAGCAGTGTTCTTTTCCAATCAATTTTGGCCGGCTCCTCTCTCATGTCTCTGTTAAGTCCCTTTATTCCACTGTAATACTACTTTAGCATCTTCTCAAATTGTAAGCTTAATTCTATCATATTATCATTACAAGCCCCTCGGGGTTTTTTTTACCTTAAGCTCTTTAATCAATTCTGGTTCATTGCACAACACCCAATCCAGAATTGCATTTGTCCCATGAGTTCAACCACAAGCTGCTCTAAGAGGCCATATCACAGGCATTACAGAAACTCCCCCTCTTGGTATCCAGTGCCAAGCTGATTTTCCCAATCTACCTGCATATTGAAATCCTCCATGACAATCGTAACATCGCCCTTTTGGCATGCATTTTCTACCTCATATTGTAATTTGTAGACCACATCTTTACTCCTGTTTGGGGGCCTGTATAAATCTCCCAGCAGGGTCTTTATACAAGCAACACACACAAAATGCCAGAGGAACTCAGCATGCCAGGCTACATCTGTGGAAAAGAGTAAACAGTCGATGTTTTGGTTGAGACCCTTCATTGGAACTGGGGAAGAAAGATGAGAAGTCAGAGTAAGAAGGTGGGGGAGGGGTTAAAGAAGTACAAGGTGCTAGATGATAGGTCAAACTGGGATCAGGGATGGGGTGAAGTAAAGAGCCGGAAGTCGATTGGTGAAAGAGATAAAAGGACTGGAAAAGAGGGAATCTGATAGGAGAGGACAAAAGGCCTTGGAAGAAAGGGAAGGGGAAGAGCACCAAAAGAATGTGATGGGCAGGTGAAGGACGATAAGGAGAGAGGGGGAAATAGGAATGCAAAGTAGTGAAGGGGGGGGGGTGAGGCCAATACCAGAAGTTCATGCCATCAGGTTGGAAGCTACCCATACAGAATATAAGGTGTTGCTCCTCCACCCTAAGTGTAGCCTCATCACAACAGTGGAGGAGCCATGGACTGACATGTCAGAATGGGAATGAGAATTAAAATGGGTGGCCACTGAGAGATCCTACTTTTTCTGGTGGACAGAGCATAGGTGCTTGGCGAAGCAGACTCCCAATCTATGTCGGGACTCAATGATAATCAGGAGGCCACACTGGGAGCACTGGATACAGTATATGACACCAAAAGACTCACAGGCGAACAGTTGCCTCACCTGGAAGGACCGTTTGGGGCCCTGAATGGTAGTGAGGGAGGGGGTGTAGGGGCAGGTGTAGCACTTATTCCGCAAGGATAAGTGCCACGAGGGAGATCAGTTGGGAAGAATGAAAGGGCAAGGGAATCCTGTGGGAAGCGATCCCTGCAGAAAGCAGAAAGTAGGAAGGAGGAAAGGATATGCTTAGTGGTAGGATCCCATTGAAGATGGTGGAAGTTGTAGAGAATTATGTGCTGGACACAGAGGCTGGTGGGGTAGTAGGTGAGGACAAGAGTTTCCCTATCCCTGGTGGGGTGCTGGGGGGATGGGGTGAGAGCAGACATGCGTGAAATGGAAGAGATGCGGTTGAGGACAGCTTTGATGGTGGAGGAAAGGAATACCCTTTCTTTGAAGAAGGAGGACGTCTCCTTCATTCTGGAATGGAAAGCCTCCTCCTGAGAGCAGATGCAGCACAGATGGAGGAAATGAGAGAAGGGGATGGCATTTTTACAAGTAACAGGGTGCAAAGAGGTAAAGTCCAGATAGCTGTGAGAGTCCGTGGGTTTATAAAAGACATCAGTGGATCAGCTGTCTCCAGAGATAGAGACAGAGAGATCGAGAAAGGGGAGAGAGGCGTCAGAAATCGACCAGGTAAATTTCAGGTCAGGGTGGAAGCTGGAAGCAAAGATGATAAAGTTGACGACCTCCACATGGATGCAGGAAGCAGCACCAATGTAGTCATTGATGTGGCGTAGGAAAAGTTGGGCAGTAGTAGCAGTGTAGGCTTGGAACACAGACTGTTCCATATAGCTGACAAAAAGGCAGGCATAGCTGGGACCATTGTGAGTGCCCATGGCTACAATCTTGTTTGAAGGAAGTGGAAGGAGCTGAAGGAGAAATTATTGAGAGTGAAGATCAGTTCTGCCAAACACAGAAAAAAATCACTGCCAAGACTCCATCAATCACTTCCCTTGCCTCCCATAACGCTTTATGATACACCTGGTCAGATCCTGATGATTTATTCAACTTTATGCATTTCAAGAACTCTAACACCTCCTCCTTTGTAAAGCTGATATGCTCCTGGATATCACTTGACTCCCCTGGATGCACTACATTCAGTAGCCACTATACTAGGTTCCTCCTGTACCGAATGAAGTGGACACTGAGTGTATGTCCATGGTCGTCTGCAGCTGTAGCCCATCCACTTCAAGGTCTGGCATCTTCTGCATTCACAGATGCTCATCTGCACTCTACTACTGAAGCGCATGGGTACACTTCCCTTCCTATCAGTTTAAACCAGTCTGGCCATTCTCTTCTGACTTCTCTCATTTTTTTCCCCCACAGAACTGCTGCTCACTAGAATATTTTTGTTTTTCGTAAAATGCTCTGCAACATTAGAGACTATTGTGCATGAAAATTCCAGGAGATCAGCAGTTTCTGAGATACTCAAACCACCCTGTCTGACAGCGACAATCATTTCACGGTCAGAATCGCTTAGATCATATTTCTACCCCATTCTGACGTTTGGTCTAGACAACAAGTCTGCATGTTTTTATACATTGAGTTTCTGGCACATGATTGTCTGATTATATATTTGCATTAACGAACATACAAAGTACCCAATATAGTGGCCACTGAGTATAATTTCCATGACCTTCTCCATAGTAAATAGATGTGACAAATATTCACTTAAGATCAAAGCCATTTTCTGCAATTCCACACAAGGATCACCAATTTGTTTTTTAAGGAGACCTAGACGCTCCCAAGCTTGTGTGACACCTAATTGAAGGTCTTTGTTAGTCCACATACACAACATTAACTGGTTCCTCCTTATTTATTCTGTCAGCTGCAAACTCACAAAAGCTCTATATTTATCAAACATGATTTCACTTTTGTACATTTCTGTTGATTCCATCCAATTCTATTACTATTGTCTGTCTATGTTGCACTTACTAATAAAGATTCTAGCATTTTCCCTACCATCATATTAAGTTATGGGTGAAAGCAGAGGAAATGAGACAGCCGGATTCAAGGGCAATGTACCATAAGGCTGGTAAAAAAAAAAAAAAAAACTGCAATTCAGAGACACATTGATTAAGTCATGAGAGGATTCTGGATTTGCAATGAATTAGTCTTCAAAGTGGATGATGACAGAAGAGGAAGCAAGATTGCAACCAGGATGATTCAGGAACAAGCAAAGAAAATGAAGCTCTTATTAGTTGCAGTTTCAGAAGGAGAGGCAAGTCAATTCAAGTTTCTGCTAAGATTGACCACTAATATGATACTTACTTCAAGTTTCATTATCATTCAACCATACATGAATACCCATGAAAACAGACACACAAAACAGCATTCCTCCAGGGCCAAGGTGAAAAACACAGTACCAACAGTCATCCACAGCACATACAAGATAGCAAGTAAACAAACAGTCACACAAAAATATACTTAAAAAACAATTGAAGGGCAGAAGATCAGTGTTCACGCAACACTAGGGTTGCCAACTGTCCCGTATTTGCCGGGACATCCTGTATACTGGGCTATATTGGTTTGTCCCATACGGAACCACCCTTGTCCCATACGGAACCACCCTTGTCCCGTATTTCCCCCAATAAGGTAGAGCATTCCTATGAAACCTTTCGTGCCAAAATGGCGTAAAGCAAAGAAGCAATTGCCATTAATTTATATGGGAAAAATTTTTGAGCGTTCCCAGGCCCAAAAAATAACCTACCAAATCATACCAAATAACACATAAAATCTAAAACAACACTAACATAGAGTAAAAGCAGGAATGATATGATAAATACACAGCCTATATAAAGTAGAAATAATGTATGTATAGTCAGGAAGATTAAGCCAAAACCGATTTGTGGAAAATAAACTGGCACACATGCGCACAGAGGTGCCCGTGCAAGGCTTCATGGTCATGGTAGTCTTTCTTGGGGTAAGCTCAAGTGTCCCGTATTTGACTGCTACTTTTGTCCCTTATTTGGGAGTGAGAAAGTTGGCAACCCTACGCAAAATACACAAAAAGCTGGTGGAACGCAGCAGGTTAGACAGTATCCACAGGAAGAAGCACAGTCGACGTTTTGGGCCGAGACCCTTCGTCAGGACGAACTGAAAGAAAAGATAGTAAGAGATTTGAAAGTGGGGGGGGGGGGGGGGAGAGAGATCCGAAATGGGAGAAGACAGGAGGGGGAGGGATAGAGCTAAGAGCTGGAAAGTTGATTGGCAAAAGGGATACAAGGCTGGAGAAGAGAGAGGATCATGGGAAGGGAGGCCAAGGGAAAAAGAAAGGGGGAGGGGAGCGCCAGAGGAAGATGGAGAGCAGGCAAGGAGTTATTGTGAGAGGGACAGAGAGAGAAAAGAGAGAGAGAGAAAAAAGGAAAAAAATAAAAAATAATAAATAAATAAGGGATGGGGTAAGAACAGGAGGAGGGGCATTAACGGAAGTTAGAGAGATCAATGTTCATGCCATCAGGTTGGAGGCTACCCAGACAGAATATAAGGTGTTGTTCCTCTAACCTGAGTGTGTCTTCATCTTGACAGTAGAGGAGGCCATGGATAGACATGTCAGAATGGGAATGGGACGTGGAATTAAAATGTGTGGCCACTGGGAGATCCTGCTTTCTCTGGCAGTCAGTATTCATTCACATTTTGAATCTTTATCCTATTATTCTGTTGGTTGGGTTCTCTAACTAAAGGCAAAATCAAGTAATGAAGGTAATAAAAGAGAGCGAGAGCTCCTATAAAATAAAGGTATTCAGCTTGTGTTTTCAGGAATAAAGCAGAAACTACAGAAGTCAAGGCTATTCAGAACAGATGCTCTATAAATGTAGATGACCTGTCAAGAAATTATTGAGGCAAATCTATACTATAAGTAAAATATGAAAGATGATAATGCTTGAAGAAATGATTACTTCATGCATCATAGGATAGTTTGAAGCAATTCATGAAAGTAATAATATTTGTAGTCATAAAAAATAGAAGGGAAAAAAGGGAAACATTCACTAAAGTTACAATCCAATTACTTACATGACCCCAGATCATTCTTGTAAACCCAGAAGAAAAGGCACAAATTACCTTTCTGTTATTCTTCACTGAAGTAACGCCAGAAGATTGGGAGGACTTTCAGATTTAGACCATTTATCAACATATCAATCACATTTCACAACTATATAAACTAAAGACCTTGTGATAATTTCTTGCTATTAAGTGGACTTTCCAACAGCTCAGTAACTTTAAATATGGAGATAATTAAGACACACACGCTATGGCAATCTAGGTGCCATCTTCATACGGTAGCAGAAAGAACATGGCCAACATAAAATGTTACTGCAGTAACACAGTAGTCCATGAAACATAAGGTAAAGAAGCAGAAGGAAATTATTCCATCCATCGAGTCTGCTCCACCATTCAATCATAGCAGATTTTTAAATCCCATTCTCCCATCATCTCCCCATAACCCTTAAGCACTTTACCAATCAAGGCCCTATCAAACTCTGCTTTAAACATACCCTTCCCATGTTTATCAACGCACCACAGAAAGCATCCTATCTCAAAGCATATTGGGTTGGTATGACAGCTGCTCTGCACATGACTAATAGAAACTGCAGAGAGTTGTGGACACAGCTCAGCAGATCACGGAAACTGGCCTACTCTCCATGGACTCTGTCTATAATTCTCGCAGACAGCATAATCAAAGATCTCACCCACCCTCAACATCCTCCCTTCTTCCCTCTCCCATTGGGCAGAAGATACAAAAGCCTGAAGCACATACCACCAAGCTCAAGGACAGCTTTTACCTCACTGTAATTAGACTCTTGAATACTCTGTGTGCACTCTATTAGCTCTGTACTTAATAAACTGGCCACTGACTATGTGCTCATGGTATTCTGCTACTATAACCCATCTACCTCAAGGTTCAACATGTTGTGTGTTCAGAGATGCTCCTCTGCACACCACTGTTGCAATCAGTAGTTATTTGAGTTACTGTCACCTTCCTATCAGCTTGAACTAGTCTGGCCATTCTCCTCTGACCCCCTTCAGTAAGAATTTATGATTTATAATTTAAATTTTTAATATTTACTATTGATTTGCAATCCAGGGAGTGGGAAGCACAGAATCAAATATCATTATGATAATTGTACGTTCTAGTATCAATTGTTTGGCGACAATAAAGTATAAAGTAAAGGAAAGGTGTCTTTGCTCATAGAACTGCTGCTCACTGGATGTTTCCCTTTGCCTTTTGCACCATTCTAAGTAAACTCTAGAGACTGTTGTACATGAAAATCCCAGGAGATCAGCATCTCTGACATGCTCAAACCACCTTGACTGGCACCATGGTCAAAGTTACTTGGATCACATTTCTTCCCCACTCTGATGTTTGGTCTGAACAGCAACTGAACCTCTCGACCATGTCTGGATGCCTTCATGCATTGAGTTTCTGCCACATGATTGGCTGATTAGATATTTGCATTAATAAGCAGTTGTACAGATACACCTTAGAAAGAGGTCATTATACTTCTTGTATGGATTCTTGACCTCACAATCTACCTTGTTTTGATCTTGCATTTTTATTGTTTACTTGTACTGCACTTTCTCTGTAGCTGTAACACTTCATTCTGACTTGCAGTTGTCTTACCTCGTCCCACGACAATGCACTGTGGAATAATTTAATCTGTATGAACAGCATATAAGCCAAGCTTTTTGTTGTATCTTGGTACCTGTGACAATAATTCAACAATACCTTTATCAATGATTTGGCTTGCATAGCTCCCATGATGATGTACTTCACAGATTCAATATCCTCTATCTGAAGAAATTCCTCCTCATCTCAGTTGTAAAGGGACACCCTTTATTCAGAGGCTGTGCTCTCAGATACAAGGCTCTTTTATTAATGTGCCCTTTGCACTTCCACTCTATCCAGTATTTGGTAGGTTTCAATGAACTCCCCCTCCTTCTGAAACCCATCAAATGTAGGACCAGAGACATCAAGCGTGCCTTATACATTAAGACATTCGACCCTGGGATAATCTAACTATAATTCAACTCTTTGAACACATCTAAGCTTTTTTGTGGGTTTTCACACGTTAAAAGCTTCATACTTTCAAAGTGACAAACAAGAGAAAATCTGCAGATGCTGGAAATCCAAGCAACACACACAAAATGCTGGAGGAGTTCAGCAGGTCAGGCAGCATCCATGGAAAAAAAGTGCAGTCGATATTTTAGAGTGAGACCCTTCATCAGGACTGGAGAAAAAACGATGAGGAGTCAGAGTAATAAGGAGTTACTCAGGATAACCAGTCTAATATCCATAATAGCATTAATAAGCTGAATAGTGAAATTATGTTGGAAAATTAAGAAAATAATTTTCATTCCGTTTTTTACATTATAAGGCTTTTACTGATACCAAGGGCTTTTACTGATACTCTCAAGCTTTTTTGTTATTCTGAAAAAAACTAAGTAAGTGGCTTTCAATTAATTTTATGGTACAAGCTTATAATTTTTAAATATGAGAACCTATTCTGTAAGATGCCATTGATAAATTAGTGAATACTTTAGATTGATAGGAATATGAGATAGCTAAATTGGGTGGAATCCTCAGTCATTATGGTTTTGTCATTAGCTTCTACATACAACCAAATGTAATGGATTAGATATTGTCCATTGTCACCAACAGTTCTGCACAAATGGCCAACATTAACCCACATAAGTGATGACAAGTTTCAGAACTCCAATGCAAACATAGAAGTCCCAGTCTTCTTGGCTGAACACTGCCAGCATTATCCCAGCTGCACTCTGTTGCTAGAGTCCAGTAGTGAAACAGGATATTATTAAGATTCTCCAACATTTACATTAGGGATTCTGTTCTCTGAACTTGTACCAGGTTAGACCCATTAAGATTTTTAATATTATATATGCTTGACTGAGAATTTTAACTCTTTGAACACATGTAAAAGTTTTATTTTAATTGATTACTTTATTGATATAACACTTTTTATTGAACAAGTTCTTAGAAATTTCTAAATGCCAAATGCATTTAAAAACATTGAGGAGCCACTGAGAAAGCTCGTAATTTGTTCTGTCATCATTCTAAGTTTTCAAAAAACTTCTTACACCCACTCTGATATCCAGATTATGTCACTCAAGGTCTGGTATGATACATGAGATACCGCAGATACTGTAACTTCAACTTACTAAATGGGAAAGTGCAAACAGAGTGTGCAATAACCGTGAGACTTAAAGCAAAATCTTGGTCATGGCCTGCGTAAAATCTTTGTAAGTTGCAGATCTTACATTTGCAAATGAACAAACTCCATTAAGAACAAATTAGCAAAAATCAGCAATAATATTTACAGTGTATGGTTTAGTTTCCAAATGTAATCGATTAAAAATATTTTTGAAAGGCACTGTTTTCTCTCTCACACACACACACTCTCCATTTTAGATCTGGGATTAATTTGTACATACAGTATATATTTCCTAGTAATTAACAAAACATAAAATAGGAGCAAAAATTTCCTTTCTTGTTTCAAAATTCATTGCATTTCCTCAAATTAAGACACTGCCTATTTCAATTTAGGCATACAGAAATCTGAAATGAAATCTTGGAAGAAGCAATGTCTTAATTTGATATTTCTGTCTGTCTAAATGCCTCTTTACTTCCCAGAAAAGTAATCATCAATATTAAATAAAAAAATAAAGATGTGTAAGTGAGCATCTACCGTATCAAAAATGTAACCAATGGGCTTTCATTTTCATATACAATGCCATTTTTATGTCTAATATATTTTAAATCTAAATAAAGCCACAGAGAGGGAAGTTCATAGAAAACTTCAAGTAGAATTACTGGATTCTTCACACATGAACTCAATACCTGTGGTCTATGTTTCACATTCCCCTTCTGAGGCTGGTGAAGAAGCCATACATAGAAGATTGGGTCCACATTGATTGCAATTCCTTGGACTGAGGCCAAAAGAACAGCCCCTGGAAGAAAAGATAGCACAGTTTATTGGAACTATTAATATTACATCAACATTAGTGTCTACTATACTGCTAACACAAAATGATATTTTCTTGTAACATGGCAGTGATAGAACATAGAACAATAGAGCCCATTACAAGCAACTTTGAGAGATCTATGGACTTGGAATGTAGGATCCCTCTGTTGCTCCACACTGTGAAGAATCCTACCACTAACCTTGCACTCTGTCTTCCAGTTCCGCCTTCCAAAGTGTATTACTTCACACTTTTCCAGATTGAACTCTATCTGCCTCTTCACAAACAAGAGAATATCTGCAGATGCTGGAAATCCGAGCAACACACACAAAATGCTGGAAGAACTCAGCAGGCCAGGCAGCCTTCGTGTCATCTGTAAACTTATTAACCCACCTTCCTCATCAAAGTCATTTATAAAAATCAAAAACAGCAAGGATCACTGAACAGAACCCTGCAGATCATCACAGACCTTCAGGCAGAATATACTCCATCTTCCTTCTCTGTGGATTGTCACCTTGTCGTGGTGGAGAAGCTTGTGTGGTCCTGTGATCTCGAGAGCAATCCCCTAGTGAGCTGTGCTCCTGATAGGGTCACCCATGGCGGTAAGGTCGAAGGTGAGGTCCCTGACAAAGAACAATCCAACCAAGACCTCAATGGTGGAACAGGTGGATGAAGTTACTTCGAACTCAACAGCTGTGAGGCAGATGAAGGCTGCAACAAATCCATCAGCTCCAATCGTCATGGTTTCCATGCCACTGGAATCAGTTGGTTGATTTGTGAAGTATCGTGCGCTTTTTGGAGTGCAACATCAAGTACACGTTAAACAAATACATGCACAGGTGTCTTCACTCTGTGGGCCACTTCTTCAGAACGAAGACCATCATCCTCGACCTCCAGGGATTGCCATGACGACTCCGTCTTCTACCACCCTCTGTGGCCAAGCCAATTCCAAATCCATGCAGTCAAGTTTACCTAGAACCTATGCATCCTGACTTACTGAGTAAGCCTACCATGGTGAATTTTGTCAATTGTCTTACTAACATCCATATAAAGCACATCCACTGCTCTACCTTCAACAATCTGTTTTGTCACTTCCTCAAAATAGACAATCAGGCATGTGAGGTATGACTTGCCCTCACAAAGTCACACTGACTATCCATGGTCAGACAATGCATCTCCAATAGTTTACCCACCACTGATGTAAGAGTTACTAGTTTGTAATTCCCAAGATTATTCCTGTTACCTTTCTTGATCCAAGGAATAATGTTTGCCTTCCTGCAGTCTTCTAGTTCTACTTCTGAGGTCAGTGATGATGATAAGATTAGATTATGAGAACACTCAGTCCTCTTTTATTGTCATTTAGAAATGCATACATGCATTAAGAAATGATACAATGTTTCTCCACAGTGATATCACCAAAAACAGGACAAACCAAAGACTAACACTGACAGAACCACATAATTATAACATATAGTTACAGCAGTGCAAAGCAATACCATAATTTGATGAAGAACAAACCATGGGCACGGTAAAAAAAAAGTCTCAAAGTCCCCGAGTCGATCCGCTTCCAAGTCCCCGATAGCAGTGGCAAAAGGGAGAAATTCCCTACCATAAACCTCCAGGCACCGTCAACTTGCCGATGCCTTGGAAGCAGCCAACCACAACTGACACTGAGTCCATCCGTCCGAAAACTTCGAGCCTCCGACCAGCCCCTCTGATACAGCCTCCCGAGTGCCATCCTCTGCCGAACGCCTTCGACCTAGCCCCAGACGCTGAAACAAGCAAAGCCGAGGATTCGGGGCCTTCTGCTCCAGAGATTCCGGTTACCACACAGTAGCAGCGGCAGCAAACCAGGCATTTCAGAAGTTTTCCAGATGTTCCTCCGTACTCTCACGTCCATCTCCATCAAATCAGAATTGCGCACAGTCCCCTACTTGACAGATTACAGATATCATTCACCGGAGAGGCCGCGTGCTGCCGTCGCGCCGCCTTGTTCTCCTCCTGTTCATTGCCAAAGGCGCAGAAATCTCTTCTCTTGCTTCCCACAGTAACTTAGAGTATATACCATCCAGTCATGGGGATTTATCAATCCTACTCAAAAGTTCCAACACACCCTCTTTCTTCAACTCAATTTGTTCCAGAATATTAGCCTGTAATATATACAAATCTCACATCTGACAAAGACCCTTTCACTCTGAACAGTGAAGCAAATAATTTATTAAAGATCTCCACTATTCCCACCCCCTGACTTCTGTTACATTTCCATTTTTATCCCAATCAGACCTATCCTCACTCTTGTCATGCTTACGTATATTTAGAACACCTTGGAGTTTTCCTTAATCCTACTCACCAAGACCATATGTTCCCTTCCAGCTTTCCTAACTCCTTTCTTAACCTCTTTCCTGGCTACCTTATAATTCTCATAAGCCCTGCCTGATATTTGCTAGCTAAATGTTAAGTATGCTTCTTTATTGATGAAGTATTCCACCTTTCTTCTCAACCATGGTTCCTTCACCCTACCATCCTTTCCTTGCTCCCTTGATATTCTGTACTGATGTTGAAAAAAAAGACAGAATTACACAGCTCTGATGAGATATATTAGCTCAAAGTACCCTGGAATTTTCCATCTTAGAACACTGTAATGCTGTGCTGGATAAGTAGGTCAAGGGCAGAATAGCAACATCGTCACCAAAAGTAAAATTCAAGAAGAGCTAGGAAGTAGGCACCAGCCAAACCCTGATTATCAGAGACACACAAAAAAACCTGCTGTGCTGTACATAACTGGGAGTAACAGAGCTTCTCAGCAGTAAATGATTTGTGTGCTATGAATTTAAAAATCTTCAAAACAAATCACTTTTCCAGACCGAAAACTTACAGAGCTCAAATCCCAAACATTATAAGAGGAGGATTAGGCCCCTTGGCCCATCAAGTCTGCTCTGCCATTTCATCATGGCCGATCCAATTTTCCTCTCAGCCCCAATCTCCTTTCTTCTTCACGTATCCCTTCATGCCCTGATCAATCAAGAATCTATCAAACTCTGCCTTAAATATACATAAAGACTTGGCCGCCACACCTGCCTTCGGCAAAGAATTCCACAGATTCACAACTCTCTGGCTAAAGAAATTCCTCCTCATGGAAAATTTGCCCTGTATAACTCACATGTATGCACAAACTGCCTTAATATTTACAAAATCTAAACTGACCATTTCCCCCAAATTTCCATTCAATTAACTTGCCTCCTTTGCAGTTAAAATATGCATAGGTATTATTTCCTGAAATCACATCAGTGAAGAGTACTAAATAAAAATATACAAAAGAGATTTTGCAGATGCTGGAAATCCAAAGGAAAACACAAAAAAAGTGCTGGAGGAACTCAGCAGGTCAGGCAGCACCCAAAGAAAAGAAATGAACAGTCAATGTTTCACGTCGAGATCTTCTTCAGGACTGGTAAAGAAGGAGGACGACGCCAGAATAAAAAGTGTGTTTTGGGGGGGGGGGTGGAGGAGCATAGTTAGAAGGTGATAAGTGAAGTGTGAAGTCAGGTGGGTAGAAAAGGTAAAGGGCTGGACAGGAAGGAATCTGATACTAGAGGAATGTGGCCACCGAAAGGAAGGAGTAGGGGCACCAGGGGAGGTGATAGGCAGTTGAGAAGGGGTAAGAGACCAGTGTGGGGAACAAAAGAAGAAGGGAGGGGCTGCAAATGTTTTTCTAACCAAAAGCAGAAATCGATATTCATGCCATCGGGTTGGAGGCTACCCAGATAAGATATTGCTCCTCCACCCTGATGGTGGTTCTCATCATGGCAGAAGAGAAGGCCATGGACCAACATGTCAGAACGAGAATGGGAATCGGAATTAAAACATCTGGCCACCAGGAAGTTCTGCTTTTGGTAGATGGAGCAGAGGTGCTCGACGAAGCAATCTCCCAATTTACAACAGGTCTCACCAATGCAGAGGAGGCTGCAGCAGGAGCACAATAGATTCACTGCTGAAGTGTTACCTCACCTGGAAGGATTGTTTGGGGCCCTGAACAGAGGTGAGGGAGGAGGTGAGTGTGCAGACCTAGCACTTTGGCCACTTGCAGGGACAAGTGGCAGGAGGGAGATTAGTGGGGGGGGGGGGGAATGAACAGACTAGGGAATCACAAAGGGAGCAATCTTTGTGGGAAATGGAAAGAGAGGGAAGGTAAAGATGTGCTTGGGGTAGGATCCCTTTGGAGATGACAGAGGTTGCAGAGAATGATGTATTGGATGCAGAGGTTCATGGGGTGGCAGGTAAGGACAAGAAGAACTCTATAACTGTTAAGGTGGCAGGAAGATGGGGTGACTGTGGATATTCAGGAAATGGAGGACATGAGGATAGCAAGAATGGTGGAAGAAGGGAAACCCCATTTTTTGAAGAAGGATGACATCTCTAATATCTTGGAAAGGAAAACCTGGCAACAGATTCAGTGGAGACAAAGGAACTGAGAAAAGAGAATAGCATTTCCACAGGAGATAGGGTGGCAAGAGGTACAGTCAAGATAGTCGAGGGAATTAGTAGGTTTCTTAAAGATGTTGGTCAACAGTTTGGAGATAGGGAGATAATGAAAGGGGAGGGAGATGTCAGAAATGGACTAAGTGAATTTAAGGGTAGGGTGGAAACTGGAGGCAAAGTTGATGAAATTGACAAGCTGAGCATGGGTACATGAAGCAACACCAATGCTGTTGTCAATATAATGGAGGAAGAGTTGGAGGGCATTACTGGGGAAGGCTTGGAATATGGACTGTTCTATGTAGCCAACGAAAAGGCAGGTGTAGTTGGGGCCCATGGCTACCCCTTGAGTCTGGAGAAAGTCTGAAATAAAAATCACTGCAGGAACAGACCAAGGCTTGGAGAGTTTTTTTTTGCAGAAAAAGTTTCCACATTGTGATCTGCCTAGTGTTTTCTACATTTAAATGAAGGAATATAGTTTTGATTTGGCAACTTCTCCAAGTCCTGATTGACTTTTGAAAATTTCTGCTGATTTGCATGCATTTTAACATTTAGTATTGAATCTGGCTGAAAATTTGAGCACATTTTGACATTGGGAGAACAGAAGTATGATGTGTACAACTTGGAGCTGTATAGCACAGGAGCAGGCCCCTCGGCCCACCACGTTAACCATATAACAATTACAGCACGGAAACAGGCCATCTCGGCCCTTCTAGTCCATGCCGAACTCTTACTCTCACCTAATCCCACTGACCTGTACTCAGCCCATAACCCTCCATTCCTTTCCTGTCCATATATCTATCCAATTTAACTTTAAATGACAACATCGAACCTGCCTCAACCACTTCTGCTGGAAGCTCGATCCACACAGCTATCACTCTCTGAGTAAAGAAGTTCCCCCTCATGTTACCCCTAAACATTTGCCCTTTAACTCTCAACTCATATCCTCTTGTTTGAATCTCCCCCACTCTCAATGGAAAAAGCCTATCCACGTCAACTCTATCTATCCCCCTCATAATTTTAAACACCTCTATCAAGTCCCCCTCGAACCTTCTACGCTCCAAAGAATAAAGACCTAACTTGTTCAACCTTTCTCTGTAACCTAGGAGATGAAACCCAGGCAAAATCCTAGTAAATCTCCTCTATACTCTCTCAATTTTTTTGACATCTTTCCTATAATTCGGTGACCAGAACTGTACACAATACTCCAAATTTGGCCTTACCAATGCCTTATACAATTTCAACATTACATCCCAACTCCTATACTCAATGCTCTGATTTATAAAGGCCAGCATACCAAAAGCTTTCTTCACCACCCTATCCACATGAGATTCCACCTTCAGGGAACTATGCAACATTATTCCTAGATCCCTCTGTTCTACTGCATTCTTCAATGCCCTATCATTTACCATGTATGTTCTATTTTGATTAGTCCTACCAAAATGTAGCACCTCACATTTATCAGCATTAAACTCCATCTGCCATCTTTCAGCCCACTCTTCTAACTGGCCTAAATCCCTCTGCAAGCTTTGAAAACCTACTTCATTAACCACAACTCCACCTATCTTAGTATCATCTGCATACTTACTAATCCAATTTACTACCCCATCATCCAGATCATTAATATATATGACAAACAACATTGGACCCAGTACAGATCCCTGAGGCACACCACTAGACACCGTCCTCCAATCTGACACACAGTTATCCACCACTACTCTGTGGCGTCTCCCATCCAGCCACTGCTGAATCTATTTTATTACTTCGATATTAATACCTAACGATTGAACCTTCCTAACTAACCTTCCGTGTGGAACCTTGTCAAAGGCCTTACTGAAGTCCATATAGACAACATCCACCGCTTTACCCTCATCAACTTTCCTAGTAACCTCTTCAAAAAATTCAATAAGATTTGTCAAACATGACCTTCCACGCACAAATCCATGTTGACTGTTCCTAATAAAACCCTGTCTATCCAGATAATTATACATACCATCTCTAAGAATACTTTCCATCAATTTACCCACCACTGATGTCAAACTCACAGGCTGATAATTGCTAGGTTTATTCTTAGAACCCTTTTTAAACAATGGAACAACATGAGCAATACGCCAATCCTCCAGCACCATCTCTGTTTTTAATGACATTTGAAATATTTCTGTCAGAGTCCCTGCTATTTCCACACTAACTTCCCTCAAGGTCCTAGGGAATATCCTGTCCGGACCCAGAGACTCATCCACTTTTATATTCCTTAAAAGTGCCAGTACTTCCTCTTCTTTAATCATCATACTTTCCAAAACTACCCTTCTTGTTTCCCTTACCTTACACAATTCAATATCCTTCTCCTTAGTGAATAGCAAAGAAAAAAAATTGTTCAAAATCTCCCCCATCTCTTTTGTCTCTGCACATAGCCGTCCACTCTGATTCTCTAAGGGACCAATTTTATCCCTCACTACCCTTTTGTTATTAGTTTTGCTATTAACCATGACACTAACCATGATGCCAATTTAACTAACTTCATATGCCTAAACGAGGTCTATATCCCACTATCCTGTCTGCACACGCATCTGTCTAAACACGTCTTAAACATTGTTAAGTATCTTCATTTACATTTCCTCTGTCAGCGCATTCTAGGCATCTACCAATCTACTTCTATACATTCTTATTGTAACTTATGGTCATTTTAATGTACTGTATCGCACTGTACCGCTCCTGCAAAACAGCAAATTTCACAAGTCAATGATAATAAATCGGATACTGGTGTAAAACACTTGCCTCAATGATATCCCATATCACTTAATCTTCTGCACCAGCCTCCCATGAGAGACCTTGTCAAATGCTTTAGCAAACTCCACAAAAGCAACATCTACTGCCATACTCTTATCAATCATCAAATTTGTGAGACATGACCTCCACTGCAAAAAACTATTCTGAATATGAATTCCATGTTTTTTTTCACAAATGTGAGTGAATCCTACCCCAAATAAGCATCTCTAATAATTTTCCCATCACTGAGGAGAGGCTCACTGTCATAAAATTGCTGCATTACCCGTGGTGTCATTCGAAAATAACAAGCAACACTGGCTATCCCCCAGTCTTCTGTGATTTCACCTCTGGCTAAAGAAATAGACCACAAGCCCTTAAGACCATAAGACATGGGAGTAGAATTAGGTCGTTTGCCCAATAAGTCGGCTCTGCCATTCCATCATGGTTGATTTATTTTCCATCTCATCCCCATTATCCTGCCTTCTCCCTATAACCTTTGACACCCTAATCAAAAACCTATCAACTTCCAATTTAAATATGCTAAATGACATAACCTCCACACCTGCGTAGCAATGAATTTTACAGATACCCCACCCTCTGACTGAGAAAGGTAAGCCTTGCAGAATCACAGAGAGCTTGGACTGGTATTCAAAGGATAGTGTCTGGCTTGCAACTTAGAGCAGAGATAAAATGTGCTGGACATCTGATGGATGAAATGGAGACCAAATTACATCAGTTGACATAATTTAATAGTGCGTACTTCTTTTGATCAATGTTTCAAAGTTCCTTATGTTTTCTATTTTCACAGACGGTATAACCAATACAACAGTGTAAAAAAGTTACGTTAAATAAAAAAAACAAGAGAAAATCTGCATGTGCTGAAATCCAAACAACACATACAAAATGCTGGAGGAACTCAGCAGGCCAGACAGCATCTATGGAAAAGAGTACAGTTGACGTTTCAAGGCAAGACCCTTTGGCAGGACCCTCCAGCATTTTCTGTGTATTGCTTACATTAAACATATGCATATAAATACCTAAGAAATACATCTAATAAAATGTGTTCATTTAATCACAACTTTAATGGTAAAAAAAAGCAGGCTTTTGACACACATAGTTTAAAGCAGTATATACACAGAATCGCATCTCTGTCAGTAAGAACAATTTCTGTGAATGAATGTAAGAGAGATTGGCTGGGCTTGCCAAACACAACATAGGCTTCTTCACTTCAGCTTATAAGTTTGCAAACAACTTGAGGTACTACCAAGGATTACAGCCAATGCAGTACTTTTGAAGTGCAATACTGGAAACACTGCATCCAATTTGTACACGGCTATGAATCAAAGAAAACAGCAGTGTGATAATGACCAGAAAACTAGTTTTTTTTTGTAAAATTGATTGAGGAATGAATATTAGTTCAGTCACTGGCAAGAATTCGCTTGATTTTCTTGGAATACCATTATGAAATTTCTTGTATCCATGAAACTATGAACACCACCTCATTATTCCTTTTTTTGCACTGTTTATTTTGCAATTTATAGTAATTTTATGTCTTTGCACTATACTGCTGCTGCAAAACAACACATTTCACATCACAAAAGACAATAATAAACCTGATTTTGACTCCTAAGCAGACAAGAGGACATCCCTGTTATCCCATCTTACAGCACAGCTGTCTCTCCTTGTTGCACGGAAGTATCAGACCAGGCTTCTCAAAGCCTCAGAATGGGCCTTAGAATGTACTTGAATTCCAACTCAAGCCAGGACTTTCTACTTTTATTCACTATGCCTTTTATGGTAAAAATCAGACTTCTATCATCCTTTGTTAAATGTCATCAACCTGCCTTAAATGCTCAACTAAATTGTGCTCTCAAATTTCACCCTTAAAACATGTCATATGTCCAATATTATTGCAGTTAAAATCAACATTATAATCTAAGCTGTAGTTTGGTTGGCTTGTAGTTCTCATGTGTTCAGGATTCACTCCAACAACAAAACCTAAGCTAACTTTCCAGCACAGTCCTAAGGGGAAAAAAAAATCTGGTAAATAATCTCAGCAAGTCAATCAGCGTCCATGGAATGAAAAGGATTGCTAACAGTTCAGTTTCTTGTGGCTTTAGTACTAAGGAAGTGTTGCACTGACATGGGTGGCAACCTTCAGACAAGATTTTAAACCTAGATTCGATCTACCACCTGTTGTGCTCATAAAAAATTCCAAGGCACTCTCTGGCTAAACTCCTGCAAGTATCCTGGTAAATATTTATTAATCAACCGGCACCACACAAAGAAAATATTCACTGGTCATCATTACACTGCTGTGTTTAAACACTGCTTGTACAAACTCGCTGCAATTTAACTTCAATTGAAAAGAAAACATTTCATTATTCTGTGATGTCCTGAGACTGAGAAAGCTGTTAAAATCCAAGCTAATCATTTATCCCACTTACTGAGTTACGCATTGGAATGAATTAGGAAAGTAGTGGATATGCATAGTTGCAAAATAAAATATCAAAAAATGCACAGTACTGAGTATTCATAATAAATATCATTAAATTCTGAACAAAAACAGTAACTGAACAAATATGGCTGCTGCTGGACAGCTTTAGTGACCATGATTGAATTCTGACTTCAGGTGCTGATTGAGTGGAACCTGCAGTTGCTCCCTTTAATTTCACCCAGATGCCCTATTGATCCCATGCCAACTAAGATGTCTATCTAAGCTAGTACCAGCAGCAGAAGAATCAGAGTAGTTGATGTACATGTGAGAAAAAATAGGTTATAGGAAAATACATAGGGTAATGGGATTTCCTTGAGAACTGACATTGACTTGTCTTTGGAAAATATTAAAATGATTAATGAAAAAAGAATTAAATAGACAAATAATATGACAAATAATGAACAAGTGCAACACCCTTCAAGGGATGCAAGTTTCATCTGCCAGCATAACAAGATTTGGTTATGTTTGTCTTTTAATTACATAAAATAAATTTATTAGATATCAATCAAGATTATGATGATAGCTTGGCAGTATACACAAGAACTTTGCAAAAAAAAGACAGAATTGAGCAGGTGTTGGGGCAGTTTCACAGTGGCCTGGGTTCAATTTAAAATGTATCCAACTCACACGTTTAACAGTTAGGATTTTAATTAAAATATAAAAAGTGAATTATAACCTCATTTGCGATCTCAAGATATGTACCAAATGTTCTAGAAGTTATACAGAAATGTTGTTCTCCTTGTGCTAGAGTCCAGGCTATTAGCAGTGATTGTTAAGATGACTCATTGCAAATCTGTTGTAAATCACTGAAAAGGAAATATCTCGCTCTGTTTAATTTTAGTTTAAGCACAGCCAGGAAAAAAGTATGCACTGTTACTCAGCACGTTGCCAAAATGGCTCAGTGATCCACATTCCACACAGGCTTAAACAATTAACTATCCCAGGGCACCTCAATCATTTACAGTTACATCCTCTGTATAAAAATGAAAGTTGAAACAGAAATTATATATCTCAATTGGAAGGCATATGTAACCTGTGCAGCTATTGGTGGTTTTGGAATACATTCAATACACCAATACAACTTCCTTGTAAAGCAGCAACTTTGCGGGGACAGAATGTCCTGCATTTTATCTTAACAAATGAACCAGACAAGCAAAAGGGCATATGATACAAAGTTTAAACAGCGAACTCTTAATCTTTTCCAGTTTATTTTTCAAAAGCATCATTATCTTTGATGCCTTTTCAAGAAAGCATCATAAATCAACAATTGCTCCAGCAGACTTGGACTGCTGTCGTAAGGGGACAAGCTTGGAACAGAGTTCTAGCCAATGAAAATATATTCATTGCTACCTTTATCCAAGAAATGACACAGTTGTTAAAATTTGTAAGATTAAAAAAGACACTTAATATCATACTGATCAAATCTGATGATTTCCTTCACTGTACCAGCACTTGAGTGAATGGTTGTCAGACTGAGAATACAAAGATTGAATGTTGAGCAAAAATGCATAATAAGGTTGGCTGATATCTCCCTTGGAAAAGAAACACCGGAAAGTAACATGTTGTTTTCAAAGACACCAGTCTCATCAATCTAAAAATAAATTAATAAGGTTGATCAGTTGCAATGTCAGTGTAGCAAAATAGTGAACAAGAGTATGAACAGTTCAGGCCAGAATTGGTGCCAAGTAAGCATGGGATTATCATTCAAATCAGAAAACATTTTAGGCCTGACAAATAACTTTTAAAAATAAACACAAATAGGAAAAATAATCTTTAAACACTTGTAGTATACCTACATCTTTTCTGGCTCCATGGAAATCTAGTTTTTACTGTATCTTAATTTGACACCAGAACAAAATACATCGTACATCTCCTATTTACAACACTGACAGTTTTCACTTTAAAGGCTTTTAAGTTAAGTAACATGAGATTTTAATAGCACCCTCTGGCAGTGCAAGATATTCATACATCTTGACAAATAATCATGAATCATTGACATAATGGAACCTATCAGCAATCGTATGCAAACTCACAGCTGGAAAGCAGAAGTGAACCAACTATGGAACTACGACCATGTAAAAGACTCTTTATATGTATGTATCTTAGAATATTAGTAGCGAGATCTTAAGTGTTATTACTTCATTATATAAATCAAATTAGATCACCTGGCCAATTTGAAAAAAAATATCATTACCATCAGTTTTAGATGCTGCAAAAACATTAAGGGCGTTCCAAAGCATTTCTGTTCTCTCATATTTTTGTACAAAGCAGCATAAAATGTCATGTAGTAGCATTTTTAGTCACTAACTACATAAAGTATCTAGAAAAATAATTCGTATGGAATCCCATTTTGGAAATAATAAATTGATAAAATATTAAAAGCATTGTAAGTGTAATTAAGTAGCTTATTACTGGACTTGAAAACATAAACCCATCTTCTACATTCAACTTGAAGCAGATGAATTGTTAAGGAGGGAGAGTACAGTCAAGAAAAGGGTCCATTTTGAAGCAAGATCACTTGAAGCCAGGGAAGAAAAGCAAGGCATGCGATATGGAAGACAATTACATAGGGCAAAGGCATTTCAGGATCTGCAAACCATGAACTGTCTTTGGTTTCAACAATAGCAATATAATTCCAGTTGGTGAATCATATTTCTGACAATCTTTTGTATGCCATAACACATTCAAATGCCATCCCTTGATTCTGTAAATCCCACCCATAATAAAAAGACATGTAATGATTATATTTACTGCCAAAAAAAGCGGCTAATCATTTTTTTTAAGCCCAGGAGCTGAGAGATGTTTTCACAGAAAACTGTTTTACTGTTCAAATACTGATGCATACACCAAATCTGCAAGGATTTCAAAACATATCATCCAATATCACAAGTTCTCTCAGCCATCTAGCTGGGTGCCAAGCCAATGTGAGATGTTAGAAATCCCTACAGACCTGGTGTACACATCATTATTTGAATAGTAAACAGTTGGGCATTTGGCATTGGGTTCGCTCTGCTTATATTTCTATCTTCTGTAATTTTTATCTATTTGTGACTTAACATTGGATATTCAGTGATAATAACAATAAACACACTGTAAGTGGTTTAGTGCCTCCATGAATATTTAATTTCAAAGTTCAATGTACATTTGTTAGTGAAGTACACGTATGTCACTATATACAACCATGAGATTTGCGTTCTTACAGGCATACTCAGTAAATCCAATAACTACAATAGAATCAATTGTGAGGAGATCCGGGAATGCCCCTATTAACTGTTTGAAGAGAGACATTCCTCTTTGATGGTTTGTTTGGAAAGGAGAGAGAGACAGAGTTATTTACTACCAATATGTTGCTTTTGGAAAAGAGAAAGAGAGGAAGATTGACAGTTGGACTGTCACTTTAAGGCATTGGAAGTAACTTTGGATTTTTACTGAGTTTGGAGTTGGAGACAGCACCGAGCAGCTCGAAGATTGCTATGGTGACCAAAGGCAGATTGTTGATGTTATTTTCAAGGACATGTTGCCTGTTTGCACTCCTTTACAGACAAAGGAGGGAGGGACTCTTTGAATGACAGGTGATGCTCAGCCTGGTGAAATAAATGAGAGGTCAGATGATACAGACCTCAGGACACATGATCTGGACACTGAATGAGCATTGTTGTGCCAGCAGAGAAAGTGGGTTTTGGAGGATCGATCCAGTGGATCGATTCCAAATTGCTATTCCAGTTTGAGGATAAGGGGTTGACTGGTGGGGAGTTGTCTATGTGTCTACCCTCACCTGGCTGATAGCTCCACCACAGAAGACCGGTTCCCCAGTTGAAGTCACAGTCGGTGACTTGTAAAGGATTTCGGAGGACGATGAGAAGATCGACAGCATCAGCTCACCTGAAGACTCAACTCACTCTCTCTCCCTCTCCATCACTACTCAACTAAATACCACGAACTGAACTGAACTGAACTTTACTCAACATTGTAAGACTGTATCCTTTTACCCCTAGACTTAAAGAAGCTTGGTTTTTTCATACATATATATTCCACACTTACTTTTATATATAATCATTGCTAACCTGTTTGATTTATCTACATTTATATTACTGTATTGTGTAGTTACTAATAAATATTAGTAATTTATAGCAATACGAGACTCCAAAGTGGTTTCTATTTCTGCTGGTTTCTTAACCCATGTCACGGGGTACGTGACACAATAAAAGACCACACCCAACAGGGAGGACAACCAGCGTGCAAAAGACAACAAATAGTGTAGATACAAAAGGTAAAAAAGGAAACAATAATAACAAATAAATAAGCAATGAATATTGAGAGCATGAGATGGAGAGTTTTTCTAAGTGAGTCCATAGGTTGTGGGAACATTTCAATGATGGAGCAAGTGAAGATGAGGGTAGTTATCCCCGCTGGTTCAAGAGCCTGATGGTTGAGGGGTACCTGTTTATAACACTGGTGGTGAAAGGCTTGAGGCTCCTGTACCTTCGTCGTGATAGCAACAATGAGAAGAGAGCATGACCTGGATGAGAGGTATCCCTGATGATGGATGGTGCTTTCCTGAGCATCATTGGTAAAACCCTCCCCACCACTGAGCTATGTGTAGATGTGCTCAATGATGGATTGGCCTGTATCCACTATCATAGGACTTTCTGTTCAAGGGCATTATCCCCGACTTCCACAAGCTATTACTAGGCTGTGATGCAGCCAGTCAATATACTCTCCACCATACATCCATAGAAGTTTGCAAAGTTTTAGGTGTCATGCTAAATCTTCACAAACTTCTAATGGCGTAGAGGCACTTCACAATTGCACTTATGTGCTGGGCCCAAAACAGGTCCTCTGAAATTGTAACATTTAAAGTTCCATCTCTGATTCCCCGATGAGGACTGGGTCGTGGAGTTACAGTTTCCTCCTCAAGAAGTCAATAATCAGCTCTTTGGTCCTTGTTCTTGTGGCACCACTCAGCCAGATTTTCAATCTCCCTCCTATATGCTGCTTTGTCCCCACCCTTGATTCGGCTAACAACAGTGGTATCTTCAACCAACTTAATTATGGCATTGGAGCTGTGTTTAGCCACACAGGCATAAGTGTAAAGTGAGTAAAGTAGGGTTATAAGCACATAGCTTTGTGGTGTACGTGCGCTGGTGGAGATTGTGGAAACGATGTTGTTGCCAACCCAAACTGACTAGGGTCTGCAGGTGAGGAAACAGAGGATCCAACTGCACAAGGAGGTATTGAGGCCAAAGTCTTGAAGCTTATTGATTAGTTTTGAGGGGGTGACAATATTGAATGCCAAGCTACAGTCAATAAAGAGCATCTTCACGTATGCATCTTTGCTATCCAGATGTTCCAGGGTTCAGTGAAGAGCCAATGAAATGGCATCTGCTGTGGACCTGTTGTGTCAGAAGGCAATAATATTTCCACAATGAATATATTTTACTTATATTAGTAAAACTAGTTGATCAGTGAGATATTTTTAAATTGTTCATCCTTTTCAGCTTGTTCAGAATGTCAGATGCAGCAGCAAAGAAACAAAAATGTTCAAATGATGAGAGAAACAGCGGAAATGTTCAAGAGTGATGGAGTGGAGAATTTAGCATGATTAAAAAGGTTAATAAAACATTATATTTCTTATGTTCTAAAACAGTGGTGTGCAAGCTTGCCTTCGTAAAGCGGTATTCTGAAACTCTTCATATATGGCTTTGCAATAGAAGTAATCAAGAACAAAAAGCACACACTTCTCAAGAAATCAGCAGACAAAAACTGCAGTCAAATATTTTGATGACATTTATTTCAGTTCCAACTTAGTTGCTGTCAGTTTTGAAGTTTCAAAGATTCAAAGTTTCAACATGGAAAACTACTAAGTGATGGAAAATACGTTAAAGAATGGTGGTTAGTGTGTGCTCCTTTCCTTTTAGTGATTTTCCAGAAAATGAGAAAAAAATAATCAGCACATTAAGGATTTGCCAGTAAGCCGAAACATGGTAAAAGGTGGATTAATGATAGGAATCAACATAGCAAAGTAACAAAGAAAAGATATTAGTTCTTATAAATTTATTTCCATTTATCCCAATGAGAGCACTGATGTTGTATCATCAGTAAGGCCAGCCATTATTGTTCAATTTTGTTGGGGTTATGAGATAAACAAAGAACTGGTTAACTTAGCAAAGTTACCTGAACACACTACAGGGGTTGAAATATGTAAGGTTGTCTGGTCAACAAGTTAATTTTTAAAAATAACTTCTATGACAACCGATGATGTACTGACTATGGTTAAGATGCAGGTTTTGTCAATCGTACAGTTGCAAATTACTGCATGCTGGACATCCAATGATATGTTGTATAGTACCCAAGGAGGCCTAGTGTGCCAAAGTTGGCCTTGAAGAAGTGATGAAAATTCTTTGTAAAGTAAATATTTCATGGCTTGCTTTGAAAAGGGGATCATTTCAGAATTTACTAAATGAGGTAAATTTGGTGTATAGAAGATTACTTGAAAACAACATTTGTTGGCTTAGTAGAGGTGCTGTCCTTAAACAATTTGTTGAGTGAATGAAATTCATCTGTTTTGATGAATGAAAAATGTTCTTGTCAAGGATTATATGACATTGTGTGGATTTGTAGATTGGTCTTTTTTGCAGATTCCACACCACATTCAAATGACTTGAACACCAAATTACAGGCATCTGGCAAAATACTATACATTATGTCTGATAATATAAAAGCCTTTGAGATCAAATTGGAAGTATTTAAATGCAATGCCAAAAATAGCACTTTTAAATATTTCCCTAACTTTAAAAAAAACATGACAGATATTGAAATTCCTGCAAAGACAGCCATTCAGAGCCTTCCAAAGCAATTTTTGATCATCACTGATTCAACTACTGAGTAATTTTCTTTAAGACTCACTAAGTTCAAGTCATTGGAAGAAATTGCAGAATTCATAAACTATGCAGAAGGTGTAATATTACACAAACCGAATTTGAAAATGTAGTGAATTAATTTGGTTAATTTTGAAATGCAATTGATTATTTTACAAAGCAGCTCAATTTGGAGACAAAAAATTGTTGACTTCTGAGTTCTACAAGAAAAGAGTGAAGGAGATCATAATAAATCTGGACAATGAGGTTCTGAAACTCTGGAA
The DNA here is from genome assembly GCF_030028105.1 of Mobula birostris. NCBI lineage: Eukaryota > Metazoa > Chordata > Chondrichthyes > Myliobatiformes > Myliobatidae > Mobula > Mobula birostris. The sequence goes on along the minus strand of NC_092370.1, from coordinate 82,004,220 downwards.
TTCTATTCCTAAAACTTTTAACTGACCGAAATACCTTACAATGGCAATAGTAACTGTATCTTCATTGACATATTGTTTTCAGTGATGAACTTGGACAAGTTCAATTATAGGAGCAAACTTATTGATAAAACTAGTGCTTCATGCATAGTTCTCAAAACAATCAAATATAAAATAAGATATAAAATATTTGTCACCATTTGTGCAGCAATAAGTCTCACTGAGGGTAACGTGTGTTAATTTTCCTTTCCTTGATCTTTTGTAAATACACACCAAAGTTTATAATTCCATGTTCATATTTCTTCTGTTATATATAAGACTACAATACTACATATTGTCTTATATATAACATATTTCTTACGTTATATATAAGACTACAATACTATTTAGAAATGGTATTTAGTTTTCAATTGCCTTTTTATCAGATTAATAAAAGTAATTTCTGAAAATGTTTTCTAAAATACTTCATTTATTTCACTCTGTTTTTGTTATACTTTTATCAGTGGTTGGAAAGATGTTGGAGATAATACTAAGCATGAGATTCTGGGGTACTTGGATAAAACAGGCCAAAGATAAAAGAGCAGACATCCCACCTCCCCCGGGAGTTCCGGGAGTCTCCCGCATATGAATAGTGGCTCCCTGATGCCCGCAAATTATATACAATATCATAGAAATCAACTTTTTGACAGCAAGCGAGAGAAAGCAAGAGGCAGCGCGAGAGCGACCATGAGAGAGAGTGCACGCGCGCGAGCAAGAGCGAGCGAGGGAACGCGAGACAGAGCGAGAGAGAGCGCGAGCGTGAGAGAAAGCAAGCGAGAGTGAAAGCAAGCTAGAGCGTGCGAACGAGAGAAAGTGAGAGCGCGAGAGAGAGCGCGAGAGAGAGCGCGAGAGAGAGCGCGAGAGAGAGCGAGAGCGCGCCATGGCAGAGTGTTCCAAAAAAATATAAAACGTACGTGACCTCAGACTACACTAAAGTGTACCCTGCCTAATAGGAATCAAAATAATGACAGTGTTGCTCGCTGCACTGTTTGCAACAGTGACTTTTCTATTGCCCATGGTGGGTTAAGACTGTAAAAGACGTGTTGAGGTGAGTTTAACAGGTGTCATTCGTTCATTAGCATAGCTAACGTTATTTAAACTAGCTGGCTAGCTGCTAAGGAGCTACGCTATTGCAGACATCCCACCTCTCCCGGAAGTCTCCCACAAATTGATGGTGCTACCTCCCTGAAATGAGTTTTTACAGAGTGGGATGTCTGAAACAGGCCAAAGTCAGCAGGGTTTTCTAAAGGGGAAAATTTGTCTGACAAATCAGTTGGATCTCTTTGAGGAAATAACAGGCAGGATAGGCAAAGGAGAGTCAGTGGATGTTGTTTATTTGGATTTTTGGAAGGCCTTTGACCAGGTACTGCACATGAGGCTGCTTAACAAGATAAGAGCCCATGATATTACAGGAAAGATATTAATATGGAAAGAAGATTGGCTGACAGGCAGGAGGGAAAGAGTGGGAATAAAGGGGGACTTTTCTGGTTGACTGCAGGTGACTAGTGGTATTCCACAGGGGTCTGTGTTGGGACCACTTCTTTTCACATTGCATATCAATTATTTGAATGAAGGAATTAATGGCTTTGTGGCCAAGTTTGCAGATGATACAAAGATAGGTGTGGCGGGGGGGGGGGGGGGAGTAATGTTGAGGAAGTAGGGCGTCTCTAGAAGGACTTAGCCAGATTGGAGGAATAGTCATAGTCATACTTTATTGATCCCGGGGGAAATTGGTTTTCGTTACAGTTGCACCATAAATAATAAATAGTAATAGAACCATAAATAGTTAAATAGTAATACGTAAATTATGCCAGTAAATAATGAAATAAGTCCAGGACCAGCCTATTGGCTCGATAGTCAAAGAAGCAGCAGATGGAATATAATGTAAAGAAGTGCATGGTCATGCACTTTGGCGCAAGGAATAAAAGTGTGTACTATTTTCTGAATGGCGAGAAAATTAAAAAATCAGTGGTGTGGGGGAATTTGGGAGTCCTTGTGCAGGATTCCCTAAAGGTTAACTTGCAGGTTGCATTGGTAGTAAGGAAGGCAAATGTAATGTTAGCATTCATTTCAAGAGGACTAGAATGCAAAAGCAAGGATGTAATACTGAGGCGTTATAAAACATTGGAGAGACCACACTTGGATTACTGCCACCTGATGAAGGGTCACACCCAAAACATCAACTGTTTATTCCTTTTCACAGGTGCTGCCTGGCCTGCAGAGATCCTCCAACATTTTGTGTCTGTTGCCTTGGATTTCCAGCATCTGCAGATTTTCTTGTGTTTGGATTAGTGAGCTGTTTTGGGCCTCTTATCTAAGAAATATTGTGTTGGCATGCCAGAGGTGGTTCACATGAATGAACCCAAAAATGAAAGGGTTAACATATGATGAGTGTTTGATAGCTCTGGGCCTGTACTCACTGTCATAGGAAAGATGCCATTACAATGGAAAGAGTGCAGAAGAGATTTACAAGTATGTTCACAGGATTCCAGTTATGAAAAGAGTTTGAGCAGCTTCAGACTCTATTCACTGCAGCACAGGAAAATGAGTGGCAATCTTATTATCAGCATCATCATTATCATTTTGTGTTGTGCCGGATGACATGGGAGATCATGGTCTTGACCATGATTGTTCTTGGAAAATTGTTCTACAGAAGTGGTTTGCCATTGCCATCTTCTGAGCAGTGTCTTTACAAGGTAGGTGACCTTAGCCATTATCAATACTCTTCAAAGACTGTCTGCCCTGGTGTCAGCATATGACCAGGACTTGTGATATGCATCAGCAACTCACACAACCATCCACCACCTGGTCCCATGGCTTCTCGTGCCCCTGATTGGGGAGCAAAGCAGGTATTACAAGGAGTTCCTTACACATCCTTTGATAGAGACATATCTCCACCCCACAATCTTAAACAGCTGTATAATATCATGAGGGGCACAGAAAGGTGAATTTGCAGAGTCTGTTTCCCAGGGTCAGGGAATCAAGAACTGAAGGGCATAGGTGTAAGGCAAGAGGAGAGAAATGTAATAGGAAATAGAGGGGCAATCTTTTAACCCAGAAGGTGGAATAAGCTGCCAGAGATCAAGTTTGAGGCTAGTACTTTAACAACATTTAAGACACTTTGACAGGTAGATTGATAGGAAAGGTGTAGAAGGACATGGGCCAGGCACAGGCAAGTGAGAATCTTGATTGGCATGAACCAGTTAGGCTGAAGGGCCTGTGCCTATACTGCATGACTTATGACTTTAAATCAATTTTTCTCCAGAAGTCAAAATGAACAATTTCAATTAATTTTTGAAATTCATCCATCAAGGAAGACAGAGCTGATTAATAAGCCGAAATTATCCAACATGCAATGAAAAACTGTTGTATAATTAAAGCCTAGAGAACAGAGCACTTCTACATATCAGAAAAAAAACAGGATTCTCATCTCCAGACAAAAGTAACTTCAGAACGACCTAAGAAAATCTTAAAGATTACAAAAATATTGCCAAGCTAAGACACAGTGAGGTTAAGACACTGCAGCAGAAACGAGAACTTAGAGCACTAATTTCAAAGCATTTGCTAATACAGAGGATTCTGATCAACTGGTCCATCAGTTCAGCAGAACATCCACTTATTTGGGACAACTTTACCACTTAATTGGAACGGGAGACTGTTGCAGAACAGTTTCTAACTAGCATCAGTCGTGTGAACTTATGTGGCTGTCAGACACTACACTGTAGAGCAAATACAGTTTTAAACAGCATCACTTAAGTGTGTCTGTGTTCAAAAAGCAGTGATTTTTGTCACTGATAGTTGGTGAGAAATAAGCAGTAAGGCAATTTTGAATTATTTTGGTCATTGTAGTTTCATGTCCAGTGGAACGAGTAGTCCCCCCCAAAGTGGGGTCTTCCTTGGTTGCAGTGAATAACCATGAGTTCTTTTGTGGCTTATCATGCCCTTCACTCTCCATAGTGTTGCAGAACAGCCTTCTTGGCCACTGGATCTCACTGTTGATCTCATCATCCAGTCCTCCGGAACTGACTTCACATGCGAGGCCAGGCATGTCCCTGTTTCATCAGGGTATGAGGCCCACCAGCTACCTTCACCTGGTTTAGCCCACCGGTTGAAGTGCTGTACCAGAGTGTGGCCACAGTCACTGCAAACAGCTACTTAAGCCACAGGTAACAGCCGATGCATCTTAATCCTCTGGATGGGCCTCCTATGACCAATTTGGTCAAATACCTTATTAAAATCCATGTGGGCAACATCCACAGCTCTACCTTCATCATTCATCCTCATCACTTCATCGAAATACTCAATCAGGTCAGTAAGACACGACTTGACCCAACAATTAGAGAGAGCCATGCTGGCTCTACCTAATTAGGCCATGGTTTTTCAATACTCATAAATACTATCCCTAAGAATTCTCTCTAGTAACTTCCCTACCACTAATGTGAGACTCACCGGTCTATAGTTTCCAGGATTATCCCTGGTTCCCTTCTTGAATAATGAAACAACATTTGTTTTTCACCAGTCCTCCAGGACCTTGCCTGTGGCTAGCAAGGACACAAAGATATAGGTCAAGACCTCAATAATCTCTTCTCTTGCCTCTCCCTATTACCTGGATTATATATCAGGCCTTGGGGGTTTAACAAATTTACGGCTCTTTAAGAGACCCGAAGTGACTTCTACCTTTACCTTGAAATGCCCTAGCTTATCAATTGGCTCAGTTCTGATCTCTCTATCCTCCACATTCCTTCTTGGAAATACTGATGAAAAGGACCTCACCCACATCCAGTGCAACCAAGCAATGTTCCCTCCTTTATCCTTGAGTGCTCCTACCCTCTCTCTAGTTATCCTCTTGCTCTTGATGTATATATAGAATGCCCTGGGGTCCTCTTTAATCCAACCTGCCAAGGTTTTTTCATGGCTACTCCTACCCTTCAACCATCAGCCTCTTCAATCACTCATCCCAACACTGAACTGTTCCCGCAACCTATGGACTCACTTTCAAGGACTCTTCATCTCAGGTTCTCAATAGTTATTGATGATTTATTTAGTATTATTATTATTTTGTTTGTTTTTGTTCTTTTTGTATTGCACATCTTGTTGCCTTTTGCACATAGGTTAGTTGTCTGCCTTGTGTACATTTTTTCATTGATGTCTTGTGTTTCTTTGTATTTACTATGAATGCCCACAAGAAAATTATTCTCAGGGTAGTAGATGGTGACATATATATGCTTTGATAATAAATTTATCTTGAACTTTAAAATAAATAAATCTAAATGATTATAAAATGAGCATTTTTAAATGATTATAAAATGAGCATCTTCTAACATGTAAGACAAAACTCACCAACACACGTCACACAATGTAAAGTTCCATTACTGAAAATTTATCTACTTTTATAACAGTCACTGAGACCAAGCACAGATGTTAAGAAAACAGAGCACACACAGCAGTAACTTTTAAAGGAAGAGACTTGAGATGTCATTTGAAAAGTTATGCTTTACATATTATGACTTTCACCTAAAAACAGTCACCATTTATCGTAAACGCTTTCTAATTTGGATTTGTTTTGTTCTTAAGAATGAGCTTTAATTAGCAGATATGTCTGAAAATTCCCATTTCACATGATATCTCTGAAAAAAAGATGCTACATTTCATGTGGAATCTTTTTTGAAGGAAAGACTTTTAGAACATGGTTTTCCACATGTGCCCTAACACATTTTCCATACTTCTGAAACTCAAGAGTGTGATGTTCTTTCAAGTTTAGCTGGAACATTCATTTGCACCATGGAGTCTAGAAGTGAGTTGAACATGCAGCCAAGCTGTGCATTTTTCAGCACACAACAAAGCAAAATAGCCATTTTTACTGATTTTATTTGAAAAGTGCACCCCACCAACTGGAACAAATAGAAATTGGGCATAAAATCAATTCCAGTCACTTAAAACCACAGAGATTTTCTGATGTGATTGACATGTTTAATTACTCAGTTACCCCCATTCTCCCTGGGACTGGTGATGCCACTATGTCTAACAGATGGAAGCTACAGGCACAGCTGCCAATTTCTTGGGCTCAAAGTGCATTACTTCAAAAAGACTATCATCCAAGCTATGGTTTTATACAGATGAAGGTTTCTATTGTGGGTGAAGATTCTCTGAGACATAAAAGAGTTTTTTGGCAAACTTATTTTGACTGGTTTGCGGTCAATTAGCAGGCAGAAGGAGATTGTAGTGCAAGACATTCTATTTTTAAAGTACAGTTTGAAAATTTTGATTATTTATCTTTTGTCAGGATGTTGTATTCTTAGTTGCTTATTTATTAAACAGAAAGTATTCTCAAACATTCAAGATATAGAAAGATATTTCTATAAGTTTAACTCATTCCATTGCTATGTCTTGCGTTGGACAACTTCCACAAATGCCAAAAACTAAATTCTTTCCACAATGCTGCAGTACAAGTGATTTCCCTGTCCAAAGAGAACAATCTACTACGTGAAGGTCTACTCAATTAGAAAATTAATACTCAACCCGACTAGAGAATTTGTCATTTTTCTCGCAGTGAAAATGGCCTAAAAGGCTTGGCAGAAAGACAAAAGATAAAACACCTATTACTTGAGTATAAAGGACATGTGTGGGAATAACAAGCAAATCAATTGGACGCATATGACTTAATGACCCAGGCTTACAAAGGCAGCATGGCAAAGTCAGGCTTGGCCTTAGATATTTCAGCAGAAAGTACAGAGCCCTCGTGCCAGGCAGCTATTTCCAGACACACACATTTTATATTTCAAATCAAGTTTTTCAATATGCTTTGTAGAACTCTCTCAGTTAATTCAATTTATTCATTAGATCTGTTGGAGGAGCTCAGTGGGTTGAGTAGCATCTATTCGGGGGGAGAGGGGTATAAAATTGGTGATGTTTCAGGTCGAAAGCTTGCATCAGGACTGAATTGATAACTACTCTGTCTTCACTTCCTTGATTCTGTAGTGCTTTCTAACTAATCACAGCAGATTTAATAAATAATTTAAGAAACAAACAATGGTACGTATGCATGTATTTAACTTGTCCATACGCACATCATTTGTTTTGCTCCAGATACAGTAAGAAGTGAGAAGGTGGTAGATGAAAAAGCTGAAGAAGAAGGAATCTAATAGGAGAGGACAGTGAGCCATGGAAGAAGGGGAAGGAAGGGAACCAGAGGGTGGTGATGGGCAGGTGAGGAGAAGAGAAGGGGTGGGCTGAATGGAGGGTAAGAGAAGGAAGGAGAGGATAGAATATCAAGTAGTCATTTATTATTTCTTCTGAGAGTGAATCACCTCACTACACAGGAATAAAGCAGCTGTCAACAACTGTACAGTGGTGGATTGACAGCTGCAGTGAAGCATAACTATAAATATTACTTGAAAAGGGCTCAGGTTCCATACTGGATTGTAAACAGAAATTATTCCTAAAGTGAAGGAGACTGACACTGCACTGCCAGTTGAAGTGAGGATAGGGTATTGGGAAGGCACTACGTATGACAACCATTAAATACAAATTCAAACAGTGGTTTGGCTGTTGACCACTTGCTAATGTGATCTTTTCTGCTCTACTGAAAACCTCGGCACTATCAGAAGTTGACCCCACCTATCTACGACCACCAGTGCATTATCTGAATGTCAACCAATGCTAACACATCGAACCATTCTGAATAACAGATTGCATAATGGACAATTAAAATATTCAAGATATTATGAGCCTGTTATTCATCACTCCTAGGATGTCAGGTAGTTAATTTAGATGTGTCAGCATCTTCAGCACTTAATGTGAGGAAATACAATTCCCAAGCTCTCACATACCCCTAAAGAATTTCTTCATGAAATGACAACATGTCTCCCTCAGATAATTATTTTAAAGCACTATGCTTAAAAATAACACTAACTTCATTCTTAAATATGGTGATGTTTCAACTTAATCTAAATATTTTTGTCCCATTCTATATTTTCACTCTGACAAATATTTAAAAGCTTACTTAAAAGCCAGATCTTCAACTTGACTGACTTGATGACATCATTCCATAATTCCAGAGATCCCTTGAATTGATACCACATTGAGAAAGTGGTAGTCTAGGCCACAAAGATCAATAAATCTTTCTGGGCAGCTTACTTTAAGCTGAAATTTTTGCGGAAAGCTTTCTTCTAGATGAGCACTGTTGCTTCATTGCTGATAACAAAACGAATTCATCAAATACATAGCATTGTAAGTGGTTTCTTTGGTATTGTTATACTCTTCAGCTGTTAATCATTGGCAGAGCAAGGCAAAAATCCTATGGCTTTAGTTCGTACAGTTTGTAATGATTTCCAATAGAAAAAAGGGTTTCCAATTTTACTTTTGTAAATTCCTAATGAACTTATTATTACAGAAAATTGAGCCTCACTGATTGACAGATAGGTTATGTCTAATTAGTCTTTGAACAGAAATTAAGAAAGAACAAGTACCTCCTCGCTGCACTGCAAGTAGAAAAGAACAATATGCATACACCTATTAGGATTTAGATGGTTTGGAAACAATTACATCATGAACTGCAGCACTGCATGCTTATCAGTGGCAAGTAATTACATTCAGGAGTAAATAACACTACCAGAGACCAGCTGAAAAATTACGTGCATTACTCCATCTCTGCTTGCTTACGCCATAAGACAAAAAGACCATAAGATTTTGGAGCAGAATTAGGCCATCTGGCCCATCAAGTCTGCTCCAACATTTCAATATGGCTGGACCACTTAACCTCTTAGCCTTAATTTCCTGTCTTCTCCCGGTATCCCTTCATGCCCTGGCCAATCAAGAATCTATCAACCTCTACCTTGAATATACATAATGATTTGGCCTCCACAGCTACCTGTGGCAACGAATTCCACACATTCCCCACTCTCTGGCTAAAGAAATTCCTCCTCATCTCCGTTTTAAAATGACGCCCCTCCCCCCCCCCCCCCCCATCCTGAGGATGCATCCTATAATCTCTCCTATGGACTCACCCACCATAGGATAGATCCTCTCCACATCCATTCTATCAAGGCCTTTGACTATTCAATAGGTTTCAATTAGGTCACCCCTCATTCGTCTGAATTCCAGTGAAGACAGACTCAGAACCATCAAACACTCTTCATATAGAAAGTCATTCAATCCTGGAATCATTCTCATGAATCTCCTTTGCACCCTTACCAGTTTCAGCACATGCTTTCTAAGATAAGGGGCCCAAATTTACTCACAATATTCCAAGTGAGGTCTCACCAGTACTTCTCACCAGTACTTCATAAAGTCTCAACATTACATCCTTGCTTTTATATTCGAGTCCTCATAAAATGAATGCTAATATCGCACTTGTCTTCCTCACCACAGACTCAACTACAAATTAACTTTTAGGGAATCCTGCATAAGGACTCCCAAGTCCATTCACCTCAGATTTTAGTATTTTCTCTCTCTATTTAGAAAATAGTCAACCCTTTCATTTCTTCTACCAAAGTGCATGACTATTCACTTTAAACGCAAACAACAGGAATTCTGCAGATGCTGGAAGTTCAAGCAACACACATCAAAGTTGCTGGTGAACGCAGCAGGCCAAGCAACATCTGTAGGAAGAGGTGCAGTCGACGTTTCAGGCCGAGACCCTTCGTCAGGACTAACTGAAGGAAGAGTGAGTAAGGGATTTGAAAGTTGGAGGGGGAGGGGGAGGGGGAGGGGGAGATCCAAAATGATAGGAGAAGACAGGAGGGGGAGGGATAGAGCCAACAGCTGGACAGGTGATAGGCAAAAGGGGATACGAGAGGATCATGGGACAGGAGGTCCGGGAAGAAAGACGGGGGGGGGGGGGGACCCAGAGGATGGGCAAGAGGTATATTCAGAGGGACAGAGGGAGAAAAAGGAGAGTGAGAGAAAGAATGTGTGCATAAAAATGAGTAACAGATGGGGTACGAGGGGGAGGTGGGGCCTTAGCGGAAGTTAGAGAAGTCGATGTTCATGCCATCAGGTTGGAGGCTACCCAGACGGAATATAAGGTGTTGTTCCTCCAACCTGAGTGTGGCTTCATCTTTACAGTAGAGGAGGCCGTGGATGGACATGTCAGAATGGGAATGGGATGTGGAATTAAAATGTGTGGCCATTGGGCGATCCTGCTTTCTCTGGCGGACAGAGCATAGATGTTCAGCAAAGCGGTCTCCAGTCTGCGTCGGGTCTCGTCAATATATAAAAGGCCACATCGGGAGCACCGGACGCAGTATATCACCCCAGTCGACTCACAGGTGAAGTGTTGCCTCACCTGGAAGGACTGTTTGGGGCCCTGAATGATGGTAAGGGAGGAAGTGTAAGGGCATGTGTAGCACTTGTTCCACTTACACGGATAAGTGCCAGGAGGGAGATCAGTGGGGAGGGATGGGGGGGGGACGAATGGACAAGGGAGTTGTGTAGGGAGCGATCCCTGCGGAATGCAGAGGGGGGGGGGGAGGGAAAGATATGCTTAGTGGTGGGATCCCGTTGGAGGTGGCGGAAGTTACGGAGAATAATATGTTGGACCCGGAGGCTGGTGGGGTGGTAGGTGAGGACCAGGGGAACCCTATTCCTAGTGGGGTGGCGAGAGGATGGAGAGAGAGCAGATGTACATGAAATGGGGGAGATGCGTTTAAGAGCAGAGTTGATAGTGGAGGAAGGGAAGCCCCTTTCTTTAAAAAAGGAAGACATCTCCCTCATCCTAGAATGAAAAGCCTCATCCTGAGAGCAGATGCGGCGGAGACGGAGGAATTGCGAGAAGGGGATGGCGTTTTTGCAAGAGACAGGGTGAGAAGAGGAATAGTCCAGATAGCTGTGAGAGTCAGTAGGCTTATAGTAGACATCAGTGGATAAGCTGTCTCCAGAGACAGAGACAGAGAGATCTAGAAAGCGGAGGGAGGTGTCAGAAATGGACCAGGTAAACTTGAGGGCAGGGTGATCCCGTCAACTCCTGGGCCCTCGGAGGCTCCATCTTCCTCTCACCCCAACCCTCCCCTCTCCACTGACACCCTCAGCCTCCCCCCTCCCCCCTCTGATCCCAGCTCTCATCCGTGCCGGGTCTTTATCATCCTCTCCGTCCTTCAACTGTCGGAGGCAGAACGCTCTGTTCTCAGTAAGGGCCTCACGTTTCTCCCCCTTCGCCCACGCCTCAGCGAGTTCCGTGTTCGCCACGATGCGGAACTTTTCTTCCGCCGTCTCCGTCTCCGAGCCTACTTCTTCGGCAAGGACTCTTCCACCCCCACCGATGACCCCTTCTCCCATCTTCAACCCTCCTCTTCTTCATGGACACCCCGCTCTGGTCTTCTGCCTGCTCTGGATCTCTTTATCGCTAATTGCCGACGGGACATCAACTGTCTCGACTTCACCGCACCTTGTCCCCATTCCAACCTCACTCCTTCCGAACGCTCTGCTCTCCACTCCCTCCGCACTAATCCTAACCTTATTATTAAACCCGCCGATAAGGGGGGTGCTGTTGTAGTTTGGCGTACTGACCTTTACCTTGCCGAGGCACAGCGACAACTCGCGGATACCTCCTCTTATTTACCCCTCGATCGTGACCCCACTAAGGAGCACCAGGCCATTGTCTCCCACACCATCACCGACTTTATCCGCTCAGGGGATCTCCCATCCACTGCTACCAACCTTATAGTTCCCACAGCCCGCACTTCCCGTTTCTACCTCCTACCCAAGATCCACAAACCTGTCTGTCCTGGCCGACCTATTGTCTCAGCTTGCTCCTGCCCCACCGAACTCGTTTCTGCATACCTCGACACTGTTTTATCACCCCTTGTTCAATCTCTTCCGACCTATGTTCGTGACACTTCTCACGCTCTTAAACTTTTCGATGATTTTAAGTTCCCTGGCCCCCACCGCTTTATTTTCACCATGGATGTCCAGTCCTTATATACTTCCATCCCCCATCAGGAAGGTCATAAAGCTCTACGCTTCTTTTTGGATTCCAGACCTAATCAGTTCCCCTCTACCACCACTCTGCTCCGTCTAGCGGAATTAGTCCTTACTCTTAATAATTTCTCCTTTGGCTCCTCCCACTTCCTCCAAACTAAAGGTGTAGCTATGGGCACCCGTATGGGTCCTAGCTATGCTTGCCTTTTTGTTGGGTTTGTGGAACAATCTATGTTCCGTGCCTATTCTGGTATCTGTCCCCCACTTTTCCTTCGCTACATCAATGACTGCATTGGCGCTGCTTCCTGCACGCATGCAGAACTCGTTGACTTTATTAACTTTGCCTCCAACTTTCACCCTGCCCTCAAGTTTACCTGGTCCATTTCCGACACCTCCCTCCCCTTTCTAGATCTTTCTGTCTCTGTCTCTGGAGACAGCTTATCTACTGATGTCCACTATAAGCCTACTGACTCTCACAGCTATCTGGACTATTCCTCTTCTCACCCTGTCTCTTGCAAAAACGCCATCCCCTTCTCACAATTCCTCCGTCTCCACCGCATCTGCTCTCAGGATGAGGCTTTTCATTCTAGGATGAGGGAGATGTCTTCCTTTTTTAAAGAAAGGGGCTTCCCTTCCTCCACTATCAACTCTGCTCTCAAACGCATCTCCCCCATTTCACGTACATCTGCTCTCACTCCATCCTCCCGCCACCCCACTAGGAATAGGGTTCCCCTGGTCCTCACCTACCACCCCACCAGCCTCCGGGTCCAACATATTATTCTCCGTAACTTCCGCCACCTCCAACGGGATCCCACCACTAAGCATATCTTTCCCTCCCCCCCCCTCTGCATTCCGCAGGGATCGCTCCCTACACAACTCCCTTGTCCATTCGTTCCCCCCCATCCCTCCCCACTGATCTCCCTCCTGGCACTTATCCGTGTAAGCGGAACAAGTGCTACACATGCCCTTACACTTCCTCCCTTACCACCATTCAGGGCCCCAAACAGTCCTTCCAGGTGAGGCAACACTTCACCTGTGAGTCGACTGGGGTGATATACTGCGTCCAGTGCTCCCGATGTGGCCTTTTATATATTGGCGAGACCCGACGCAGACTGGGAGACCGCTTTGCTGAACATCTACGCTCTGTCCGCCAGAGAAAGCAGGATCTCCCAGTGGCCACACATTTTAATTCCACATCCCATTCCCATTCTGACATGTCCATCCACGGCCTCCTCTACTGTAAAGATGAAGCCACACTCAGGTTGGAGGAACAACACCTTATATTCCGTCTGGGTCGCCTCCAACCTGATGGCATGAACATCGACTTCTCTAACTTCCGCTAAGGCCCCACCTCCCCCTCGTACCCCATCTGTTACTCATTTTTATGCACACATTCTTTCTCTCACTCTCCTTTTTCTCCCTCTGTCCCTCTGAATATACCTCTTGCCCATCCTCTGGGTCCCCCCCCCTCGTCTTTCTTCCCGGACCTCCTGTCCCATGATCCTCTCATATCCCCTTTTACCAATCACCTGTCCAGCTCTTGGCTCCATCCCTTCCCCTCCTGTCTTCTCCTATCATTTTGGATCTCCCCCTCCCCCTCCCACTTTCAAATCCCTTACTCACTCTTCCTTCAGTTAGTCCTGACGAAGGGTCTCGGCCTGAAACGTCGACTGCACCTCTTCCTACAGATGCTGCCTGGCCTGCTGCGTTCACCAGCAACTTTGATGTGTGTTGACTATTCACTTTGTAGGGAATGTATGGTGTAGGGAAGTGTATGATCATGCACTTTGGTAGAAGGAATAAAGGGGTACATCATTTTCTAAATGGGATAAAATTCAAAAATCTGAGGTGCAAAGAGATTTGGGAGTCCTTGTGCAGAATTGCCTAAATGTTAATTTGAAGGTTGAGTCTGTCTGTCTGAGGCTTCCTTCAGTCAGAGTTGACCAGGGATGTTGCATTCTGTCGAGATTTGCGAGCCTGGGCAGTACCATATGGAGAGCAAGCTGTTGCCCATGGAGCAAGCTCCATCTCTCCACGCATTTAATGAACCCAAAGGAATGGCAGACACCGATACAGTTTGGTACCAGCAGTGTCACAGGAGCTGCCAGTCAGCACTAAATTCAACCTTAGGTACTCCAGCTCCGGATCTTTCCCTCAGAGTTTACTCCCGAAGCCTTCCGCATGAGTGGGTATAGCCGCAAGGCAGTGAACGTTTGAGATCAGAGTTCTCCTTCTCCTAGATGAGCTGCCCACCACAGTTGACGAGCCCCAACTGCCCAAAGCGACTGGTTTTAAGGTGCCAGTAACCCACCTTTTTCCCTTCCCTTGGTGGTAGAAATGGTTCTGCCCGGCTTAGTAGCTATGGCACACATGAAGGCCAGGAGCTGGGCTTGGTTGTCAGAGGTTATTTGAGGCACGTGCCATTGGGAGCACCTAATAGGTAGTTGGAGCTTGTTCCCATTACCACCACCAGGAAGGAAGACAAATGCAATGTTAATATTCATTTCGAGAGAACTAGAATATAAGAGCAAAAACGTAATGCTGAGGCTTTATAAGGCATCGATCGAATCACACTTCTGAGTACTGTGAGCAGTTTTGGGCCCCTTATCGAAGAAAAGATCTGCAGGCATTGGAGAGGATCCAGAGCAGGTTGATGAGAATGATTCTGGGAATGGAAGGGAAAGGGTTAACATAGGAGGACTGTTTGATGGCTCTTGGCCTGTACTTGCTTGAGTTCAGAAGAATTGGGAGGGGGGGAGTGGATTTCATTGAAATCTATCAAATATTGAAAAGTCTAGATAGAGTAGATGTGGAGAGGATGTTTCCTATTGTGAGTGAGTCTAGGATCAGAAGGCACAGCCTCAGAATAGAGCAATGTCCATTTAGAACACAGATGAGGAGGATATTATTTTTAGCTGGAGGGAAGGGAATCTGTAGAATTTCATTGCTGTGGAGGCCAAATCGATAAGTAAGTTTAAAGCAGAGGTTGATAGTTAAGGTGTCACAAGTTATGAAGAGAAGGCAGGAGAATGCTGTGGAGAGGAATAATAAATCAGCCATGATGGAATGGCTGAGCAGACTCGATGGGATGAATAGCCTAATTCTGTTCCTGTCTTATGGTCTTATCATCACTGCCAAACGTGTTAAAATTTGTTGTTTTATGGCAAAAGTACCGTACAATACATAAAATATTACTGTAAGTTACAATAAGAAATATTTTATGTAGAGATACAGCATGGTTTCAGACCTTTCCAACTCAATGAGCCTGCACCACCCTATAAAACCAAGTTGACCAATTAACCTGCTATCCGGTACAACTATGGGGGAAAACAGGAACACCCAGAGTAATGGTCAAAGTAAATAAATAGTGAAAAAAAGAGCAAAATAATGAGGTTGTGTTCATGGACCATTCAGAAATCTGATTGCAGAGGGGAAGAAGCTGTTCCGAAAATACTGAGCTTGTGTAATAATGAAAAGAAGGCATGTCCTAGGTGGATGACATCTTCCTGAGTCACCAGCTTTTGAAGATTTCCTCTATGGTGGGGAGTGTTGTGCCTACGATGGAGCTGACTGAGTCTACTAACATCGGCAGCTTTTTGTGATCCTGTACATTAGAGCATACCATACCAAGTGTTAATGCATCTAATCAGAATGCTCTCCACTGCATAATTGCTAGAGTCTTTAGTGATGTAGCAAAGCTCCACAATTTAATAAATATTTTCAATAAAAGACAACTGCACTGCACTACCAAGAATCTGAAGATATCAGGAGACCCTTTCGTAAAACTAAAGTGCACAGGAGTTTCAACATTTCATGCACTGATGAGCTCAGTTCCCTTTATTTTTACTCAATCCTCCTGATAAATTTCGCCATCAAATTTGAGAATTGCATTCTTTTCTAATGTGAAAGCATTTACGTCTCAATTGCAACAATTAAGGAGGAGGCATGTCGATGGTTCCGGTTCTACAACCACATTTACAACCATACCATAAAAGGAGCAATGCTGCAGTTATTTCTTTGCCAAGTAATTATGAATAGCTTTTCTCATCACCTCAGTGTTTCCTTTTCACTTCAAGTAACAGCTCACTAAAAGATGCTACATTTTTAGATCTTATTATCCTTCAATTGCTTGTAGGTCAAATATCTCACCTTTCCTTCAGGTTAAGGAAAGAGCTGCATCACTGAATGTGATTTGGCCAAACTTACTGCTTTTAACATTGTCACTTGCTTTAAGCCTGCAACATGGGAGTGAAAAGCTCCATTTTTGTTTGCCATGTAAAATTCAGGATATTACACTGCAATTTAAATACTTTACATACACTTCCAGGCTCTTTTCAGCCAAGGTTATTTATATAATTTAACTCCTCAAGCCTGATGTTTATGCTTCACATAAACACTTCTGGCTTTGAATGTAGTACTCCAAAGCTTTATTTACGTGCGTGTGTGTGTGTGTGTGTGTGTGTGTGTGTGTGTGTGTGTGTATCTATATTATATATATAGATACACACACACACACACGTGTATATATTTTTTTTCGTCTTTATTTCTATATGAGCTACTATCCCAGAAAAATCATCATACATTTCGAGAAATGCCACACACAGTGAGGACTGAAAAAAAGCTCTGTGAAATCAATCTCTCCATTCAGAACATCCAACAGAAGAATGATGAGGGCTACTACTGTGCTGGAAATAAATTGCTCCATGTCTGATTTGTTGAGGAAATTAAAAGAGATCATTTTTATCCCAGTTTTAACAAGTGGTTTATATTCAGTAGCTTTAGTGTCTCCAGAAACCACTTAGTAGAGAGAGCAGTGAGTCCTGCTCTCAACGAGGATGATACTGAATCTTAATTCACCGATGATCAAGTTGAAGACAGATATAAACAAAAGATGGTCCATTCTTAAATTGGATTTTTTCTGTTTGGTTACGAAGTTCACTCCCAACTCTCATAAGCACTCTCTTCTGGCAGGTTATCATTTACTGTAGGAAGTGGTTAGTAATGCATCACTACCTCAAAGAGCAAGTCACTACCCAAGTTTATTATTTTCTGTTCATTAATTTTCTTTGTTTAAACAATGTCAATCACTAGACATTTGTATATAGATTTTTAGTATAAATAGCTCATTTTACTGCTAGCTAGAAGGAGATAACCCTCACACCCACAGTAGTATTTTACACTCTTGGAAACTGCCATACTGCAGCAGGATTTTCCTTTGAAGTTGCATTTCTGCATGAAGCAAGTTGGTTACAATGAATGAAATCAGTCTGCACTGATTGCAAACACTATAAACAATATTGTTTGACTTTTACCTTCTGCCAAAATTAAATGATAGTATTTCACATTAAAGAATACCTGTTTCAATCATTTGGTTTTGTAGTCTCCCAAATGTAAATGAACTGAAGGCTTTCACGATGAGTTGTACTTGGAAAGAGAACCTAATGGATACTGCAACAACTTATCTTGGTTACACCTTCAAATGTAGCCACTGCTGAAATGCTTAAACTGAGCACCACTTAGCACCATATACTTGAATCTACTTACTATTGGCATTGAATTGCTTTTTTTAAAAATTGTCACACGTACAGCCTAAGTCCTTCTGTAGCCTCTCTACTTTCTCAAAACTACCTGCCCATCCACCTATCTTCATATAGTCTGTAAACTCTACAACAAAGCCATCAATTCCATCATCCAAATCATTGACATATAATGTAAAAAGAATTTTTAACAACAGGCCCCTGTGGAACACCTCCAGTCACTGGCAGCCAACCAGAAAAGGTATCCTTTATTCGCACTCTTTGCCCCCTGCCAATCACCGCTGCTTTATCCATGCTAGAATCTTCCATGTAATACCATGAGCTCGTAGCTTATTAAGCAGCTTCATGTGTGGCACCTTGTCAATCCACGTACGCAACATCAACCGATTCTGCTTTGTCTATCCTGTTTATTATTTCTTCAAAGAATTCAACAGATTTGTCAGGCAAGATTTTCCCTTGAGGAAACCATGTTGACTACAGCCTGTTTCATCATATGCCTCCAAGTACCCTGAGACCTCAACCTAATAACCAACTCCAACATGTGCCAAGGGTTTCAGCCCGAAACCTCGGCTGTACTTTT
Organism: Mobula birostris; assembly: GCF_030028105.1. NCBI lineage: Eukaryota > Metazoa > Chordata > Chondrichthyes > Myliobatiformes > Myliobatidae > Mobula > Mobula birostris. Next base: position 81,986,151 of record NC_092370.1, on the reverse strand, counting down.
GTCCATCGATGCTGCCTGGCCTGCTGAGTTCCTCCAGCATTTTGTGTGTGTTGCTCCAACATCTTCCTAACCACTGAGGTCAGTCTAACTGGCCTATAATTTCCTTTCTTCTTCCTTTCTCCCTTCTTGAAAAGTGGAGTGACATTTGCACTTTTCCAGTCTTCCGAAACCATTCCAGAATCTAGTGATTCTTGAAAGATCATTACTAATGCCTCAACAACCTCTTCAGCCACCTCTTTCAAAATCCTGGAGTATACACCATTTGGTCCAGGTGACTTAACTAACTTCAGACCTTTCAGTTTCCCAAGAACCTTCTCACTAGTTACTGTAACTTCACACACTTCATGGCCTCTGACACCTGGATCTTCCACGATACTGCTAGTGTCTTCCACATTGAAGACTGATACAAAGTATTTGTTCAGTTCATCTGCCATTTCCTTGTCCCCCATTACTACCTCTCCAGCGTCTGATATCTACTTGCCTCTCTTTTACACATTATGTATCTGAAGAATATTATTGGCTAGCTCACTTTCAATCCATCTTTACTTTCTTAATGACTTTTAGTTACCTTCTGTGGGTTTTTAAAAGATTCCCAATCCTCTAACTTCCCACTCATGTTTACTCTAATTATATGCCCTCGCTTTGGCTTTTATTTTGGTTTGACTTCTCTTGTTAGACATAGTTGTATCAACTTGCCTTTAGAACACTTTTTCCTCTTTGGATATATATATCCTGTGCCTTCTGAATTGCTCAACGAAATAACTGAGATGGCTGAATGTTCCTTATAAGACCATTGCTTAGCTTTAGCCTTTACATTTATTTTGATACTGCTTTCAATCACCTTCAAATCACTACGCTTTCTTTTTTGAAACTAAATTAAACTCTTTACTTTTCTTATTTAAGCTACATTTAGCTAGTTTTCCATTTCCTTCCTGCCGTCATGACCATTTTTCATGAACAGAGATCACCTAAGATAAGTAAAACCCTTAAAGGAGATTTCAAAGAAAAATAGGTTATTGATCAACTACAAATTTATTGGCAGCAGATTTTCTGATGGTCAGAACATTACAGAACTTCAATACTAAATATCAAAATATCATGTATTTAGTAGGTCATAAAGTTGGTCAAATCTTCCAGCTCTATGATCAACAGTACATTAAAAGGCATACTGTATTAAGAATGTAGCTCTCAGTTTTACTAGTTTGGCGTCCAAGTTTTTGTTAAATTGACTGCTTTGAAAACCTGGATTATTTCCAGGCTCCGAATCTGCAGTCTTTATAAATCATTAAGTGTTGATCTCTCATGGGACTGCACATAACCAACAAAGTCCTCGTGCTATATTCAGGTCACATTGACTTTGAAGGTAAATGGATCAAGGCAGAGGTGGAAAGGGAATGACAAATGTGATGGAAGAGGAAGGGAGAGGGAAGAGGATAAGTCAGGACCCAAAATGACAAAAGAAAGGGAAGGGAGAGAGGAGTGAAGGAATATGAAGAAAAGTTTTAATGAGATATGAGAATGAACAATCTATGCTATGCCCTAGTTTACAATTTTTTCCAGTTTAGGAGCCAATCTTAAATATGACAAGGTCCACTTTCAGGAGTTGATTGTTTTTCAGTATAACTCCAAGATGAATTACTGTTGTATGAGTAGCAAATTATTGAAAACATTCAAGTGAAAGATGGACCTTCTCTTGCTGGGATGAACTTGTGGACTTGCAAATTACTAAGCAGTTGACAGCCCACTGGATTGGCAGGATGTTACAAAGAGCACAGATTCTTAATAAAAATAAGCACCAAATGGAAGTCAAGGGCAAAGTGACATGAGATTAAATTTAATCACTTTAGAGTCATCAACATAGAACACTACAGCACAGAAACAGGCCCTTGAGTCCATCTAGTCCAAGCCAAAATACAGTACTATGATAAAGTCTTAAGCACATATATATAGCTAGGGTACCTAAGACATTTGTCAATGTGGAGTCAACGTGCAAATGCAGTGGGAGCTAAGGATGTTTGGAATGGTGAAGGTAGAGCACCCCGTGATTGGTGTGGGACAGACAGCAGAGAAGGCATGCCGGTGGCACTCGTGCAGACACACACAGCCCTAAGACACCAGGCAAGGTCATTTGATTCCCAGCACCTGGTATATTGATCATTTCAAAATGTCTCTGTTGTGCTTACTGCTCCCTCCCCTCCCCTTTCCACTTTTTCAGCAGCCATGATTCCCCTCTCCCTGCCCCCTTCACACTCTCAGTCCACAACAGAGACCCATATCAGAATCAGGTTTATCATCATTCACGTCATTATTTTTTGTAGCAGCAGTACAGTACAATACAATATGTAAATTACTACAGTTATATATATGTGCCTAAGACTTTGGAACTATACTGTATTAATCTGCCTTGGCCCATTGGTCTGTATCTAGACTATAGGGCTCCACACCCCTCCCATCCATGTACTTATCCAGATTGCTCTTAAATGTTGAATCTACCACTTCCGCTGGTAGCTCGTTCCACACTCTCACCACCCTTTGACCGAAGAAATTTCCCCTCATGTTCCCCTTAAATATTTCACTTTTCACCCTTCACCCATGATCTCTAGTTTGAGTCTCACCTAACCTCAGCAGAAAAGCCTACTTGCACTTACCATTTATACACCTCATAATTTGTTTCCTTCTATCAAATCTTCCCTCATTCTTCTATACTTCAGGGAATTAAAGCCCGAATCTATTCAACCTTTCCTGAAACTCAGGTCCTCCAGTCCTGGCAACAACATCTCTGCATGCTCTCAATCTGATTGGTATCTTTCCTGTATGTAGGTGACCAAAACTGTACACAATATTCCAAATCTGTCCTCACCAACATCTTAGGCAACTTCAACATAACATTCCTTACCAAAACTTTGATTTATGAAGGCCAATGTGCCAAAGGTTTTCCTTATGATCCTATCTACCTGTGACACTACTTTTAACAAATTATGGATCTGTATTCCCAGATCCCTCTGTTCTACCACACTCCTCAGGGCCCTACCACTCACCATGTAAGTCCTACCATGGTTTATCTTCTTAAAGTGCAACAACTCACATTAAATTCCATCTGCCATTTTGTAGCCCCCTTTGCAACTGGTTCAGATCCTGCTGCACACTTTGACAGTCTTCGTCGTTGTCCATTGCATTCCCAATCTTGGTCTCATCCGCAAATTTACTGATCCACTTTACTACATTATTATCCATATCATTGATATAGATGAAAAACAACAATGCACCCAGCTATGTTCTCTGTGACACACAAGTCACAGGCCTCCAATCAGCGCAGTAACTATCTACTACCATTCTCTAGCCTCTCCCGCAAAGACAATATCTTATTCAATTTATACTTCATCTTGAACGCCAAGCAACTGAATCTTCTTGACCAATCTGCCATGCAGAACCTTGGCAAAAAGGCCCACTGAAGTCCATGTAGGCAACATTCACTGCCCTGCCTTCATCAACTTTCATAGTAACTTCTTGAAAAATTCTATAAGATATGTTAGACACAACTTAACATGCACAAAATTATATTGACTATCCCCAATCAATCCCTATCTATCCAAATACTTATATATCTGGTCCTTAAGGATACTTTCCAACAGCTTACCACTACTGATGTCAGGCTCACGCACCTATAATTTCCTGGCTTATTCTTGAAGTCTTTCTTAAACATCAGAACAACATTAGCTATCCTCCAAAACTCTGGCACTTTGCCGTGGCTAAGGATGGTTTAACTATCTCTGCTAGAACCCCTGCAATTTCTGCACTAGCCTCCCAGAGGGTCTCCTGGAACACCTTGTCATGCCCTGGGAATTTATTCAACCTAATTTGCCTCAACAGCAAACACCTCCACTTCTATAACCTGTATAGGGTCATAAGCTCACTACTGCTTTGCCTCACTTCTGTAGACTCATGTATCCATCTCTCAAGTAAATACAAAAAAAAAGTTTGGGCACCCCTGGTCAAAATTTCTGTTACTGTGAATAGCTAAGCGAGTAAAAGATGACCTGATTTCCAAAAGGCATGAAGTTAAAGATGACACATTTCTTTAATATTTTAAGCAAGATTACTTTTTTTATTTCTATCTTTTACGGTTTCAAAATAACAAAAAAGGAAAAGGGCCTAAAACAAAAGTTTGGGCACGTTGCATGGTCAGTACTTAGTAACACCCCCTTTGGCAAGTATCACAGCTTGTAAACGCTTTCTGTAGCCAGCTAAGTCTTTCAACTCTTGTTTGGGGGATTTTCGCCCATTCTTCCTTGCAAAAGGCTTCCAGTTCTGTGAGATTCTTGGGCCATCCTGCATGCACTGCTCTTTTGAGGTCTATCCACAGATTCTCGATGATGTTTAGGTCGGGGGACTGTGAGGCCCATGGCAAAACCTTCAGCTTATGCCTCTTGAGGTAGTCCATTGTGGATTTTGAGGTATGTTTAGGATCATTATCCTGTTGTAGAACCCATCCTCTTTTCATCTTCAGCTTTTTTATAGACGGTGTGATGTTTGCTTCTAGAATTTGCTGGTATTTAATTGAATTCATTCTTCCTTCTACCAGTGAAATGTTCTCCGTGCCACCGGCTGCAACACAAGCCCAAAGCGAGATCGATCCACCCCCCGTGCTTAACAGTTGGAGAGGTGTTCTTTTCATGAAACTCTACACCCTTTTTTCTCCAAACATATCTTTGCTCACTGCGACCAAAAAGTTCTATTTTAACTTCATCAGTCCACAGGACTTGTTCCCAAAATGCATCCGACTTGTTTAGCTGTTCCTTTGCAAACTTCTGATGCTGAATTTTGTGGTGAGGACACAGGGAAAAATTTTCTTCCGGTGACTCTTCCATGCAGGTAATTTTTGTGCAGATGTCACTGCACAGTAGAACAGTGCACCACCACTCCAGAATCTGCTAAATCTTCCTGAAGGTCTTTTGCAGTCAAATGGGGGTTTTGATTTGCCTTTCTAGCAATCCTATGAGCAGTTCTCTCGGAAAGTTTTCTTGGTCTTCCAGACGTCAACTTGACCTTCACCATTCCTGTTAACTGCCATTTCTCAATTACATTATGAACTGAGGAAACGGCTACCTGAAAACACTTTGCTATCTTCTTATAGCCTTCTGCTGCTTTGTGGGCATCATTTATTTTAATGTTCAGAGTGCTAGGCAGCTGCTTAGAGAAGCCCATTGCTGCTGATTGTTGAGACAAGGTTTGAGGAGTCAGGGTATTTATAAAGCTTTGAAACTTACATCACCTGGCCTTTCCTAACATTGACTGTGAACAAGTCATAGCCCTAACAAGCTAATTAAGGTGTGAGACCTTGGTAAAAGTTATCTGAGAGCTCAAATCTCTTGGGGTGCCCAAACTTTTGCATGGTGCTCCTTTCCTTTTTTTCACTCTAAAATTGTACAAAACAAAAATAATACACTAATCTTGCTTAAAATGTTGAAAAGAATGTTTCATCTTTAAGTTTATGACTTTTGGAGATCAGTTCATCTTCTATTCACTTAATTATTCACAGTAACAGAAATTTTGACCGGGATGCCCAAACTTTTGCATGCCACTGTACATCTATAGAAGCCCTTGGGATTTTCCTTCACCTTGTCTGCTGGAGAAACCTCATGTCTCCTTTTAGCCCTCCTGATTTCCAACTTTTAAGTCTTCTCTTACACTTCTTACACTCAACTAGTACCTTTCTACCCATACCTGCCATGCACCTGTTTCTTCTTCTTAACCAGGACTTTAATATCTCTTGAAAGCCAAGGTTACAAAAACCTGTTAGCCTTGCCTTGATCGAAGGAATAAAGGTATACACTATTTTCCAAAACAGGAAGAAAATTCAAAAATTAGAAGTGCAAAGGGCTGAGGATTCCTTGTGTAGGATTCCCTGAGGGTTAAACTGCAGGTTGTGTAAGTAGTAAGGAAGACAAATAAATGTTAGCATTCATTATGAGAGGACTAGAATAGAAAGCGAAGCTGTAATGCTGAGGCTTTATAAGGCATCAGTCAGACTGCACCTGGAGTATTGTGACCAGTTTTGGGCTTCTTCTGATCCTCCAAAGAGGACTGACTCATGGCCTCTGGATTCCTCCTCCTGAGGCCAATAATCAGCTCCTTGGTGTTGCTGACATAGAGAAAGAGGTTGTTGTTGTGGAACCACTCAGCCAGATTTTCATTCCCCCTCCTACATGCTGATTAATCATCACGTTTGATTCTGCCTACGACAGTGCTGTTGTCAGCAAACTTGAATATGACACTGGAGTTGTACTTAGCCACGAAGTCATAAGTGTAAAGCGAGTAGAGCAAGGGTCCAAGTATACAGCCTTGTGGTGCACCTGTGCTGATAGAGATGCTGAACATGTTGTTGCCAATCTGAACTGACTGGGGGACTGTAATCAAGGAAATCGAGGAACCAATTGCACAAGGAACAATTTACAAAACAACAAAAAGTAATTCCAGTTTAATTCAAGTATACTACATAATCAGCATTATGCAAGTATTTTCACTTTAGCCTTCATCGAGGAAGAAGATGCTGATGAAATCATTCACTGAGATTTTGAATGAGCCAAAAACTGATGACATGTAGGTATTAGGCAAGTTATGCTTCAAATAAATAAATCATTTGATGCAAATGGAATCTATCCCAATTTGCTGAATGACGAAATAGGAAACTACATGGTAAATGGGATTAGTGTAAACGGGGAGAAGGGTCAGCATGAATTTAGTGCTAACATTTCTGTGCTACATGATTCCATGACTCACTGAGTTTGATAAGGTGGTGGGTGCCTAGAATGCATTGCCTGGGGAGGTGGTTGAAGCAGATACGTTTGGGATCTTTTAACAGACATTGTGATTGCACATAAATGTGAAGAAAATGGAAGGATATGGATATTTATAGGCAGAAGGGATTTGTTTAGTTGGTTATTCAATTATTAATTTAATTGGTTCAGCACAACAGTGTGGACCAAAGGGCCTGTTCCTGTGTTGTACTGTTCTGTGTTCCAGATGCCACATAATAGGCTTCTTATCAAAATTGAAGACAATGGAATAAAAGTGTTTTTTTTCTCGACAAAGAAATGTATGCAGTAAATTTCCCCAGTGGTCTGTTAAAATAAATGTTATTAATTTGGGTTTCCAGGTTGCTGGTGGCGTAAACTGCGATGATACTAGTAAACTTAAAGAATGTATTGATAGGCTAACGGAATGGGCAAATAGATAAACTCAATGTTGATACTAGTGGGCAGAACAAGGACCAGTGCTTAGGCTCCAGCTTCCCCCAATTTACGTTGATTTGGCTGAGAAGACCAAATATCATTTTTCAAAGTTTAGTTATAATGCAAAAGTGACAGAGGAGCTGAGGATGTAAATTGGCTTTGAAGTTATGTAGAAAAGTTGGGTGAGTGGACAAGAACACGAGAAATGAATACAATGTGGAACAATCTAGAGTTATCTACTTTGCTGAACAACACAGATAAATTGAGTATTTTTCAAATGCTGAGAAATTGGTTATTTTTGATGTTCAAAGGGAATTCATTATACCTGTGTATAACTCACTGAAAGGCAGCATGCAGATGAAGTAAGTGACAGGAAGGCAAATGGCATAACAGCTTTGAAGAGGATCAGGATAGAGTACCAAAGGTATCTCACCAGAATATCAGGTGTTGGTGTGAGTCCACTTAAGAGTTCTGTGTATAGATTTGATTCCCTTACTTTTAAAAAAGGATATATAAAAGAATAACAAAAGATAAAGAATCTAATTATAGGACACAATCCAGTAAGGTGTACAAGAGCACAGAGATCTAGAGTATGAAAGTGGCGACAAGTTGAGAAAGCCATGAAAAAAGCAAAATAATTAAAAGTGACGCAAAGAAATATTTTCCTCAGACAATGAATGGATGAAATGTACAGGTAGATTTAATTTCAGCATTCAGAAAGAAACTCGATTATGTTCTGAAAGGAAAAATATTGCAATTCTCTGGAGAGAGTGCAGAGAAATGAGACTAGCTAGAGGGTTCTTGCATAGAGCAGTCCACACACAACAGCCTGAATAACACCCTTCCAGGGTGTATCTATTCCAACATTCATGCTTTGGATGTTCTATTCTCTGATTGAATTGAATTCCAATTCATGGGAATGTAGGAGGAACAAATGGGGCATCTACCAAAATTAGAAGATCACTGATCACTCTTTTGCATCCTCTAGTGCCTAATTCAGGTATGACATTGCTGAGGTCCAGGAGAATATCAGTTACATATCCTCTCAGCAGAAACACTGGGAAAGTCACGAGAAGCACTGGATACCAGGTAATGTCCCTTTAGAAAATAAGGCCTACCAATATTCATTATTTTCTATTATATCCAGTGTCAAAAAAACCTACTGAATTGCACCATTACAATGGTTCAGAGCAATTTACAATGCTTTGAACGATCACAATTTATGTTTTATTCAGAAAATCTGCATTAAGAAAATATTTAGGTCATAAAACTCAAGTTTCATCAATACAAGTGTGCTACTTCAATATTTTACCGTACTTTGCCAAAATATAGAAAGGTTAATTATTTATGTCCAAATACTGGAGCAACATCAGGCCGGAGATATGGATGATCGGATTCAAAAATGGGAAAGTTGCTATCAGGAATTTACCATTCTATCATTATTATCTTGCCAAATCGAAATACATTCAAGTGCATCAAGCAACATTAATTTCCCATACTTCAATAACAGATAAAAAGGAAACTGAACAGAAAATCAAGGCATCTTCATTTCTATCCAAGTAATGGAGTAAAAAGCCTGTATATGTATATCTGGGAGTGTGTGTGTATATGTCATACACATTATATCTTATATATTTTAATAATAGGTAATATATATCATTTGCAAGCAGCTGAGCTCTCGTTACCACAAATTAACTGTTACAAGTATGGAACATGGTTCCTTTTAATCTTAATTCAGACATATATTTAAAAACTTGAGATGTCTTCCTTTTTTAAAGAAAGGGGCTTCCCTTCCTCCACTATCAACTCTGCTCTCAAACGCATCTCCCCCATTTCACATACATCTGCTCTCACTCCATCCTCCCGCCACCCCACTAGGAATAGGGTTCCCCTGGTCCTCACCTACCACCCCACCAGCCTCCGGGTCCAACATATTATTCTCCGTAACTTCCGCCACCTCCAACGGGATCCCACCACTAAGCACATCTTTCCCTCCCCACCTCTCTCTGCATTTCGCAGGGATCGCTCCCTACACAACTCCCTTGTCCATTCGTCCCCCCCCCATCCCTCCCCACTGATCTCCCTCCTGGCACTTACCCGTGTAAGCGGAACAAGTGCTACACATGCCCTTACACATCCTCCCTTACCACCATTCAGGGCCCCAAACAGTCCTTCCAGGTGAGGCAACACTTCACCTGTGAGTTGACTGGGGTGATATACTGCGTCCGGTGCTCCCGATGTGGCCTTTTATATATTGGCGAGACCCGACGCAGACTGGGAGACCGCTTTGCTGAACATCTACGCTCTGTCCGCCGGAGAAAGCAGGATCTCCCAGTGGCCACACATTTTAATTCCACATCCCATTCCCATTCCCATTCTGACATGTCTATCCACGGCCTCCTCTACTGTAAAGATGAAGCCACACTCAGGTTGGAGGAACAACACCTTATATTCCATCTGGGTAGCCTCCAACCTGGTGGCATGAACATCGACTTCTCTAACTTCCACTAAGGCCCCACCTCCCCCTCGTACCCCATCTGTTACTTATTTTTATGCACACATTCTTTCTCTCACTCTCCTTTTTCTCCCTCTGTCCCTCTGAATACACCTCTTGCCCATCCTCTGGGTCCCCCCCCCCCCACCGTCTTTCTTCCCAGACCTCCTGTCCCATCATCCTCTCGTATCCCCTTTTGCCTATCACCCATCCAGCTCTTGGCTCCATCCCTCCCCCTCCTGTCTTCTCCTATCATTTTGGATCTCCCCCTCCCCCTCCAACTTTCAAATCCCTTACTCACTCTTCCTTCAGTTAGTCCTGACGAAGGGTCTCGGCCTGAAACGTCGACTGCACCTCTTCCTACAGATGCTGCTTGGCCTGCTGCGTTCACCAGTAACTTTGATGTGTGTTGCAAAAAAAAGCTACTTTTTTCCCCATTCCTCTCTCATAATCGAATCGTTGCCTCTCTACTTCTTCGTTTTGCTTTTTGGAAAAAATACACATATTGAGATTTTTTAAAATAACTGCAAATTGAAAGCAGTTGGTGTTCAGGGGATTGTCCTTGTACACAAATCAATAAAAATTGACATGCAAGCAATCAGGAAGGTAATTGTTTGTTGGTCTTTACTGAAGAGAATTTGAACTCAAGAGTAGAAATGACTTGCTTCAGTTAGATAAAATTGCACTTGCAATATTGTTAACAGATCTGGTTTCCTTATCTTGAGTCCGAGGAAGTGCCATCAATATTTATAAAACTGATTCCTGATGGAAGATTTGTCATATAAGGAGAAATGAAAGAGAAGTGAAATGCTCTCTTTCATTAATAAGAACGAGAGGTGGTCACAAACAAAATTCTTAAGAGAATGAACAGGATGTGTAAAGGTTTGATGCTTCCCTTGATGGAGTGAACTTGGATTCATACTGTCAAAAACAGAGGAGTGAAAAGAAGAAATGCCATTACCAAATGGGTAATGAATCTGTCAAATTCTGTATGCAAACATATTATGGAGGTTTGGTCATTGAGTATATTTTAATGACAGAAAAGAGAACAAGACTTGTGCAGGGAAGCAGCTGTGGGGTAAGAAGTCAACTATGGTCTTACTGAATGGTTGTCTTATTGAAGGGCCAAGTGGCATTCTGCTGCCTCTATGTCTAAGGTTCTTAGGATCTTCTTTTCTGCACCTGATTTAACAATAAATTCATGTTTCCACTTACAACTCAGTTTAACTGCTGTTCATTCCAAACCCCTTCACTAATATAGGTGGAGAGATGCTTAACTGTCTACCAGGTGCCAGATGCCCTGTAGAGAATATTTCCAGTTACTTGCCATTCATAATACATACCACATAAAACGGGCAACTATCAGTGTACAAAGTGCCTTTTATATCAATTTGTGGAAAAAAATTTGTCAAGGAATAAATTATTTACACTTTGTGAAATGCAGACTTAGTTTTGTATGCACCAAATGCACAACAAAGATTATGCCGACTGCTATTCTATGATAAACCACAATTATAATAATAATAATAAGCAACAGAATATCACATTTGGGCTGTTTTGCACTGATGGCAGATGATGCTATTCAGACAAATAGCAACATGATATAAAAATGCTTCACGTGGGTTTTGAGAAGGAAACATTTTCAAAGATTTGCACTCATGTCCCCTGTAAAAATGGCATAAATTTAACTTGATTAATTATGAGTCACACAACAAAGTTAGAGTGAGATTTGCTTTTTCCAACATGTGCAGACATATTTGGCACAAGTCAAAAGCAAACAGATGACATTTCTGAAGGAAAAGAACTAGAATCTGTTTAGTTAAGATTCAGAGGCATGCAGATAATATAATTCTCTGAAGATATAATATAAAGCTTGTTCAGGTGCAGATTTATTTTGCTGGCAGAGTACACGCTCCTTAATTAAACAAATAACTTAACTTTGAACTGCTAGCTCAAGCCTGTTAGCACTTCAAACAAGTCAACAGTCACTCTTGTAAAAATAAACCACTGCTTTTTCAGAAATAAAAGGAGATGGAAAAAGTAAACGTCACGCTATTCCAATTTAGAACAATGTTGTTAAAACTTGATATTAATCCGAGTTTGCATTTCATCTTTCAAAAGGCTCTATTTCTGCAGAATGTTGGGTATTACAAATAGCCTAAAATTTATATTGGGGAAATACTCCTCTGCATTTTGCTGAATGTTATTAATATTTAGCATAAAAGTGCCATAAAAGTTACTAGGCATGGCTTTCAAAGCTGCAAGTTATGTCTTCCCAAATAAATGCAAGTTTTCAGAGACAGACAAAGATATCAGAACACAAAACCTGAAATCTGAAGTAAAACAGAAAATGCTGGACATACACAGAACCTGAACAATAACTGGCACATATAATTATAGTATTTCTTTGATAAGGTGAATGCCATCAGTTTCTTCTTTAAGTTGTTTATTGATGACATAGGATTTTGTTCACAAGGCTGTCAAGGGCTACAGAACAAAGGCAATCAAATGTTAAAATAACTGATAAGCCCAGATTTGATTGAATGGCAGAACAAGCTCAAGAGACTGAAAGTCTGATTCCACTTCTAACGTTGATCACATATTGGCTCTAAAAGTATCTCCAATATATTCTTCAATTGTACTCTGACCCAGTAAAATTAAATATTCCCATAAAGAATACACTCATTCCCATGATGTAAATATTATTGGCAATAATGGAAAAGCTCTTACACATCATTACAGTCAGTTGCAGTATTCACAGGAGTCTTACAATCTTCATTCATTATTGGAATGACTTCAAATTTCAGTATCAGTTGACGTGTATTTGTCAAAAAAATGTACATTTTCTGTTGCTCATAGATTGTAAAAGTAAGAAACTTAGTTATCATTACAACAACAGAAGTGATTTGCATTCATTGAACAATCTCGTCACCTCACTAAGTGACATCATATAGAAAAACCTTGTATCTTCTGAGTTCATTACAGAAAAATACAGACTTCTGCCAAAGTACTTACTAATTGCTGCCTATAACTAGCCAATAAACCACATAACTGACATTATGGAAAAAGAAAATTCTCATCATTATGTCTGTGCTCATGCTGGAGCTAAACACTGAGTTTAATCTTCTGCTCCTTCACAATATCAAGTTTTAATTTTTTTAAATCATATGCAGTACCTCAAATAAGTATTCAGCCCCACCAACTATTTTCACACTTTACTTTCTCATTTTCTAAATTTAAAACATATTGAAGTAGGAGTTTTGAGGTAATCTATAAAACATTGTACATCGTGTCAAATCAAAAGAAAAATTCAAAAATCTGTCAACAATTTACTAAAAATTTAAACCCAAAATTGTGAGGCTGAAGAAGTATTCATCCCCTTTGTAATTACTATGCTAACTTTCCTCTGGTGCAATACTGTATATTACTTTACCAGCTGACCCAATTTGTTGATGTAGAAAATTGGAGGATCACCTGCTTTCAATGAATTCATAAAAATAAATACCCCCTCTCTCTGTAAGGTCCAACAGTATAGTAGATTTTCAACAGATTAAACCAAAATGAAGACAAAAAAGAATTCAAGACAAATCAGACACAGATGGGGAAAGGGTATAAAACCATCTCAAAGGCCCTGAACATACCTTGGAGCTCAGTGCAGTCCATCATGAAAAGGTAGAAAAAAAATAAAACCACAGTCATACTGCCTAAGTCAAGTCGCCCTTTAAACTTAGTTGCCTGAGAAGAGTAGCACTTGTAAGAGATGTCAACAGTCAGTTCAAGTAAGCTGCATAACTCAGTAGCTGCAAATGGAGATGAAGTTCATGGCTGCACAATCTCTCAAAGCCTTGCAGAAAATGGCTACTTATGGAAAAGTGGCAAGGAAAAAGCCCTGGCTCAAAAAAAGCATATCCTTGCCTATGAAGATTTTCCAGAGCATCACTTAGAAGATACTATAAAGATGTGGAAGAAGGTCCTGTGGTCAGATGAAGCCTAATTGGGGGGAAAATCCAACTTGCCACCAACTTTTCAATAAATTTTAATTCTGACTCTAGTCATAGATGCAGATGATATACTCAAAATCTTAAAATTTTGAAAATCTGAACAAGAGTTGCTTGTCAATTGAACCATCTCCATATTCCATGATTTGCTGTTTATTTTTGGCCTGTTAATTTTGATGACAATTTATGAATTATCTATGAGAATGGGAATCATGACACTTTATTTCAAAATATTATTTTAAAATTTAACTGGCAACATACGTTTTTAAGAAAAGTCAGTTTTAAAGTTACAGATATTGCATTAATTTGCAATATCTCTTCTAATTCAATAGTCTGTCCATGAACTAATGTTGTGACAAGGTCTCTTTCTGTTGGTCCAGTTTAGTGCCACCTTTGAGCCATGTAAGTATCACAGAAGCACTATTAGGGAAAATAAACTTGGATATATACGTCAACAACCCTCTAGAAAATTTATTCCAATAATATGAAGTGTGTGTTGGTTAAAATTAGTAAGTGGAGGTCAAAAGAAATTCAAACTAGAAAAAACGGATTACTCTGAAGGAGTAGATTTTTAAAAACAGTTTGCATATAAAGTAATTCTTAGCACAATAGGGTCCAGTGACAACACAGAAGCAACTGAAATTTCAAAAACGGGGAGCACGTACAACTATTTTTAAAAATTAAGCTACTTCTTCATTTCTTCTCTCTTCCCTTATTTCCCCCTCTTACTGAATAGCCCTGTCTTCTCCAATATGCAGTTATTGTTTGCCTTCTAATCCCGCTGGATATGAATGCTGCATTTGACACTTACATCACAAGAGATCAATTACTATTATGAAATCTTATAATTATGTAAATTAAGAAATAGGAACGAGAGGTGGTCCCACAAACCTGCGCCATCATTCACCTCAACTTTCTCACTGATCCCTCCTGTTTACTTCAACCTATTCTAATAACCTACTAGTTTTTCTATTAAATATGAATTTCTGCAGCCCTATGACATAAAGAGTTCCAAAAATTCACACTTCTTGGAGTGAAGAAACTTCTCCTCATTACTACAGTGCCTATAAAAAGTATTCACCCCCTTGGAAGTTATCATGTTTTATTGTTTTACAACATCGAACCACAGTGGATTTGATTTAGCTTTTTTGACACTGATTAACAGAAAAAAACCCTTTCATGTCAAAGTTAAAACAGATCTCTACAAAGTGATCTAAATTAATTACAAATACAAAACACAAAATAATTGATAGCATAAGCATTCCCCGCCTCCCCCCCTTTAATATGACACACCAAATCATCACTTGTGCAGCCAACTGGCTTTAGAAATCACATAATTAGTTAAATAGAGACCACCTGTGTGCAGTCAAGGTGTTTCAATTGATTATAGTAAAAATACACCTGTACCTGGAAGGTCCAACTGCTGGTGAGTCAGTATCTGGCAAAACCTATACCATGAAGACAAAAGAACACACCAAGCAACTTTGCAAAAAGGTTATTTAAAAGCACCCGTCAGGAGATGGATACAAGAAAATTTCTAAGTCATTAAATATTCCTCGGAGTACAGTTAAGTCAGTCATCAAAAAATAGAAAAAATATTGCACAACTGCAAATTTGCCTACAGCAGGCTACCCTCAAAAACTAAGTGACTGTACAAGAAGGGGACTAGTGAGGGAAGCCACCAAGAGACCTATAATAACTCTGGAGGAGTCACAAGCTTCAGTGGCTGAGATGGGAGAGGCTACACATACACCTGTTAACCAGGTGCTTCACCAGTCGCAGCTTTATGGGAGAGTAGCAAAGAGAAAGCCATCGCTGAAAAAAAAACTCGTGTGTAATCTCAGCTAGAGTTTGCCAGAAGGCACGTTGGAGATTCAGAAGCCAGCCAAAAGGTTCTATGGTCTGATGGAACCAAAAATCCAACATTCTGGCCGTGAGAGTAATAGCTATGTTTGGCGTAATCCAAACACCCCACATCACCTAAAACACACCATCTCCACCATGAAGTATGGTGGTGGCTGCATCATACTGTGGGTATGCTTCACTGCAGCATACCTGGAAGGCTAATGAAGGTACAGAGTAAGATGAATACAGCAAAATGCAGGGAAATCCTGGAGGAAAACCTGATGCAGTCTGCAGAGAACTGCAACTGGGAAAAGATTTGTTTTCGAGCAAGACAATGACCCCAAGCATAAAGCTAAAGCCACACAAGAATGGCTTAAAAACAACAAAGTTAATGTTCTGGAGTGACCAAGTCAGAGTCCAGACCTCAAACCAATTAAGAATTTTGGCTGGACTTGAAAAGGGCTGTTCACTCACGATCCCTATGCAATCTTCCAGAGCTTGAGCAGTTTTGCAAAGAAGGATGGGGAAAAATTGCAGTGTCCAGATCTGCAAATCTGCAAATCTGATAGAGACTGATCCACACAGACTAGAGGCTGTAATTGCTGCAAAGGTGCATCTAGTAAATACTGACTTGAAGGAGGTGAATACTTACACAAACAATTATTTTTGTGTTTTATATTTGTAATTAACTTAGATCACTTTGCAGAGGTCTGTTTTCAGTTGATCAGTGTCAGAAAAAGCCAAATGTTATAAAACATGAAAACTTCCAAATGGGGAGGGTTTGAATACTTTTTATAGGCACTGTATCTCATGCCATAATGATAATGTCCCACATTCTACAGTCAGAGAAAAAAATCTCTCATTGCCTTTGCTATCAGTTCTTTTCTAAGTCCTAAATGCTGCAATGAAAACAGCTCTTGTTCTTCGAGACTCTCAAGAGGGAATTGTATATTCATCAGATACTTTAAACCCAAAGAGAAGGATTTCCCTAAAAAAATGCAATTTAATAGCAAAAACAATTCTTATGACTGTCCTTAAAGAGCCAATGTGTTCCTAAACATGCAGTAGTTTCATATCATAGAATGGACCCAAGTGGTTTATCCATAAGACCAAAAGACATAGTATCAAAACTAGGCCCTTTAGAGTCTGATCTGCCATTCCATCATGGCTGATTTATAAACCATCTCAACCTCATTCTCCTGCATTCTCTCCATAAACTTTGACGCCCTAACTAATCAAGAACCTGTTACTTTCCACCTTAAGTATACTCAGTGACTTGGCCTCCAAAGCTGCCTGTGGTGATGAATTCCCAATCACCGAAATCAGGCTAACTGGCCTATAATTTCCTTTCTTCTGCCTCCCTCCCTTTTTAAAGAATGGAGTGACATTTACAATCTCCTAATCCTCTGGAAACATTCCAGAATATAGTGATCCTTGAAAGATCATTACTAACGCCTCCACAATCTCTTCAGTTACCTCTTTCAAAACATTGGAGTGTAGTCTATCTGGTCCAGGTGACTTATCTACCTTCAGACCTTTCACCTTTCCAAGTGCCTCCTTCTTAGTAATAACAACTACACTCACTTCTGCCACGACACTCTCAAATTTCAGGCAAACTACACACTAGGGTGAAGACTGACTCAAAAAACTGCCATTTTTTGTTCCCCATTACTATCACTCCAGTGGCATTTCCTGGCAGTCCAATAACTTTTCTCACCTCACTTTATTTTTCTGAAATAAACTTTTATAGGCAATAGACAATAGGTGCAGGAGTAGGCCATTTGGCCCTTCGAGCCAGCACCACCATTCCCTGTGATCATGGCTGATCATCCACAATCAGTACCCCTTTCCTGCCTTCTCCCTATATCCCTTGGCTCCACTATCTTTAAGAGCTCTAACTCTTTCTTGAAAGCATCCAGAGAATTGGCCTCCATTCTCTTCTGAGGCAGAGCATTCCACAGATCCACAACTCTCTGGGTGAAAAAGTTTTCCCTCAATTCTGTTCTAAATGGCGTACCCCTTATTCTTAAACTATGGCCTCTGGTTCTGGACTCCCCCAACATCGGGAACATGTTTCCTGCCTCTAAAGTGTCAAATCCCTTAATAATCTTATATGTTTCAAACAGATCCCCTCTCATCCTTCTAAATTCCAGTGTATACAAGCTCGGTCGCTCCAATCTTTCAACATATGACAATCCCGCCATCCCGGGAATTAACCTCGTGAACCTCCACTGCACTCCCTCAATAGCAAGAATGTCCTTCCTCAAATTTAGAGACCAAAACTGCACACAATGCTCCAGGTGTGGTCTCACCAGGGCTCTGTACAACTGCAGAAGGACCTCTTTACTCCTATACTCATCTCCCCTTGTTATGAAGGCCAACATGCCAATAGCTTTCTTCACTTGCTGCTGTACCTGCATGCCTACTTTCAGTGACTGATGAACAAGGACACCTAGATCTCATTGTACTTCTCTTTTTCCTAACTTGACACCATTCAGATAGTAATCTGCCTTCCTGTTCTTGCCACCAAAGTGGATAAACTCACATTTATCCACATTAAACTGCATCTGCCCACTCACCCAACCTGTCCAAGTCACCCTGCATTCTCATAACATCCTCCTCACATTTCACACTGCCACCCAGCTGTGTGTCATCTGCAAACTTGCTAATGTTACTTTTAATTCCTTCATCTAAATCATTAATGTATATTGTAAATAGCTGCAGTCCCAGCAACGAGCCTTGTGGTACCCCACTAGTCATTGCCTGCCATTCTGAAAAGGACCCGTTAATCCCTACTCTTTATTTCCTGTCTGCCAACCAATTTCCTCTCCATGTCAGTACCCTACCCCCAGTACCATGTGCTCTAATTTTGCCCACTAATCTCCTTTTGGCAATCTCTTTTATGTTATTGGCTAACTTACCTTCATATTTTACCTTTTCTCTCCTTATGGCACTTTAGTTGCCTTCTGTTGCTTTTTAAAGACTTTCCAATCCTCTAACTTCTCACTAATTTTTGTTATATTATATGGCTCACTTTTGCCTTCGTATTCTCTTTGACTTCCCTGGTCAGCCATGGTTACGTCATTCTCCCTTTAAATTAACCCTTCCTTGTTGGGATGTACAGCATTTATCCTGCACCTACTGAAAAGCTCCCCCAGAGCTCCAGCCATTGTTGTTCTGCCATTATCTCTGCTAGTGTCCCCTTCTAATTTACTTAAGCCGACTTTCATCCCTTTGTAATTCCCTTTATTCCAAAGTAATATTGATATATCTGACTTTAGCTTCTCTCTCTCAAACTGCAAGGTGAACTCTATCATAAGAACATAAGACATAGGAGTAGAATTAGGTGTTTTAGCCCATCATTTCTGCTCCACCAATTCATCATTTCTGATTTATTATCCCTCTCAACCCATACTCCTGCCTTCTTCCCGCAACCTTTGACACCTTGACTAGTCAAGAACCTAGCAACCTCTGCTTTAAATATACTCAATGACTTGATGGACCAAATTACTCTACCGTTATCAACTTGTTTTGTCATTTCCTCGGAGAATTCTATCATCCTCATTTGGTATAGTAAATTTATATACAGGTGTGACCTGACCCTCACAAGAACATGCTGCTTATCCCCAGTCAGACTATACAACTCCAAAAGTTCATAAATCTTTTCTCCAAGAATCCTGCCCAATATTTTGCTCACCACGAACTTAAGACACACTAGTCTATAATTCCAAGAATTATCCCCATTTGTTTCTTGAACAAAGGAGTAACAAATGCTAATTTCAAATCTTCTGGTACTACTCCTGTGACCAGTGACTTCTCATACATAATTAGCCATGCTGACTATCCATAATTAATCTCGAACTGCAAATTAATCAGAATCCTCAGAATCCCTTCTAAAAACACTTGCACCACTATAACTCACTACTTTGTAGATGCCTAGACTAACCCTGCTACCATCCTCAAATAAAGGGAAAACATTGCTTTTCTCCAATTTTCTGCTACTTTGCCTACTGCTAATGAAGACACAAAATTTCTGCCAAAACCAGTCAATCCCTTCTCCTGCTTCCCATGACATCCTAGAATACATCTGGGATTTGGGGGTTGTTAAATTATTATGCATCTCAAGACATCTTTTTGTAATGTTGGTATGCTCCAGGTATCACGGTTCCCTCCCCTGAATTCAAGAACTTCCACACCCTTCAACAATGTGAACAGGGATGAGAAAGATAAAGGAATATCACAAGGCATTTTATAAATAAATTAAAAACAAGAGAGTAGATAGGACTCAAGAACAAAGGAGGGATGTTTCAGCTTTACAGTGAAATCAAAGAGGTTTACCAGGATGCTGTCTGGATTAGAGGCTATGAGCTATATAAAAAGAGGTACAATGAACTTGGATTGTTTTCCTGGAGCATCAGAGCTGAGGGGTCTGCAATAAACTATAAAAGCCTTGTTCTCATTCTGCATCCATCCATCACAGGTTTCATTACGAAATGCTTTGACCCATTTTATTCAAAAACCAAATCAAAAATGCTTACAGAAAAAATTAATACCAATTTAATGATATTCAGTGGCAAAATTACCTTCCATCGACCCACTTTTCAAAAACTATACAATCTCTCCCATATAAAAGAAGAACTCAAAATGATTTCACCCTAATCAGTTAAGGATATTTGTAATTTGCATTATTGTGCCTTGTGATTTTAATCTACTGAATGTGCAATTTATTTATTTCTTCACAGGATGTGGTTACTGCTGGCAATTCCAGCATTTACTATCCATCCCCATTTTCCATTGAAATAAGCAGCAGTTAAGAAATAACTATACTGGTTGATCTGAAGCTTCATAAATCAGACGAGATAAGGACAGCAGACTGTCTTGTCCAGTAGTTTCATGGTTAACATCACAAAGGCTAACTCTTTTCTTTAAAAAATATGTTCAGATTTATACAGTTGCTTGAATTTAATTCCCCAGTTGCATGACACTGGATCAAAGGTCCAGTACTCTGGTTGTTTGTTAAGTAACTTAACCAGTACACCATTCTGCCTCTTGAGTCATTCAGGAAATTTATTATAAACTTGATATACAGCAGTCTGTTTCGGACTTTGTGTTTAGTTTGTGCCAGAAGACAAATTTACTGCTAGTCCTTCGTAAGCTGGAGACTTCAAACTGCACGGTGGTGAGTTATTAACACTCCTGTCTCACAGTTTCAGGGACTCAAGTTCAAACATAACCTCCAGTGCCAACTGGGTGGAGTTTCCATTTTCTCATAGTAAATGCATGGACTTTCTCTGGGTGCTCCAGTTTCCTCCTACATCCCAAAGATGTCCACATTGATAGTTTAACTGGCCATTGCAAATAGTCCCTAGTGTGTTGAGTAGTAGAATCTGGGAAGAGTTGATGCATAGATTAAAATGAGATTACTGTAAATGAGTGTTTAATGGATGAAATGAAGGGCTATGATCATCGAGGATTGGTCTTATTAAAAAAAAATCCTTGTAACTGGTCTTCTGTACAAAGTTCATAAACAATATACTCAGATCTAGAGAGAGGAATTCCAGAATGAGGTGCAATTCACTGCCCTTGACATCAAAGCAGCATCTGTCTGAGTGTGATATTTAGGATGCCTGGAATAACTGAAACCAACGAGCACCAAAGTAGTAACAACTAGGTCATATCTCATTCCGAGGACAACTAATGGGGTTCTTGCTCAATCACTCCAGCCCTAGGATAACACTGCAAGAACTCCTTAGGAAAATGTCCCAATTACTCCATCCAGGACATTTTGCCTATCGTAAGGTCACAAGTAGGTATATTCAATCTTGTTAGTGATTCAGTAGGAACAAAGCAATCCCTATCTCCATGCAGCAAGATCCATGCAACACTTAGCCATGGCTGATAAGTGCAAGCAATATATGTCCCACAATAGCGCTAGGTAATCATCATCTGCACTGGGACAGAGTCTAACCACCTATCTGTGACACTCAATGGTATTACCATTGCTGAGTCCCTCACCATCAAATATCCAGCACCTCCACTCAAATGGACCAGCTACAGAAATATTGTCACCACAAGAACAGATTAGAGTCTGACTCCTATGGAAATTACAGACTGCCAACACCTTAAAGCCTTTCCATCATCAACAATGTATGCGTCAAGAGCATGATGTGTTATGAAATTTGTTAACTTCCTAGCAGCAGTATAATACATAATACAGAAAGAAAATAAATACATTGATTAAAGTATATGTATATAGAAATAATTAAAAATAGTTCAAAAGCAGAAATATATATTATTTAACTAAAAAGTGAGGTATTGTTCATGGGTTCAATGTCCAATTAGGAATCGTATGGCAGAAGGGGAAGAAGCTGGTCCTCACTTACCTGGATGAGTACAGCCCAACAATATTCAAGAGTGAGACGGACCATCATGCACAAGTCCCTGGACAACGGGGGCAAGAACGTCCCCAATGTCGCCCTCACCCTGATGGCCAGCTTCGTATGTGGCTGCATCAGGTTGTGTGTAGAACCCAGGTATGTGGGCACCAAGTACCAATATGTGCCCAGGTTCTACCTGTCGCCCTGGCTACGAAGGATGGGTCTGGCCCCACTCCTGCGCAACGCCCCAGTCAGCTGGTCATTGCCACCATACCTGTCCTACGTAGCAAAGTTCTTCCAGGAGAACGCCTTTGACCACAGGGCCATCAGAAAGTGGTTGACACGTAATGTCCTACAGGCACTGCAGGAGAAGGACGTGATGGACACAGTGGGGTGGTTCCCTGAGCAGACCGTCCAGTTCATCTGGCAAAATGCCTCATCACCAGATCTCAGCAACAGGCACAAAGACCTTGCCTGGCTGGCGGTGAGAGGGGCCCTCCCAGTCAGAGCCCTCCTGTACGCCCGGAACGTCGTCTCCGCACCCCACTGCCCACGGGAGGACTGCAGTGAGGAGGAGTCTGTGACCCACCTCTTTGCACACTGTCAGTTCACAAAGAGGGTGTGGAGGAGGATGGACGGGCTAGTGTCACGTTTCATCCCCAACAGCTGCGTAACAGAGGACTCTCTGATCTACGGGCTGTTCCTGGGGACGCACATGGAGACCAACATCCGGTGCTGCTGGCAGATCATCAACTTGGTGAAGGACGCTCTTTGGTCGGCCCGAAACTTGATGATCTACCAGCACATGGAGATGTCCGTGGCAGAATGCTGCCGACTGGCACATTCTCGGCTGCAGGAGTATGTGCTGAGGGACGCACTGAAACTCGGTGCAGCCACCGCAAGGGCCCGGTGGGGAACGACCACGGTATAGGTTTCTTCACCCGCGGGAGTGGGAGGGGTCAGGTGGCGGGGAGTATACCCCTCAATAGTGATGTGGTAAGGTGAACAACTGGAGTGCCACGTGGGTGGCCATAAATATGGAAATATACTGACTTTAATGGAAACGTATGTAAAGGATGGAAAGTTATTGAATGGTTTATTGTATATATTTATTTTTGAATAAAGTATATTTTGAAATAAAAAAAATTCAAGAAACACAACAAGCAGAACAAAACTGGCCACCCTCCACTCTAAGCATTCATTATCTTCAACTCCAATGGACATTTCAGCAGTGCATACGTCCACAAAATACATTGTAAATACTCATCCACACTATTCCTTTTGCACCTCCTAAAACTTAATCTCTTCTAGTAAGACAGACAAAGGCAATGGGTAGATGATAAATACTGCCAACAGTATCTTCTAATAATCCTGACTTGTATGTATACCACCATTCCCTCACTGTCATTGATCAGTGCCAGGAAACAAAGAGTAGTAGCTGATGGGTGTTTTGTGACTGGCAGCTTGTCAACAGTGTGGTGTCACAGAACTCAGTGCACATTCTTTACTATTCCTTCTGGGCCCAACACACTGATACAATCACAAAGAATGCACACCAGCAGTTATACTTCATTTGGATTTCGAGAAAATTTGGTATGTCACCAAAACCTTACAAATTTCTATAGATGTACAGTGAACAGCATTCTGAAAGATTACATCACAGTCTGGTATGGAACACAAGAGGCTGCAGAGGGTTGTAGTCTCAGCCGGATCCATCACAGGCATAACTCTCCCCTCATCATCAAGTCCATATTCAAAAAGCAATCCCTCAAGAAGACAACATCTTGGTTAAAAATCCTCACCATCCAGGATATGCCCTCTTCACATTATTGCCATCAGGGAGGAGGCACAGGAGTTTGAAGATCCACACTCAATGTTTCTTCCCCCTCCATTATCAGATTTCTGAATAGTCCATGTACCCATGAATACTGCATCTTTATTCATCTTTTGCACTATTTATTTATTTGGTACCTTGCAGTAATTGTTACTCTCGCACCTTACTGCTGCTGCAAAACAACAAATTTCATGACCTATGTCAGTGATAAAAAACCCCAATTCTGATTTTAAATTTACCTATGCCAACCAGGGTGCCTGCCAAATTAGCTCAAAGTTCAAAGTAAATGTATTATCAAAGTACATATACATCACCACGTACAACCATGAGATTTGTTTTTCTTGTGGGTATACACAGTAAATCCAATTAGTCCTATTTGTCTGCATTTTACCCATATCCCTCTAAACCCCTCCTTGCCATGTGCTTATCCAACTGTGAATAACATCTTCCTGAAACAAAGACCTCATAAATCTTCTTTGTACTCTTTCAAAGATATCTTTCCGATTACAGGCTAAGCAAAAGTGTACACTATCCTTCAAGTGCAGTCTCACCAACATCTCGTACAACTGCAAGACTATCTTGTCAACATTTAGTCAAAAGTATATTATTTAAGTGTGCCAGTCTGACATATGTATCATAAGGATTGCAGCCTTTGGGCATTGACGTGACAGAAAACAGGGGCAAGTAACTTCATCTGTCAGCGATCTCTATGCTCCTACTGTTGAATCAGATTGCAGATGGTGTTGATTTAAACTCTAAATGGGTTCGCAGATCGTCATTCACCCACTTTAAAGTGCATCACGCAACAAAATGGAAATTCTCTGGCCAGCTAATGAAATAACAGAAGGAGTACACTGTGCAGAGAAAATTCTGCAGGTAATTCACAAATTTACAAGCCAACTTTATTCATTTTCAAATTCATCCATCTTAAATATTGATAACTAAATTTAAAAAAACTACAATATGTAGCAACATTTGAAAGACGATAACTCATTTTGCTCCTTCAATACTAAACACTGCATTGCAATGATTTAGTTGGACATTGAGTCTCAATGTGGACAAGACCAAGGAAGTGATTGTGGGCTTTAGGAAGGTGCAAGTTGACAACTGCTCACTGCACATACAGTTAGGAACACCAAGTTTCTGGAAGAGCACATAATGGACAATCTCACCTGGACTCTCAACACCACCTCTTTGGTGAAAAAACAACACAGCAGCATCTCCACTTCCTGAAGAGATTGATGTAAGTGAGGCATCCCCCTACCATTTTAACCAATTTTCACAGGAGCACCATCAAGAGAGCCCTGGCCAGCTGTGTCACCATCTGGTACGGGAATCGCAATGCATCTGACTGCAAGTCTCCAGAAAGAATTACAAGAAATGCTAAGAGAATCATGAGGGTCTGTCTTCCAACCATTAGAGATATTTATCAGGAATGCTGCGCGTGCAGGACCCTTAGCATTCTCAGTGATCCCTCCCATCTGTCCAACAATCTCTTTGATCCCCTACCATCAGACAGGAGGTACCGTATCATCAAGACAAGAACTGTAGGATGGGAAACAGGTTCTTCCTGCAGGCTGTATGACTATTGAACCCCCTACCAACACCCAAGTATCATTAGGTAATTAAGCACCAGTGATGTTACATTGTTTATTTTTTAACCTGTATTGTTTATGCACTTTATTAATTGCTAATTTATTTGTGTTAATATTACTTTATGTGGCATGTGTGTGAGTTATATGTACTGTGCTGTGCATCTTGGTCTGGAGAAACATCTCGTTTAGTGGTATATCTGTTTATATTTGAATGCAACTGAATTTGCATTTAGTAGGTGATCTATTTTCTTGAACTTTAGCACTTAAGTTTTTCTTGATTGTTAGCCAACTGTAATGTCTTTTGACATAGCATTACACCAGCTAACCACACACATATAATCAATAAAATGTATGAATATAAACATGTTTTTCCCACATGGTCTTGTGAAGAACTTATGAATTAAGAACATGTGATCCTATTTATTAAACATTCCCTATAAGTCATAAACACAAATTATGTTAATGAATTGAATTTATGACAACATATTTACTTTCTGATCAAGTAAAGAATAAACTTAAACAACCTAAAACTTCCACGGTCAGCAACTGTAGCAGAAATCTACATAAAACTTCAATCTAGAATGAGAAAACTATAGTCCAATTTCTGCTGCAAATTTGTTAACAAATTTGATAATCACCGAATTTCATTCAACCTTGACAATGGAAACTTAAGCTGTACCAGCTGTGTCCACAGGGTGACAGTGTGGTCTTGCAGAATCGTCAAAACATCATTGGCCACAGATATGCAATGAAAACTGCAGTCAGCAAAAGGATGGAGGAATGGTGCATAAATTAAACTGCATCCATTAGCTTAACCTAAAATGAATTTAAGGAAGACATCTAAATTTGATAAAATTCAGTTCAGAAAATTTCAAGAATATTGACATTTTCTCATAGCAAGCTTTAAGTCTTTGTCTTCATTTTTCAATATATTAGATGCTCAAGTTATCAAAGTAACTTGCCTAAAGGCAATCCAGAGATTCCCCAATATAATTTTAGAACACTTACATTTTATTGTAGCTCCTACCAAACCTATTTTCCAACTGTCATCACTAACCTTATAAGGCAAACAATTTACTCCATTTTACAATTGAAATGAATTAGAATTTCACTTGTTCAACACTGGATTTTTACAGCAAGGTTCCTCTGGCTGATCTGCCACATGTCAATTCAAAATAGCATGTGTGTAAATTGTTTAACAGTTCCAGTTAATGGACTATAACTAGTAGTTTGATTTGTGAAATTAAATATTCCTTTTGGCCAAACAGAACCACAGCATATTAAAAGTTTTACAGCCATTCTTGAGAAGTCCCTTCAAGACTTGTTCTTACTGGTCACAGTTTGCATACCACAAGGATTCTTACTACCAGCAATAACAACTTGACTTTTATAGCTCGGAACCCCTACACCTGCTGAGGTACTCTTAAGATACATTGAAGACTACATCAACAGGTGTAGGAGTAGTTTACTTGACAGTATAATCAGCCATGGGAAGTCTCACAGGCCGAGGAGGCCTCCATACAATTTCTGAAGCTAAGATCAATTTTTCCCAAACCAGGTAAGTTACATTTGTATTTGAAAAGATACCTGGGTGAGAAAGGCTAGAAAATTACAAGCAGTTTCAAATCTGGCCAAATCCTTATCTTTTACTAAGTAATTGTAGAGTTTAATATACTCAAGACAACAAGTGAAAACATGAAACATAAAACCTTGTGAAATGTAACTTTCGACTTCTGATGAGTAACTTAGTACTCTCTTTATCAAGTTTTAATTCTTCAATTTGTTTCTTTAGAAAATAAAAATGTCAGAAATGTGTTTGCAATGGATTATGAAGGAGAGTAAGCTGGACTTGTGCCAGAACATTAAAGGTTTCTCTAGGAAGAACACCATTTACAAGAGCTTAAGGATGGACCAAGTCAGCATGTATGAATGTATTGGACCTGTATTTACATAGAACATAGAACAGTACAGCACAGTACAGGCCCTTTGGCCCACAATGTTATGCCGACCCTTAAACCCTGCCTCCCATATAACCCCCCCACCTTAAATTCCTCCATATACCTGTCTAGTAGTCTCTTAGACTTCAGGAGTGTATCTGCCTCCACCACTAACTCAGGCAGTGCATTCTATGCACCAACCATTCTCTGAGTAAAAAACCTTCCTCTCATATCCCCCTTGAACTTCCCACCCTTTACCTTAAAGCCATATCCTCTTGTACTGAACAGTGGTGCCCTGGGGAAGAGGCGTTGGCTGTCCACTCTATCTATTCCTCTTAATATTTTGTATACCTCTATCATGTCACTTCTCATCCTCCTTCTCTTCAAAGAGTAAAGCCCTAGCTCCCTTAATCTCTGATCATAATGCATACTCTATAAACCAGGCAGCATCCTGGTAAATCTCCTCTGTACCCTTTCCAATGCTTCCACATCCTTCCTATAGTGAGGTGACCAGACTGGACACAGTACTCCAAGTGTGGCCTAACCAGAGTTTTATAGAGCTGCATCATTACATCGCAACTCTTAAACTCTGTCCCTCGACTTATGAAAGCTAACACCCCATAAGCTTTCTTGACCACCCTATCCACCTGTAAGGCAACTTTCAGGGATCTGTGGACATGTACCCCCAGATCCCTCTGCTCCTCCACACTGCCAAGTGTCCTGCCATTTACTTTGTACTCTGCCTTGAAGTTCGTCCTTCCAAAATGTACCACCTCACACTTCTCCGGGTTGAACTCCATCTGCCACTTCTCAGCCCACTTCTGCATCCTATCAATGTCTCTCTGCAATCTTCGACAATCCTCTACACTAGCCACAGCACTATCAACCTTTGTGTCGTCTGCAAACTTGCCAACCCACCCTTCTACCCCCACATCCAGGTCGTTAATAAAAATCACAAAAAGTAGAGGTCCCAGAACGGATCCTTGTGGGACACCAATAGTCACAACCCTCCGATCCGAATGTACTCCCTCTGTTTTCTGCAGGCAAGCCAATTCTGAATCCACCTGGCTAAACTTCCCTGGATCCCATGCCTTCTGACTTTCTGAATAAGCCTACCATGTGGAACCTTGTCAAATGCCTTACTAAAATCCATTTAAATCTTAGGAAGCAAAATAATTCAAACATATAATTCTAAATTATTTTCTTGTCCACTAGCCTGCTCATAAGTCAAGCTTATTTTCTGTGATAAGCAGAGATGAAACAAATTATCCATCCCTTTACAAATTGAACTTTGGAATAGAATCTTTTTATGAGCAGTTACATTTGTCTTTCTGCTGGGTTGGGCAGGTTTCACCAATTAAATTCAAATTTGAGTTAACAAGGGTAGAATATCAATAAAATCTATGGTCTATTAAATTGCATAAATTGGTAGAGAAGCTTTTCATGAAACACAACCAGAAAATTGGGAGGTATGTAAATCTAGTCCCTAGACTGCTTTTCATATTCAGTACAATGAACAAGTATTAAATTTAACTTACATTGAACACCAGACAGGACATACTGTATAACATTAGCCAAACTTACAATCAGACTTTAGACTCCAGAAAAAAAAAAGGTTGAAGGAATGCAGACTTCTGTACAGTTACCATTACTTGCATATTAATAGTTGAAATTACATTCAAACTGCCCTAATAGCATCACTCTTTATGTCTCCAGTGAGACAACTAAAATCACTGCAGTTGCCCAGATGTTAAGAGCTTTGGAGGGTGGAAGCAGAGTGAATTAAAATTTGCTGATATTGTCCCACTAATAAATGATACACCAGAAAAACATTGGAGTGATGAAGAGCCATTTACAGTGCTATATTCCATAATAAGACTCGAACAAATGCTCTTGGAAAAAAAAAAGCAGCATTATTTGTAAACTAGGAGTTATACCCATATCCCTTACTTCCACAGCATTAAGTGAGTGAGGGAGCAGTAAAATTAGTCTTTTAAAACTGCAGTAAGCACTTCAGCTTGACAAGCACAACCAATCACAAATTATACCACAAATCCATAGGCAACTTTTCTCAAAATTTATGTTAATAGAGTTGAAGAAATTAAACAATATATACCTTACAGTTCTTAAGGATTATACTCAATGTAACACCACATTTCTAAACCCAAAAAGTTACATTCATAGTAAAGTAATAGTGATAAAGTCATGCACAGAAACAAGCCCTCTGCCCAGTATCTAAACTGGTCTTCAAGCACCCAAATACATCATCTTATTTTATTTTTTCATCTGAAATCTATCAATTTTAAACATGATGACAAATACTCTATGGTGTAATATGTTACATTTCTTTGTGATGACTGAAATGTTTATGAGCTAGAAGAATTTCAAATTAGTTGACTAGGTATCAAAATCCAATGAGGACATAAGTTTTCTCTTCTGTGTTCATATCCAAATCCAGAAGTCGAAACAAACTTATTTCCCATGCACATACTATCTAATCAGATCACAATGTCAACATTGACAGCCGATCTTATTTTTATTAACGTACTGAACATAGGTGTCAGTAGTGCACAATTACTGCTGAGCTTACGATTAAGGCAGCCTTGGCAAAGAATACTTGCAGATTGTACAGGTTGCCCCAGGTGTCTGTTTTTGTGAATCGTTCATACCCTAAACATTCCACAAGTTGGAAATGCAGCTATAGACTAAGTTCGCAGGTGACAGAAATGCCTGCAACCCTGATCCCACCCAGCAAATGCACACTGCCAGTCTCCCAAATGCACTTGTATGTACAGCCTTGTACATGAGTCGGGTATTGGGAATCAAAAGATGAACTGTACGTTCTGTAGTTGCAAGCTATCAGTGGTAGAGGGAGCACTAGGCTTCGGTGGTGAGTGGGATGCCAGTCAAGCAGACAGCTTTGTCCTGTACAATGTTTGAACCTGGTTTTGGTGGAAACTCGCGTGCTCACTTGGGTAAGCGGTGAATACTTTTGACCACCGAATTCTAATCTGATCCTCACTATTGTGCGATTAAGCAACTCTGGCACTGTGGCTGGTTTTGCATATTAGCATACATGTCTTCCTATGATTCGATCTTGCAAGCTTCATCACAGTTTAGAAATACCTAAAGCTATTCCCAGTATATCACTCTCCATGCCTCACTGCATAGGTTGGTATCCTTGTTTAATGATAAGGATAGGATGGAGGGATATACTGAGCCACATCACTACAAGGATGCCTGGCTTAGTTTGCTTTGAATTCATTCCACTTAATATGACGGTACTGCTAAACAACATGACAGAGGTAGGTCCTTTGTATGAAGATGAGATTTTGCAGAAATGCCATGGACATATGCACATACACATACAATCCTGAAGATGTACAGCAATTAAGTAGCAGTGGATAACAAACCTGCACCACTGATCCAGGGAGAGAAGTTAAAATCTCACAGTGGCAACTGGAGAAGTTAAGTTAATTGCAAAGATCTGTAATGAAAACCTGACTTAAATAAAGGCAATTGTGAACCTATTGCATTGCTGTAAAATCTGCTGTCATTGAAGTGAGGAATTTGACTATTATTACCTGGCTTTGTCCTGAATGTGATTTTAGACCGACTAATTCCTCATCAGATCAGGGGTCAGCAGGGAATGGAAAACCAGCTTTTCCACATCCAATGATTGAATAGAAGTTCAAAATGTCAAGTAAATTTATGGCTCCTGTTGGTTTGTTCACCTCCTGCCTAGTCAAAAAAAAAAGCTAACATATGAAGATTGGAAGTACAAGGGGTGATTGATAAGTTCATGGCCTAAGCTAGAAGGAGTCAATTTTAGAAAACCTGGCACATTTATTTTTCCTACATTTACACACTTAGTCCAGTGGTCGTGGAGCATTAGGTTCCTTCTTTGTGGAAGTCGGCGTCTTGGACCTCCAGAAAGTGGTCCACAGCAGGGGTGATTGATAAGTTCGTAGCCCAAGGTAGAAGGAGATGAGTTATTAACTTCAAACTTTCTGCATTTTCACTCAAAGAGTTGAATTGCAAATGCATGTAACGAGAGCTGTATAACTCATCTCCTTCTACCTTAGGCCATGAACTTATCAATCACCCCTACTGTGGACCACCTGGAGGTCCAAGACACTCTCATTACATGCACGTGCCATAGGAATAGCATATTCAAAGGTTTCAAAGGTACAATTTAATGTCAGAGAAATGTATACAATATACATTCTGAAATGCTTTTTCTTCCAGTTAAGTTCCGGTTAAGCTGGCACTTCATACAACATTTCCACAGTCGACATCTTCTGGATAGCTCAGGAAACTATTCATTTTGCTTCTTTTATATCTTTTATGTCTATTTTTTGTCTTGAATCTGTTTTTGGAACTGTTGGAGCCTGTGATTTGCAGTTTAGAGATTGATCCAGAGCTTTGCTGTCTCCGAGAGGATACCGGGAGGTACAGGCAGCAAACACGGGCCTTGTGGTGAGGAGACTGCGGGATGGGGCACGAGCCGATGTTCAACTCCATTTTGCTGATTAAAGCTTCCATTGATCATCAATTAAAGCGATGAGGGAAATTGAAACATTGTGGCGAATGCAAAAGGTGAGCACCGGTTGCCTGCCTTCTGATGACTGGTGGGATCACTCTGCTACCGGAAAGGGGAGACCCACCTTTTGATCACTGCTGAGATCACTGCTACCGGAGAGGGAAGCCTGTGTGGCTTGCCGCTATGCCTGGAGAATGTTACCCAGGCTTTTCTGCATTTTGGATATGAATATGGACTTGGACAACTGACTATGGAATTTTTCCAGTCTTAACGTTTTTTAACATTGTGTTTTTCGCCCAATCTTTTTCTTTTTTTGTCTGGGGGAGGGGGATACGAGGGTTGATTACATTCTTTTCTTTCTTGGTTTCGTGACTACCTGGAGAAGAAGAATTTCAGAATTGTACACTTTGATTATAAATGGACCTTTGAACTATTTAGGAAAAAGTGTGATGAAGGTTACAGAAGATCACAAAAAAATGTTAAAACAAAAAAAAATTAAAACAGAGGACCATTAACCATAACTTAGTCAAATGAGCAAGCAAAATTTGGTGCAGTATAGATAGAAAGTGCAGAGAGGCAAGGCTACGTTTCAGCAGTATTGAATAACCTTGGCTTAATTCAGCAAAAGCTTTATCCTCTTTCTGTCCATAAAACCTAGACTCTAAATCCATTGTCAGGAATTTTGAACTATTTTCTGAGCTTGAACTAATTACAATTTAAAGGAGACTTAAGAAACAAACTGTTTAAGCTGTTGCCAAGTTATTCTTTACTAGCTCATTCAGACCTTATGTGGGTCTGCTGGGATCTTCAAAGGATTTTTTTTTACCAATTAAGTTTAAATTTGTGCAAGGAGTGCTGACATTTTTGAAAAGAATAGCTCACAAGACTAACAAAAATTATCCCAGCAATAATCATCAATCTTACTAAAATTACATTGTGAAAACACCACTAATCCATACACATCAAATCAGCAAAGGTAATAGCATAGAGTCATAATCCTTCGAGGAGTACTCCCAAGAGTTTTGCGTGAAAATGTTTTCTTCGGTATAGTGTCAGTTAACACATATTTAGTTCATTATTATTTTCACTGTGCGATTATTCATTAGAAGTTATTAAGATCCTTTGAGATGAGTTTCAACGAATTGAGAAGGGCTTGACAATTACACTTATTAAAGATCTTCTGTCATATTTAAGTGGAATTTATGGCAATAGTTTACTTGCTTTCTAATCCAATGTAGAGCAACAGGAATGTACAACAATCACTAGAACTTCAACAAATGCAATAAAATAAACACAAGTACAACTGAAGCGAAATGGTAAAAAAAAAAGCATCACACTCAAAATGCTGGAGGAACTCAGTGGGCCAGGTAGCATCTATGGAAAAGAGTACAGTCCACGTTTTAGGAACAGACCCTTCAGCAGGGCTATTTCCCACCCACCTACCCACCACACACACACTACTCCAACTTTAGGACTCTATATTGATGAAAGAAAGGAATATGTGTACATGTCTCTCATCTTTTTCAATGGTTGGGTTTACTTTAAATTGTCCTACCAATCATTTTGGTGTCAACAATTATTCAATGGGTCTGTGGCATTACTGGAGAAGTTCGCTACCTGAAATACGGAAATTCAATGTTCATAGCATTGGGCTGCAGGCCACCACAGTGGAATATGAGGTGTTGATCCTCTTGTTGAGATGTTACATTGCAACTTTACAAAATACTGGTTAGGATACACTTGAGCACTTTCCCATCCCCTTTTCCCTCTCTCACCTCATCTTCTTGCCCACCCATTGTATCCTCTCTAGTGTTCCACACCCTTTTTCTTTCTTCCATGGCCTTCTGTCTCTTTCACCAATCAACTTCCCAGCTCTTTACTTCATCCCTCTCCCTTCAGGTTTCACCTATCACCTGGTGTTTCTCTCTCCCTCCCCCCACCTTTTAAATCTACTCAAATTTTTTCCTCCAGTTCTGTCGAAAGGTTTCGGCCGGAAATGTCGACTGTACTTTTTTCCATAGATGTTGAGTTTCTCCAGCATTCTGTGCGTTTTGCTCATATTTCTAGCATCTGCAGGTTTTCTCTTGTTTTCAATTCCAGCCGCTACCTGTAGGAAGTTTGTATATTCTCCCCGTGACCGTGTGGGTTTCCTCCAGGTGCTCCAGTTTCCTCCCACAATCCAAAGACACACCCGTTGGTAGGTTAAATGGTCGTTGTAAACTGTCCCATAATTAGGTTAGGATTAAATTGGGGAATTACTGGGCAGCGAGGATAAAAGAGCCAGACAACATACTCAAAGCTGTATCTCAATAATAAAAAGAAATTTTAAAAGACTACAGTCAATGCTTCTGGCTGAGACTCTTCATCAGAAAGGTTCTTCATCAGGAATGTTATTTTCATTAACATTAATAATAATGGATTGTTGGCGAGTGGCCAAGTGGTTAAGGCATCAGTCTAGTGATCTGAAGGTCGCTAGTTCAAGCCTCAGCTGAGGCAGCATGTTGTGTCCTTGAGCAAGACACTTAACTACACATTGCTCTGCAACAATACCGGTGCCAAGCTGTATCAGCCCTAGTGCCCTTCCCTTGGACAACCTCGGTGGCGTGGAGAGGGGAGACTTGCAGCATGGGCAACTGCCAGTCTTCCATACAACCTTGCCCAGGCCTGCACCCTGGAAATTCTTCCAAGGCACAAATCCATGGTCTCACGAGACTAACGGATGCCTTTAAATAATAATGGATTAAATGCTAAACTATTCGGATTTGAAAAAAAATGTTGTCAATGATTCGATGGAGTTGGGCATCAATCTGAGTGATGATGAGAACAAAACACTAACAAATTATCAGGTTTATCACATAATGAGTTGTCTTAAGCTGAACTATAAAATTAGTTCAGTTGCTCGCATTCTCATATCACACACCAGTCACAGTCAAAGTCAAAGTCAAGGTTGGTTCTCCAGTCTTCACAAGGTGTAATCAATATGACACCCCTCTCAAGTAAATACAAAAGGATTTATGGCTGTATCTTGAAGAAAACTGTTTGCTTATTACCTACTAACAGTAATACATAAACATAGTTGTTTAGATTCATTGGTATTCTGATTTAACTGCTGCATTAGACAACACACACAAAATGCTGGAGGAAATCATCAAGTTAGGCAGCAACTATGGAAATAAATAAACAGTCAACATTTCAGGCCAAGACTCTTCTTCAGGACTGGAAAGGCAGGAAGAAGATGACAGAATAAAAAGGTGGGCACAGGGGAAGGAGAATAGCTAGAAGGTCATAGGCGAAGCCAGGTGGGTAGGAAAGTTAAAGAGTTGAAGAGGAAGGAATCTGATAGGAGAGGAGAGTGGACCATAGGAGAAAGGAATAAAGGGGTGTATCTAGGAGAAGGTGATAGGCAGGTGTAGGACTGTTTGGGGCCCTGAATGCAGGTGAGGTAGGAGGTGAACGGGCACATGTACCACTTAGGCTGCTTGCAGGGATAAGTGCTGGGAGGAAGATTAGTGGGACGTGACGGAAGGATAAGGGAATCATGGTGGGAGCAATTCCGCAGAAAGTGGGTGATTCGGGGTGGGAGGAGAGGAAAGGTAAAGATATGTTCAGTGGTAAGATCCCTTTGGAGATGACGGAAGTTGCAGAGGTTGATGTGTGGATTAGACTCTGGAGACCCTTACTATTGATTGAGAAATACAAGTTCAAACACGAGTACAAATCCTGCAATGTAGTTGTGGAATTTAAATTCAAACAGGGATAAAACTTATTTCAGTAACTTCAACCAGGAAAATTACCTGAATATATTATTGGCACTAATGCTTTTCCAAGAAAAGGATTCTGCCCTTCTTTCCCAATTCATGTGATTTTGACCCCAGAGACACTGGATGGTAGTTTAACAATAAATATTAGTCTAGCCAATAATGCCTACATCCCATGAATGAAGAAATTAAAAAAAAAAATCCTTGCACAAGTTTGATGAATCCTTGATTGCGTTTCAAATGTACTTCATTAGCTGCAAATAGTAAAAGGGTATTACATACAGATCTTCCTCTTATTCTCAAACTTTCACAACTGCTGTCTTGTACACATGCAACCAACCCAACATT
Source organism: Mobula birostris (assembly GCF_030028105.1). Classification (NCBI taxonomy): domain Eukaryota; kingdom Metazoa; phylum Chordata; class Chondrichthyes; order Myliobatiformes; family Myliobatidae; genus Mobula; species Mobula birostris. Next base: position 81,950,190 of record NC_092370.1, on the reverse strand, counting down.
AGTTATTACCTTCAGGAACTATAGTTATAATTATAATTATAATTAAGTGATCTAATTCTATATACAGACTTTATCCTCAAAACACTTAATGATTTTGTTGTTATAACAGAAGTACAGGATCATTAAAATACAGAGAACTGCCACTAATCCTCATCAATCACTGAGGACATCTTCAAGAGGTGTTTCCTCATGAAACAGCACCCATCATTAAGGAATTTCACCATTCATAACATGCCCTCTTCTCATTACTACAATTGGGGAGGAGGTCTAGAAGCCTGAAGAACCAGCATCAATAATTCAGAAACAGCTTCTTCCACTTTGCCATCAGGTTTCTGAAGCATCCATGAATCCATGAACACTGCTTCATTATTCCTTTGTTGCACTATTTATTTATTTTTGTAACTTACAGTAATTTAATTTCTTTGCACTGTATTGTTAATGCAGAACAACAAATTTCATGGCATGTAAATCAGTGATAATAAATCTGATCTGATTGGATTCTGATTTTGATATCACTATCACTCAGCTGACTTATCCCCATTGTCTCACCAATGGATAGCACTATTCAAAATACAGTTGACTCTGTTCCTAGTCAGGAGCTCTCCCAGAGATTGATTTTTGTATATAAAATGTAACTGCTGCATTTGCCTACAAAACTACACTAAATATTTCACTACTTCTAGAGATTCTAAATGGAGTAGCTATTAATTCAATATACAATCCTAGTCTGTTGGCATTCTCAGCTACATCACAACATTGAGCATGAAACCCAGAAAGGTTTGTGTGAGAAAAGTCTTTGACCATCAATCAATACAGCAAAAAGGCTGATAATGATGTGGTGGGGTAAAAGACCAAATTCTGCGCTATACAACTCTAGGACAGTGCAGAGAGTCTTAAAGCACTTCAGCAAAAGAAGACAGGTAATTAATTTGGATTGTTCCCCTGGAAGACTATTTTAAGTACTTGGCATGATGTCTCATCACCAGAACATTCAAACAAGCACCAAGGCATCGGACAATTAAGGTCAAAACGCTATGACATACTGCGCTTGATACGGTTGCAGTAGGGATGAAATCACCATTCATCTCCTCATTTTGAAAGTGAAGCATTAGTCTTTAATAAAGTTGATCTTCAGTAAATTCACACAAGATCCTCAACCCAACAGGCTGTTCCCAGGAGCTCACAGTGAAATATACATCATCTGCTACTGCAAAACCATGATTTCCATCTGCTCAAAATTTACTGCTCTTCCTTTGCAAAGAGGTATCTACCAAGTGCCCCAGATTGGCAGCAGCAAAGGTCCGGTACCACGTGCTTGGGAAAGACTTAGTTTAGCAGATGTGTGGCCACAGTTTATGGCCCTCTTATCATTTCCTACTGAAGGCTGAAACCTGTGAATGCGAAAATCTCTTCAAATTTTCTTTTGGGGAATGCATCCAAAGGAGGTGACTTGTGTCGCACAGATGTAAAGATAACATTGCAAAATAAATGCAATGAGACACCCTAGTACACCTTTTACTGTATTTTGTTTATTTAGAAATACAGCGCAAAAAAGACCCTTCTAGCCCTTTAACCCATGCTGCCCAGCAATGCACTGATTTAACCCTAACCTAATCACAGGACAATTTACAGTGACCAATTAATCCACTAACCAGTACATCTTTGGCTCATGGGAAGAAACAGGAGCACCGAAAGAAAACCCACACAGGAAAGACCATATAAACCTGCTTTTAGAGGACGCCAGAGATGAACTCTGAACTCCGACGCATCACACTAACCACTATACCATGGCGCCCCATAAAGGAATGAACATGATCTGTCTTCTACTGTGAGTATTTAAATTATATGTTTACAAATGTTATGAATAAAGCATAACTTTGAAGAAAACAGATCATGATACTTGGAAATCCTGTAATTTCATCAAAGTTCAATAGTAGTAATCACAATGAGGAGATGTTCTGTTAGGTAAATAAGAGGTAATTGTTTCTACTGGCAAGAGTGTCATTCAACAGAGAAGACAGATTTAAGATAATGAACAAAGTGAAGAGATGAAGAGATTATTTTGGTTGCAAATAGCAAATTAGGATTATCTGGAATGCCTGTTTGGAGAGTTCAAAAGTATTTTTCAACAGAGAATAAAGCAAGTTTTGGAAAAAGAATTTAAAGAACAGTGTAGAAAGTAGAATGTCACAAAATTAATTAGAACCAACAAGGCACAATATTCCAAATTGCCTTCCTCAGTGAATCAAAATTTCCTTTTATGGCCTTCCCATAAATAGAACTCTGAGGATCAAATTGATGTTCTATTTAGCACAGTGTTCTTGAAACTTTAACCCATTTGCATGAAGTATGAGATGCCACACATTTTTCTACAATGCTCCACATTATACATTTCTCAACTATTAGTATCACAGTTTCAGCTTGGCAATTTGACGACAGGGTTTGGTACAGTCATTTGTGAAAATTGATTATACTACTTAAATAAGTTGTATGAGTATAAAACTGAATAAGCATGCAATTAGCTTACAAGAGCTAGCATGCGTACAGATGCTGCTATCAAGCAATCATTAGTATTCGGAAACTGTTTTGTCTATCCACATTTCCTCCTGACTGAATCAATCATCCTACCGATTACTTCAGAATAATCTATATCTTGGAAACACTAATTTGCTAAATAACTAAGGATTTAAATTAATTATACGAGCAATCACACAAACAACTTTTTATTGATCCAGATATCTATCATGCACAGCACTTCTCCACCCAATGACAACATAGAACAAATAAACATATTCACAGTGACAAATGCTGGAAAGAGACTCTTAACACTCCCAGGGAGGCAGTCAACCCAATAGACTCCGACCCAGTAGGGGGTAACAAGATCACTTTCCATAAAGAGTCATCTAGTATGTCAATCCTCCCACTCAGCCCAGCATGATAAAACAGCACACAGACTCCAATGTCTGCCACTGCTTTCAAGAAAATATTCTCCTAGCTCTGATGCCCTGCCATTTTAGGCCCTTACTGGGTGGTTCTTCATAGGTGAAGAAGACAAAGGAGTTTTTTTTTGACATGCCCTTTCATGCAGGAAATAGAAGAAGTGAAAACTGAACTCAAAAAGAATGTGATAAGAAAGGTGTTAACATTAGACTTGGCTGTAACCAAAGAATTCTTCCAGCAGTCAAACATAAATCAGCAGTATAATCCAATCATGTGGTTACTGACAACTTTGAGCCTCTCTGTAGCCTGTACCTTTATGCCTGTTCTTTATCAAGCAGGTGACAGGTCCAGACCTTTGACATGATAATAAACTGGAATTAATGTTGCCTTACTTTATCAGTGAGTGAGAACACCAAAAGATTACTAAAGCTGCTTTTTATGCTGCTCCATGCTGCAGGTTCCCATTTAAAAGACTTCTTGGTCACTGATCTTGTTAAGTTTATTTCATGGTTAGTGCCAGTGAAACATCAGAGCAGCAGACAATGACCTATAGCACTAAGCACTTAACATAACTTTAATTCTGGACACAAGTAGTTGATGAAATAAAAACAGAATGACTATAAAATGTGGTATATAGCAAACTGTACACTGAGGAGCATAGTCCATGTTCACTATTTTCCTTTCTAAATAAAAAACAAGGAGATAATTCAGTAGTACATGAAACATTTTGTACTTTATTATTGCTTTAACAGAAAGCAGCAAAACTATGTCAGATAAAAAGTAAACATGCACATATTATAAGTTCCGCTTTATTCACAGGCTACATTTCAGGTTAAGTTGATAAATGTGATGTACGCATTATTTACTGACAAACATAAATGTATGCTCCCTTAATGTTCAAATCATCTTTAAATTTCATTGTCAAATATTGATGTACCTATATCAACTTGTGAATTCTATGCTATTGTTAAGATTACATATCCTCACTCTTCTCCACAGCACAACAAGATTTCATTGGGAATTAACCTAATTCAGTACAAAAGACACTATAGAATTCATTATTTTTTCCCTTGCAAATTTCAATTACTGTTCAGGATAATGTTATGAAAGCAGATGTGGATACAGAAGCAGGCAACTGTAGAACAGGACCACCAATTGGGATATCAACACATATATATTCATAATATTTTATAGAAATTAAATTCAGTACATTCAATAATTTGTCAGCCACCCAAGTTACGTTTAATGGAGTCCGAGGGGGAACTATGTGTAAGATAATGAAAATAAATCACCTCTAAATTTAACTCAAACATTTTTCCTAAAAGTAATCAAGTAACATTAAGTATGAGGAGCTGGCCCATTTGTGAATAACGGTAAGGTGCCATATTAGTTAAAAAAACTGTGCCATTAATCCAGAAACAGGAATTCAAATCCCACCAGAGTAACTGCGGAATTTAAATCCAGGTAGTAAAATAAACCTGGAATAAAAAGCTAGTAATAACAACCATGAAATTACTAAACTGTCATGTAAATTCATCTGGTTCTCTGCCACTCAGTATGACCACAGAGGCCGCTTCTAGAGCAGACTTGGAGCCAGACCAGAGCAGCGGGGCCTGAGTCCGAGAGTGAAAAACAAATCATGGTTTAGCCGATTTAAGTGCCAAACCAGATTAAAAGGATCAAGGTGTCAAGGCTAAGGGCAAATGAAAAACCAGTGTTCAGCTCACCAATCGATGAGGCTTACTGGCCTCAGCACTAAACTGAATCAGCAGCGGTGGCCTGCATCCATCAGCATTCGTCTCAGCGCTAAACTGCATCCATCGGCATTTGTCTCAGCGCTAAACTGGCTCTGTGGCTGCAGCCTACAGCTATCATGCTCTTGGACCAGCTTCACTTGCTCCATGGCTGCGACCTGCAGCCATCGGGCTTCTGGACTGGCTGCAACACTGAACTAGCTCTGTGGACTCACTTTAGGGCACTCTGCAGTTCATGTTCTGTGTGTTATTTGTTGACCTTTTTATTGTTTGCAGCATGTTTTTTTCCCCACACATTGGGTGTTTGATGGTCTTTGTTGTGTGAGGTATTTTAATGGGTTCTAATGCATTTCTTTGTTTTGTGGCTGCCTCAATAAGACGAATCTCGAAGTCGTATATAGCTCAAAGTGGTATATACATACTTCAAAAACATAAATGAACTTTGAACTTCGATCCTTACAAGGTCTGGCTCAAGTCAACCCCTTGTTTGCTATGACCCCTACTCTGTATGGTAGCAGGTACTAATTAGAGATGCCAGTGATGCCGACATCCCATAACAAAATTAGAAAATGGGTACTGAAGATAGATGGCTTTGTACAAACACAATTAAAAATTTGTTTGTTCAGACACAACACAGGGTGTGTGTTAATTATGACAGCTTACTGATGACCTGGAAATTTGAAAGCAAACCTGTGATATCCCTGCAACACTGGATTCAATAGTTAAAGGCATTATGATACTGATAAGCCTAGTTACCAACATTACTGAATTATCTAGACTCCCAACATCATATCTGGTTTCCAGCGACTTTAGCACTTGGAATTGACTGAACTTGCAGTATACCTGTGGCCCTGTCTTGGTCAAAGTGTAAAAGAGCACAATCGGAATGCAAGAAGGAATTTCAAATGGATTAGAATCTGAATAGAGGCTAACAATTTTTGGCCATAAGGATAGACTGTGGAAGGCACCTGACAATTATCTTATTTTACAAACTCTGCTTCTAAAAATAATGCATAATTTTCAAAACTACGATGTTTTCATCCTCACTGTGCTACATGCCAACAATAAATCTGTTCGAATTTTAATGATCCCTACAATTTCTTACCTGAAGGTCACATACACGTAATAACAAATAATCTAATTTTGTTCTGGTCCTGGATCAGATAAAGTCAGAAAAACATTTACTCTGCCTGGAGGCTCTGGGTCATCACTATCTTGATAATGCTATAACCTTTTCAATTCATGCAGCTCTTGAGTGTTCAAATAAAAGGTTGTGCAGAGAACTTCATAGAAGTAGTAGTGTCCAATCACCTAACCATCATGTCCTACAACCTGTAGAGTTTTAATCTGAAGTAATGCTCATTTTGCACCACTGCAAAGTTTTTGATTGAATAGTTAACTATGCTTCCTTAAAGGATGTCAATCAAATTCTGTAATTAAAAGTAGTGCATGTTGCCCCTGCCTTTCCAGAGTTAATCAGCCTGAGGTATGCAATATATATTGCAACAGTGTTGAACTCTCAACCCACAGAAGCATGAATCTCAGATTCCAGTTTCAAGTGTCATTCACACATTTGCTTGCTTTCATTACTTACTGAGTGCATTCATCCTGAAACTTTCGAGTTGGTGTGAAGACATTTGCAATGAACCCAAATAACCAATACTCTGAGAATCCTGTATGGCATGGGGTAAATGGTAGCAGTTAAGACCGTCAGTAATTTAAATGTTTAAACTTTCAATCCTTTCTGGTGTGCTGTCAAGTTAATTAATATTATGGGCAGGAATCTATAAGCACTAAAAACTAAATCTGACTGTTATTACAGTACAGCCATCAAATAGCCATGCCTCCTGGACAAATACAATATGGCAGAAGCTATGTCTATTCCATATCCAATCCAAAAAGCCAACAGTTTTACATTGGTTTGCAATTAAGGGTTTAGAATATTGGAAGATTACCGCTCTTACAAAAGTGAGAACAAGTAACATATCTGAGATGGAAGTTACTTGGAATTATACTATTCCTTCAAATTCCCAGCAGTTTCTTTCAATTTGTAAATAATATCCATTTTTTTTCTTTTGCAGTTTTATCCCCATTTTCTTCACTGTTTGGTCTGCTGAAAATCTAAATAGCCCTTCTTTTAAACCTTTAGCTCAACCATGTTGATTCCTCATGCATATCAGCTATCCCTATGTCCCAATGAAGTCCAGCCACCTGCTTTCTTTAATTGTTCTGCGCCACCCAAATATGCCAATGCACTTCTTTGCCATTCTTGCAACCAGATTCCCAACAGACTCTGTTGACCCTTTTAATACACAACGTGGTCAGCCGCTGCCTTTAACAGCCTTTCTGCTGTTTTTACTGCAACAATGCTACTGTCCATAAGGATCTCATGTCTCTAGGTTTGTAGTGTTGAGCACCCACTCCTATCTGAGCTGTCACAACAGCAAGCAGTGCCCATTACTCAACTCCATTAACATTCCACGCTAAAAGGACTTTGCCAGTTTTATGAGGAGAAGCCACAGAATACATGATCACCAAATCTGTGGTACTTTATAGGCAAACTCTAGAACAAAGAATCTGTTACTGGAGTTGATGTGAGGTTTTGAATTGAAATTTCAAGCAATATTTAACTTAGGTTCAAAATAAATTAATTTATGATTAATATAAACTCAGCCAATAAAATAAAATATAATGAACACAGATCAGTTAGCTGAGAGAAATGGATGCACCCCAGAAGAGTGATGCTGAGACGAATCAGAATCAGGTTTATTATCACTGGCATGTGACGTGAAATTTGTTAACTTAGCAGCAGCAGTTCAATGCAATACATAATCTAGCAGAGCGGGAAAATAATAATAAAATAAAACATAATAATAAATAAGAAAATCAATTACGTACATTGAATAGATTTTTTTTAATGTGCAAAAACAGAAATTCTAAATAGTAAAAAATGTGAGGTAGTGTCCAAAGCTTCAATGTCCATTTAGGAATTGGATTGCAAAGGGGAAGAAGCTGTTTCTGAATCGCTGAGTGTGTGCCTTCAGACTTCTGTATCTCCTACCTGATGGTAACAGCGAGAAAAAGGCATGCCCTGGGTGCTGGAGGTCCTTAATAATGGACGCTGCCTTTCTCAGACACTGCTCCCTAAAGATGTCCTGGGTACTTTGTAGGCTAGTACCCAAGATGGAGCTGACTAGATTTACAACCTTCTGCAGCTTTTTTCAGTCTTGTTCAGTAGCCCCTCCATACCAGACAGTGATGCAGCCTGTCAGAACACTCTTCACAGTACAACTATAGAAGTTTTTGAGTGTATCTGTTGACATGCCAAATCTCTTCAAACTCCTAATAAAGTATAGCCACTGTCTTGCCTTCTTTATAACTACATCGATATGTTGGGACCAGGTTAGATCTTCAAAGATCCTGACACCCAGGAACTTGAAGCTGCTCACTCTCTCCACTTCTGATCCCTCTATGAGGATTGGTATGTGTTCCTCCGTCTTATCCTTCCTGAAGTCCACAATCAGCTCTTCCGTTTTACTGACGTTGAGTGCCAGGTTGTTTCTGCGGCACCATTCCATGAGTTGGCATATCTCACTCCTGTACGCCCTCTCGTCACCACCTGATATTCTACTAACAATAGTTGTATTGTCAGCAAATTTGTCTATGGTATTTGAGCTATACCTAGCCACAGAGTTATGTGCATACAGAGAGTAGAGCAGTGGGCTAAGCACACACCCGAGGTGTGTCAGTGTTGATCGTCAGCGACGAGGATATGTTATCACCAATCCGCACAGACTGTGATCTTCCGGTTAGGAAATCGAGGATCCAATTGCAGAGTGGGGTACAGAGGCCCAGGTTCTGCAACTTCTCATTCAGGATTCTGGGAATGGTGGTAATAAATGCTGAGCTATAGTCAATGAACAGCATCCTGAGGTAGGTGTTTATGTTGTCTAGGGCTCTAAAGCCATATGGAGAGCTATTGAGATTGCATCTGCCATTGACTGCCTTAAATTGACAATAAAACTTAAAGATGTCATGCCCCTCAAGTTACATTACACGCAAAACAGGTTTGATGGTCAGTAAGCCATCTTTATTGTATTCTAGTTTACACACCATTATAAAAAAATGGTTTTACTAACATTATGCAACCAACAAACTGAAAATGATTACTAGGGAAATTATTGGTATCAATCGACTTGAATTACAAGAGTTTGATGCAATGAAGATAGCTTTCAATGAATCTCTTTTGCATGAATTTTATGAAGTTTCTTATCAATTAATGTGCTTATTGATATATGTGTGCAGCACATCAGAAAAGTACAAGAACATGTAATCAAATGGACGTGACTCAAGGACAGATGATTAATATTTAGAAAGGACCAATGTCATTTATTTCTAGCAAACTACAACAGATATACTGACACAGTTGATGGCATGAAATCAGAGTGTTTAGCATATGGAGCATATTCCACAATGCTGTCAGAATCTCATTTCAATATGTAACATAAGAATACTATCAATAAAATGAACAGTTGTAATCAAGAAGCAAAACAGTTGCAGATGCAGGAATTCAGAACAATCATAATTCCTACCGAGTATCCAGTTGTTAGAATACTACTTGAACAACTTGGAAATGCCACAATATTGAAATTGATTTGTTAACTTCTGTCACTTACTTACAACTGCTATAAAACTGTTTACCAAATTTCAAACTAAACTGCTGCATTCTATATCAGGCATAAGTCAAAGTTTCCATTTTGAAAGATTAATATTTAATTGCTCAGTATTTTCTAGGGAAAGGATCTTTAGAGACAACATTAATGAAGAAATTAGAGAAAAGCTTAATTAATGCAAATTCTTCCCAAGAAAGGAAATTAACAACAACAACTGGAATGCATACACAAAAACACAAATGATTCCCTACTGGACAATTGGAGTTGTCTAGATGTTGCATGGTGTGGCAACAATTATAATATTTTTGTCCATCTGGAATACAACCCTGGCCCAAACACAAAGAGGAAGAGTAAGGAATTTGATATGGGGTAGGGAATGAGTGGGGATCCATGAGGTAGCTGAGACATATTAAATGGGAAGGGTTGTTAAGGTGGGGCGGGTGGAACGATTAGTGACGACTTAGTGGTTGGGGAAACTAAGAGGAAATCTTCATTTCAAAATACCCAACATGCTAATAATAGTCAGTTGAAAGTGAAGCCACAATATTGTTTTTCCAGTGATCAGAAATAAATCTATCGGGCATCAGAAGTTTATAGCAGTCAGCTTACACCACCTTTATGTGATAAACAAAACTAATCAACACACACATAACGCTAGAGGAACTCCTCAGATCAGGCTGCATCAATGGAGAGGAATGGACAGTCAACATTTATTCCTCTCCTTGGATGCTCCTTGACCTGCTAAGTTCCTCCAGCATTTTGTGTGTGTGATGCTGGATTTCCAGAATCTGCAACATCTCTTGTGTTGATAAATTTGACTACTGTGTAATCAATTTAATTATATTTTAAGTTAATATAGACAAATTCTTAAAATGAAAAAGAACAGATTGTGACAATTTGTTTGGTCTATTAAAGGATGTCATTAAAAAGAACAGAATTCAAAATGAAGGAAAAATTTCCAAGCTTCAGTATATGTCCTATTAATTAATACAAAAAATACTATTAAAACAATTAAGTTTAATGCTCAAACTAAATTTATTATCGAAGTACATGTATGTCACTATATCCAACCCTGAGATTCATTATCTTCCAGGCATGCTCAGAAAATCCAAGAAACACTACAGAACATAGAACAGTACAGCACAGTAGCAGGCCACTCCGACCACAATGTTGTGCTGAATCAGCTGAAAAGCAAACCAAAAGCACCCAAACACTAATCTTTCCTACCTTCACCATATCCATATCCCTCCATCTTCCTTACATTCATGTGCCTATCCATATATCTCTTAAAAGGCATCCACAACTCTGAGTTAAAAACTTACTCCTCACAACCCCTCTCACCTTCAAAGCATGACACCTAGTATTAGAGATTACAACCCTGGGAAAAAGATACTCTCTGTCCGTTCTGTCGATGCCTCTCATAACCTCGTAAACCTCTATCACATCTCAATGTAAGAATCAATCAAAGACCACACCCAACAGGATGGACAAAAACTAATGTGCAAAAGACAACAAAATGGCAAATACAAAAGAAAAATATAATTAACTAACTACAAACAAGCAAATCAAGCAAGCAATAAGTATCGAGAACATTAGATGAAGAGACCTTGAAAGAAAATCTATATTTGTGGGAACAGTTCAGTAATGAGGCAAGTGAAGTTATCCCCTCTGATTTAACAGCCTGATGGATGATGGGGTAATAACTGTTCCTGAACCCTGGAAGTGTAGGTCCTGAGGTTCCTGTACCACCTTCTTGATGGCAGCAGCGAGAAGGAAGCAGGGCCTGTGTGACAAACAGCACTCAGTGAACGCACTCCTTACACACATGCATTCACACATACACAAACATTGCTTTGTCATTCTGGTGACTGTACACACTTCAATGTCTTCCCTGATCTACTCTCATAATTAACCCAATGCTCCACACGACACTCCCCCCCCCACCCCCACTTGCATTGCTGCACACATTCAGAGTCAGACACTGAAGTTTAGCTTAACTTCATTCTTTATTTCTACTTAAACTCTATGTGTGCGATTGTGTTGAGTGTTCCGCTGTAACATGCTGTTGTCTCCCGCAGTTCCGTGGCATCCACTGGGTCCTAAACTGAACTAATGCACCTGAGTTGGCTTTATGGCACCTTTCCCTCCATACACAGTGGAATACTCTATTTCTTTAGTAATAGGGATATGTAAATCTGTATATGTTGTTTGTATACAGCATTTAAAGTAAATACTTCTGTTTAGTTTGTAATATGATTGCAATTACATTGTGGGGTGCATCATATTCTAATTCATGTGTAATCCTAAGTTAACTTTATTGGTAATTAAAGATGGTATGTGTAGTGGGGTAGGGATACATCAATACCAAAGGAGGTGCAACTTCCCTCTGCTAGCCTCTATAATCACCCTTGGGCAAGGTGTAGCACCTGCTTAGCACCCTGATCAGGCTCATGTGAAGCCATGGGAGCAGGTGGTGGATGGTCATATGAGCAGCTGGTACATATTACAAGTCCTGGTTATGCGACCACTGAAGCCAGGCAGATAATCTCGTAAGAGTATTGATAATGGCTGGGTCACATGTCTTGTAAAGTACTGCCCAGGGGAAGGCAATGGCAAGCCATTTATGTAGAAAAAATTGCCAGAAACAATCATGGTCATGGAGACTTCCAGAAGTTCACACAAGGCTATTTTGTGTTTCTTGTAGATAGCTTCTCGTAAATATTGGCATTTTATCACTATTTTCACAAACATTTGTTTGTTTTTTGATGCACCTAATAAACACTCTTGCACTAAAATTACTTTGGTAAAATTAAAGGTCACAGCCCATATTTTTAACAGCTTAGATGGTGGGGGTCCTTGATGATTGATGCTGTTTTCCTGCTCCATGTAGATGTACTTTGTAGGAGGACTGAGCCATATCCACTCAGTCTTCTATTCAAAGGCATTGGTGTTTCCATACCAGGCTGTAATGCAACCAGTCAATATACTCAAACTGCTCTCCACTACATTGAAGTATTTCATAGTTTTAATTGGTATTTCAAAGTTCAAAGTAAATTTATGGTCAAAGTAATTCGGTATATGTCACCAGAAACAACCCTAAGATTCCTTTTCTTACCGGCACACACAGTAAATCCAAGAAACATAGAAAACACACAGCACAATACAGACTTTTCGGTCCTCAAAGCTGTGCCAAACATGTTCCTACTTTAGAACTACCTAGGATTTACCCATAGCCCTCTATTTTTCTAAGCTCCATGTACCCATCCAGGAGTCTCTTAAAAGACCCTATAGTTTCCACCTCCACCACCGTCACCAGCAGCCTACTCCACGTACTCACCACTCTCTGCATAAAAAACTTACCCCTGACATCTCCTCTGTACCTACTTCCAAGCACCTTAAAACTATGTTAGCCATTTCAGCCCTGGGAAAAAGCCTCTGACTATCCACATGATCAATGCTGCTCATTATCTCGTACAGTTCTATCAAGTCACCTCTCATCCTCTGTCGCTCCAAGGAGAAAAGGCTGAGTTCACTCAACCTATTCTCATAAGGCATGCTCCCCATTCCATGCAACATCCTTGTAAATCTCATCTACACCCTTTCTATGGTTTCCACATCCTTCCTATAGTGAGGGGACCAGAAATGAGCACAGTACTCCAAGTGGGGTCTGACCAGGGTCCTAAATAGCTGCAACATTACCTCTCGGTTCTTAAACTCAGTCCCACGATTGATGAAGGCCAATGCACTGTATGCCTTCTTAACCACAGAGTCAACCTGTGTAGCAGCTTTGAGTGTCCTATAGATTCGGATCCCAAGATCCCTCTGATCCTCTACACTGCCAAGTGTCTTACCATTAATGCTATATTCTGCCATCATGTTTGACCTATCAAAATGAACCACCTCACACTTACCTGGGTTGAACTCCATCTGCCACTTCTCAGCCCAGATTTGCATCCTATCAATGTCCTGTTGTAACCTCTGACAGCCCTCCACACTATCCACAACACCCCCAACCTTTGTGTCATCAGCAAATTTACTAACCCATCCCTCCACTTCCTCAGCCAGGTCATTTATAAAAATCACAAAGAGTAAGGATCCCACAACAGATCCCTGAGGCATACCACTGGTCACCAGCCTCCATGCAGAATATGACCCGTCTACAACTACTCTTTGCCTTCTGTGGGCAAGCAAGTTCTGGATCCACAAAGCAATGTCCCCTTGGATCCCATATCTCCTTACTTTCTCAATAAGCCTTACATGGAGTACCTTATCAAATGCCTTGCTAAAATCCATATACACTACATCTATGGCTCTACCTTCATCAATGTGTTTAGTCACATCCTCAAAAAATTCAATCAGGCTCGTAAAGCACGACCTGCCTTTGACAAAGCCATGCTGACTATTCCTAATCATATTATGGCTCTCCAAACATACATAAATCCTGCCTCTCAGGATCTTCTCCATCAACTTACCAACCACTGGAGTAAGACTCATTGGCCTATAATTTCCTGGGCTATCCCTACTCCCTTTCCTGAATAAGGGAACAACATCCGCAACCCTCCAATCCTCCAAAACCTCTCCCATCCTCATTGATGATGCAAAGATCATTGCCAGAGGCTCAGCAATCTCCTCCCTGACTTCCCACAGCAGCCTGGGGTATGTCCCATCCGGTCTCGGTGACGTATCCAACTTGATGCTTTCCAAAAGCTCCAGCACATCCTCTTTCTTAATGCCTACATTCTCAAGCTTTTCAATCCACTGCAAGTCATCCCGACAATTCTGAAGATCCTTTTTGGCAGTGATTATTGAAGCAAAGTATTAATTAAGTACCTCCGCTATTTCCTCTGGTTCCACACTTTTCCATTGTCACACTTGATTGGTCCTATTCTCTCACACTTATCCTCTTGCTCTTCACATACTTGTAGAATGTCTTGGGATTTCCCTTAATCCTGTCCACCAAGGCCTTCTCATGGCCCCTTCTGGCTCTCCTAATTTCACTCTTAAGCTCCTTCCTGCTAGCCTTATAATCTTTTAGATTCATATCGTTTCCTAGTTTTTTGAACCTTTCATAAGCTCTTCTTTTCTTCTTGACTAGATTTACAACAGCCTTTGTTGTACAATGGATCTTGTAGCCTACCATCCTTTCCATGTCTCATTGGAATGTACCTACTCAGAACCCCATGCAAATATCCCCTGAACATTTGCCACATTTCTTCGGTACATTTCCCTATAAGAACATCTCTTTCCAATTTATGCTTCCCAGTTCCTGCCTGATAGCCTCATAATTCCCCTTACTCCAATTAGACGTTCCCCTAACTTGTCTGTTTCTATCCCTCTCCAATGCGATAGTAAAGGAGATAGAATTGCTCTCCAAAATGCTCTCCTACTAAGAGACCTGATACCTGACCAAGTTCATTTCCCAATACCAGATCAAGTACAGTCTCTCCTCCTATAGGCTTATCTACATATTGTCTCAAGAAACCTTCTTGAACACCCCTAACAAACCCCACCCCATCGAAACCCCTCACTCTAGGGAGATGCCAATCAATATTTGGGAAATAAAAATCTCCCACCACAACAACCCTGCTATTATTACTCCTTTCCAGAATCTGTCTCCCTATCTGCTCCTCAATGTCTCTGTTACTATTGGGTGGTCTATAAAAAACACCCAAGAGAGTTATTGACCCCTTCCTATTCCTAACTTCCACCCACAGAGACTCCGTAGACAACCCCTCTATGACTTCCTCCTTTTCTGCAGCCGTGACACTATCTCTGATCAACAGTGCCACGCCCCCACCTCTTTTGCCTCCCTCCCTATCCTTTCTGAAATACCTAAAGCCTGGCACTTGAAGTAACCATTCCTGTCTCTGACCCATCCAAGTCTCTGTAATGGCCACAACATCATAGCTTCAAGTGCTGATCCACGCTCTAAGCTCATCCGCTTTATTCATAATACTCCTCGCATTAAAATAGACACATCTCAAACCATCGGACTGAGCGCGTGCCTTCTCTATCACCTGCCTATCCTCCTTTTCGCACTGTCTCTAAACTTTCTCTATTTGTCAGCCAACCTCCCTTTCCTTCGTCACTTCAGTTTGGTTCCCACCCCCCAGCATTTCTAGTTTAAACTATAGCCTTAGCAAACCTTCCCGCCAGGATATTGGTCCCCATCGGATTCAGGTGCAACCCGTCCTTTTTGTACACGTCACACCTGCCCCAGAAGAGGTCCCAATGATCCAGAAATCTGAATCCCACTGAAATACAACAGAATCAGTGAAAGACCACACCCAACAGGACGGACAAACAACCAATGTGCAAAAGACAACACACTGTGCAAATACAAAAGAAAATAATAAATAAATAAATAAACAAACAAACAAACAAACAAGCAAGCAAGCAATTCAAAAAACAGAACATAAGATAAGTCATTGAAAGTAAGTCCGTAGGTTGTGGGAACAGTTCAGTGATGGGGTGAGTAAAATTGAGTGAAGTTATCCCCTCTAGTTCAGGAGCCTTACGGTTGAGGGGTAATAACTGTTCCTGATCCTGGTGGTGTGGGTCCTGAGACTCCTGTATCTTCTTTCTGATGGCAGCAACGAGAGGAGATCACAGCCTGGAAGGTGAGGGTCATTGACGACATATGCTGCTTTCCAAGGATAGCACTCCATGTAGATGTGCTCAATGATGGACTGGTTCATATTCACTTTTGTAGGATTTTTCATTCAAAGGCATTGGTGGTTCCATTTGCAATGTACTTGAAATGCTGACAGACAGCTTAGAAGTAAATAATATATCCTTCCCAGGAAACAGTTGTTCTTCATTCAAAATATTCCATGCTGAAATGATGCCAATTAATATATTTATGAACAAATCCACTGACATCCACCAGAACATTATCTTTACAGCGAGGAAGATTTACTATTGCGTAGCCAGACAATGCCAGTTAGCTCCAGATGAATTTTGACAGATGAAAAGCTAAATTATACAAGGGATGAACGGATGCACTGCATGTGTGTTTGAATTATATGTGCATGTCTGATGTTGCACGAAGTTATAAAACCATCACTTCCAACCAGAACATTTATCATGTTCTATTAATTTAATCAACTAAAAATTATGCTGCTTATTGAAAAAAGCTTGATCACTATACAATGTGTATAGTATTATAAAACAGGTCAAAAATTTACTTTTGAAAGCATGTTGAAAATAATTCTCCAAAGCCCCATGGTTAGTGTAACAATATGTGTTTCAAAATACACCCCTAGTAGTTTACTGCATGATATCTGGAAAAGGAGCGTTGCTATTTAGCACGAGTCTTGCAACACCTCTCTACAAGTGAGGGCAATCTAGATTGTTAATTGGCAATGGGAAAATGGTAGTTCTTGGAAATTTTTGAGACAAACTTCTTAGAGAAATGCAGAACAGTGACTGAAAATTTGGGTTACTCCAGTCTTTTAAATCAAATCAAAGACAAGCAGAGTTACGGGTTTCTAAAAGGTCAAGAACATTCAGAGAAGGAAAGAAGCAGTTCTCCCTGACCTGAAAGAGACCTCTGAGATAAGAATGTGTACAAAGTGGTTGTGGAGGGTGGGGGGGGGGGGGAGGAAGGAGAACTACATCAGTAGAACTAGTAAATAAGGCATCAATATCAATGAATATACAACTTTGAATAAAAGATTTTTAGAATAGTCTGGAAACCTTGTTTTCAGCACTGGAGGTAGAAAACTCTGAATTCCTATTAATTTTTTTTAGGTTAACTTCCAGAATTTAAATGTACAAATCAGTCATGTTTAAAATACTAAATACATGTCCTGCATGATTGCATGTTCTGGTCAAAAAGCTGCAACTTCTTATTAATCATTTTTAATAATAAGTTGCTAATTTAACTCAAACTTATTAAATCAGTCAACTATCTGCTGAATATTACTGGCACAGCACAATTAAAGAACTGTTTACATGACTTTTACAGTTTTAATATCATGTGGACAGTTGGAATCTATCCCCACAAAAAAGGACTGAGTCAAACAACACATCAGCATGGCACATTCAATCAAGTACAAGACAAATTGCCAGGAAGAATGATTAGTCATATTAGTGCCTGGTCATTTTAATTTAGTTACAAGGATAAAATAGTCATAAAACAAATCAAGTTTAAAATTCATAAAACACTCACCCCCAACTGAACTTCAGTTTCATTAATTTTATGTCTGCCTGTTTTTTTTCCCACTTCTCTAAACACTGCAATTCTATACCCAAAAAGGTCATGGAAGCACATTTCCTACTGCCATAAGCACTGAAAGCAGATTTAAGGTTGACTACTAAATGCTGAGATGAAGAGAAATTAATTTCCTCAGTAAGTCCTTCGTTCTCTCCATCCTAGTGCTGAGGGCTGAAATACAGATTTCTAATGTGGTGAAGAATTAATCACTAAGGGGATCAGCTGGGAAATTGTTGAAGCCAAAGACTAGACCAGCTACTAAATGGGGAAGCAGGCTTCACCTAGCCTACTCCTAGCCTACTGCTGATTCTAGTTGTTGTTTTCAATGAAATAGCCACTGAAATATATAGGTCAGTAAGTCTGGGCTGGAAACAAAGCTGTGCCTCACATATGTGATTTTCGGATGTTGAATGTGCAGCTAGAGGAAAACAATGTAGCCAAGTCACATGAGGTGAATTTCATCAGTGATAATAAACCTGATTCTGATTCTTATCTGAAATTCCCACCTAAATCACTTCCAGCATCTCTATCTTTCCCTTTAGTCACTTCTTGAAATCCACCTCTTTGTTTACCAGTCTCAACATTTGGAAGGATCAATATCCAATTCCTCATATCTTCATCAAAAGGCGATGTCTTGAAAAGGCAGTATCCATCATTAACGACCCTCATCACCCAGGACATGCCCTCTTTTCATTGTTACCATCAAGGAGGTAGTACAGGAGCCTGAAGTCACACAATTAATATTTTAGGAACAGCTTCTTCCCTTACACCAACAGATTTCTGAATGGGCTATTAACCTGTGCACACTACCTCAATATTTTTGGCTCTTTGTTTACTCTCTTTTTGCACTGCTTATTTAATTTATTTATACATACATTTCTTATTGTAATTTATAGTTTTTCATTAAGTATTGCAATGTACTACTGCCGTAAAACAACAAATTTCATGATATAGGGCAGTGATATTAAACCTAATTTTGATTAGAAAGATTTTACCTAAATTAGAGGCACTACATGCAAAAAGATTGTTGGATTTTAATACAGTGACCATATGATGATGAAGATAAGTTCAATACAGAAGGAAAAGCAAATAGGTTTAGTTGAATAATTATGGAAGCAGACTTAGAAGGAGAGGCCCAGTTGAAAATCAATTGTGTCTAATGGTCTGTTTCCTAAATCTCGATATTAATCTATTCAACAAAATTACTCTCCTGGAAATAATGTATTCCAAAGCCATAAAGGTTTATTATGTGAACATTTAAAATTTTGAGGTCCTATATTCTGCACTGATCTTTGGATGTGCAATTAAAAGTTTTATGGGGCAATAATAGGAAAGGTTTGACAAAAAGATGATCTTTAGACTTGCTTACACAGGAGTCTTTGTACAGATATAAATCTGATCTCATTTCACAGTGTATCGTGTCATCATACAAAACTATTCTACAACCATACAAATCCAGAAGAAAAACACACTTTTTATCTTCCTGGCTCTGGGCCCCAAATTTGATTACAATCAGCAAAACTATTCTGGTTTTATGATGCAATGTTTTTGAAATCACGTGAATTATTTCACAAGGTTGCAATTCAAGGATATTCATGAAGAGTTAATCACATCCACAATAAACCAATATAAATTAAAATTTTGCTCTTCAAGCAGTAACTTAACACAAAAGATAATGTATTACATCATGTCAAATTAAACCTACCTTTATTGTCATCCCAATTTAGTGTAAAACTCAAAAATAAACAATGACAGACAACAAATGTATCAGAGCTGAACGCACTCAGTGGCTACTAGTATGCATTTCCAGCAGATGCAATTAAACAATGATCAGACCAGAAAATCTGGACAATTTTTATCTCATCAACCTCAGCTCCCTATGGCCAATGCCACCTTTAAACACATCAACTAAGCTAAGCTATAATTGAATATACTTCCTTATTGAAAAAAGTTATTAGGACTACATGATAAAGTATACTTCTAACATAACAGTATAATCCTGGTGAAGAACCTCTGCCCAAAATGTTGATGTGTCCTGACGAAACGTTTCTGCACAAAACGTCAACGACTTACTCCGCTCCTGAAATGCTACCTGACTTGCTGAGTTTCTCCAGATTTTGTGAGTGTTGCTCTGGATTTCTAGGTTCTGCAGAATATCTTGCGTGTATAGTTCTATATTATCTTGTAATCAACGTGAGACTAAAGATACAATAAATTTTGATATGGAGAATGTGTAAATTTTGTTAAAATATATGAAGAGAGAAAATTATAAACATTTGTTTTTATAATAACTTCCAGATATGTTTGCACAGAAGTTTCCCATCTAATGGATGATCAGCATTATCATATTTCAACTATTTCCACTGATCCAAGAAATTTCCACATTATTTTCTCTCTTAATAGAACAATCTGTACTTAAATAACTCAGCAAATAAAAAGCAGCAGAAAGTCTAGCTATCAATACAATTATATTTTAAACTTGCTTTTCAATCATTTTCAAGGATAAGGACACTAAACCAACCATTAATGACCTTCTCCAATTGCTGGTTCTCTGGTAATTTACTGCCGTACACTTCATAAATTTATCAGGAGAACACTGGGTATATCCAGCCCAAGACTCTGGCATGGGAAAATTCTGCAGATAGCATTCTTTTGCCAATAAATGAGAACATCTAACTAACTGATAACCCTCCCACACTGCATGTTGTTTAGTTTTCTGCAATGGACCAAGGAAACTCCAATTTGTTCCACTGATGAGACAGAAAATTACACAAGCTTATTCTCCACATAAATCTGAACTTTGCTCTAGTTCAGATGCTTGTTCTAAGTTGTTGACCAGCTGAAATATAAAACGATTTAATCTACATTTTGATCACAAAGTAGAAAAGTATTCATGACTACAAATCAACTTAGGTTAACAAATGGTATGCAGCTGAAATGTAATGCTATAAAAACTATATAGAGAAAAAAAAAGTCTGACCAAATTGAAGATCACTGCTGTGCAATTGTCAAATGATTATAATGAAAAATAGTGTCTTAGCTTTGTTAAAATTAGTATCCTTTTAAAATTCTGAGTAATTAAGTATTTTACCAATTTTACATGTGCTCCAGAGAATTTAAAACTAAAGAATGTGTTCTCTTGAAGCAGATATAAAGTGCCTTATTAAACTAAGCAACAAAACTGCTTGTACAATTGTCTGAAACACAGGCAATTGCTCTGAAGAATGCAGTAAATACTCCCTTTTCTATAAATTGTCTGATTCTTTGCAGATTTCAAAGCTAATTAAATGATTGGATCCAACTTAAAAATTAAATGTAGATATGTGTGGGATATTGCATATTGATGTATATACAGTTGTCAGTGCTTAAACCTTTCTAGCCACTTGCTTTTACCAATGCTGCTGGCCATTTGGTATTACCATAAGCATCAATTACAAAGATGCCTTAAAAACCGTATAAAGTGGGCCAATTACACTGAGCAGTTCAAGTGGCTGTTCACACCTCACGATTACCTGTCATTAAGTTACTCACTGCTTGCAAGCAGGAATTCAGTTCTGAACATTCCTCAGTTAATTTTACCTCACTGTGGAAAAATTGTTTCTTGAAGGTTAAAAAGAGGAAATTACTTTTTAAAGCTTCTAGAAATCCTGCCACTGCTGTGAACTGGCTTGTTGAACTCAACAGATTCTGGCACAATTTTACAATTAAGTATGGAGAGAATCTTTGAAAAGTTATCTGAACGTTCAACAATACTGCTTTCAGCTGAATTGTACACTGTGGTTCAGTACTCTGATGTGAACAACGCTATCAGAAGACAGATGGGACTTCAATCTTACATTGACCACCGCATGTAAGGTACAAGTTGAGTTGCTATAAAAATGTTCATTATAACCAGCCAAAGCACCAAAAATCTGCACTAATAACAAGAGTAAAACAACCCAATGCACTTCACAAGGCTTTTGTGTAAATGATGGTTTCACAATAAGCTACAGAAGGATATTGGAAAGACAGTCAGACAGATAGATTTTAAGGAGAATCTGGAAGGAGAAAAAGCAGATAGACAGCAGAGTTTGGAAAGAAAACCAGAGAGTTGTCTTCATGTTTCCAGCTGCCTAGGCCCTAAAGGTGGAGGTTATTCATCTCTAAGGTTAGATTAAAGGCTTAGTTATGATGAGATGTAACATTCACTTGAAAATCAGGTGAGTGATACACTCCATCACACCTGAACAACCTGCAATATACCCATGTGCATGTTGGCCTGAGTGAGACACATGACCTCTTGACCATCAATTTCAATAATGAATGATAACCAACTAGATGAACTACTGAGGGATTCTCATCACTAAAGGTGGATGTCATTCAATAACTTCAGAATATAAGACCATGTAATAATAATGACAAAGAAAAAGCAATGTACCAAAAACTATTTTTCCTCTCATACTCCTGTTCCCACCCTAATTTCTCTTTGCATGATCTACATATTAAAATTAGTTCTGTATTATACTGGATATACAATTTCCCAAAATTGTGAAAATGAGTTTTATATCCTTACTGTCAAAACCACCATTCTGCATCCAAGTTAAACAGGAGAACAATTACAACAGAAGTCAGCTGTGGGAGGGCTCGAGGAAAGGAAGCCATGCTCTCCACTATCCATCTGTTCCAAGAGCAAGTAATGTTGAAACAGGGTGGTTTTCAGAAGTTCACATAAATACAGGAATTGGATTCAAAGCCTATGCAATTCAACATCTGTTTAAGTACTAAATGAAACATAAACCTGCAAGTTAAAGGCACCTTGGGAGCAGATGTTTTGTGTAAAACTTTTCAATGTGGAATCATGAAGTTCCATTCATCATGATGAACAGGGTTGGTGCCCCACAGCCAATCATTTCCACACAGAATGTGAGAGAATTTATGTTTAATTTTTCTGTTGCACCAATTAATTTATTCAACTGCTAATACTGTAGCAAGTCACACACACAGGTGAAACCTTACTTGGATATATAGCATTATATATAATGACTCAATAATGAGTGTATTTATTCAGACAGAGGACTGAATGAGGACTATAGAAAGAACCTGCCCTGTTTCAACTTCATTGGTATATTTATCCTTTTAATGTCACATTAATGAGGGCTCTCTATAAAACCTTTACACTCAGACTGGGTCTAAATTAGAAGACAGAATAAAATGATACACAAGACAAGTAAGAGGAACTAGATTCATTGTTATCACCCTAAATGGCAGAAATACTATAATGCAAATTCTGTAATTCTGTGATTAGCGAGCAAAAGGAATTTTCTCGATCATACGCACATACATGAAACTGCCAAAGTATTCAGATCCAACAAGGGGTACATGGTAACAAATAAAATAATTGAAGTAACAGAGCTGTAGCTTTTTTCCCCACAGTGCAAAATTCAGCAGTTCCTGCTGCCTAATATCACCTTACAACAGAAATATCTTAAGGTTAATGGAACAATCCTACTATTGATTGCCACTGGGCTCTCCCCTGCAATGTTGATTTTTCTATAATAATGCCATACTGCCCAGTGAATGTCAGCAAACAACCTGCTGGGAGAACTCAGCATCTGTAGGGAAAGGAATTTTGTAAATGTTTTGGATTAAAACACTGCATTAAGCTGAGAGCCAATAGGAAAAAAAGAAGGAAAATAGCACCTGCTATTTTCAGCATGCTTTTGTCAGCATCTGCAATCTCTCATGTCTCGGGTGTACATGCTTTTATATGGGTAGGCGTTAGGGTGGGGCAATTGTTGGATAAGGAGCAGAACTGTCCAATCTATAGAAAATTATGACATTCTTAGATATTATGATGGAATTGCACCTGGCTAGGAGCACGGGCAACTTTTGGTTTAATGTCCATATTACAGCAAAAGAATTACCTTTCATTTCATTCAGCCTCTGAACATAGTTATTTCAACAGTGCCACAGTAAATGCCTTCCAATTCCTTGAAGTGAAAGAAATTAACAAATGTAACTGAGAATCCTGTGGGTAACTATTTTAGATCTGGGAATGAATAGGTAAATAGCATCTGAGGCACACCTCAATTCATTGATGTTTTAACTTTCCATAGTGCACTTAAAGATAAAAAAGTATCCAAGTGCTTTTTGATGCTGCAGATTATGTCTCAGTTATTGCTAATTTGGGCATTAACAGACAAAATGTCTAATTTAAGTACACTATACGTGAAAAGAACTTATCACCTGGTTACTTCATCAAATAACTCCTCAAGTTCAGATGAAACCAAGCCCAGCTAATAAGCAATTCTAATATAGTTGAGGCCAACCACGATCAAATTAGATCTGATCTGAGAGTAAGTATGAGAGTATATGCTCAGCAGGTACACAGAGCAAGAATGGACAGCAGAGACACATTTTAATCAAAGAATAAGGGCGGTGGTACCCTGAATCATTGTTGTGCTATGCCGAACAACTTCATGCTCTCTGTGAAACAGAGGTAGAGTTGTTAGATAGTAAGTCATGTTTTTTTCAATAAATGCAGATGAGAAGCATATTAACCTGTTTTGTATGGGAAAAAATATATTAATAACCACATGGATGTCAGCCACAATCAAGAAAGCTCATCAAAGCCAATACCTCCTGGACACTCAAGAAACTGGTATTTCCCATTTGATCCTCATCAATTATTATAAGCACACCATTGGAAAGTATCCTGTCTGGAGGCAACATGGTTTGGTATGGTACTGCGCTGCCTGAGACCATGAGAAACTATAGAGGTATATAAAATCACAAGAGGTATAGATAGGGTGAGCACATGTTGTCTTTTGCACAGGGAAAGTGAAACTAAAAACAAAAGGCCGTTGGTTTAACATGAGAGGTGAATGATTCAAAAGGAACCTGAGGGGCAACTTCTTCACACAAAGGGTGGGGATGCAGAAATGGAATGAGTTGCCTAAGGAAGTGACTGAGGCCAGCATAGTAACAATATTTAACATACATTTGGATAAGTAATGGACAGGAGAGGTTTACAGGCAAATGGGCCAATGCAGGTAAATGGGAATAGCTTGGCAGGTATGACTGGGCCAAAGGCACTATTTCCTTGTCTTAATCTATGTCTATAAATTGTGAATGCAGCTCAATACATCACAGAAACCAACCTCCCCTCTGTGGACTCTGTCTACTCTCGCCAATACAATCAGATTTCACCCACCCGAGACATTCACTCTTCTCCCCTCCCCTAGTGGGTAAAAGATACAAATGCCTCAAAGCATGTACCATCAGGCTCAAGGACATCTACCAACCCACTGTTACCAGACTTTTGAATGGTTCCCTAGTACAATAACATAGACTCTTGACCTCACAATCTACCTCATTATCACCTTGTACCTTATTGTCTGACAGCAATGCACTTTCTCTATAGTTGTAACATTTCATTCACCATTCTGTTTTTGTTTTCTCTTGTATTGCCTCTATGCATTGACACCATGGAATGATCAGTATGAATGGCATGGGAAACAAAGTTTTTCACTCAAGTTCAGTGAAAGTGACAATAATAAACCAACTTACCAATTTAATTTATCAATTTACCTATTGATCCATGACTGTTTAAGTAACATTTTTAGTTCTTGTTGCTCAAGTTCTTCCCTTAATCAAAATGCAGAAATTTGTCAAGCCGATGCAACTAGTAGTCATCAAATGGATCCAACATAAAAATAATTTTCTAGTTTATGAAGACCAAGGGATAGGATGTGCTATATCACACCAAGCCATAGGTGGCATCAGTAAGGAATAAAGCAACATTTTGGGGCTGTTCTCAATCTGGCACCTGGTTTCCAGAAGGAAAATTAAGCTGCTTGGTGTCCAAGTGGGTCCAAGACTGCAACAGAAAAGATACGGTCTCAGTTTTGTTTCTAAATAAAAACACAAGCAGCATATAACCATTTAAATTCCCATTTCACACCGCTCAGAACCCAATAGCCCTAGGCATGACACATATGCAAACCAACTGTGGAAGTGGGACAAACTTCTCAATCGAGTTATTGCAGATACCTTACAGAAAGGAGTTATCACCAGCTGTAAGAACAATGCTGTTTGTCTCTCTCACCTGAAATAAGCACGGATCACTTTAATAAAGTTTAAACTTCTGAAAACGTAGAAGGTTCAAGCAGGATTTTGTGAGTTGGACAGGGAAAAAAGTAAAGGAATAAAAAGGTGCAAATAGTTTCAAATTACCCCTCCACACATTAACTGCATTTTTTTATAATGTGAAACAGCAAGAATTATTTTTTGTATCATGACTAATGGTTCAATTCCTACATGGACAAGAGGGTTTCTTCATATCTTTAAATCTCTTGTCATTTAAACCAATCTAATAATAAACTTTATAATATGTTATGTTGCGCTTTCTAACTCTATTATCCAAGGAGTTATAACATTACAGAGTATTTCTTGAATACGTTTAAGTGATTGAACATATGTTTCAACACCATAAGTATGAAGGAATTCAGTGCTCAAAGGGCTGATGAAATCTTACTGGATAAGTGTTGAAGAAAGGAGTATAAAAAGTAAGGAAACTGTTAAAGACCATTAGCTTTAATCGTTTGATGGCTGAAAGACTGCTGCAGATTTCTATGTTTGGTT
The DNA here is from genome assembly GCF_030028105.1 of Mobula birostris. Lineage (NCBI taxonomy): Eukaryota > Metazoa > Chordata > Chondrichthyes > Myliobatiformes > Myliobatidae > Mobula > Mobula birostris. The sequence goes on along the minus strand of NC_092370.1, from coordinate 81,923,983 downwards.
CCCATTATGTCAAAATTGCAGAATTAATGAAGAACTAAAATACAATTAATTAAAGTGAGACTTGAAGAATATATGGAATAACAGTACATATCTTTATGAAAAAATGGTTAAAGAACAAATCAATAAAGAATGCTTCACTCTTCTGATTTTCCCCTTTGGCACATTCCACTGGCTGCCAAGAAGCAGAGAAGCAAAATGACTGATCTTTTATTATTATTCCCTTGCATTCTGAACAAGAGGATCAAAGTATAAGCACCACCTTCCTTTCTGTGGATGGTTCATTGGAAAGAAAATGAACCATTCTGCCATGTGCTCATTGAAATTTTCTTGTTTCAGAAGTTCATCTGTAATGCTCGAAAGGTAAAATAATTCATTCACAACTGCCATTTCTGCTACCAGCTGCAACAGTAGGTTCCTGCTCTGTAGCAAAACAAAGAAAAAATCAAAACATGGGAAAAATAAAACCTAGATACAACTGGCAATAAAGTAACAAATACGTAATCCCTGAAGAGTCAGAAAGTTGTGCTTTCTCCTCATTCTGCTTTTACTGCAGGCAGGAGAGCCAAACAACCATATAATTCTGCAAAACTTTCAGAAAATAAATTTGATTTGCAATATATGAAGAGTGAAGCATTATATTCCCATCTGTAGGTATAGGTTTACAGCAACAAGAGAACTCGTCACAATGAATACTTAAACGCGCACATCCATTTTAGCAAGTAGTAGCTCAGATGTCAACCATCACCACCCACTTCATAACATGCGCCAAACAACTCAAAAATGACATAAGGTAGCAATAGTGCCATTTGGCTCTTCAAGTTTACTCCACCACCGAAGAATATACCTCATCTTATTGCAACCCCAACTCCACATTCAAATCTATCCAGCAGAACAATCAACCCACCTCCATCTCTCTATCTAACCTCATTGTTCACTTATCAAAATACCTGCATACTGCTCTCAAAATATCCACAGATCATTTCCAATACCCTGAAGAGAAGTCAAAAAACTCATAACCCTATGAGATAAACAATTACACCCTACCTCTCTCTTAAATAGATGACCTCTTAATTTTTAATCACTGATCAGTTTTATTTTGTAAATTCTTACAGATAGCATGAAATATGAATGTACTGTACTTCCCAAGGCTAGTAGTGAAAATGTTATTATAAAAATTGCTGGGATAGTTAGTTACCAGTGAGCAAAAGTAGTTGTAAACTGTAGAAATATCTCAGTAGAGGGACAGACAGACAATAATTTGCAACTGAAATTTAATCCAGAGAAATGCAAGGATTTTCTTTGAGAGCAACCAAGCCATTAGAATATTTATTAAAGAAGCACAGATGAACAGTGGGACTTCAAAGTTCGATACATTGATCATCACGGCAGACAGATAAGAGGTCAAGAAAGTACATATCATACTTGCATGTATTGACCTAGGCAAAGAATATATGAGCAGGAAGGAAATGCTGAAAATTTATAAAGTACAAGAAAGACACAGCTGAATTTGTATGTATTATTCAGGCTACTGCATTATGAAAGAAACCATGAGCAAGAATAGAAGACCATTCCATCTCTCAGACGTATTCCACAACTAAGCAGAATCACGGCTGATTTAACATTCCTCAAGTGCACTTCCCTGCCCCATCCCCAAAGCCTTTGATCTCCCTACTAATTATAAAAAAAACTATCACAGACAGAAGTATATCCAATGACTCTGAAGAAAGAAGTTCCAGATATTTACAATACTCAGAGGAAAATAAAATCTTCCTCATCTCAAGCTTATTCTGAGATCCTATCCTCAGTTCTGAACTTTGCCATGAATGGAAACACCTACTCAGCATTTCATCTATACCCTTTTTGAACAAGGTTACCACTCATTTTTCAAAACACCAATCTAGATAGTCTCTACATGTTTTCCCTCATTGAACAATCTGCAAAATTCATCCCAATGTATCTTCACTGAGTCGCTTTCAATTGAACAATACATTTCTTTAAGTAGGGTGCATGCTACATCTGGTATATTTCTAGACCACTGTCATCCTGTAGGAATTTACATACCATGTGACTGAAGTGGAACTGCAAAACAGAATATTAGACCGTAAGATCATAAGGTATAGAAGAAGAATTTTGCTACTTGGCTCATCGAGTCTGCTTCATCACGGCTGATATTGATCCTTTGACAGTGAAAATATTCAACTGACAAAACAGAAAAATTACTGTTTTTTATCAGGCCCTTTGCTGGTTGGTGTTGACCATGGATGCTGCATCCCAGCTATCTATGTGACACACAAGACGGCAATGCAACATGGAGAGCAAGCTATTGCTCTCATAGCAGACTTCCCCTCTCCATCCATGCAGCTGATGAATCCAAAGGAATGGTAAAAACCAATACAGTTTGGCACTAGCAGCCTTCCACACCACCAATTCAACCTGCAAATAAACCTTTAGGGTTCTGCACAAGGACTCCCAAGTTCCTTTGCATCTCAGATTTTTGCATTTTCTCCCTGTTTAGAAAATAGTCTGCACATTTATTTCTACTACTAAAGTGCATGACCATGCATTTTCCAACGTTGTATTCAATTTGCCACTTCCTTGCCCATTCTCCTAATCTGCCTAGGTCCTTCTGCATCCTTCCTGTTTCCTTAACATTACCTGCCCCTCCACCAATCTCCACATTATCTGCAAACTTGACAACAAAGCTATCTATTCCATCATCTAAATCATTTATATACAGCATAAAGAGAAGCGGTCCCAACACCAACCCCTGTGGAACACCACCAGTCACTGGCAGCGAACCAGAAAAGAACCTTTTATTCACACTTGCTGCCTCCTACCAATCAGCCAATGCTCTAACCATGCCAATAACCTTCCAGTAATACTATAGGCTCTTAACTTGGTAAGCACCCTCATGCATGGCACCTCATTAAAGGCCTTCTAAAAGTCCAAATATACATCTACTGCACCCCCTTTATCCATTCTACTTGTAATCTCCTCAAAGAATTCCAACAGGTTCATCAGGCAAGACTTGCCCTTAAGGAAATCATGCAGACTTTGTCCTACATTGTCCTGTCCCACCAAGTTCTCCATAACCTCATCCTTAACAATTGACTCCAACATCTTCCCAACCACTGAGGTCACGCTAACTGGCCTATAATTTCCTTTCTGCTGCCTCCCTCCTTTCTTAAAGAGTGGAGTGAATTTGCAATTTTCCAGTCCTCTGGATCTACGCCAGAGTCCAATGCTTTTTGAAAAATCAATACTGACGCTTCCACAAACTCAACCACTCCTCTTTCAGAACCTTAGGGTGCAGTTCATCGAGTCCGGGTGACTTATATATCTTTTGGCCTTTCAGCTTTTTTGAGCACCTTCTTCCTTGTAAGAGTAACTGCACTCACTTCTCATCCCTCACACCCTTCAACACCTGGCACAGGGCTAGTATCTTTCACAGTGAGGATTGATGCAAAATACTCATTTAGTTCATATGCCATCTCCTTGTCCCCCATTATTATTTCTCTGGCCTCATTTTTTAGCGGTCCTATATCCACTCTCAACTCTCTCTTTATTTTTATATACAGGTGTCTCCCGCTTTTCGAACGTTCGCCTTACGAAACCTCACTGTTACAAAAGACCTACATTAGTACCCTGTTTTCGCTATCAGAAGGTGTTTTCACTGTTACGAAAAAAAAGCAGCGCGCGATAAAAAAATCAGCATGCAAAAAAGATCAGCGTGCGCCCCGAGCAGCCGCTCTCCCCCGGATTCAGAATGGCATTGCTTTAACACGTGCCCGTGAGCAGCCGTTAGCAAGATGAGTTCTATGGTGTCAGAAAAACCTAAAAGAGCTCGTAAGGGTGTTACACTTAGCGTAAAACTAGACATAATTAAGCGTTTCGATCGTGGTGAACGAAGTAAGGACTAAGTGTGCTTGGCTTGTGGAAGGTGATGAAGATGATGTTGAAGAGGTTTTGGCATCCCATGACCAAGATCTGATAGACGAAGAGCTGATGCAATTGGAAGAGGAAAGGATAACAATTGAAACGGAATGCAGTAGCGAAAGTGAAGCAACTACGTGAGATTTTCGCTGCAATGATAAAGTACGACTTTAATTTTGAAAGGGTACGTAGGTTTAGGGGATATTTGCAAGATGGTTTGAGTCCTTACAAAGAACCAGGCCGCGGACAGATACTGTACCGATTCGCGGAGAATGCAGCAGTAGCCGGGAGGCACACAGCACATCTTTAAGAAAAAAGCCGAAATAAACATGCTAATTAATTAGGTGCCGCCCCACACGTAAATGTCGGCCCAGATCAAAAGTGATGCAATCCGCAATCGGCACTGATCTGGGCCAAAAATTACGTGCCGGGCAGCACCTAATTAATTAGCATGTTTATCTCGGCTTTTTTCTTAAAAGATGTGCTGGATGCCTCCCGGCTACCGCTGTACCCCTGCATGCTTCATAGTATCAGTTGGTGGCCCGGAGGGTGGGGGCAACTGCACCATCCAACCTGCGACGACTTAGTCTAACACACCATCATCAGTGTGCTCAGCGCTGAACCAATTCCGCTCAATGATACTACACTGTACATACATTATTTCTACTTTATATAGACTGTGTATTTTTACGTGTTATTTGGTATGATTTGGCAGCTTCATAGCTTAAAGGTTACTGGACAGCGCTTGCGCGTGTTTTTGCCAGCAGCGCTTGTGTGAGATTTTCGCTACGGAGAGCAGTGCAGTAATGATTGTGGAAAAGTATTTCTACTTTATGTAGGCAGTGTATTTATTATATCATTCCTGCTTTTACTATATGTTACTGTTATTTTAGGTTTTATGTGTTATTTGGCATAATTTGGTTATTTTTGGGTGTGCGAACACTCACAAAATTTTTCCATATAAATAAATGGTAATTGCTTCTTCGCTTTACCACATTTCCGCTTACGAACCATTTCATAGGAACGCTCTACCTTCGGATGGCGGGGGAAACCTGTACTTGAAAAAGCTTTTTCTATTCATCTTGATATTGTTTGCTAACTTGCTTTCATATTTAATCTTTTCCTTCCTAATGATTCTTTTAGTTGTTCTCTATAGGTTTTTAAAATCTTCCCAATCCTCTAACTTCCCACTAATTTTTACTTTGTTGTATGCACTCTCTTTTGCATTTACATTAGCTTTGACTTCCCTTGTCAGCTACGGTTGCACTATTTTGCCATTTGAGTATTCCTTTGTTTTTGGAATACATCTATCCTGCACCTTCCTCATTTTTCCCAGAACCTCAAGCCATTGCTGCTCTGCCATCATCCCTGCCAGCATCTCCTTCCAGTTTACTTTGGCCAACTCCTCTCTCATACCACTATAATTTCCTTTACTTCACTGAAATACTGTTACATCAGACTTTACATTCTCCCTATCAAATTTCAAGTTGAACTCAATCATATTCTGATCACTGGCTCCTAAGGGTTCCTTTACTTTAAGCTCCCTAATCGCCCCCGGTTCACTACATAACAGCCAATCCAATATAGCTGATCCCCTAGTAGGTTCAATGACAAACTGCTCTGAAAAGCCATCTCATAGGTATTCAACAAATTCACTCTTCTGAGATGCATTACCAACCTGATTTTCCCAATCTACCTACATGTTAAAATCTCCCATGACCACCACATCATTGCCCTTTTGCATTGTAATCTGTAGTCCACATCCCAGCTACTGCTGGGAGGTTAATATATAACTGCCATCAGGATCCTTTTACTCTTGCAGATTCTCAACTCAACCCACAAGGAGTCAACATCTTCCGATCCTACGTCACATCTTTCTAATCATTTAATGCCATTCTTTACCAGCAGAGCCATGCCACCTCCTCTGTCTACCTTCCTATCCCTCCTTTCAGCTGGAGGTCAGGCAGCGTCCATGAGAAATACTGGCATCCTTGGAAGCCTCTCACTTCCCCACAAATGTCTCCCTGATAACTTCCTGCAAGTTAACACTTCATCATCTCAAATAAGAATTATTTTTGGACTTGACACAGGAATTAAAAATGGTAATTTACAGTATGTTCTAAGTACAAAACTTTATCTGCACTGTTTTTCAGGCATTAAAACAGGTTTAGCATTCACCATTATGCTATTTCTCAAAGTTCTTTTAAGTCTTATAAATTTATTTAGTACCAGCTTCAAGTCAGCACCGCCAAGCTCCCTTGCATAAGCTCAATCTGTTTCAGCAATAGCAGCATTCAAGGGTGAAATATCCCTCAGTGGGTGCACTCCTCCTCATGGCTCGGACTTCAGGAAGCTGTTTATATCAAGTCACACTAAGTACAACTTACTTGCTATCAACTACAGGGTGGAAGTCTACTCAGGTGGTTTGTGGGTTGGGGGGTGTGTGGATGAGGTTGGCTGGAGAAAGTAAACAACATGCATGGGCTTCTGAAGAACAATTCGCACATTAAGTGACTGCACTGCGCTGGTTGTAATTCTGCCAGGAGTTTATAAGGGAGGTGCCTATAAGGGCATAAGTGCCCTCTACAAAGAGCCGCATTTCTAGGAGTCTTGTAATGCAGTCAGTGCACCTTCCAAGTGTGAAGACAAAAATCACATTTACTAAAGAGTGTCAACAAGTGCCACTGTGGGGCATCTCAGGACATCCAAAACCAAAATACTGCAAATGCTAGTAATTTGGGATGAGAAGAGGAAGTGCTGCAAACTCTCAGTAAGGCGGCAGCACCTTACCAGTTTTGGCATACTCTGGATGTCTCCAGCACTTTTACTATTTTAATGACAGCCTACAAGAACCTTAAAGCAGTACTTCTGAAGGGGAGTTTGGTATAGACATTTGTGCTTGTCTGAAAGGCAAACTCCAAGCATACATGATTGCAACAGAGTCATGGCTGATCTTTTAAATAATAGTTTCAGACTTCACTGTCACTAGAGACAAGTTCTTCAGTACATAGCAGCAATTAAATGCACTGCAAAACAATGATAAGTACTAGCATTAAAAAATAAGGTGTATCAGGTAGAATAGACAGGAGCCTTTTTTTGGCGAGGGGTTAGAGGGATATCTTGTGTCTTTGAATATCTTAATGCATATGTAGATGGATAGGTGAGAATGAGTACTGAAGGCAACCAGAAGATGAGCAATAATCTTACTGAATGGCAGAGGAGGTTTAAGGAGTTGAATGACCTATCCCTGCTCCTAACTTGTATAAACAGCCAACATTTCGGGCCAAGACCTTTCTTCAGGAGTCCTGAAGAAGGGTCTTGGCCCAAAATGTCAACAAATTATTCTTCTCCATCGATGTTGCCTGACCTGCTGAGTTCCTCCAGCACCTTCTGTGTGTTGCCATCTGTTGTCAACTGAAATAGTTCTTCTTTCGATAAATAAGAAATCTACAGTCAGCGTAGTAAATGACGTGCTTTCATGTCTTATTCCCATCCAAAAAAAAGTTGTCTCAGTTCAGATGAAATTATTCTTTTAATAGCAGCTCTAATAGAATTGAAAACCATTCCTTTAGATAACTTCCAGATACATCTAGATATTTATTTCATATTTTGAATCCAATGAGTTTTTGTGTACTTAAAACATATCTGAAAATAATTTTCGTAATTCCATAAAGGCTCCAGAGATTAGGACAACAAAGAGATGGTCATGGGAGGGAGTGGAGGGAATACAAATTTGCTTCGAGTCAGTGGACTGGGTTGTGTTCAAGGACTCACCTGTGGATCTGAATGAATACCCCAGAGTTGTCACAGACTATTAAAAAAAAGTCCTAGACAAGTGTGTCCCCACAATTCATTCAGAGTCTTCACCAACCAGAAGCCCTGGATGAACCATGAGATCTGCAATCTGCTGAGGGCCAGATCAGAGGTATTCGAGTTTGATGACCAGGAAAGTTACAAGAGGGCCAAGTACAATCTCTGCTAAGCCATTTCATGGGGGAAGTGGCTATTCCGGACTGAGCTCCAATCAATGAATCATGCTTGACAGGCCTTGAATGCTACTACTCCTACAAAGTGAAATCAAGAGACACCGGTGACAACCAAGCTTCGCTTCCAGATCAGCTCAATGCTTTCTATGCTGGCTTTGACTGTCAAACCATCATGAACTCCCACAGCCACCATTGACCTTGTAATTTCAGTCTCTGAGGCTGAAGTGCAAGCATCCTTCAGGAGGGTAAACACATGGAAATCATCCAGCCCAGATGGTAGTCTGAAGTACTTCAATTTTACTGGTGCATAAGAAGAATGTGGTAACTTGCCTCAATGGCTATTGTCCAGTTGTACTTACATCCATAGTGATGAAGTGTTTTGAGAGGATGATGATGAAACATATCAACTCCTGCCTGAGAAGCAACTTGGATCTGCTCCAATTGCCTACCGGCACAACAGGTCCACAGCGGATCCCATTTCATTGGCATTTCACTTAACTCTGGAACATCTGGACAGCAAAGACTACATTGACTTTACTGACCACTGCTTAGCATTCAGTACTATTATCCCCTCAAAACTAATTAATAAGCTTCAAGACCTTGGCCTCAGTACCTCCTTATGTAACTGGATCCCCGATTTCCTCACTTCCAGATCCCAATCAGTTCAGATTGGGAATAACATCTCCTCCACAATCTCCAATCAGCAAGGTTGCGTGATTAGTCCTTTACTCTACTCACTTTACACTTAAGACTGTGTGGCTAACTACAACTCGAATGTCATATTCGAGTTTGGTGCCAACACCACTGTCGTAGGCCAAATCAAAGGTGGTGACAAACCAGCACATAGGACGGAGAATGAAAATCTGACTGAGTGGTGCCGCCAACAACCACCTCTTACTCTATGTCAGTAAGGCCAAGGAGCTGATTATTAACTTCAGGAGGAGGAAACCGGAATTCCATGAATTAATCCTTATCAGAGGATCAGAGGTTGAGAGGGTCAGTAACTTTAAACTCCTTGGTGTTGTCATTTCAGAGGACCTGTCCTGGGCCCAGAACACAAGAGCAATTGTAAAGAAAGCAGGGCAGTGCCTCTACCTCATTAGGAGTCTGCAGACATCTACAACTCTGACAAACCTGTATAGATGTGCTGACTGGCTACATCACAGTCCGGTATGGAAACACTAAATCATAAACATGAGGAAGTCTGCAGATGTTGTAAATCCAAAGCAACACACACAAAATGCTACAGGAACTCAATGGGTCAGACTGCATCTATGGAAAGGAGTAGACAGCTGAGGTTTTGGGCCAAGATCCTTCTTCAGGACTTAAAAGGAAGGGGGAGACTCAGAATAAAGAGGTGGGAAGGGAAGGAGGCTAGATGGAAGGTGATAGGGGAAGCCAGGTGGGTGGAAAAGGTAAAGGGCTAGAGAAGAAGGAATCTGATAGGAGAATAAACCATGGGAGAAAGGGAAGGGGAAAGGGGCCCAGGGGGAAGTGATAGGCAGGTGAGAAGAGGTAAAAGACAAGACTAATGTGGAAAATCTTACAAAATGTAGTGGATATGGTCTAGTCTATCACAGGTAAAGGTCTCCCTACTATTGAGCACATCTACACTGAGCGATTTCACAGGAAAGCAGCACCCACCTTCATGGACTCCAACCACCCAGGTCTCGCTATTGCCTTCAGGAAGAAGGTACAAGGGCATCAGGACTCACACCACAAGCTTCAAGAACAGTTACTACCCCACAACTATCAGGTTCTTGAACCAGAGGGGATAACTTCATTCAACTTCACTTGTCCCATCACTGAACTGTTCCCACAAACTATGGACTCACTTCCAAGAACTCTTCATCTCATGGTTCCCAATATGTATTGCTCATTTATCAATATGATGATTCCCTCTTTTGTCTTCTGTTTTGTATTTGTATAGTTTGTTATCTTTTGCACAGTGGTTGTCCACTCTGTTGCTGTGGTCTTTCATTGTTTCTATTATGGTTATTGGATTTATTGAGTCCAACAAGAAAATTAATCTCAGGGTTGTCTATGGTGACATATATGTACTTTCATAATAAATTTACTTTGTACTTTGGAATTGAAATGTTGTTAATGACCCAAAATTGAAATAAAAACAACTAGCTATAATGATGAAAAGAATACTATCTGATTGTCATAAATACCCATCTGCCTCAGTCAAGTTATTCTGGGGTAGAAAATCAGTCATGCTTTCCCATCTGGAGTGGTCCAGATGATTATAGAACCACAGCAAATGCAATTTTCCTTAAAACGTCCCCAGAAAAGGCCTATGCTAGAGAACAATGAGGAATGTGAAGTAACTGTTGACATTGTCAGCGATACCCAATTCCCAAAAGTAAATTGTTTGTTAGAATAGCTATACGAGCTCAGATCATCACTGACTACATCATCAGTAATGCTGTGTTCTTCCCCCACACAATTAGCAGAAGATTCCACAGGATTACTCGGTACTGCAGTGAGTTCAACATTACACAAAGATCCCAGCACGGGAGGACCTCTAACGAAGTTTATTTCCTGGCTTTCAAAGAGATGTGAATTGAGAGACGTACCGATACCAATGTTGCGATTCCTCACCTCAAACAACTCAATGCACCGGGGTAAATCTGTCTGATATGTGCACATTATGACATCTATTTTAATACCAATTTCACATTGCTTGTGAATTCTGAAATCATCAGATCCATAGAATTGTTTTATAGCTGATAACAAATTGATAAAGAAATAATTACAGTTAAGCAACCTATTCATCAAAATTTATGTAAATCAAAATATTGTACAGAAAAGGGCAGAATACCCAACTCTGAAATAAACATAAATAGCATATGTACATCCAATTATCCCCACTTGCTCTAACTTAGTTTACCTGCCAATTCCATTTGATCTGATCATACCATCCTTTAAGAGTATTCGTAAAATAATCAGAAACCAGTGTTCATCAAGCAATACTCCTTCATTGAAATTAGATCAATTAAAACTTAAGCAAATCACTTCAAATATACAACATATTTCAACCAACTATTTAACAGACACACTAAAGATAACAAAGTATGTCATAATCCGAGTTACAAAATCATAGGGGCAGGTGAAGTGATGATGGCGCTAAATGGCAACTCCTTTGCTTGCATCTTCGGAAACAGCTCTACTTCTATCTTTAATATCTCTATTTTTCCCTTTCAGGGTTCTTTTGAAGACCTTGGCCTGGAGTTACATGCTAACTACGGTTCTTTGCAGGAATGGGACCTGCTCTCAGGGTTTCACAACTGACCATTGTTTGGCATGCCAAGGGATCAGCATTGGAGGAATAGGATCTCGGCTTCTGGAGACAGGCAGATTGAAGGTTGGTGTCCCGGACTGGTGTGTTCGTGGGAGCTGGAATACCTTTGGCTGGGTGCCCAGAGACCTTTCGGCACAGAGCTTGAGAAAAGTGACGCAATGGAATTTTAACATCGTAAACCAGCGAGTTGTTTGTTATGTGTCCTCTCTTGCTGTGAAACAGAGTCATCTCTTTCTCCTTTATTAGGGGGGGAGAGAGAGAGAGAGAGAGCCTGTGGTGTGTCGAATGCCGGGGGAACAATGTAGTCTTTGGAGTATTGCAAGTCTGTGTCTTTAATGTTGCTTTTGCTGCACGCTTGAGTGCTCGGTGATGGGTGCCGATGCTTTTTTTTTGCCAGTGGGGGGAGGGAGGGGAGCTGGGAGAGACTTTGGGGTTCTAACATTTAACTGTCATTCATTCTTTGGGGTACTCCTCTGTTTTCGTGGATGGTTGGAAGAAAAAGCATTTAGAATGTACACTGTACACATTTCTCTGACATTAAGTGCACCTTTGAAATCTTTGAAAAATAAATGGATGCTTTTGATTGTCAACTTCTTGGCACCCCGCTGAACAGAGCAACATTGTGTACAGGCAATTCTGCACTATTCGTGTCAAGCTGCAATAACAATTTCTCAAGCATGTCACGAAAAAGCAATTAACACCATTACTGGGGCCACTTATAATAAGTAATATGACCTCCCATTATTAGTCAAATGTACCTAAAAAAAATCCATTGCACTGTCCTTTTCATATGATAAAATCCAACTCAAGAAAATTATTCTGAAAAGAAATGGACTGATAACTTAGGAGGCAGCAGCTGCCCAGATTGATAAGTTTAGGCAGTAATTAGATTTATCCTAAGTTCTTGTTCCATATTCAGTCACTGCCAGTAGCTGCTGGGGGAAAAAAAAAAATTCCAGCTGCTCAGAGGCCAATGTCAGAGCTTTCCTGTCTGCAACATTCCACATTTCCCAAGATTTCCAAAGCTATATCTAGGCTATTGTTGCTTATTATAAACAATTACATTAAACAGACCAACAAATACAGGTTGCCTTATGAATTACTGAGCAACCAACATAACTACACAACTGCAATGGTCCAACTACTTATTTTTCCTGATTTCTTCATAAGAGAGTTAAATACTCAGCATTTTTCCACGTCATTCATTAAAGTAACCATTATTAGGAGCAAAGACGGGTTTGCATTGGCATTATTGTCGCATAACTCTATTGTTCCAAAATGATCAATAAAATGACTTAATTCAATAATAAAATTATTTGCAGGTGATGTACTTTATACTTTATTGTCACCAAACAATTGGTACTAGAATGTACAATCATCACAGCTATATTTGATTCTGTGCTTCACACTCCCTGGATTACAAATATTAAATATTAAAAATAGTTAAATCAGTAAATATTTAAAATTTAAATTATAAATCATAAATAGAAAATGGAAAAATGGGAAGTAAGGTAGTGCAAAGAAACCGAGAGGCAGGTCCGGATATTTGGAGGGTACGGCCCAGATGCTGGTCAGGATGTTAAAGTTATGTTACAAGAAATCTGCATAAAGCCAATAAAAATTAACATTTTCAATTATCTTAATTGTTTCTATTTTTAAATACTCATATCAGCATGTTTCTTTTTATCAAATATCATTTAACTTCAAAGGCAGCTCTACTTTTCACAGATTGCAATGCTCAGACTAACTATTTTGAATCCCTTTTAGTGCGCTTTTGCCTCATGAATTGATTGATACTTATGCAGTTCTACCAAGACAGCATTCTCTTTAACACAGCAGAGTATTATGCCTCATCTTTCTACGTTAATCATCAACCACCCTATTCCACTCCAAAACCTCACACTAGTACACAGCACTGCAAGCTGCCCTTGCTTGATTCTAATCCCCTATTTGACCACAGCAAAGTAGCTCCAGCAATGGTTCTTTTATCCACCCCAAAATGATTACCCAATAAAATGAATAATTCGGTGCTTCCCAGCAATCATCTTTAAACAGAGTCACCTTCTGCTTGATTCCATCTACAGCTAGCACTCCATCATCTTTTCTGATCCTCCGTGTTGTAAGATTGGATGAAGCAGTATCTTCTCTGGACACAGATTCATAAAGCAATACAGCAAGGATATAGGCCCATCGGTCCAATAAGTCCATGCCAATCATGATGCCCACACAGCTCGTCTCAATTTCCTGCATTCCGCCCATAAGCCCTGCCCCTACATGTAACTATTCCAAGTGCTTCTTAAATGGCACTATTGTACCTACCTCCAATAAGTCTTCCATATATTCACCACCCTTAGCAAGTAAAACTTACCATTCCATCCTCCACAGTACATCGACTATTGAAGCCCTTGAATACTTCATTTCAAAACTAATGGCACTCATGGCTTCATACCCATGTTGGCAATGAGCCAATCTGATTATGTAATTTCATTCCAAGCATTCAGAGTGCTGTGAATTGCTGCACTTGTCTCAGAAAAGATGTTATGATGTTAAACTACAGCCACGTCTGTCCCCTCAGGTGGATAGTGAAGACCTAGATGGCATAATACAAAGCAAAGTGGAAGAGTACTCCTGGAGCTTTGACCAATATTCATGCCACAACTAACATCAAAATTACACGTGACCTTGTTACTCATTTAATTTCTGCTTCTTTTAAGTTCATTATTCACAACTTGTCTGATGCACTCCATAGCTTACCATAGTGTGATTACATTTCAGAAGTACTTCCTTAATTGCATTATATTTAATAATCTTCTAAAGTGCTATAGAAAGTGTTGTCTGGTACAATTTGTTGTTTTACTAAAAATGAAAATGATGAAGCAGCATCAGCGACAACATATTCAACTTTAAATATAAGCACACTGATAATGCATTTCCTTTATAATATGACCCACAAAGAATATCAATTTATGAATTAGCTGCAGAATTTTTCTGAGCAATTGTGTAGATTATATGTATTTCAGTAATTTTAAATAAAGGCAGCGATATACAATGATACTTAGTCAATTCTTCTGTGATATCTCACTTATGAGAAATGAATATGACAAACATGAGTATGTAACTTGCACCTTAGTGTTTTGTTGGTTATAGTCATTTTACACATTTTTGATTTATTAAAATTTTGATTTTAAAGTCAGAAATATTGCTCCTGAACAGAATTTGCACAATCCAAGCAAAAAATTTGCAATGACAGGCATACTAAAATACTATACTTTTATACAGATATTACCCTCCCAACAAATTGCCTCAGCAGCAATCAGCAAACACAGTTTGTAAAAACAAGACACTGCAGATGCTAAAATCTGGATCAACTCAGCAGATCAAGCAAAGGGATGGTTATCTTTCAGGTTTCCTCTTTGCCTCTAAAGATCCCACTTGACCCACTTAGTTCTTCCAACAGATTTCGTTTTAAATCTATTTTTAATAGTAGTAGAATGAAAATCACGAGGTGTTTACTAGAAAGCTGAAATCACACAGAATTTATTTAAAATATACTGTTTGCTGAGAAGAATTAGATGCAACATACACCACTGGAAGCAATGCTAAAAGGAGAGCAAGAACAGAGGGATTGAGTATATCTGCATGTTTTATTGGAAGTGGCAAAGCAGGTTGATAAGTTGTTAGAAAACCATGGGGAGGATGCTCGGCTTCCCCTTGTACATATCTACTTGCAGTTCAATTTAATTTCTTCTTGTGAGTTTCACATTCTCTGGCTGAAAAAGTTTCCCTATATTTTCTTTGCACTTAACTTGTATGGTCAGCATCTAGCTTCATTTTACCAATACTGTTTATGCCCATTATCGTTAAAATTATCAGCAGCAGATCCCTTTACAATCTCCTCTCCTCCAAGGAGAACAACCTCAGAGCTGCAAATTACCCTCATAACTAATATACCTCAACTCCAGAATCATTTTGGGGAATTCCTTCTGCACCTTCTCCAAAAAAGTTTGCATTGCTCCTAAAGTAGTTTTGTTTCACAGGTTCATCACAACCCCCTTTCGCACACATTCTGGCTCTGAAGCAAATTATAAATGTAAATATCTGAATCTTATAACTTAGAAAAAAGTTACATTACCACAGAGTTACAACACAGAAACAGGTCCTTCAGCCTACTGGTTCCACACCAATCCTCAACTATCCATTACATTAACCCAACATTAATCCCATATTTATATTCTACTCAAACACGAGGAAATCTGCAGATGCTGGAATTTCAAGCAACACACATAAAAGTTGCTGGTGAATGCAGCAGGCCAGGCAGCATCTCTAGGAAGAGGTACAGTCGACGTTTCGGGCCGAGACCCTTCATCAGGACTAACTGAAAGAGCTAGTAAGAGATTTGAAAGTGGTAGGGGCAGGGGGAGACCCAAAATGATAGGAGAAGACAGGAGGGAGAGAGATGGAGCCAAGAGCTGGACAGTTGATTGGCAAAAGGGATATGAGAGGATCATGGGACAGGAGGCCCAGGGAGAAAGAAAAGGGGAGGGGGGAAGCCCAGAGGATGGGCAAGGGGTATAGTGAGAGGGACAGAGGGAGAAAAAGGAAAGAGAGAAAAAGAATGTGTGTATATAAATAAATAAATAAATAATGGATGGGGTACGAGGGGGAGGTGGGGCATTAGCTGAAGTTTGAGAAGTCAATGTTCATGCCATTAGGTTGGAGGCTACCCAGACGGAATATAAGGTGTTGTTCCTCCAACCTGAGTGTGGCTTCATCTTTACAGTAGAGGAGGCCGTGGATAGACATATCAGAATGAGAATGGAACGTGGAATTAAAATGTGTGGCCACTGGGAGATCCTGCTTTCCCTGGCGGACAGAGCGTCAACTGTCCAGCTCTTGGCTCCGTCCCTCCCCCTCCTGTCTTCTCCTATCATTTTGGATCTCCCCCTCCCCCTACCACTTTCAAATCTCTTACTAGCTCTTCTTTCAGCTAGTCCTGACGAAGGGTCTTCGCCCGAAACATCGACTGTACCTCTTCGTATAGGTGCTGCCTGGCCTGCTGCGTTCACCAGCAACTTTTATGTGTGTTGCTTTCTATTCTACTCATTTTCAGCAGCTCCCTCAGATTCTACCACTTATTTACACACTAGAAGCAACTCCCGGTGGCCAATTAACCTTCCAGCATGTATATTTATGGAGAGTGACTGAAACTGAAGCACTCAGAAGGTTGCTCATATAATCATATAATGCAATTTACCAAATTTAAATTAAGATAGTATAACATTCAGAGTCCATATTCCCTCAAGCTGCTTCTATGGTAAATTGATCAAACCAAAAGTTCATAACCAACATCTTTTAAAATTTGTTCTGCTTTCCATGTATTTTTATTAAATGTTATATTTTTGATGACATGATCAAAGGGAGAGCATGCAAACTCCACAAAGGCATTACCTGAGGTTAGGATCAAACCGTAGTCTCTGGCACTGTGAAGCAGCAGCTCTACTAGCTGTGCCACTGTACCAGTCTAGCTGCATTCTTGTACAACACTATTGCTTCTTACCACCTCTGGCAGTGAAATGAAATTAAATGTATTTGCAAATCACTTTTCAATGACTGCTGGGTGAATCAAATGAGTGTTACTGCATGCATACACACTACAGTTTAAAAAATCAACACTATGAAGAAAGCATAGCAAAAGTCAGCGCATCCAACAAAAAAGTTCATCATGATTCTGAACCTTCTGAAACAGAAAAAAGTTAAGAACATTGCTGGGACACAGCTCATGAAGCATGCAATGATTTAAGACTATTCTGTACATCACCTACTTGGTTAGGTTCCTACCTCCCACTGGACTTGTAATCATTCTTATAGACTAACAAAAGGGCTTTTAAAGTAATTATGTGTTCAAGTGTGGTCCCATACAAGCTACAAAGTAATAAAAAGGATCCTGTGACTTTTTCCTCATAATCCCACTTACCATATTTAAATTAAGATAGTACAGAATTCAGAGCCCATATTCCCACAAGCTGCTGCTATGGTAAAGAGATCAAACCAAAGGTTCATAACCAACATCTTTAAAATTTGTTCTGTTTTCCATGTATTTTTATTAAATGTTACATTTTTAAATCTTACAGTTCTGACAAAGGCATAAATCTTTGACAGCTGCTGCTTTCCTCTGCAAACACATGTACTTTCTTCTTAAAATCTACCATCATAAAATCCCACTGGACCAGGTCAGCAGAACACCTGCAATTCTTCATTCAGTTTACAGCAAAAAGTCTAAAACGAAAAGTAACATTAATTGTTTCAGTATCCTGCTACAGTTACATTTTTCACAAATTCCTATGAACAAATGCTACAAGCATGATATCATCCAGGCAACTCTGTCATCAGGAGGATAATTTTACCCCCCTCCCTTAAACAGAACTCCAGTGGGAGCAAGTAGAAAAACTGGCAGCAATTACAAAACAACAGCACTTGATACAATCTCGGGGGAAACCTGAGGAAACATGCCACAGCAAATTAGAATAACTTTCACAGATACTTAATTGAGGATATCATCATTGCTATGGTACTTGACATGTTTGGATTTAAGATAATAATCATACATTTATATATTGTTTCTTTCCACACAGTTCTTTCTGCTTTTATAGTTTTTGCTAAAGGGTGTGTAACTGGTAAAGATTAAGGGACTGGGCGGAGTAGAGATTGAATTAATAGGCCAATTAAACTGCATTATGTCTGGGTTGGAACACTAAATGAGCAATTGGACTGTTTCCGGAGCTTTTGGTCAATTGTTGTGTAGCAACCATTAGACTCAATAGATCCCACTTTTCCAAAAGTCACTTTTATTGAATCCCCAAGCCTACCACCTTCCCATTGTCACATTCAACATTTTCTTCAATCCATCTGCTACTCTGGTCATAACCACTGCACCTAGAAATTTACTCCAGCTGTCATTCACTTTTTCAAAGCAGCATGTTTCATTGCTTGCCCAAAGCATTCTTGTATTACTGTGAAATTGTGGAACAAATTACTATGACAGGTTTTTAAAAAGGGTGAGATGAGTACCAATCCATAAAAACGGGATTCCAATCTATTAAGGAAAGAATTTGCATTGATATCGGACCAATTGAAAATCCAAAAGCTGTTCATGATCTTGACCATATCACTTCCCATCCAATCTCCTGAAAAAAATGCTATTCCCTTTTCTCAGTTCCTTCATCTCCGCCACATCTGTTCCAAGGACGCGACTTTCTATTCCAGGACATCAGAGAACAGGGTTCCATTCCCTCCACTATTAATGCTGCACTCACCTACAAGTCCTCCATTTCCACACTCACCCCATCTTCCCACAGCTGTAAAAGTGATAAGAGTTCCTCTTGTGCTCATCACCCCACCAGCCTCCACACCTTCTGCTATCTCCAAAAGGATTCTACCACTAAACATATCTTTACCTCCCTCTCTGCTCCCCCCCCACCCCCACTTTCTGCAGAGATCGCTCCCTGTGCAATTCCCTTGTCCATTTGTTCCTCTCCACCAATGTCTCTGCTGGCACTTATCCCTGTAAGCTGCCCAAGTGCTACATCCACCCGTATAATGCCTTCCTCACCTCCATTTATGGCCCCAAACAGTCCTTCCAGGTGAGGCAACACTTCATCTGTGAATCTGCTGGAGTTGTCTATTTTGTCCAGTGCTCCAGATGTGGTCTCCTCTACATTGATGAGACCTGCTTAAATTGGCAGACTGTTTCGTCAGGCACCGCTTCATCATCCACCACAAGTAGGACTTCCCAGTGGCCAAATATTTTAATTCCCATTCCCATTCTGACGTGTTGGTCCAGGTCTCCTCTTTTGCCAAGATGAAGTCACCCTCAGAGTGAAGAAGCAACACCCTATATTCCATCTGGGGAGCCTCCAACCTGAAGGCATGAATATCAATTTCTCCTTCCAGTAAAATTCCCACCTCTGACATTTCATCTCTTCTCACCTATTACTTCTGGGTTCCATCTTCCTTCCCTTTCTCCTATCTGATTCCTTCTTCTCCAGCTCTTGACTTTTCCCATCCACCTGACTTCACCTATCACCTTCCAGCTAGCTTCCTTCCCCTCCCCCCACCTTTTTATTCTGGCATCTTCCCCCTTCCTTCTCAGTCCTGAAGAAGGGTCTCAGCTCAAAACATTGACTGTTCGTTCATTTTCATAGATGCTGCCTGACCTGCAGAGTTCCTCCAGCATTTTATATGTATTGCTTTGGATTTCAAGCATCTGCAGACTTGCTCGTGTTCATGATCAAAAAGTTGTTTCGATATCAGAATTTCTTCTATAGTAATTTAAAAGACTATCTTTTGCACAGGTTGTGGGGGTGCTACAGAAAATAGTGGAGACGAGTACAAAAATTTGCTAGATGGATCACTGAACTGAAAATAAACTATTGCGACTAAACAAGTCTACTGTTATGATAAAGTAACCACTTAGTTTGTTCCAAACCCACAGCTCATCCTTACCATAATTGGTAATATCCAACATATGGTTTAACTGTACCATATTTTGAGGAATAGCACAGCAGAAAGGAGAAGTGAGGAAAAGATATTAAATCTTCTGGTTTAAGATGGTGCTGGTGAAGCTCAGCGACTACTTGCTGGTGGCAAATAAAATAAAGAAAACAACTGAATACTTTATTAATCACACTTTCTTCTGCTAAACGATCCCTGCAAACAATAGCCTGTATCTTCCCTGTTAGAGTTGAGCTCTTGAACCGCCTATACAACCTGGCATTTTTGCGGTGGGAACTGAAGCCTCGAAGGTGCAGGTCATTGTGGTGAAGTATATTCAGGTCTAAATGAGGCACAGGACCTGGCCAGAGAGAGGGGAATGAGCCAAAGTTTGGCCTTTGCTGGAGCAAACTTAGAAGCAATTCGATGTGGCAGAACCAAGGCGAGGTTCTGGGTCTGAGAGCTTGGAACAGCCTGAGGTTTGGATGATTTAAGCACCAGGCCAGATTGAAACGGGCAGGGTGTTGAGGCCGGAAGCGGGCATCGGGCTGGTGTTCAGCTCACTATTTGGTGAGGCTTACTCATCTCTGCACTGAACTTCAGCTTGCTGCCCTGCGAGGTTGATTTGTCTCTGCACTGAACTGAGGTGATGGCCTGCAACTAGTTCACTTCCATTGAAATTCAGTTCTGAATGCTATTTGCATACTTTTATTATTTGCACAATTTGTTTTTTTTTCTCTCAACTGATTGGGTGTTTGAGTCTTCTTTTGTTTGACCGGATTCTATCGAGTTTCTTTGTTTTGTGGCTGACTGTAAGGAGACGAATCTCAAGGTTGTATAATGTATACATACTTCGATAATAAATGTACTGGGAACTTTGAAAATTAGCAAAAATTTACAAATATTAAAAAGCTACAGCTTATAATTTGGCTAGGGCTCAGTTAATGTGCTTAAATGCTATAAAATTTATGAATGGTCCATGAACCCATGAACATTACCTCATTTTTGCACTAATTATTTATTCTGTAGTTAAAGTAATTTAATGTCTTTGCACTGAACTGCTGCAGCAAACACCAAATTTCACATCAAATAAGAAAGTGATAATGATTCTGAAATTTGTCAGGAACTAGTTTAAACTGCTTAATTTTCCGTATGTAACTGACATTAACTGCTACATTTATTGGAGTCAAAGATCCTGCTAATGGCCCTGTTGTGAGAAGTTAAATAATGCTTCTGTATTGCAGTTCTTCATACTACTTCAATCAAGCATATCATTCTCTGCATCAGATTTCCATTCACAACCGGTGACCTGCAGCTAAAAAGGTTGGGCAGCCTACAACGCAGAACATTTAACCACTATCAAGGTAAGATTGCGATATTATGTTCAATAAATCTATGGAAAAAGTAACCTTGCAAACTGCTTATTGTAATTAACATCCAACAAAAAGTCATCAATACTTTTCAGAATAAGAAAACCTGCAACCAACCTGGTCTGGCTGATGTATAACTACTGTTTCAAAGTGACATGGCTGACTTTTAGAGCCCTCTAAAAACCAGCAGCGAGCTAGATGCAGCAAAATATAACCAACGATCAGTAAAACCTTTGGGTATCTTAAAGAGGTTTACAAAATTATCAGAATCGGATTTAATATTACCAGCATATGTCATGAAATTTGTTGTTTTGCAGCAGCAGTACTTTGCAATATATAGTAATAAAACCAATAAATAACAATGTGAAGTATATATAAAAATAAATGAAATAAGTGTGTGCAAAAAGAGAGGGAAACATACTAAGGAGATACTTGTGGGTTCACTGTCCATTCAGGAATCTGATGGTGTTGGGGAAGAAGCTGTTCCTGAAGACAGTCACAGAGTCCCTCTCCCTCTCCCCCCACCTCTCTCTCCCTCCCTCCCCTTCCTCAGAGATGTTGACAGGCAGGAACTCAAAATTGCTCACACTCTCCACTGATGACCCCTCAAAGAGGACTGGTGTGTTCTATCACTTCCCCTTCCTGAAGTCCACAATCAATTCCTTGGTCTTAGTGATGTTGAGTGCAAGGTTGTTGTTGTGACACCACTCAACCAGCTGACCTATCTCACTCCAGTACACCTCGTCGTCACCATCTGAAGTTGTGCCCAGTAGTTGTGTCATCAGCAAATTTATAGATGTCTTTTAATCTGTACCTAGCTACACAGTCGTGGGTGCAGAGAGAGCAGAATAGTGGGCTAGGCACACATTCTTGAAGTACACCAGTGTTGTCAACAAGGAGGAGACGTTACTTCCAATCCACACAGACCGTGGACTCCCTCTGAGGAATCAAGGATCCAGTTGCAGAGGGAGGTACAGAGGCCATGTTTTGGAGATTGTTGATAGAAACTGAAGGTATGATTGAGCAGTAGTCAATAATCGGCAGCCTGAAGCAAGTATAACTATTTCCAGGTGATCCAAGGCCTCATGGAGACCCAGTGAGATTGCATTGCTGTAGACCTATTGTGTCAATATGCAAATTCCAGCAGGTCCAGGTCCTTTCTGAGACAAGAGTTGATCTAGCCATGACCAATTTCTTAAAGCACCGCATCACAGTGGATGCGAGTGCCACTAGGCGGTAGTTGTTGAGGCAGCTCACCCTGTTCTTCTTGGGCATTGGAATGGTGTCGCTCTTTTGAAGCAGGTGGGTACCTCTGACTGCAGCATGAGAGAATGAAGATGTCCTTCAACACTTTCAATAGTTAATTGGCACAGGCTTTTAGAGCTCTTCCAGGTACACCATCAGGCCCCTCTTGTTCTGACATCCACTTCCGGGACAGAGATCACCGGGTCACCGGATGCTGCAGGGATTCACACAGATGCAGCTTTATTCTCATCTGGGAGTGAAGCATCTCTGCCATTCATGTTGTTAGGTTTCACTTTGTAGGAAGTAATGGCCTGCAAAAAATGCCAGAGCTGATGTGCATCTGATTCTGTCTCTAACCTCAATTGGAATTGTATTTTCATTTTTTCCATAGATCATACACAGACTTCTTGTAAAGTTCTGGATCACTGGTCTTGAATGCAACGGGTCTAGCCATCAATAGACTACGAATCTCCTGGTTCATCTGCTGTTTTTGATTTGGGTATGTCCGGTATGTTCCCAGAGGCACACATTCATCCACACAGATTTTGATGAAGTTGATGACAACTGTAGCATATTCATTCAGACTCGAAGATGAATCTCTAAATAATCCACCGTGCACCACAGTGGGATAGCAGTTAGCATGATGCTGTGACAGTTCGGGGCATTCCAGAGTTCAAGTTCAATTCAGGCACTGTTCTGTAAGGACTACTTTAACACTTCCGTATGTACTGTCACTCCTGTGCCTAGCATCACTTTATAGACATATAATCAATCTATGTATACAAGCTATCTTAGGTATTTATATTTATTGTGTCTTTTTATTGTTGTGCTCTTCTTCGTATTGTGTTTTTTTGTGCTGCGTCGGATCCGGAGTAAGAATTATTTCATTCTCCTTTACACTCGTGTACTGGAAATTACATTAACCAATCTTTTTTTTTGTGTGTGCGTGCGTGTGCGTCTGCGTGCATGCGTCCCTGTGCGATGTTGGCGGGATGATATCTTTTTCATGCCTTTACAAGGTGCGGAGCGAGAGAGAGAGACTGTGTGGTGCACCACTCCTCATACAGACATTTTGTAGTATTTTACCCTTTTATTTTACAAGGTCGAGTTGCGATCTCAACTCTCAAACCGGCATGGATGGAAAGCGTACTTGGGAGCGGACCCGAATGGGTTCGAACCCGGGAATCTCCATTCCAGAGTCTGGCGCTGATGTCATTGCACCACCAGCCGGCCCCGACATTAACTGATCTTAAATCTTGAAATCTAGTGTATGTTTTAGAACACTAAGAGTACAGCATAGGAATAGGTCATTTGGCCCACAATATTGTGCCAAATTAATTAAACTAGTAATTAACAACCCACTAAACCAGTCCTTTCTACCTACACAAGACCATATTCCTTCATTCATTCCATATTTATGTGGCTATTTGAGAGGCTCTAAAGACCCTCTATTTTATTTGCCTCTACTATCACCTTGGCACACCTGGCATCCTGCATAATAAACTTCTGCCGCACATCTCTTTTGAACAAACTCACTCTCACCTTAAATGCATGCCCTCTAATATTAAACATTTCGACCCTGCAAAGACGATACAGCTGTTTATTCTACGTAAACTGCTCATAACCTTACAAATTCTTTATCACGTCTTCTTCAGCCTCTACCACTCCAGAGAAAACAACCTAAAAGTCTTCCATTCAATCAAAGCCACCTCCTGGGTTTCTGCATCCACTTTCATTTAGGCAACCAATCAGCCGTTACTGGGCACTTCTTCCCTCCTTCTTCCTGCCCAATCGTAGTACAGATTAAATGGTGATCAGGACTTCCACAGACTGTCAACAATTCCTTTCCTCCTATGGATGCTGCTTGATCCACTGAGTTCCTCCAGCAGATTCCTTATGAGGTCTACAATATTCTCTCTCATTCACCCCCTTTATGGATGTCGAGTGCAAGTTTTCCTAATGAACAACGCTAAAATTATAACCTAGACTATAAGACATAGGAGTATTGGTCTATTCAGTCCATCGAGTCTGCACCACCATTCCATCATGGCTGATCTATTTCCCTCTTAACCGCATTCTCTGACAAGATCTGCCTTCTGGTGAGCAGAACATGTGGTATTCAAGAAAAAGTCCAAACAAGAACATTATAATGATATCAGATGAATATAATCTCAGATTTATACTTGACTAATTTGGCACTATAGCCTAACATTCCATTGTATCTATTGATTACTGCTTTTCCACATTTGGCCACAGTAAGTGTTAAGTTTACCATCCGTCCAGATGTCATCCCACCTATCCTCTAGTTAGTCAAACTCCATTGATTCAGTATTTTTTGTGCAGTACAAGAGGCTGCATATAATTCTCATTTATGGATCTTCATGCTTGGATTTTCATCTCCAAAAATTGTGTCCATGAATCAATCTTGTCCAGATCCCTCGTGTCATTTTGAGTGTTTCACCACATTCTACCAGCCCTCCTACATTTGAGATTGCGAGAATTGAATTCAATTATTTGCAGTTTTGAATCTACTTATTCAATCATTGATTCAATAACAGAAAACAAGCATCCTCTATATATCAGTGCATCTCTGCAGCCCAAAACCACAATCCCTATATGAAAATTTAAAAAATACAGATGCTGAAAACTGAAATAATATAAAATACAGAAATTAGTACAATAATTTATTGTTGCCACATTTATTGAAGTACAGTGAAAATCTTGCATTGCAAAGTGTTCATACAGATAATTTCACTGAAGTAAACAAGAGCAAAGCACAGAATAAATGGTTGCAGTTATACAGAAATACAGTGCATGTCAACAGTGAGATTTAAGGTCATAATGAGGGAGATTATGAGGTCAAGAGTCAATTTTATCATACTAGGGAACCATTCAATAGTCTGATAACAGAAAATTTCCAGCAATTCCATCTGTAGGGAAATCTACTATAACCCAGAAAGCAATGTAAAAACTACATTTGTTGAAGGTTTATCCTTTTAAATGGTGTCATCTTTAACTCAATCCAAAGGCAAGCAAAGGTGGAGATGTGGATAGAGAAATCTTTTTTAACATGGAGATAATTATATTTTACTGTGCATTTCTCTCTTAGAAATATCCCTCATATTCTATAATTACTTTTCCAGAATAAAATAAATCTTATTGATTATTATCAGGCTGTGATTAAAGCTCCATTGCTGCTCTATCTAGAAAATACAAAGTAAATTTCAGACTAGATGAGCAAAATATCCTATTAAATTACTACAAACATATGTGTAGTAGTCTTTCAAAGCTGCCCTCGCTATTCATCAACAATAACCATCTCGTAGTTCTCCTAAAAGAGATTTACAAATTTCAGACGGAACTCTGTTCTATTCTTTTCAAGGAGCAGTGCCTCAGAAAGGTGGCATCCATTATTAAGGGCATGCCTTCTTATTGGTACCATCAGGAAGGAGATACAGAAGCCTGAAGGCACACACACCTAGTGATTCAGGAACAGCTTCTTCCCCCTCTGCCATCTGATTCCTAAATGGACATTGAACCCATGAACACCACTTCACTTTTTTTTGCAACACACACAGAATGCTGCAGGAACTCAGCATGGCATGCATCATCCATGGAAAAGAGTACAGATGATGTTTCGGGCTGAGACCCTTCATCAAGACCGGAGAAAAAGAAGACAAGGAGTCAGAGTAAGAAGGTGGAGGGGAGGAAGAATCAAGGTGATAGGTGAAACCAGGAAGGGAGAAGGAATGAAGTAAAGAGCTGGGAAGTTGATTGATGAAAGAGATACAGGGCTGGAGAATGGGGAGTTTGATAGGAGAGATCAGATGGCCATGAAATAAAGAAAATGGGGAGGAGCACCAAAGGAAGGTGATGGCCAGGTAAGGAAATAAGGTGAGAGAGGGGAATGGGAATGGTGAAGGGGGGGATGTTATTGGAAGTTCAAGAAATCGATGTTCATGCCATCAGGCTGGAGGCTACTCAAACGGTATATAAGGTGTTGCTCCTCCACACTGAGTGTAGCCTCATTACAACAGTCAAGGAGGCCATGGACTGACATGTCGGAATGGGAATGGGAAGTAGAATTAAAATGGGTGGCTGGAGCACAGATGCTCAGTGAAGTGGTGTGCCAATCTATGTCGGATCTCACCACTGTACTGGAGGCCACACCGGGAGCATCAGATACAGTACATGATGCCAACGGACTCACAGGTGAAGTGTTGCCTCTCTAGGAAGAACTGTTGGGGACCTGAATGGTACAGGTTTTCCCTGCCATCCGAAGGTAGAGCGTTCCTATGAAACGGTTCGTAAGCCGAAATGTCGTAAAGCGAAGAAGCAATTACAATTTATTTACATGGGAAAATTTTGAGAGCATTCGCAGACCCAAAAATAACCCACCAAATCATGCCAAATAACACATAAAACCTAAAATAACAGTAACATATAGCAAAAGCAGGAATGATATGAAAAATACACAGCCTATATAAAGTAGAAATACTTTTCCACAATCATTACTGAACTGTTCTCCGTAGCGAAAATCTCACGCAAGCGCCGTCGGCAGAAAATCTCACACAAGTGCTGTTGGCAAAAACACGGCGCAAGCACTGTCCAGTAATCTTTAAGCTATGAAACTGCTAAATCATACCAAATAACACGTAAAAATACACAGCTGATATAAAGTAGAAATAATGTATGTACAGTGTAGTATCACTTACCGGAATTGGTTCAGCGCCAAGCACACTGATGATGGTGTGTTAGGCTGAGTCGTCGCAGGTTGGGTGGTGCAGTTGCCCCCACCCTCCGGGCCACCAACCGATACCGATCCATGAAGCATGCAGGGGTGCAGCGGTAGCCGGGAGGCACACAGTACATCTTTAAGAAAAAAGCCGAAACAAACATTCTAATTAATTAGGTGCCGCCTGACATGTAATTGTCAGCCCAGATCAGTGCCGATTTCCGATTGCATCGTCTCTGATCTGGGCCGACAATTACGTGTCGGGCGGCACCTAATTAATTAGCATGTTTATTTCAGCTTTTTCTTAAAGATGTGCTGTGTGCCCCCCGGCTACCGCTGCATTCTCCGCAAATCGGTATCTGTCCATGGCCTGGGGGTTGGGGTGGTGGGACACTGGGGTGTCATCTCGTCATCGTCTGTTTCCATTAGAGCAGGCCGGTCATCTTCTATCTCTGCCCGCCGCGATGTCAAAGGTCGAGGTTCGTCATCTGCTGTGGCTGATGTGGAAGGCTTGCTTGACTGCTGAGCCTCGCGCATTTTTCTATCACACAGTTCTTTGTAAGGACTCAAACCATCTTGTAAATATCCCCTAAATCTACGTACCCTTTGAAAATTAAAGTCGTACTTTATCATTGCAGCGAAAATCTCATGCAGTTGCTTCACATTCATTTCACTACTGCATTCGGTTTCAATTGTTATCCTTTTTTCTTCCAATTGCATCAGCTCTTCATCTATCAGATCTCGGTCATGGGATGCCAAAACCTCTTCAACATCATGTTCGTCAGCTTCCACAAGCCAAACTCACGTTGTCCTTATTTCGTTCACCACGATCGAAACGCTTAATTATGTCTAGTTTTATGCTAAGTGTAACACCCTTACGAGCTCTTTCAGGCTTTTCCGATACCTCAGTACTCATCTTGCTAATGGCTGCTCAATGCAACGTGGTTAAGCAATGCCGTTCCGAATCCGGGGGAGAGCGGCTGCTCGGGGCGTGTGCTGACTTTTTATCGCGCGCTGCTTTTTTTTCGTAACAGTGAAAACACCTTCTGAAAGCGAAAACAGGGTACTAATGTAAGTCTTTCGTAACAGTGAGGTTTCGTAAAGCGAATGTTCGAAAAGCGGGGGACACCTGTAGTGAGGTAGAAGATGTACGGGCAGGTGTAGCATTTGTTCTGCTTGCAAAGATAAGTGCCAGGAGGGAGATCTGTGGGGAGGGACAAATGGACAAGGGACTCACTTTTTTATTATTTCTAATTTTGCACTATTTTTAATTTAACTATTTAATATATATATGTACTTACTTTAATTGATTTACTTATTTTTTCAATATTATCGTCATGTATTCTTTTCATGACGTATGTTGCTTGCAAGGATATTAAACATAATTCTGATTTGAAGACACAGCTAAAATATCTGAACTGTTTTGTTGTACTAAAGAGCTTTTGAAAGTTGCAATTAATACTCCTGATTGATTGTTTGTTCGTTCTTTGTGTGTTGAAGCTACATTGGCACATGGGAAGTTATGTTCATGCGAAAGTAATCAAAAGCCAAACGTGAAAAAAAATGCAATGCTCAATGGGAATATCCGTATTTCTCTTCTTGTTACTGCCTTTATCAATCTTTGTTAGAAGTGGTGCCTGTGCCATATAAGTTCTTTTGCACACTGCAAAGACAATTGAGTTCAGTGCAGAGATGTGCCGTTTCCTTGAGATCATATTAAAATTTCATAAAACACTGATTAGACTTCCACAAGAGTACTGCAGCCCATTCTGAGCATCACATGTCAACAGAGAAGAGGTGTGGGGTGGAGTTGTGGTTTACAGTAAGTCTGTGCTTTCATATTCACCCCAACAGAAACTAACTTTTTATTCCAAAAATACTAAATTATTTAAAATTAACTTTCTATCATATGGACAAGCTCACAACCTTGTTTTTTTTAGTCCTGTATTCCACTCTTCTACCACACCTGATTCATGGCTTCAACCACAAATATCAACATACACTATATGCTGCTCAACACATTTGTCCAGTGTTTTATTTTTGTTCAACATCCCAGCATCCCAGACTGTTTTTGTCTTGTACCAGACCTTGAAGCAAGAATGGAAAACTTACAGCTTGTTATTCAAATAGTAAAAAATAGGAGATGATTTGATACAGATTTTAAATATCATCAACAGAAGTTCTAAAAAAGAAAAACTCTTCCCTTCTCTCACTAGGTTAATCACCAGCAGCCCTAAATTAAACCACTGCGAAAATCACAAAAACAAAATTAAGGAGATTTTGTTTTCACTGAGAAAGTAATTGTGATCTGGACACTCCACCTGAAAATATGATGGAATTTGATCCATAAGTACTTTAAAAGGGAGTTGGGGATACAGGGATCTGAAAAAACAAACGATGCAATTGTAACTGCTCCTTTAAATAGCTAGTAAAATGCAGCAGATCAAGTGGCTTCATTACAACTGCAGGTTTCAATTACTGTGATATTTTAAGTGTCCTCAAACAGCTGATTGAAGTAAACGACAGCAACCTATAATCACAGAGTGCCTCTATGCTACTGGACATTCTCATGGGTTCAGAATAGCATTATCAAATACATACAAATTAGCCACATAAGGAAATATCAAAGCAGAATGATTGTTCATGAGATTACCTCTCCAACAAACAGTAAACCAAAAAGCTGGAGGAACTCAGTATGTCGAGTAATATCCATGAAGGTAAATGGTTTGTTAGTATTTCAGATCAAGACCAGAAGAACAGGTAAGGATTTTCCAAAGGGAATACCACAGTTTAGGTTTTAGTCAGCTGAAGAAACAGCCCCTGCTGGTAGGGTCTTTAAATTCAGGATGATCAAATAGCAGAATTTAGGACTTCCAATAAAAGAGCAGAAGTTCCCAACCTGAGGTGCACAGACCCTTCGGTTAATGGAAGGGGTCCATGGCATAAAAAGGTTGGGAATCCCTGTTTCAGAGGACTTTGGCCCTAGAAGCCCTAGAGATTGGGAAGAAGAGCATCAGGAACTGAAAATAACAATAAGAATTTCAAAAACAGGAAGGAGAAAGGTCATTCAATTTTAAATATACACAGCAGTAAGACCTTCCATTTACCTCAGACCTTTACCATAACAAAGTGCATCATAAAAACATTAAAACAATAAAATTAATACCAAGCCAAATCAGGAGATATGCAATTGATCTTAAAATGCTTAATTCCAGTTCAAGTCATACTAGCGGTATTGTAGAACATAGTTCCTCAGGCTAAAAATATCACTAATATTTCCAACAACATATCTGAAGCATTCATTGTTGTATTAATTAATTTTGTGGATTCACCAAAACATCCCTCTAATAACAACAGTTTCTTTGTAACTTACAGGAAACATGTTATAATTGCAATCCAAAAAAAAATTAATTCCAATCCTTCAAAATTTAAAACATTATTTTGGCTGACATATCAGTTAAACAATGATGGATCTTGAAGATTGCTGTACAATTAACTGGTGTGAGCCCAAGTATATACACCACTCCCAAATCAATAACTGACATATTGTGTGAGACATTGCTCTATAACTATACTGAACACAAAGTAGTGTAAACAACAGTCATCAAGTTGAACAAAATGACTAAAATTTGCAACATTCTGCTAAGACCAAGTTGGTTTCTGTTATCAGAAAATTGGATGTAGTTTTTTGTATGAAGTGTTAAAGCTCAATTTGGTGAAGATCCTATTTGTTACAGAACAATCTTGAATAGATAGAGCTAAGAAATGAATCTATGTTTCCAGAAACGTTGTGGACAATATTACACTAAAAGACAGATACGCGAAACACATTAATTCTACAATTTTAATAAAATCTGACTAACCTATTATTGGTAAAAAAAAAATATCAGAACAGCATTAAAATTTGTTCAAATGGCACCCATTCTGACAAAACGTCATTGAAATGAACTCTTTCCATTGTTTCCATGGCATTTGGTGAATTTTCAGTTTTATTAGATGATAACAGTCACATTGATAAGCCCACACTTTAATTAACTGTTC
This sequence comes from Mobula birostris, assembly GCF_030028105.1. Classification (NCBI taxonomy): domain Eukaryota; kingdom Metazoa; phylum Chordata; class Chondrichthyes; order Myliobatiformes; family Myliobatidae; genus Mobula; species Mobula birostris. Next base: position 81,892,876 of record NC_092370.1, on the reverse strand, counting down.
TTTTAAAACATGGCTCTCAAATATAACAATGTTATTTTCCAAATGGGCTCCAGTATCTAATCTCCTAAAACCTATCGTTTTCATAATGGTTTCATTTTTGTAATCATGTACAACTTCAGTAGTATTTACATAGTCCACATCAATTTACTTAAATCTTCTTTTAGACCCAAGAATTACATATTGGACAAGAGTTGAAAATTACATAAAATAAATTCCCAAAAGATTAAAATTCATTCCAGCTCTTTGCTCCTTTATCTACTGTCAGCATGAAACAGAGAACATGTAATGTAAGAAGAGAACAATTATATTCTTCATGTTTGACAAAAATGTTACTTCATTCAGCAGATATTAATTTTAAATCTGCATAATAAACAATGTTGGGCTGAGTTGAGTGTATTTATGATTAATATAGTGATTAATGTTCATAATTTCATCAGATGGTACACGTGCAACTTGTATCAGGGTTGTCATTCATAAATACCTTGAAATAAAATGGTGCTCATCTATTATCATGATAGAAGTTCCCAAAAGAAGAAAAGTAGAATATCCAGAGTTAATTCTTACCAGAGCTGTGATAGCTGTCCATGTGCAGAGGAATCTGGATAGTGAAAGCAAGCAGGTCAGGAGCTAAAAGAGACTCTGGTTTCCTACTTTCATTCAGCCATTTGCTCTTATGCAAATCTCTTGTGTCTGAAGGTCCTTGTATTAATGGAATCAGCTTTTCCTTCATCCCATCACTTCTTCCTAGATTTGGTTAAAAGAATTCTGTCAACAACTTCCTTTAAATATATTAATTTCTCAAATCATACACAAACAAGCATCCTAACAACCAAGAAGAAAGGCAAAGCACATTGACCTATTTACCTGGAATCTTAACTTGAAATGATACTGTGAGAAAAACATATTCAATAAAAAAAATTGCAAAAAGTCTTTCCCATTCGCCAAGAGAATATTGTTCCACTGCCTCAGATACATCCAAAGGTTTTTCAACCTACAATGGAATATCCTTGACATAAGCTGTTTCGGGGAATAACACCTTTATGGAATATGTTTTTATTGTTTTATTCAGAATTTCCAGGGGACATCACCTAGTTGAAGATACTTGGACAATAAGATGATTTTATATACATTCACTTCCCTCAAGTGATCAGAGCAAGCCGTTCATTAGAATAAGCATGTCATTCCAGTGAATTACAAATATGCAGCAAGCCCCTGGGGAAGTTCTATAGGATTTGCTCTGTGGAATCTTGGCAAGTGAAGAGTTATTTCATAGGAACACAATACTGTCCAATATAATTAATTTACTTTTTCTACCACAGCAAACCAAAAAAACATAATAAAAGATTGAAAGGGTAATCTGATTTTTCTTTTAAACGATCCAAGCCACAAGCAAAGAATTGTCAATAAGTGCCTAATGGCCTTAAAATTGGGGTATATGGGTTTGTTTATAACCTAATGGCCTTAAAATTTGTGTCTGTGTGCTTGTTTACAACATAGAGAAGTTCTCCAAGGGGATGGTTGGAATACAACCAACCACTCTATACAGAAAGAAAGTCTGCAGCCTGCAGTGCTGGTTAGAGCTCCTCCCTATGAGCCTACAATGCATGAACAAAACAAAAGACATCTTAACACCTTCTCCAGACCTATTTAATAAAATGTGATTGCAAATGAGCACACTAAGGCTACGTCCACTCTAGACCGGATAAATCCGTAACCGAAGCTTTTTCTCTTCGTTTTGATCCTCCATCCACAGTGAAGTGGCGTTTTCCTCCCTCGAAAACAGAGCTTTTCTAAAACACTCTCCAGAGTGTTTAAATCTGAAAACGCCGGTTGGCCATTGTAGTGTGTACAGGGTAACCAGCTAATTTTAAAAACACTGTCATGACATGCCGGAACAAATGGTGGTGGCAGCGCAGCATTTCATTGTTTTCTTGAACACAACCTCCAACACCACAACAACAATATCTGAAAATAAATGTGTAACAGCCTAATGTAACATTGTATGGAAATACAAGATAACACTGATGCAGACATGTTTTATACATTTAACAAGGAGCTTTATGAATGTATTGCTTGTGCAAACATTCAATAAGTGCAACTGTCACTTTTGCCCAGCAACTCGTTTTATTGCACATGTTAAATACAACAAAATAGTACACAAAGACATGGCAAAAGTAAAGGCAAACAAATGAGGTAACAGCAAATTTCACTTTTGCCCAGTAACAAGCCTGATTGCATTTAGCCGTAATTGCCGTCCCTTTCATCAGTGAAGAGACTATGGCTGCAGGAAATGTTTTTGGACAAACGAGCACCAAATATACCGTTTCCTCTTCACTTGTTTTCTGTGTGGCTTGCGCATGCCCAGTAGGACAAGATTCAGCCAAGTACCCGTTTTAATATGGATGGAGGTATTTTCAAAAGTGCCTGGTGTGGATGCCTATCGTTTTTACGCAAAACCGGCGTTTTTAGAATTATCCGGTCTAGTGTGGACGGAGCCTAAGTGCCATACATTCTGTAGTATAGTTCTTGCAACTCTTAAAGGATTGCTGCATTCTGAAAAAGTAAGCATCAAATCCTTATGTTTGCCTTACAAAGCAGCAAACCTTCTTGTTTCAGGTTCCATCCTCCCCTCAACATAATTGCCAAGAACTTCAGCTAACATTGCAGCTGCTTGAATTAGCACTCTTCCTCCACGTTATCCCACCACCATCCCAGTCCTCCCAACTCCTCCATGATAAGGAAGCTGCCTCTGAGACTTCAAGTTGGCACTGCAGCTCACAAATAATAAACAAATGAAGATAACCAACTCACCTGTACTTTTGTATTCAAATATAGTCAGTCTCAAGTGTTGGGATAATTCAAACTGCAATCACAGAAGCCAGGGTGCTATTACTTCAACCTTGGTAGCCATGGTTGTCATTGGATACAAGTATAGCATACAGTACATTAAGAATCCAATTGAAGCAATGTCCAATTTCCAAGCCTTTATACCTCCACTACGAAGACTGATTTGTTGATATACAAACCCCATTTCCAGAAAAGTTGGGATATTTTCCAAAATGCAATAAAAACAAAAATCTGTGATATGTTAGTTCACGCGAACCTTTATTTAACTGACAAAAGTACAAAGAAAAGATTTTCAATAGTTTTACTGACCAACTTAATTGTATTTTGTAAATATACACAAATTTAGAATTTGATGGCTGCAACACACTCAACAAAAGTTGGGACAGAGTTAAAGTAAGATTGAAAAATGCACAGAATATTCAAGTAACACCGGTTTGGAAGACTCCACATTAAGCAGGCTAATTGGTAGCAGGTGAGGTGTCATGACTGGGTATAAAAGTAGCATCCATCAAAGGCTCAGTCTTTGCAAGCAAAGATAGGTTGTGGCTCACCCCTTTGTGCCAAAATTCGTGAGAGAATTGTTAGTCAGTTCAAAAGGAACATTTCTCAACGCAAGATTGCAGAGAATTTAGGTCTTTCAACATCTACAGTACATAATATTGTGAAAAGATTCAGAGAATTCAGAGACATCTCAGTGCATAAAGGTCAAGGTCGGAAACCACTGTTGAATGTGCGTGATCGAGCCCTCAGGCAGCACTGCCTCAGAAACCGTCATGCTACTGTGACAATTATAGCCACCTGGGCTCGGGAGTACTTTGGAAAACCATTGTCATTCAAGACAGTCCATCCCGGCATCCAGAAATGCAACTTGAAACTGTATTACGCAAGGAGGAAGCCATACATCAACTCTATGCAGAAACACCGGCAAGTTCTCTGGCCCAAGCTCATCTCAGATGGACCGAAAGACTGTGGAACCATGTGCTGTGGTCAGATGAATCCACATTTCAGCTAGTTTTCGGACAAAAACAGGCGTCGAGTTCTCCGTGCCGAAGATGAAAACGACCATCCAGATTGTTAACAGCGAAAGGTGCAAAAGCCAGCATCTGTGATGGTATGGGGCTGCATCAGTGCCCACGGCATGAGTGAGTTGCATGTATGTGAAGGTACCATTGACTCTGAGGCGTATATTAGGATTTTAGAGAGACATCTGTTGCCATCAAGGCGACGTCTCTTCCCGGGACGTCCATGCTTATTTCAGCAGGACAATGCCAGACCACATTCTGCATGGGCTACAACAGTGTGGCTTTGTAGACACAGAGTGCGTGTGCTTGACTGGCCTGCTGCCAGTCCAGATCTATCTCCTATTGAAAATGTATGGCGCATCATGAAGAGGAGAATCAGACAATGGAGACCACGGACTGTTGAGCAGCTGAAGGCCTATATCAAGCAAGAATGGACAAAATTTCCAATTGCAAATCTACTACAATTAGTATCCTCAGTTCCAAAATGATTAAAAAGTGTTATTAAAAGGAAAGGTGATGTAACACAATGGTAAACATGCCTCTGTCCCAACTTTTGTAGAGTGTGTTGCAGCCATCAAATTCTAAACTTGTGTATGTTTACAAAATACAATTAAGTTGGTCAGTAAAACTATTGGAAATCTTTTCCTTGTACTTTTGTCAGTTAAATAAAGGTTCATGTGAATTAACGTATCACAGATTTTTGTTTTTATTGCATTTTGGAAAATATTCCAACTTTTCTGGAAATGGGGTTTGTAGATACTTACAGATATGGATGTCTGCAGATGATATTTAATATGAGATCTAAACCAGAATAATATATAATTTTGAATAAACTCTTCTTGGGCTTCCACCCAGGTATAGGTATCGATTATAACCAATGTTTTGATGATAAACTCTGCCATCTTCATCAGGGATGATGCCCAGTGGATGGTGAATGATGCATGCCTAGCCCAGTGGTATTCATAACCCTATAGTCCGTCCCTCCTGATTGATCGGTCCTCATCCAATCAGATTTCCATTCTTGAACTTACAAGCCATACCCAGGTTAGAATATCTCAGCTGTGCGCTCCCAAAATATTATTAAATTAAAAATTCTGACTTAACTCTCTATATTTGCTTCTACAAACTGCAGAACTAATTTTCTCTCTCTCTCTACTTTCTGTAATTGTTCTTCCTTTTTTGCCTCAAATGTTTTTAATGCCATTCATTATAATACTTTGGAGGTATGGTTCCCATATCGTGTTATTTTTGACAAAGACAATTGTAAAAACGGAATCCATCTGTTATTTATTGGGACCTCTTCTGGTGCAGGTATAACCTGTTCAAAAAGGACGGGTTACACTTGAATCCTAGGGGGACCAACATCCTGGCGGGGAGATTTGCGAGGGCTACTGAGGTGACTTTAAACTAGAATGGTTGGGGGGTGGGAATCAAATTAAAGAGACTAGGAGAGAGGAGGTTAGTTCACAACAGGGGGATGGGAACAAGTGCAGAGAGACAGAGTGGTGTAAAATGAGGGTAGAAGCAAAAAGTAGCAAGGTGAAAAGTAAAAGTGGCAGGCCGGCAAATCCAGGGCAAAAATCAAAAAGGGCCACTTTTCAACATAATTGTATAAGGGCTAAGAATGTTGTAAAAGCAAGCCTGAAGGCTTTGTGTGTCAATGCAAGGAGCATTCGTAACAAGGTGGATGAATTAAAAGTGCAGATTGTTATTAATGAATATGATATAGTTGGGATCACAGAGACATGGCTCCAGGGTGACCAGAGATGGGAGCTCAACATTCAGGGATATTCAATATTCAGGAGGGATAGACATGAAAGAAAAGGAGGTGGGGTAGCATTGCTGGTTAAAGAGGAGATTAACGCAATAGATAGGAAGGACATTAGCCAGGACGATGTGGAATCGATATGGGTAGAGCTGCATAACACTAAGGGGCAGAAAACGCTGGTGGGAGTTGTGTACAGGCCATCTAACAGTAGTAGAGAGGTTGGGGATGGTATTAAACAGGAAATTAGAAATGTGTGCAATAAAGGAACAGCAGTTATAATGGGTGACTTCAATCTACATATAGATTAGGTGAACCAAATTGGTAAGGGTGCTGAGGAAGAGGATTTCTTGGAATGTATGCGGGATGCTTTTTTGAACCAACATGTCGAGGAACCAACTAGAGAGCAGGCTACTCTAGACTGGGTATTGAGCAATGAGAAAGGGTTAATTAGCAATCTTGTCATGAGAGGCCCCTTGGGTAAGAGTGACCATAATATGGTGGAATTCTTTATTAAGATGGAGAGTGACATAGTTAATTCAGAAACAAAGGTTCTGAACTTAAAGAAGGGAAACTTTGAAGGTATGAGACGTGAATTAGCTAAGATAGACTGGCTAATGACACTTAAAGGGTTGACGGTGGATATGCAATGGCAAGCATTTAAAGATCGCATGGATGAACAATTGTTCATCCCAGTTTGGCAAAAGAATAAATCAAGGAAGGTAGTGCACCCGTGGCTGACAAGGGAAATTAGGGATAGTATCAATTCCAAAGAAGAAGCATACAAATTACCCAGAAAAAGTGGCTCACCTGAGGACTGGGAGAAATTCACAGTCCAGCAGAGGAGGACAAACGGCTTAATTAGGAAGGGGAAAAAAGATTATGAGAGAAAACTGGCAGGGAACATAAAAACTGACTGTAAAAGCTTTTATAGATATGTAAAAAGGAAAAGACTGGTAAAGACAAATGTAGGTCCCCTACAGACAGAAACAGGTGAATTGATTACAGGGAGCAAGGACATGGCAGACCAATTGAATAACTACTTTGGTTCTGTCTTCACTAAGGAGGACATAAATAATCTTCCGGAAATAGTAGGGGACAGAGGGTCCAGTGAGATGGAGGAACTGAGGGAAATACATGTTAGTACGGAAGTGGTGTTAGGTAAATTGAAGGGATTAAAGGCAGATAAATCCCCAGGGCCAGATGGTCAGCATCCCAGAGTGCTTAAGGAAGTAGCCCAAGAAATAGTGGATGCATTAGTGATAATTTTTCAAAACCCTTTAGATTCTGGACTAGTTCCTGAGGATGGGAGGATGGCTAATGTAACCCCACTTTTTAAAAAAGGAGGGAGAGAGAAAACGGGGAATTATAGCCTGACATCGGTGGTGGGGGAAAATGCTAGAGTCAGTTATCAAAGATGTGATAACAGCACATTTGGAAAGCAGTGAAATCATCGGACAAAGTCAGCATGGATTTGTGAAAGGAAAATCATGTCTGACGAATCTCATAGAATTTTTTGAGGATGTAACTAGTAGAGTGGATAGGGGAGAACCAGTGGATGTGGTATATTTGGATTTTCAAAAGGCTTTTGACAAGGTCCCACACAGGAGATTAGTGTGCAAACTTAAAGCACATGGTATTGGGGGTAAGGTATTGATGTGGACAGAGAATTGGTTGGCAGACAGGAAGCAAAGAGTGGGAATAAACAGGACCTTTTCAGAATGGCAGTCAGTGACTAGTGGGGTACCGCAAGGCTCAGTGCTGGGACCCCAGTTGTTTACAATATATATATTAATGACTTAGATGGGGGAATTAAAGGCAGCATCTCCAAGTTTGCGGATGACACGAAGCTGGGCGGCAGTGTTAGCTGTGAGGAGGATGCTAAGAGGATGCAGGGTGACTTGGATAGGTTAGGTGAGTGGGTAAATTCAAGGCAGATGCAATTTAATGTGGATAAATGTGAGGTTATCCACTTTGGTGGCAAAAACAGGAAAACAGATTATTATCTGAATGGTGGCCGATTTGGAAAAGGGGAGGTGCAACAAGACCTGGGTGTCATTACACACCAGTCATTGAAAGTGGGCATGCAGGTACAGCAGGCGGTGAAAAAGGCAAATGGTATGCTGGCATTCATAGCAAGAGGATTTGAGTACAAGAGCAGGGAGGTACTACTGCAGTTGTACAAGGCCTTGGTGAGACCACACCTGGAGTATTGTGTGCAGTTTTGGTCCCCTAATGTGAGAAAAGACATCCTTGCCATAGAGGGAGTACAAAGAAGGTTCACCAGCTTGATTCCTGGGATGGAAGGACTTTCATATGATGAAAGACTGGATCGACTAGGCTTAAACTCTCTGAAATTTAGATTGAGGGGGGATCTTATTGAAACATATAAAATCCTAAAGGGATTGGACAGGCTAAATGCAGGAAGATTGTTCCCGATGCTGGGGAAGTCCAGAACGAGGGGTCACAGTTTGAGGATAAAGGGAAGCCTTTTAGGACCGAGATTAGGAAAAACTTCTTCACACAGAGAGTGGTGAATCTGTGGAATTCTCTGCCACAGGAAACAGTTGAGGCCAGTTCATTGGCTATATTTAAGAGGGAGTTACATATGGACCTTGTTGCTAAAGGGATCAGGGGGTATGGGGGGGGGGGAAGGCTGGTACAGGGTTCTGAGTTGGATGATCAGCCATGATCATACTGAACGGCGGTGCAGGCTTGAAGGGCTGAATGGCCTACTCCTGCACCTGTTTTCTATTTTTCTATGTTTCTATCTAGGGACAGTATGTACTGTTATAATGGATTTTAAAAAACCCCAACGTGAGCAAAGCACCATGAAAATAAACTAAATATTTAGATCTCAGTAGAGTTATTAAACCAACAATTTGAATAGAATGTTGGATTAAGATCTTTGTTGCAGTACTAGATGACCACCCACCACTTGAAAAGGCAGATTTCACAAACAAATGAATAATCAGTCTCAGCAGCTGAGGCAACTATTCACACTGGGATCACAGGACTTGGAGTATCATTATTTCACACCAAAGCAATACATTTATGGTATCAATTGTTCACCCAACTTTTAAAACAGAAACTAAGTACTGTCCAATACTCGATCAGAAGCCACTAATGTTTATCTAAAATCCTGGAATGATTCCACTTAGATTCGGAACTATTTAATCAAACCTCAGAGATTTCTCAGAAATCCTTGAGAGAAAGAAATAAAAGAGTAAAAGAATGTAAAGAAGACAAAGCAGAACAGAAGAGAAATGTGATAAATCCAAATATACCTGAAAAACTAAGGAAATAGAATATTTGAATGAAATAAGAGAAAAAAGATAAATAAGATTCATCCTTTGAATTTTTATTGGGATGGTGGGGGAGAGGCTGGTTAAACATTCAGAGATAGAATAAGAATCAGGTATTTTATCACAGGCATGTGCCGTGAAATTTGTTAACTTAGCAGCAGCAGTTCAATGCAATACATGATCTAGCACAGAAAAAATAATAAATAAAATAAAAATAATAAAGAAATAAACAAGTAAATCAATTACAGTATACATATATTGAATAGATTATAAAAATTGTGCAAAATGGAACTATTTTAAAAAGTGAGGTAGTGTCCAAAGATTCAATGTCCATTTAGCGTATTGAAGTTTCAGTCAGTCCGGTGAGTAGGAAAAAATAAGTCTCTGGACATTAGTGGCTTGTATATTCAAATCTGAAATATATGAATTCTTGTTATATATGGTCTATTGTTTTATTAACTTTTTCACTTGTGTGGTGATTTTGTGGACATTCCCTGGTTGTGCACGAACAGATGCTGAGTGGATACTCACTTGAACTACCACAGACTATCTGGGGATGCCACTCATGTGAACATTGTCTTTGAAGAAGATCCAGGATAGTGACCTAGAACTTACAGTAGAACAACATTAAACATTCAAGTCAGAAGGTGGCTGCTGTGAAGCAGATAAAACAGTATCAATTGAGAAACACCTGGATATGTAACTACGTGGAGGAACAGGGCTTACAAGGATATTGGCTGAACACATGAAATTGGACAACACACATAAAAGTTGCTGGTGAACGCAGCAGGCCAGGCAGCATCTCTAGGAAGAGGTGCAGTCGACGTTTCAGGCCGAGACCCTTCATCAGGACTTTTATGTGTGTTGCTTGAATTTCCAACATCTGCAGAATTCCTGTTGTTTACATGAAATTGGGACTAGTTGGGTGGACAGTATGGTCAGCACACACTGGATGAGCCAAGGGGCCTGAATACTTGCAGTGTTGCACTATTACCGTATGGATGTCAATGGCTCTAGACAGTGGCAACAAATTGGGAGGTAGTACCACAGAAACCATGGGAACTTTTTGCCATTATGACTGTACATATCCTCACTACAACATAAAGGTGGTGGATTTGGAGGATTTTTAAGCTAGTCAGTTGAGTAACTGGCAAACAAATAGTTTGCTCCAGAATTTGTTTCATTTCTTATGATACTTTGCATGTGTACAAGTCAATAATTTGTATTGTAAGAAAGTGAATCACTTCAGGCTCAGTAGATTTGCCCAACTGAAGTAGCCACAGTATTATGCAGGTGGTCCTGCTGAGATCCTGTTCAGTGCTGACTTCCAGGGTGTTGATGATGAGGAAACAGAAATGGCATTATATATCAAGGCCATTGTTTGCATTTCCAGAGCACTTGCATTCTGTCCACAGTGACTATTCCGAGCTCCCAGTTGCATGCCATTTCAATTCCTCTTCTCATTCCTACACCAACAAGCCCATACTCAGCCTTCCCTACCGCAGGGCGGAACTCAAAGCAAACTAAATTAACAACAACTCATATTCTACCTGAATAGCTTATAGCCCAAAGGTATGAACATTGATTTTTCAGTTTCAGGGAACCCTCGCATCCACCGATTCTCCTGCCAGCCCATCCTCTCCCTCCTTTTCATTTCTCTTTGATCCTTCCATTTTTGTACCCTTTCCCATACTACTCGACTGCCCAACACCCAATCATCCAGTTTCGTCTTCCTCCTCTCCTTCCAATTCCCTGTCTACTTCTGATTCCATCACCCTTCAACTCTCCCCTAATGGTTTCCATTATCACCTTCCTTTCTTTCTCATCTGGTAGCATTCATGTGGCCAATGATCATCCTCTAGGTTATCTCCACATTCACCCTCCCATAAGACTATAAGACATAGGAACAAAACTGTGCAATCCCAATGACTACCCAATGACTTGGCCTCCAACGCAGTTAATTCCACAGATTCATCACCCCCGGCTAAAGAAATTCCCCCTCACTCTGTTCTAAATGGATGTCCCTCTGAGACTGTGCCCTCTGGTCCTGAACTTCCACTATATAAGAAACATCTTCTCCACATCCACTCAATCTAGGCCTTTCAATATTTGATTAGTTTCAATGAGATCGCCCCTTATTCTTCTAAATTCCAGTAAGTACAGGCACAGAGCATCAAACGCTCCTCATATGTTAACCCATTCATTCCCAGAATCATTCTTGTGAACGTCCTCTGGACTCTCTCCAGTGTCAACACATTTTTTCATTGATAATGAACCCAAACGTCCTCAATGCCTTATAAAGTCTCAACATTACATCCTTGCTTTTATACTCTGGTCCTCTCAAAAAGAAAAATAATGTTGCATTTTCCTTCCTTACCACCAAATTAACCTGCTAGTTAACCTTTAGGGAATCCTGCAATAGGACTCCCAAATCATTTTGCACCACTGATTTTTGGAATTTCTCTCCATTTAAAAAATAGACTATGCCATTATTCCTTTTACCAAAGTACATGACCATAGACTTCCCTACACTATATTCCATCTGCCATTTCCTAGCCCATTCTCCCAATCTGTCCAAATCCTTCTGCAGGTTCCCTAATGCCTCAACACGTAACTTTGTATCAGCTGCAAACTTGGTCACAAAGTTCCAACACCAACTCCTGCGGAACACCACTAGTTACTGGCAGCCAACCAGCAAAAAACCCCTTTATTCACACTCTTTGTCCCCCTCCCCCCCCCACCATTCAGCCAATCTTCCATCCATGCACGTATTTCTCCTGTAATACCATGGGCTATTATTTTGAGTAGTCTCATATGTGGCATCTTGTCAAAGGCTTTCAGAAAATCCAAGTAAACAACAAACGCATTGACATTTGCAATTTTCCAGTCCTCCAGAACCATTCCAGAATCTAGTGATTCTTGAAAGACCATTAATAATGCTTCCACAACCTCATCAGTTACTGTTTTCAGAACCCTGGTGATCCATCCATCTGGTCTAGGTGACTTTCAGATCTACCTTCAGATCTTACAGTTTCCCAAACACCACCTCATTAGTAATACTGACTACACTCACGTCTGCCTTCAATACTCATGAACTTCTGGCATACTGCTGCTGTCTTCCACAGTGAAGACTGACTCAAAATACTTACTAAAATCATCTGCCATTTCTTTGTCCACCATTACTACCACTCTAGCATCATTATACAAAGTCTTATATCCATTCTTGCCTCTTTTTTTACTCTTTATATGTCTAAAAAATCTTTTGGTATCTTCTTTTAATACCATTAGTTAGCTTACCTCCATATTTCGTATTTTCTCCACTCATTTTTCTTTTAGTTGTCTTCTGGTGGTTTTTAAAAGCTTCCCACTCCTACTTCACACTAATTTTTGTGCTATTTCATATGCTACATCTCTTTTGCTTTTTTGCTGTCTTTGACTTCCCTTATCAGCCACATTGCCTCACCCTCCCTTTTGAATACTGCTTTGGGATCTATCTATCCTGCAACTTCCAAATTGACCCCCAGACATTCTATTGTTGTTCTGCCATCATCCCTGCTTGTGTCCCCTTCCAATCAACTCTGGTCAGCTTCTCTCTCATGCCCCTGTAAACTCCCTGTAATCCACTTTATCTTCTCCTTCTCAAACTGTAGAGTAAATTCTATCATAATATGATCACTGCCTCCCTAATCAAATCTGGTTCATTACACAACACTCAATCCAGAATTGTCTTTCCCCTAGTGGGCTCAGCCATAAGCTACCCGAAAAAGACATCTCATAGGTATTCTATGAATTCCCTCTCTTGGAATCCAGCATCAATCTCATTTTCCCAATCTACCTGCACATTGAAATCCCCCATGACTATCATAACAATGCCCTTATTACATGCCTTTTCCATCTCCTGGATACTGTTTAAGGGCCTGTATATAACTTCCAGCAGGGCCTTTTTACCGTTGCAGTTTCTTAACTCCATCCACAATGTTTCTACATCTTCCAATCCTATGTCACCCCTCTCTAAGGATTTTACTTCATTTTTTACCAGCAGAGCCACCCCAACCCTTGTATTGAAAAGACCTGCCTGTTCTTTTGATACAAGGTGTATTCTTGGATGTTAAGCTCCCAACTATGATCTTCTTTCAGCTACAACTCAGTAATGCACACAACATCACACCTGTCAATCTTTAATTGCACTACAAGGACATCTGCTTCAATCCGTATACTACATGCTTTCAAGTGTAACACCTTCAGTCCTGTATTCACCACCATTTTCAATTCTGCCCCCATGTTACACTTCAGCTCATCCCAGAGACTGTAATTTTGCCCTATCATCTGTCTGTCCTTCCTCACAGTCTCACTACACAATGTATCAACTTCTGCACCAATTGCTCCACTGTCAGCCTAATCACTCTGGTTTCCATCCCCGTCAAATTAGTTTGAACCCTTCCCAACAGCTCTAGTAAACTGGAGCACAAGAATATTGGTCTCAGGTTCAGGTGTAACCCGCTCTTTTTGTACACATCATACAGTAACTTCCTCAGAAGGGATTCCAATTATGCATAAATGTGAAACCCTGCCCCCTGCACCTCTCCCTCAGCCACTCATTCATGTGTACTATTATTTTATTCCTACCGTGACTAGCATCTGGTACTGAGAGTAATCCAGAGATTACTAACTTGGAGGTCTTCCATAACTCCTTATTTCCCCTTTCTATCTATGTCATTAGTGCCAATGAGCATCATGACCTCTGGCTGCTCACCCTTCCTCTTTTAAATCTTATGCAGTCTCTCAAAGATGTCCTTGACCTTCGCACCGGTGAGGCAAAACATCATCCTGGCTTCTTTTTTGTGGCCAGAGAATCTGCTGCCCATCCCCCTAACTATTGAGTCTCCTATCACGATCGCTCTGCCTGACTTTACCCCTCCCTGCTGAGCCTCAGAACCAGCAACACTGCCCATGACCTAAGTTGCTGCTCCTGTGGCCTGATAAGGAATCTACCCCATCAGCAGTACCAAAGGGATATACTTGTTGCTGTCCTCTCCCCTCTCCTCTCCTGACTCCCTGCCTTTTCTTTTGTCTTTCTCCATATATCATCTACTTGACCAAATTTCATGATACAGTATACCTAAGCGTCATAAACCTGATTCTTATTCTGCCTCAATCTAGAACGTTCCCCTCCCTCTCCTTTACCTGATTCGATCTTATCATCCTTCCATCTCTTTTGGTTCACCAATCACCTATTGGCCCCCTTCATGTCATTATCCCTCTCCTCTACCTCAGTGTGATGTAGGGTTTCAACCCAAGATGTCAACAACTCTTTTGCCCCAGAGGTGCTGCTCAACTTGCGAAGAGCCTCCAGGAAATTGTTTGTTGCTCTAGATTCAAGCATCTGCAATCTCCTCTGTATCCAATTGTGATTCTGTATCAGATTACAACATCAGCATTTATTTTGCTTGTTTCTCTCATTTATTGTGGTGGTAGTGGTGAAAGGTTTAGAAAATGATGGTGAAATAGCCTGGTTTTGTAATGGCAATATATTTTTGTACATGGCTGGTGTTGAAGAGAGAGAATAGATTAAAACAATGAACACACTTCATATGGATTGGGTGCCAATCAAGCAGGGTGCTTGCGTTGGACAGTGTCATGACTCAAGTATTATTGGAACTGAATTCCTTATCACATGTGGAGAGAATTCCATTACACTCCCGGCCTGTGCATTGTAGATGGTGGAAAGGCAACTTCAACTTAACTTCCATTAAAAAAGTCAATCTCAGAAGAAACACAGCACTGTTATTTGAAGCACATGGAGAAGCCCAAACTCCATCTAATTTCTTCAAGGTGTCTTAATTTCAAAACATTAAGCTCAGTTGGACAGTTGAAATGTTTCCCGCTTGTGAAGTCAGACATCCTGGCAATCATTCATAAACCTACAGCAAACTTTATATAAAGATAGGAGAGAAGTTTCACACTGAGTTCAGTCACTAAGAAACAGGTGAAGATGATTAAAATTTCACACCAACAACTATCTATAAGAAAGAGTTTAATCTCATCATTTTAGATCTTTATGATAATCCAATGTACCATCTATTTGGCGTTTTCTCATAATAAAGTCATTGTTATTCATGAAACTACTTAAAAATACAAATGCTAGATAATACATTTTAAAGCATTATTGTTTTAAAACTCTCCCAACTTTTGAGCACATCTACATGAAACATTGCCGTAGAAAAGCAGCATCCATTATCAAAGATCGTCACCACCCAGGCCGTGCTCTTTTCTTGCTGCTGCCATCAGGTAGAATATACAGGAGCCTCAGGACTCACACCACCAGGTTCAAGAACAGTTACTACCCCTCAGCCATCAGGCTCTTGAACAAAAAGGGATAACTACACTCATTTAAGGACTCTTTTATCTTGTTATTTTATGTTTTTGTTATTTATTGCTACTTATTTATATCTGTATTTGCACAGTTGTCCATTGCTAACAGCTGCTGTTCCATAGATTTGCTAAGTATGCCGCAGAAACAGAATCTCAGGATTGTATGTGGTGACATGTATGTACTCTGATAGTAAATTTTACTTTGAACTTTGTAAACTGAACATAGAATTCAAATAGTCACCATTTCTAGAATTTGACACCACTCCAAGAAAAAGGGTCAAATCTCTTCTCTCCTTTACATTATAAATGAGCAATGTAGTGGTAATTACCTATTGAACTCCACGTCTGAAATTCAGCTCTTTTGAATTGAGAGATGGACTTCAATACATATTTATTTTCACATCAAGCATTTAGTGTTTAATAACATACGACAAGTTACTGACCTATTAAACTTTATGGCTTACATGGGTATGGAAGGAACTATTCTCTACTTAGATTATAGAATTGTTTTGCGGATGTATATAAGAATTTGAATGAAATGTGTTAAAATTGAAACTGTATTTAATAGAGATGATTAACCAAAGTTAATTTAAATTAATCAACGCAATTCTGAATGTATGTTAACTGCTGTCATTTTAAACCATTTTCTCTTGCAAGAACATGACTAAATGTACTGCTTTAATTAAGTGGAGCACGCCACATGCACAGACCTTAAGACAGCCTTGTACATCAAAAAATTATACATTAATTTTTAACAGTGAAACTTCAGGGAATACAAACAAACTCCAAAGCAGTTTAAGCCAGATTGTAAATAAGATTATTATTTTCACTGCCTAATCATTGCATATAGTAAGTAGAACTTTTAACACAATAAGATTATCCACTGGCAAAACAACACATCCTTTGGGAGAGAAAGCTGATTCATGGCAGACAAGCAAACTCTAATTTCAGTGACTTCCCTTATAAAGAGATCAGTCAATTCTCCTATTCAGGCAATAAACTTTTACATGTTCCAGCTGCACATACCTGGGGCTTTGGCACAAGCTTTTATTGATCCCATGGTCCCCGAAACACATTTTACCAATGATGTGCTACAGAATTTCAACTCAATGTTTTGGATAGAACCCTCCAGAGTTGGCAATGGATTCTGGGATTTCACACCTAATAAAAGAAAATTGCAAATGAAGTAGTCTGCTGTGTTTAAATAATTAGGAATTCTAGATAGTGGAGTTATTTCTCCACACTTAGTTGTAATGTTATACAAACTGTGTATTCGTATATAACTGTATGAGCTTTGTACAAAATTACATAAATTGCAAAAAAAATCAGCACAGGCTTAACTTTCAATCTTTTCAAAAATACATTGTGAAGCAGTTTTTAATTTTCAAAATATTCAGACTTGCAAATTGCTCTGAATGATAGCTGCAGATAATGAAGACAGTTAAACCTGCAACACAGGGCAGTAAATTAATCTGACACTTCAAGTGCATTCTACTATGGCACTGCAGTGTAAATTTGGATATGAAGCACAACCTAATTCCGGAGGCACAAGTCTCACATTGGTTCGTTTCAGCACTTCATTGAGTACAAGCTGGAGTGGTCACCATGCCTAGTTTATAAAAGTGGCCTAATGGCCTCCTTAAAATACCTTAACTTATTGATTAGTTCAAATGTTTAGTTAAGTGATTAGTTCAAAGTTTCTTCCAGTCCAAACTTTCTAAGCATCCCTAATTATTGGAAGAAAATCTGTGCATGCATCTATGCTTGCACAGACCGTTCCTCAACGGGACAGTGGAGCTTGAGCCAAGCAGGAACCAAACAGTGTAAACAGGGTTCCATCTCAATGGAAATAGATATCACAAACAAACATATGATCCATCTAAACTAATGAACTCTGATAGAAAACACACCTTCCTTCTCAGTCTCAAAAATGTTAAAGTTCAGAACAGTACCGTGATTGCATTTAGCTACCACTACAAAATAGCTTTGAACAATCTATGAAAGTAACTTGAAAGGAAGGATCGATCTCTAGTTTGTGATAAGCACTACTCAACAATAGTAATTGGTTTAATGTAAGTGTGCATGACAATACCCATCAAATCTAACCTTGACATTTTTGCACACTGCTATGGAAAGTACAGTGCCTTCAAATTACAAGGATCCTTCTTCTGCTAATTAAACTTTATTTCTTCACAAATCTGCATCAGATCATTAAAGAGAAAAAATATCAAATATTTTAGGTAAGGACAATATCTAATTTTGTTTAAAATTGCATCATTTCAAAATCTCGTTTAAAATTTTCTGAAAACTTGAGTCCAAAGTCCATATTGTTTCAGACTTGAGAGATTTTGAAATGGAGATAGTTTTGCTGTGACTGCAAGCTTCCTCTTTAACTCAAACTAATTAGTTTATTAATAAACCACACAATGTATTTACTGATAGGGTCACTTTGTTAACTATTTACTCTACTAACTTAACCTTTGCCTTACCTGGCTACTCATTATATACAGGTTATATTCTCCCAAGATTATTCATGCCCGATTTCTGTATGTACAAATGGGCATTGGAAAACCAATGGGATGGATTTGCCATCTGCTATGGAGCTGCAGGCATCTTCTGCTGTGTGGGAATTTGGTCTCAGTTTGTGGCAATATCTGGATGGTTTGGTTAAATGCCCAGGACATTACCTTTGGATGCCCTATGTCTCAATCAAATATATTGTTTGACAGGAAACATTTCTAACTTATGCACTGTTCAGGTTACGAATAGTTCTCAGGAATGTAAGTCTGTCAGGGGGAGGAACTGTAGAATTGAGTCATTACACTGTTCCAATTTCAAACATGCAGATAGAAAAGCTAGCAATAAAAATATTGCTTCATTAGGATGGAAGCTATCGACAATAAGTTTACAGGCATTAAAAGTAAAATATATTAATTTCACAGTGGAATAACTGGAGTATACTAGTGAGAAAGTTAATTATTCCTCAATGGGCATCACAAACATCATTCTGTTATATTTGACAAATATAGTTGCAGAAAAACAGTGGAGAATATAACAAAACAAGTAGTAAACTGCAGGTTAATGAAATTCACAAATCCACATATTAGTACTTTAAAAACATGCACCAACAATAAAAAAAATTCAATTTCTAATGCAAATAACCTATGCATAACCCAGAGTTGCTTTACTTGCATATCATATGACATATTATATATATAGCACAGCATTTGCTTGAAGGATATGACTTTACAGTCAGCCATTTTCATTTTTAAAAGCTACCTTCAGAAGATACTGTCTCCAAATATAACGTCTGTCCGATGAGGCAAGATAAATGGAAAATAAATGCCACTGAAAGTGATGATCTCACCTGTAGATTGAATTCTATTTCATGAGCTCTGGTAAACATATGTGAGCGAAAACTACTGCAAACATTCCCTGCATCTATTTGCTTTTAGCTTGAATTCCATTTTAACTATTGGTGATGAATGACCTAGAGCCCACATTTAATAAAGTACAAGTTGAAGACTTTTAAAAATATATTCTTGTTCTGATTCCTTATGTAACAAATTGCTCAGAGGAAGGCTCGATGTTTATTACAGACCATTTATATTTCTATATAATAATTAGTAAATTAGTTTAGTATTGTCACATGTACAGTGAAAAATTTGTCTTGCATAATGGTCACACAAATTAATTCATTACAACAGAGTATTGAGGTTGTACAATGTAAAACAACAACAATGCAGAATAGAAGTGCAGTAATTACAGAGATGGGTTGTATTGCGGCTGTAAATACCTAGGAAATAAATGACAAGCAATGGGTGGATATTTCAACCCAATTATCAACAGTGGAATTTCTGCAAGAAATTTCTATCACCAACACAACACCCAGAGTGCAAGGTAAATAGGATTAGGAGCACGTTAAGTTTGACGGCCAAGATGATGTGCTGATCATTATTGGAGGTGGAGATGGGTGTCAACAGAGCAATAGATTAGCAAAATTGGACGTGATAAAGGCATGGTTGAGGATTGTCGGCAGATTTTCCCCCCACTTATTCACAGGATGTTGACATTAATGATGAAGCACACATTTATCATCAATTGTCAACCAACAAAGATTATATTTAATTGAAATAAATACAAATGTTTGTACGTAATTGAATAAATATTTAGATAAATATTTAATTGAAGAAAAAAATTAATGTATTTCTTTTTAAATAAAGTATGGAACTTAATCTACCTCCAGCATAAAGTAACCCATATTGGTGTTATTTCAGTTTAAGTCGTAACAATGAAAATTATTTTAAACAGGCATTTGATAATGTTCAGGGTGAATCAAGGCAATTTGTCATGTTTTATAGGTCTGGAATATAGTCTGTGAATGATTCTTTGACTATAATTGTGTTGCCAATCATCTTAATTAAGATTTTTCTTGAATTTGTAGTGAAGTGAAAATTACTAATTATTAGTAAATATTTCCAACTATCAATAATTTTGCTGATACAAATATCTGCATGGAAGCTATAATTTTCCTGTGTGGGCAGAAAGTACCATATTTTAATAGTACATGGCTACTCATTTTAGTTATTTCTCCCAAAATAAAGCAAAGATCACAAAATAATATGGAGTATTTGTTCAAAATTTATGCCAACTTGATAAACAAAAAGTCTATTTTAATCATCTGTTTGAGAATTGCTTTGCTTGATCTTAATACTTTCAATAAACGGTCACTGAACATTCATTTGTTTCAAAGTCATCTTTATGTTGTAGTGTCAGTAACAAAAATGCATCTGCTCTGAGTGGGGGTGGTGTCCCCCCACCCTGATTTTGAAGATATTTGCAAGTCTATTTATTGGCATTTCTAGCTCATCATGTGACATGAAAGTCCACCATGTATTCTGGACCTCAGATCACAGGAAAGCCAGAACAGGTAGGAATGACAGGTCTCTTATCTGAAAGGCACTAATGAACCAGTTTACAGCCATTTTAACTAGCACCAGCAAACCCACAAATTACCAGATTTACAGCTTGCTATGGTAGGATTTATACTCATAACATTTAGGTCGCTTGCCCAGCCCCACAATTACTATGTTACAGCTACTTGTAATTTACAATAATGATAGTCTATAAAGAAAAATACGGTTTGGTAATTTTATTCATACTTAGTAAGTGTGAAATTAAGGGAAATTGGTCGTCAGTAGTTACACAAATCTGCTCCAGAGACAGAAAGATCGAGAGGGTGTCTACAGGAGTGAGATACGCCAACTAGTGGAATAGTGCCATAGCAACAACCTGGCACTCAACGTCAGTAAGACGAAAGAGATGATTGTGGACTTCCAGAAGAGTAAGACGAAGGAACATATACCAATCCTCATAGAGAGATCAGAAGTGGAGACTGTGAGCAGCTTCAAGTTTCTGGCTGTCAAGTTCTCTGAGGAACTAACCTGGTCCCAACAAATCAATGTAGTTACAAAGAAGGTAAGACCGTGGCTATACTTTATTAGGAGTTTGAAGAGATTTGGCATGTCAACGAATCACTCAAAAACTTCTATAGTTGTACAATGGAGAACATTCTGACAGGCTGCATCACTGTCTGGTATGGAGAGGCTACTGCACAGGACCGAAAGCAGCTGCAGAAGGTTGTAAATCTAGTCAGCTCCATCTTGGGCACTAGCCTACAAAGTACCCAGGACATCTTTAGGGAGCAGTGTCTCAGAAAGGCAGCATCTATTATTAAGGGCCTCCAGCATCCAGGGCATGCCCTTTTCTCACTGTTATCATCTGGTAGGAGGTACAGAAGCTGAAGTCACACACTCAGCGATTCAGGAACAGCTTCTTCCCCTCTGCCATTGATTTCTAAATGGACATTGAACTCATGAACTCTACCTCACATTTTTTAATATGTGTTTTTCCATTTTTTGCATGATTTTTAATCTATTCAATATGCATATACTGTCATTTATTTATTTCCTTCTTCTATATTATGTATTGTATTGAACTGCTGCTGCTAAGTTAACAAATTTCATGACACATGCCGGTGATAATAAACCTGATTCTGATTCATCTCCGGATTCAAATTTATCTGAAGGTCATACCCTTCATCTCTCTGTAATTTCATTCAGCATGATAAATCTGTGCTCTTCTGATCACATACTCTTGACCACCCCAAATTTATTTGCTTCACTACTGGTGTTTATGTCTCCAGAACGGCAAAAGTCCTAAAATCTAGAATATTATTCCCAAACTTTTCCAGCTTTCTATTTCTTCTCATTTATGATAATCTTTACCTCTTGGACCATCTGTTTGGATAGCCTCAGTATTGCCTATCAAACTTCAAAGAATGAGAACAGCTGTCATAAAGAAGAGTGGTTGTTCCTGGTGTAGACAATGGACAAATTAGTGGCAGGTAAAAATCAATATAATGAAAGGTACAGTTACATTTTTTGATGTTTTGTTTTACATGCTAATTTATGGAAGGTACATTTCGGGAAGTCCTAAACTCCTTTTTATATGCAATCACTTATAATATAGGAAATATGTCAACCAGTTAACACATTTCCTCAACCTATAATGTGTACAAAAGAAACAAAAATAATTTTAAATAAGATTATAGACTGGTTACGACACAAATAAGAAGCCATTTTGCCATTTTGCCCATCACGTCCACAGGAGCTCTCTACCTGAGCAATTCAAGAGTTACAACTTTTGCCCTTTCTCCATAGGTTTGCTAGTTTTTCCTCACCATATACTTATCCATTTTCCTCTTCACTGAAAAGTTTCTCATCACTTAATTTTAATTTTCTTCTCTATTATTTAATGTACCAAGACGTGAAGAAAACTCCCAGGTTTTTCTTCAAAGTACTGTTTTCCTTTACATTCACCAATGAGAGCAGTTCGGATCTCTGGTCAACATGTTACAGGAAAAATGACTGCATCACTACCCCAAGCCTCTGAATAAGACCATCATCTGATGTTAAGATGAAACTGTTGACGCTGAACTAATGCGAACACCAGACAAGATCTGGAATATACCAGTAAAGACAGATTTGTTCAAATACAGTTCATTATCTCATGAGAAAATACAAATATATAGTTTATTACAGTATAAATATAGATATTATAATGGTACTCCATAGCTTTATATACATATA
Organism: Mobula birostris; assembly: GCF_030028105.1. Taxonomy (NCBI): domain Eukaryota; kingdom Metazoa; phylum Chordata; class Chondrichthyes; order Myliobatiformes; family Myliobatidae; genus Mobula; species Mobula birostris. The sequence continues at coordinate 81,870,414 of NC_092370.1, read as the reverse complement.
CAGCATATATATAATACCATGAAGTATTATTATAAAATGAGAAGATAACGACAAAGTAATGGACAGATAAGTTTAAAAATAAGAGCAAAATAGGAACAGACAGGGTGGAAAGTTTATAGGTGCCGGACGAACTTTTTTTACTTACACATGGTTTGTGAGATAGTGGAATGCACTCTCAAGAGGTATTGACAGAAATGTATTGTAGGTCAATTTAAAAGAATGGATTAGATTCACAGTGGAAAGAAAAGCAAATAAGAAAAAGTTTAAACCAGATGGACACATGGGATTCGGTACATTGTTGAAGATTCACACAAACAGCATTTGCTTGGTCAAAGTGGCTCAGACTGTGTTTCAATTTCTACACAATCCACTGCAAAGATTACTCTCTTTCTCAATCTTTTTTTTAATTTGCTGCATTCGACTGTTTTGACAGAATTTATTGTCCAGTTCTAATCACCCTTGAGTTAGTGGTGGTGAAATACTTTCTTGAACTGATGTGATTTTTTTTTGTTGTTTGTGTACCAAAAGTGCTGAAAATCTGAAATGCAAACAAAACCAAAATGCTAGAAACACTCAGCATCTAGTGGAAGAGAAGCAGGTCTGAGACCATTCATCAGAATAGACCAGTTCTGACAAAGGCTCTCAGACTTGAAACATTGGCTCTGTTTTTCTTTCCAGAGATATTGTTCTGTGCTTTCACTCCAAGTGAGCTCCAAGCTTGGGTACAGTGGCGATAACTGAAACAAAATTCCAGTCACTGCAAATCTTCTACATTTATTTTGAGATACAATGCAGAACAGGCTTTTCCGGCCCAACAGGCCACACAGCCCAACAACCCAACTATTTAACACTAGCCAAATCACAAGACAATTTACAATGACTAATTAACCTATTAACTGGTAACTCGTTGGACTGCGGGAGGAAACCAGAGCACCCAGAGGAAATCTATGCAGTTATGGGGAGAACATACAAATTCCTTACAGGTAATGGTGGGAACTGAACCCAGGCCACTGGCACCGTAAAACAACGCAGATTATCATAGATGATTAGATAGCTGTTCCATACAGGAATCTTGATACAAATAACTTCATTCACGTGATTTATCTTTCAAGTTTTTAAAATCACTCAATCTATCTGAGGAACATAGAACTAGAGTCAGGGGAAGATCTGTTTTGGATTCATCAAGAAATAACTGATCTTTTCACTCAGCCCCATTTTCCTGCACTATCCCCATATCCCCTGATTCTCTGAATATCCAAAAATCTATTAAACCCAGCTTTTTATTAAACTTAATTACTGGTCCTCTTCAGACCTCCAGGATTGAAAAGATACACCTTGCTCTACGGCTTCTTGCAGGCTAGCGGAGGGATGGAGTGCCTTACGCCTCCTTTGGTGAAGATGTATCTCTGCCTCGCCGCTCCTTTGAAATAGCCTACCCTTATTCTGACAGATGAGCACAAGTAAATATGAGTAGGAGGAATCTCTCAGACCCCTCAAGCCTTATTTGCCATTTAATAAGATCACGGGCAATCTATGCTCTTGTCAATTTGTCTCTGTGCCAGTTCCCAATATCAGTTGCTTCATCATTCAAATACTTACCTTTCTCCACCTTAAACATATCCAATAATCTGGCCTCCACCACCCTCATGAACGAAGAATTCCAAAGATTTTGCAACTATGCAGCAGGGTTCAAGACTTTCACACTGGTGACACATCTCAACATCCACCCCGTCAAGCCCCCTCATGATCTTATATGTTCAAAGGTCATCCTTCATTCTTTTAAACTCTGAGGAATACAGACACAAACATTTACAGCAACACACAGAGAATGCTGGAGGAACTCAGCAGGCCAGACAGCTTCGATTAAAAAAAAGCACAGTCAACTTTTTAGGCCGAGACCCTTCAGCAGCACTGGAGAAAAAGAAGTTGAGGAATAGGTTTAAAAGGTAGGGGGAGGGGAGAGAGAAACACAAGGTGATAGATGAAACTGGGGGAGGGGAACAAAGTAAAGACCTGGGAAGTTGATTGGTGAAAGAGATACAGGGCTGGAGAAGGTGGAATCTAATAGGAGACCACAGAACATCATGGAAGAAAGAAGAAGGGGAGGAGCCCCAGAGGGAGACGATGGGCAGGCAAGGAGATAAGGTGAGAGGGGGTAAGGGGATGGGGAATAGTGGAGGGGGGAGGGTGGCATTAACAGAAGTTCAAGATGTTCATGCCATCAGGTTGGAGGCTACCTACACAGAATATAAGGTGTTATTCCTCCAACTTGAGTGTGGCTTCATCGCAACAGTACAGAGGGGCATGGATTGACATATTGGAATGGGAATGGGAAGTGGAATTAAAATGGGTGGCCACAGGGAGATCCCACTTCTTCTAGTGGATGGAGCTTAGGTATTTGGCGAAGTGGTCTCCCAATCTACGTCAGGTCTCACTGATATACAGGAGGCCACACCGGGAGCAACAGACAAAGTATATGACTCTAACAGACTCACAGGTAAAGTGTCGTCTCACCTAGAAGGACTATTTGGGGCCCTGAATGGTAGTGAGGGAGGAGGTGAAGGGACAGGTATAGCACTTGTTCTGCTTGCAAGGATAAGTGCCGGGAGGAAGATCAGTGGGGAGGGACGAATGGTCAAGGAAGTCGCGTAGGGTGTGATCACTGTCGAAAGCAGACAGTGGGGGGAGGGAAAGATGTGCTTGATGGTGAGATCCCGTTGGAGATGGCGGAAGTTCCGGAGAATTATGTGCTAGAAGTGGAGGCTGGTGGAGTGGTAGGTGAGGACAAGAGGAACCTTATCCCTGGTAGGGTGGTAGAAGGATGGAGTAAGAGCAGGCATGTGTGAAATGGAAAAGAGGCTGTTGAGGACAGCCTTGATGGTGAAGGAAGGGAAGACTCTTCCTTTGAAAAAGGAGGAATGAAAAGCATCACCCTGAGAGCACATTCTGCAGAGACAAAGGAATTGAGAGAAGGAGTGGCATTTTTATAAGTAACAGGGTGGGAAGAGGCATAGTCCAGGTAGCTGTGAGAGTTTATGAGTTTATAATGGACATCAGTAGATAAGCTGTCTCCAGAGACAGAGAGATCGAGAGGGCATACTGGACTGAGATATGCCAACTAGTGGAATGGTACCACAGCAACAACCTGACACTCAACGTCAGTAAGATAAAAGAGCAGATTATGGACTTCAAGAAGGGTAAGACAGAGGAACACATACCAATCCTCATAGAGGGATCAGAAATGGAGAGAGTGAACAGCTTCAAGTTCCCGGATGTCAAGATCTCTGAGGATCTAATCTGGTCCCAACATATTGATGTAGTTATAAAAAAGGCAAGACAGTGGCTATACTTCATTAGGAGTTTGAAGAGATTTGGAATGTCAACAAATCTCTCAAAAACTTCTATAGTTGTACCGTGGAGACCATTCTGACAGGCTGCATCACTGTCTGGTAATGGAGGGGCTACTGCGTAGGACTGAAAGAAGCTGCAGAAGGTTGTAAATCTAGTCAGCTCCATCTTGGGCACTAGCCTACAAAGTACCCAGGACATCTTTAGGGAGCGGTGTCTCAGAAAGGCAGCGTCCATTATTAAGGACCTCCAGCATCCAGGGCATGCCCTTTTCTCACTGTTACCATCAGGTAGGAGGTACAGAAGCCTGAAGTCACACACTCAGCGATTCAGGAACAGCTTCTTCCCCTCTGCCATTGATTCCTAAATGAACATTGAAGCTTTGGACATTGAAGCTATTCTCAACCTATTCTCATAACACATGTTCCACAATCCAGGCAACATCCTTGTAAATCTCCTCTGCACCCTTTCTATGGCTTCCACATCCTTCCTGTAGTGAGGCAACCAGAAATGAGCACAGTACTCCAGGTGTGGTCTCACCAGGGTCCTATATAGCTGCAACATTACTTCTCGGCTCCTAAATTCAATTACACGATTGATGAAGGTCAATACACCGTATGTCTTCTTATCCACAGAGTCAACCTGCGCAGCTGCTTTGAGTATCCTATGGACTCGGACCTCAAGATCCCTCTGATCCTTCGCACTGCCAAGAGTCTTACCATTAATACTATATTCTGCCATCATATTTGACCTACCAAAATGAACCAAATCAGACTTATCTGGGTTGAACTCCATCTGCCACTTCTCAGCCCAGTGTTGTATCCTATCAATGTCCCGCTGTAACCTCTGACAGCCCTCCACACTATCCATAATACCTCCAACCTTTGTGTCATCAGCAAATTTACTAACCCATGCCTCCACTTCCTCATCCAGGTCACCTATAAAAATCACAAAGAGTAAGGGTCCCAGAACAGATCCCTGAGGCACTCCACTGGTGACCGACCTCCATGCACAATATGACCCGTCTACAACCACTCTTTGCCTTCTGTGGGCAAGCCAGTTCTGGATCCACAAAGCAATGTCCCCTTGGATCCCATACATCCTTAATTTCTCAATAAGCCTTGCATGGGGTACCTTATCAAATACCTTGCTGAAATCCATATTGACAACGTTTCCTCCAACACCACAAGGCTATGTGCTTAGCCGCCTGCTCTACTTGCTTTGCACTTATGTCTATGAGGATAAGCATAGGTCCAATATCATATTTAAGTGTGTTGATGACATCACTGTTATTGGCCAAATCAAAGGTGGTGACAAATCATCAATAGGAGGGAAAATGAAGATTTGGCTGAATGGTGCCACAACAATAGCCTCTTACTCAAAGTCAGCAAGACTAAGGAGCAGATTATTGGCATCAGGAGGACAAAACCAAAGGTCCATGACCCAGCCCTCTTCGGAGGTCGAGAGGGACAGCAACTTCAAATTCCTCGGTGTTATCATTTAGGAGAAGCTGTCCTGGTCCAGCACATAAGTGCAATTATAAAGGAAGCACAGCACCACCTCTACTTCCTTAAGAGTTTGCGAAGATTCGGCATGACATCTAATCCTTTGACACACTTCTGTAAATGACTCGATGTGTAGTGGAGAGTATATTGACTGGCTGCATCACGGGCAGGTATGTCCAATGACTTTGAATAGAAAATCCTACTGTACAGGGTTTCTTCTTTGTTATGTTAAAATTAAAATGGCTTCTTTGTTATGTTAATCCTTTAAACTGCTGCGTATGTGAAATAAAATAGTTTCTATGTTATATTAAATGCTGAGAAAGTCTTTAGCTAGAAATTTGCTTGGGTTAATACAGATAGCAGAGGTACTATTAGCCAATGGGTGTCCATGTTATTTATTCTTTCTTGGGGTGATATGCTGTCTCATATGACTGGGAACCAGGGGCTTTTGGCGGGGAGTCGGAGGAGAGACCGTGAGGACGACGGACGTGTGGGAAGGCTCAGGTTGATCACTCCGGGTCGTCCCCAGCTGCGAGTCAACAGGGTCCAGGTGGTCCCAAAGAGGGTCCTGAGCTCTAACGTGTGCACAAAGAAATTGAACTTTGATAAGTCTGGCACCTTTTCCATTCCTTTATTTGTATTGAACTTACATAATTTCATAGACTTAGTAATATCTATAAAGTGTAATTGGTAAAACGTACAGTGTGTGCTGGCTGATGATTGATGTTTGAAGCTGAATTCGGTGGGAAGTGTATAGCAACCGACACAACCGGGAGACCAGGCGGGCGGCGAGCGGGGTTTCCCCTAGATATATACGAGCCAATATAGCTGAGCGTTACACTACAAATATTAGTGGTTATGGCCCAGTCCATAGGCAAAGCCCACCCCACCAGTGAGCACGTCTACACAGAGTGCTGTCGCAGCATCCATCCTCAGGAACACCCACCACCTGGGACAGCTCTCTTCTCACTGTTAACATCAGGAAGGTGGTACAGGAGCCTCAGTACTCACACCAATAGGCTCAGGAACAGTTATTACCCTTCAACTGTCAGGCTCTTGAACTAAGGGGAATAACTTCAATCAACTTCATTTGCCTCATCACTGAAAAGTTTCTATAACCTATCAACTCACTTTCAAGCACTCTTCATCTATGTTTTCAATATTTATTGCTCATTTTATTATTAATATTACTTCTTTCATTTTGTATTTGCACAGTTTGTTGTCTTTAACACTCTGGTTGAATACTCACGTTGGTGTTTCATTGATTCTATTAGGATTATTATTCCATTATGAATTTATTGAGTATGCCTGCAAGAAAATGAATCTCAGGGTTGTAGATGGTGACATATATTATCTTCTTTCAATAAATTTACTTTGAACTTTGAACCCAAGTATAATGGTTTGAATAAGCCTGAATGGAACAGATTGAATTCCTATTCTATGTTATTTTCTTATGCATCATTCTGAAATTTTAGGTTCAAGAGTGCATTTTCACAAAGCATGAAAAGTTTCCTGTTTCATTAATAGGTTTAGATGTATTAGTACTATAGGTAAAACCCTTGACATCCATTTAACAAAGTACACATTTCAACTAGAGTAATAAAATGATAGCTAGAACAAAGAAAATGGTAATATCCTGTTTAGTATTACGTAATCTCTGACACTATGTTTATAAGTAATTTAGGGCAAGGCTATGAGATGAAAGTTGTTACATTGAAATAGAGTCAAGTGATAAGTGGAGTTCAACTGGCCAATTTGACAGCGCTTAAGGCAATGTTATCTTTTGATGTACAATTTTTTTATTTTGAAGACCACATCTTCAGAAGCAGCGTGTGCAAGCTTACATATAATCATCCATTTTGGGTTCTAAAGCATAGGGGTTTGGCTGTTGATGAATAGAATCTTCCAGTGCCATGAAGATTATGTCACAAAGTTGCTTTTAACAACATTTGAAACAAATTCTGCTCATCTGAAGGTAAGAGCACTTAATTCCAAATTGGAACAGATTTTAACCAGGCAAGAGATCTGCCGATATCCACAAAGCAAAGAGCAACACAGTCAGCCAGTCTTGGTGCCAATCCAAACAAACCAAATGCCTCTTGGGTAAAGAGATTCATGCTTACAAGCTCCCAATATTAACTTAGGACATAAACTAGAGAATGCCAGAAATCTTCAACAGATCCCATAGTGGGAAACTGTAGGTGCTAGAAAAACAACGACTGCATTGGAACTGAGAATGCAGTGGGAAGATAGCCAGTATAAGAGGTTAGAGGGAGGGGTAAAACAGAAACTGGTTGGTAATATGTCAAATCAGATTGAGGAAACGAGTGATGAGCAGAAGAAACTAGGTGGGGTAGAGAAAGAGGTGAGTGTTGAGAAAGAAGTAGGTCAATGATAGGTGAAAACCAAAAAGGGAAGAATGATGGGAGATGGAACTAGGTGGGGGATGGGTTCGGAAAGGTGACATGGTCATAGCACTGGTTCTGATTAAAAGTCTACAACATTGCAAATTGCAAATCTTTTACCAAATCCAGTGCTAACCAAAGCTCTTCATGGACTGCAGAGATTTATTATTTCTTTATGAAGACTAATTTTATGACCAGTTCTTCCAGCAATGATCAAAAAGATTTGTGAAATATCTGTAATTTGAGGCAAACATATTTAAAATAGTTATATTAAACAGAAGGTTGTGCTTTGCACCATACTGCTACCACAAAACAACAAATTCAATGTCATATATTGTAAGTCAGAGATAATAAACTTGTTTCTGATTCTGCCTGCAAAAGGAAGCATGTACCGCTGTTAAATCTCTAATATTAGCCAGCATTTGCAGTTTATATTTTGCCAAAAAACATGATTCCAGAAGAGAAATATAAAACTTGCCAAAGAAAACTGAGGAGCAAAAGATGCTGTGTCAACTGAAAGAACACAACTTCATGATAGCTGAAGCCGAAGTATCAATAACAATGTTCCAGTTTTTTTAAATCATGCTTTATTTGGTCATGGTTATGGGTTTCATAGAGCATGGAACAGTACAACACAGTACAGAAAGAGGCTCTTCAGCCCACGATGTTATGCTGAACAGAATCAATAATGCTTAACTTCACTAACCATTCTTTCTGCACATGGTCCATATCTCACCATTCTTTGCACATTCATGTGCTAATCTAAGAGACTCTTAAACACCTCTATCACATCTACCTCCATCATCACTCTGGTAGTCATTCTAGGCACTTAATAGTCTGTGTAAAACAGACACTTGCCCCACACATCTCTTTTCAATTTACGCCCCTCACCTTAAATGTATGCGCTCGAGTATTGGACATTTCAACCCTGGGAAAAGATAGCTGTTGTCCACTCTATCTGTACCACTCATAACTTCATAAACTCCTATCAGGTACCTACTCAGACTCTGCTGCTCTAGAGAAAACAACCCAAGTTTGTCCACCCTCTCCTTACTTGCCCTCAATCTAGTTCACATCCAAATAAACCTCTTCACCTTCCCCACATCCTTCCTTTAATGTGCCAATAAGAAATGAATGCAATCCTCTAGTTGTGGCCCAACTGTAGTTTTATAAAGCTGCATCCTAACTTCCTGACTCTTGAACTTAGTGCCTCAACTAATAAAGGCTAGGCATGCTAAATGGCTTCTTTACAACCCATTCAATTTGTGTGGCTAATTTCAGGGAGCTATGGACATGGACCCCAAGATTTCTCTGTATGCCATTAACAGTGTACTTTCCCTTTACGTTTGATTTCTGAAAGTGCAATGAAAGAATTGTGCTGCACAAAGCCATGCTGACTAACCTTTTAAGGCCATGCCTTTCCAACTTCTCAAAAATCCTATCTCTAAGAATCCTCTTCAATGTGAAAATTCAAGGGTCTATAATTACCAGGATTATACTTATTTGTACAAAGGAACAGCATTTGCTACTCGCCAGTCCTTCTGGACCTTGCCTGTGGCTAGAGATGTCACAAAGAAGCTGTTTCTCAATTCTTGTCTCTTCTGTAGGCTTGTCCACCTTAGTATTCAAGAGACGGTGGTGTCTGAAAAGAGGATGCTGTCCAAGTTGCATGCCATCTTGGACAATTTCTCCCATCCACTACATAATGTACTGGTTGGGCACAGGAGTACATTCAGCCAGAGACTCATTCCACCGAGATGCAACACTGGGTGTCATAGGAAGTCATTCCTGCCTGTGGCCATCAAACTTTACAACTCCTCCCTTGGAGGGTCAGACACCCTGAGCCAATAGGCTGGTCCTGGACTTATTTCCATCTGGCATAATTTACATATTATTATTTAATTATTTATGGTTTTATATTGCTATATTTATACTCTATTCTTGGTTGGTGCAACTGTAACAAAACCCAGTTTCCCTCAGGATCAATAAAGTATGACTATAACTATGAAACACTGTGGATTTCTTTGAGATCCCCTTTAATTTTTCAGAACACTAATGAAAACAAGCCTATTTGCCTATTTTTTTCTTCATGTGTCAGTCCTGCCATCCCAAGAATCATTCCTGTGAGCACAAGTTTAGACCTTAAAAGGTAGCTCCATCTGTGATGCTGAATCTCTTATCAAAGCAATTATGACTTTGATAAGGAATACATTACCAAAAGGTGTCATTTGGTCACAATAAAATAAATCAATTCAATCATACTTCATGGCAAAGACAATCTACAGCTCTTGTTCAGATACAAAAGCAAAGGCAATACACATCTGCTAGAAAGTTAAATCTCTGTAAGGAAGTGCTATCTATCTTCATTTGGAGCAAAATCCCCACTTTTTTTTATTAATCTCTTATGAGAAGTATAGGAAACATGATGAAATTTCACATGAAACAATGGAAATCCAGCTGAATTTTAAATACCTTACATTTCAAAAAAATGAAATACCACATTCTATGCTTATTTCAAATTTCTTTGACTTATTTTTACATGTTTAGCACTTCAGATCTTCAATTATGCAGACACAATCAGCTTATTTGAAAGTTTTAGATTGTTAAACTTATGAAAATCAGATCTGTTAATCAAGGAGCAAGATGGTACTTAGATACACTGGTCTCAGTTTGAAGAATTGACAAGGAAACTATTGGAAAAACTATTTGATGGATCGAAGGTACTACTTAAGTTCTACAGAGGTACCATAGAGAGCATTTTGTCTGGTTACATCAGAGCCTGGTATGGAGGCACTAATGCACAAGACCAAAAGAGGGTGCAGAAAATTGTAGACTCAGGCAGCTGCATCACAGGCACAGGCTTCTCCACCATGAAGGACATCTTCAAAAGGTGGTGCCTCATGAAAGAGGCAGCCATCATTAGGACCCTCACCATCCAGGACATCCCTTCTTGTCATTACTATTCTTCTCATTGTGTCTAGAAAACAACCTCTCCCTCAATGTCGCAAAAACAAAGGAGCTGGTTGTGGATTACAGGAGGAATGGAGACGGGCTAACTCCTACCGACATCAATGGATCTGGAGTTGCGAGGGTAAACAGCTTTAAGTTCCTTGGCATCCACATCACCGAGGACCTCACATGGTCTGTACACACCAGCTGTGTGGTGAAAGAGGTACAAAAGTGCCTTTATCACCTCAGATGGTTGAGGAAGTTTGGTATGAGCCCCCAAGTCCTAAGAATTTTCTACAGGGGCACAATTGAGAGCATCCTGACTGGCTGTATCACTGCCTGGTATGGGAACCGTACCTCCCTTAATCACAGGATTCTGCAGAGAGCAGTGGGGACAGCCCAGCACATCTGTAGTTGTGAACTACACATGATTCAGGACATTTACAAAGACAGGTGTGAAAAAAGCGCCTGAAGGATCATTGGGGAGACACCCCTACCACAATCTATTCCAGCTGCTACCATCCGGGAAATAGTACCGCAGCATAAAAGCCAGGACCACAGGCTCCGAGACAGCTTCGTCCACTGTGCCATCAGACTGATTTACTCAAGTTGATTGGAGTGTATTCTATGTTACATTGAATGTTCTATTTATTCTAATAATTACTATCATTGCACATTTAGACGGAGACATCACATAAGGATTTTTACTCCTCGTGTATATGAAGGGTGTAAGAAATAAAGTCTCTTCAATTCAATTCCCTTCTGGAGAAGGTACAGGAACTTGAATCTGCTCACTCAATGTTTTAGGAACATTCTCCTCTCTGCCATCCAATTTCTGAACAGTCCATGAATTCATGAACACTATCTCACTATTCCTTTTTTGCACTGTTAATTTATGTTTTTATTGCAACTTATAGTAATTTTTTGTATCTTGTACTGTACTGCCACCACAAAACAGCAAATTTCATGTCATATATCAGTAATAATAAATTTGTTTCTGTGTTTATTCCCTGCAGATCCCTGCAACAAACTATTTCAATACACCTTTAAGAACAGTGCAACATAAGAAATATGACCAGGAGTAATCTATCTGGTGCACCAAGCCTGCTCGGTTATTCAATAAGATTATAGCTAATCTGACCTAGTGGAAATTCTTCTTAATTTAACTTTCACCTTTGGGAATATTTCCATTCATCAAAATTACCATGAAAAATCTCTTGGGTCACATTGCCTTCTAAGCCAAATCTTTCTTCTTCACAGCATATTCTATTTAATATATGAACGATCTTTGGGTTTCATTGACTTAGAGCTGCCAAAGTACCTCAAAGTCATTTTGAGCAAAAAATGTGTGTTCTTAAAGAAGTGCTTCAGCTTCTATCACTTCTTTGTCCCTGTATTCTATGAGGAAGTACACAGTCCACAATACATCTAAACACCATTCTTACAACAAATCCAGTCTCCACAAGCCTGCTCACTAGCAAATTCCCTGAAAGATGTACTTCAGAGTACTCTCTAGCAGATGCTGCAGTTGCAATTTACATTAGAATTAGCAGGTCACCAAAATCTTCTTAATAATTCCAATTAGTACATGACTTTCCCAATGGATTGCACCATCTAGAGTAAAGAACTCTGGAGATTTCAGCATTAAACAGTTTCTCCTGTTAAAATTTTTTCTTCATTTAACGCAGCCCCTTGGGATTGAGGATGAATTGCTTCCACTCCAATATTGTGGCTTCTGAGATGACCAATGACCACCTCAGAATTGTACGCTCTTCCACAGATGGGACAGAACACTTTTGATGCACATTCCTCAGGATTCTCAACACTATCCCAAATACTTCTTCTCCAGTTTGAGCAATCTTGGGCCAAGACTGCCAATAGTAAGTTGGAATGTTGTACTTTGTTCATGGCCACTTCCAACACATAAGTGAATTTTTTCTTCTGTCCATCTGATAATGGTTTCCCCTGACAGAAAAGAGTGTCTGATTCATGAGTCTGTGTCAAGCATGCTCATAATGTGGCCGGCCTTACAGAGCCAAATCCGTGTAACTAGGGCTCAGTGTTAGGGATGTTCACCTCAGAGAAGGCAATGCCTTTAATTAATTTATTATACAACTGAATTTCAAGGATTTTGCTGTGACAGCTTTGGTGGTCTCCTTCCAGTGCCTTTAGGTTCCCACTGACAGCGTCTCAGAAGCATACTGGAAAGCAGGGATCACTGTTGCTTGAAAGACCATGAGTTTTGTGCAGATGTGAGGTCTTGAGCTTCAGGGCATCACTGTCTACGCGCATGTTGCTATCACTGTCTGCTCCACAAGATGACAGAAACTTTTTCTCCACCAGGAACATATTTCACTGTACCTATGTACAACTAGGAGCAATGAACAAAAGCACCTGAGCCTGTACCAATATTGTTGATGGATACCATAATGACTACATTTTACAACAAATCTAGATTCTATACCTGTAATCTCTTGTATCTCCATACTTTCTTTGTATCATCCAACTTTGAATGGTTAGGACGGTCATCAGAAACACAATTCCATTATGTTTTCAATCAGATCATCAGTGGTCAGCATCAGAAATGTATTTATTTGTTTACTGATACAGCACAGAATGGGCCCTTCAGGCCCCGACAGCCCTGCAAATACTAATAAACCCGATTCACCCTAACCTAATCATGGGACAATTTACAATGACCAATTAATCTCGTCAGTACATCTTTGAACACCTTTGGGAGGAAACCTGAACATTCCACGGCAGGATTCACAAAGACTCCTTACTGAATGGTGCCAAAATTAAATACCGAACTCCGGAACACGCTGACCTGTTTCATTAATAACTTCCTGTCACAAATAAAGCTTCAATACCAACCAAAACACAATTGAATAAATCAATAAGTATTTACAAACACTGGCAGCTTCAATACTTTGAAGCCTTTGTTTCTGAGTAAAATTAGAGTTTGGACAAGCCACAAAACTAACACATACCGGCTCTGTGGTGAAAAAGGCACAACAGTGCCTCTTTCACCTCAGACAGTTGAAGCAGTTTGGTATGGGCCCCCAAATCTTAAGAACTTTCGACAGGGGCACAACTGAGAGCATCCTGACTGGCTGCATCACCGCCTGGTATGGGAACTGTACTTCCCTTAATCACAGGACCCTGCAGTGAGTGGTGCGGACAGCCCAGCGCATCTGTAGATGTGAACTTCCCACTATTCAAGACATTTACAAAGACAGGTGCGACAGAAGGGCTCGAAGGATCATTGGGGACCCGAGTCATCCCAACCACAAACTGTTCCAGCTGCTACCATCCGGGAAACGGTACCGCAGCTTAAAAGCCAGGACTAACTGGTTCCAGGACAGCTTATTCCATCAGGCCATCAGACTGCTTAATACACGCTGATACAATTGTATTTCTATGTTACATTGGTTGTCCTGTTGTATATACTATTTATTATAAATTACTATAAGTTGCACATTGCACATTTAGACTAAGACATAACATAAAGATTTTTACTCCTCATGTATATGAAGGATGTAAGAAATAAAGTCAATTCAATTCATTAACATAGGTTGAGTACCCCTTATCCAAAATTCCAAAACCCGAAACTTCCAAAATTTGAATTTTTTGTTAACGCTGACATGATGTCACAAATGGAAAATTCCATAAAGTGCTGAGAAGGTTCCCGGGGGTGTGCAGGTCTCTGCGCACCACAGACAGTTCTGAGAAGCGTCCTCACATACACAATGAACAGAAGTTCATGAAATACAGAAAAACACTGCATAAAGCAAAAAATCTAGAAATCAATCGTGTATTAAAAGAACAGATTTGTCAGCATCGGAGTGAACATATGCCACTTAACTGTATGCTGATCATGAAACAAGCAAAGATCTATCACAAAGTACTGAAAATTGAAGGCAATTGCGAATATTCAGCAGGGTGGTTGCAGAAATTTAAGAAAAGGCACAGCATTAAATTTTTGAAGTGTCTGCTGATCACAAAAATCTAACACCAGAACAAGTCCACAATGCTGATTGCTTTTGTACTTTACATAAAACCTTAAAAAAAGGTAATACACAAATACAGTTTACTGTAACCTATTAATTGAAACATGGCATCGTAGGTAGAGACTGAAAGCCTGCCATTGTGTGTTGTTGCTCAACAGCTGATTCAGGTTCTCTCCCAATGCTGCTCTGATGCTTCTGTTATCCTGCGCACATTACATTTTCTTGTTAATTGTACGTAATAACTTTCACTATTAAGTACATACAGTATGTGTGATGAGCAAATGGAAGGCAAAGAATACTTACCAATAGTACATAAATTCAAAGTTGGAAATTATGGTGATCTCAAGCTATATCATTAAGTATTCCAAAATCCAAAGAAATCTGAAATCCAAAACACTTCCAGCCCCAAGCAGTTCAGAAAAAGAGTACTCACTCTGTACCAGTTGCATCAAACCCCAAGAAGGTTCATCTAGGTTCAATAGTTATAGGGACCATCTCCTCTTTTGGCAATCCAGATGAACAATCTTGAAAGTGTTAGGTGTGAGAGTAAGGAAAAGTGAAAAAGCCAGAGAAGGGGGAGCAAACAGTTGTGGACCATATTTTGGCTCATCACATAGATAGCAAGATATCAGAAATCTCTTCAGGTGAATTCAGAATATTACAAATCAAGCACCTCCCTACTGACTTTACCTTCCCAGAATCCTAATTCATTTAAGCATAGCAATGAGAAAAACCACAAAACATAACAAAACGTGCGGGAGAATTAAGGAAATTAGGATGTGTCTAAAGATATTAAGCAGATGGAACGGATAAGAACACTATATTGTAGCTTATTCTATTGCATGAGGACAAGCTAGATCTGAACAGTGGAAGTGGAGGTGCTTGAATATAGCTCAAAATGAATATAGCTCAAAATGTTAAAGGAAAAAATGACCCAAATGAATAAAATATAAAATAAAAATATAGCAGTGCTAAAGAATAAAACTAACCACACAAAGGGGAAAAATGGGTAAGTTTAATAACCTGGCAGATAACCATCCAGTAATAGGCAAGAGTAGAGCAATCAGACCAAAGCGAACAAATTAGGAATAGCAAAAAGTTTCAAGAAAGTTGGGCTTACATTTTAGAATCAAATGGGGAGAACAGAATACTTTAAAGTTTTTTTTAGTGGTGCAATGCACAAGGCTTGAAAATAAACCAGAAGAGCAGTTATTTTACAGACTTAACAACATAAGTAGAGACCTGGCTGCAAATAAAACAAAAAACAGAAAAGAATCAAGTTGTTATTGATTTAGGAGAAGAAAACCACAGAAGTAGAATGGTGAGGCTGGCAGAAGAGCAAGAACGTGATGTGTGAAGTTAAAAATAAATAAGGAATAGATTCAGAGCTTGTTGATATGGTTGGAACTCCTTCATAAAGAAGTTTTTATCGATATAGTGACATTACAGTTATATCGCTGGGCCTGTAATATAGCAGTCTAGACTAATAATCTGGAGATCCAACATCTTTTCTTATAAAGGCAATTTTAAGTTCAGTTAACTAATTAAGTAAACCAGGAATAAAAAGCTCTTATTAATAACTATGAATATGAAACTACTGGATTATTGTTAAAACAAATTTCAGGTTCACTGATGTCCTTCAGAGAAGGAAGTATACCTTTCTTATTTGTTCTGGCCTATTTAAGATTCTAAACACACGACAAACTTCACTGTCCTCCAGATCAGCTGAGCCAGACACTTCTCATGGGAAGTAGAGGTGGTGAATAAATGATAACTTTACTGGAAACACCAAACTCCGGTGAGTGGAAAAAGCACAGGAGGAAGTGGACTCAGAAATTTAGAGTCAGATTATATGTGCACGGATTATGGTTTTTTTAAGCAGAATTTAGTTTTATAAGTTGTGAAATTTGTTGTTTTACGGCAGCAGTACAGTACATAAAACTTTCTATAAGACAGTAATAATATATCTAAAAAATAAATAAATAGTGCATAAAGAGAGAGCAAAACAGTCAGGTAGTGTTCATTGGTTCATGTACCATTCAGAAATCTGAAGGTGAAGGAAATGTTCCTAAAAGTATTGAATGTAGCTCTTCAGGGTCCTGTAGTAGTAATGAAGGCATTTGCTGATGGTGAGGGCCCTTCATGTTGGAGGCTGCCTTCTTGAGGTATCATCTTTTGAAGGTGTCCTAGATGGTGGGGAGGCTATTGCCCATAAAGGAGTTGGCTGAGTTTTCCCATGCAGCTTTTTCTGGTCCTGTGCACTGGCAACTCCATTCCATACAGTGATGCAGCCAGTAAGAATGCTTTGACTGAATCATCTTGGTATAGATAGAAGAGACCACACAGATCAGGTCACTATGGACTAGATGGGCCAAAGGGTTGCTTCTCTGCTGTAGTATTCTATGTCTCATCTTGTGAAGTTACTGATCCACCTAATGCAATGGTACTGATTACCACTGCATTATCTCTATCATCCCATCTATATTGTCAAATGTCTACCACGTCCATTTTAATTGAGCAAACTAGAAGTATATTAATAGTTAAAATAAATCAAGGTTGACACTTACTTAAGTGGGAAATCTTTCAATTCCCTCTGGGCTTTAGCCATGTGCAGAATGGGCTGCAGCTGAGCTTAAGAACCAATAACTGAGTCCTTGGTTGCAACCAACATAGGACTGTGTTCTTCTACAACTTAGAAAGTTAATATTCTGCAGACTGCTCATATCATCTACTGTCATTTCCTGTTTAGTAGAGTTAAATATTGCAGTTACGGTTGCTGAGAATCATTCAAGTACTGACATTAAGTTGGAACTAAATTAGAAGCAGCCATATTCTTCAATCTTGGTCAAAGGCTTTCTGAAGCAATCAAAGACCAGACAGAAAAATAAATTGAATTGTAACAATTTCCAATCCCATTCATTATGCCTCTGTGGTCCCAGTATGGCCTGTACTTGGTTACCACATGTTTAAGAGTGTCGTCATCACACATTGCAATTTGCTTTGTGGCTGTTCACATGTTTGCAAGTCAGGCTGAATTCTTGGTTCCACTCAAGCACCATTTACAATTGATGACATGTGGCACTGATATGCAGAACAATTGTAAGAAATTACTGGCTAGAGTTACTGAAGGACATCTGTGCAAGAGCTACAAGTACTCAATCATATGCTTGCAACCTGCAGAAGCGGCAAAAACCTTTGAAGTGATACCTACTGCAAGAAGATCAGGATCAACTATTGGCATAGTTGCCTCAACTTCATTCTACTTTGGAACTTAATCTTAAATTATGCAATAAAATGTTGTGTGCCAGAAGTGTGCAGTGTTATGAAACAGTCTTTTAAATTTGAAAGATTCTGTCACAAAGTCCCAAACTGCTTGGTGGAAAACAGGCCACCATAATTCCACAGGTTTCCTGTTTCTCACACATCAGAAAACATTTTTTTAAAACATGGTCTTGTAAGCCTATGTGACAGACTTAAGCAGGAAAATTGCGGAGGAACATTTTTCCCTTGACAACTTCCAATGATTTCTTTCAATATAGCCTCCTCTGTTTTTAATTTTTTTTTAAATATTTAGGTTGCTTTACAGACATTGGTAGGCATTTGTAGAATATTATTGAGAGAGTGCTGTTCTAGATGCTGAAATAAATAAAAATTATGTCTCCTTTGTAATATCAGCAGGAAGCTCTGCACCTGTGTAATACAACAGCTGGCACTTGAAACTTACACGTATGGATTTCAAAAGAAAATTTCTTATTTGTCACTTGGCTGTGATCATTTTATATACTTCCAATAGAGAAATGCTGGACAGGAGTCACAGGTGCATATTATAGAGAAGAAGTCAGCAGCTGCAGCTGAGTTGTCCGAAGTTCCTGTCATGCATCCAGGGGATCTCCATAACTGTAGCACTAACCAAATCCAGGGTCAAAAAGAACAATTCAGGTTATCAAAAAATAAGTATATACAGAAGGACAAGATTAATTAGCCACATAAATAATAGAGTATTTCTGGAAAAGACTACACTCATGTTGGCATCTAAAGACAGGAATACAGTATTAAACAAAGCTGACAACATAACAAAGCTTGCAAATACCTTCAGATCTTCCCAATTGGCCATACGAGGTCAGATTGCAAGACATCCTGAATCAGAATAATCTGCTACAAAGGGCAGCTACATTTGGTTCTTGAACTAACCAGCAAAACCCCAATCACTGCAGTTAAGCAACATCATGATCATTTTGATCACTTTGCACTGAAGTGGGTAATTTTTGTTCTAATTGTGTTCTTTCTTGCAAAAACTGTATTTTATTTAGAATTAAATTATGAATGCTGCTCATCTGAAGCTAAGTGCTTGTCATGCCTCTGAAAGTAAGAGGCTTGTCATGCCTTTGCACCTGTGCATACATGTACTTCTGCTTATTACAATAAACTTAGTTTTGATGTGGATACCCAATTCTTGTTAAAGCTGTATTTTTTTTGCTTTGGGTAAAATGACCAACAATATTGGAATTATCCAGAATTAATCCAATATCAGAATTATCCAGATAGTATAGTCCCATAGTTGGGTCCCATGACCCAACTGATACTCTGTCAAGGCATTTTTTTTTTATTACACTAGTCAGTTAAGAAGACCAGAATATAAGGAAAATGTAAATATAATTTGTAGAAAAAATAAACTGTGTAAATAATATAATAAAATTTTTTAAATATTCTAATAAAAAAAGGTGTGTTTAATTTACAGTAGAGAGCATATGCATTCTAAAATGCCACATCCATTGCAAGGGCCAGTTTTAAGCTTCAGACACTGACTGGTTAAGGACACGGCTATCTGAGGGACAACTACCACCAGCACTTCCAAACAATATCATAGGAACTATAAGCAAGGAGCCGTTCCTTGCCCAATCCATTAGGTAAAGTGCAGCCTTAGGCTGCTTTGTGATCAATAAGTGATAGGAGGTGTGGATTGGCAGCCAAGTTTGAAAAGAATTCGAGAAAAGTAGAACTGCCTGACTTGGTCTAGCCTCCACTCTTCACTCTCTCAATGCCACTGCTGGCTACAATCTAATCCCTTTTGCTGCAAAATGACTCCTGAGTGCATGGCGAGACTCTAGTATTCCAACGACATGCAAGAACAGGCAGATCTTTATGGACTGCTGATATAGAAAATCTGCTCCATGATCACAATAATTTCTGTGCATAATGGATGATATGCTGGAACAACAGTTAAATGTTATGACACAGATGGAATTTAGTTAGACACTTTGGAAGGACCAACCAGGGTAGGTCTTAAATCCATGGAGCAAGGGTATGAATGGGTTTTCCGAGAGGTCAAATTTATGGAATTAAGAGGCATGTTGTTAAGTGCTTAGTACTGAATTTCAAATTCCAAAGGAGAATATTTTAGAAGTTGAGATAATGCTAGCAGTCAGCATTTTTACAAGAGAAGGTTACATCCACTTAGAGCAATAAGAGGGTCTTAACTGAAATAATCACAATTCTCAGGGATCTTGACATAGTCAATGTGGCAGATATTTCCAATCATACTAGAATCTAGAACTACAATTACTGTTCAAAAATAAAGGAGCATCAATTTATACAGAGATAAGACAAGGAATTTTCTCTCAGAAACCAGTGATCCTTTAAAACTCTCTTCCTCAAAGGTTAGTGGAAACAGAGTTTTTAAATATTTTTAAGGATGTGATAGATTGATACTTCATAAGCAAGGAAGTGAACAGTACTGCAACTGGACAGGAGTGCAGAGTTAAGTTTACAATCTAGTCAGTCATGATCTTATAAAAGGTGCATTTATGGAAAGAGAGGTCATGACCTCTTTCTGATTTATTTAGTTTGTAACACTTGTTTAAGTCTCAATTTTAATTAATGAAATTTAGTTCAACAATGAATTCTTGATGGATCTATGTAGAACAGGTTTCAAACTGTAACCATATTGAGTAAGATGTTTTGCCACGTTAAGCAGTAATCTTAAATAGCCATCTTCCAAATTACCAGGAAGAACATGGTAATTTGCCTCAATGAATATCACCCAATAGCACTTACATCCACAGTGATGAAGTGTTTTGAGAGTTTAATAATGAAATATATCAACTCCTGCCTGAGACGTAACTTAAATCTGCTCCATTTTGCCTACCAACACAACAGGTCCATAGGAGGTGCCATTTCGTTGGCTCTTCATTCAACACTGAACATCTGGACCACAAAGATGCACACATCAGGATGCTTTCAATACTATCATTCCCTCAAAACTGATCAATGAGCTTCAAGCCCTTGGCCTCAATACCTCCTTGTGCAAATGGATCCTTGATTTCTTACTTGCAGACCACAGTGAGATCAGATTGGCAACAACATCTCCTCCACAATCTCCATCAGCACAGGTGTGCCACAAGGCTGTGTGCTTAGTCCCCTGCTCTACTCAGTTTACAATTATGACTGTGTGGCTAAGCACAGCTCCAATGTCATATTTAAGTTTGCTGAGAGCATCACTCTCGTTGGCTGAATCAAAGCTGGTGACAAATCAGGGAGATTGAAAATCAGGCTGAGAGCTGTCACAACAACATCAGCAAGACCAAGAAACTGATTATTGACCTCAGGACGAGGAAACCAGAAATCCCTGAACCAGTCCTCATCAGGGGATCAGAGGTGGAGAGGGTTAGTAACTTTAAATTCTTTGGTGTTTTCATTTCAGAGGACTTGTCCTGGGCCGAGCACATCAATGCAATTATAAAGAAAGCAAGATAGCACCTCAACTTCATTGGAATTTTGTGAAGATTTGGCATGACACCTGAAACTTTGACTAATTTCTAGAGATATGTGCAGAGAGTATATTGACTGACTGCATCACAGCTGGGTATGGAAACACCAATGCCCTTGAATGGAAAATCCTGCACAAATTTGTGGCCCAGTCCATCACAGGTAAAGCCCTCCCAACCATTGAGTATATCTACACGTTTCTGGTCGTTTCTCATTGCTGCCATCAGAAAGAAGGTACAGGAGCCTCAAGACTCACACCAGCACGTTCAGAAAAAATTATCCCTCAACCATCAGGCTCTTGAACCAGAGGGGATAACTTCACTCAACTTCACTTGCCCCATCACTGAACTGTTCCCACAATCTATGGACTCACTTTCAAGGACTCTTCATCTCAAGTTCTGGACATTTATTGCTCATTTACTTTTATTATTATTATTATTTCTATTTTTTCTTTTTCTATTTGTATAGTTTGTTGTTTTTTGCAGACTGGCTGTCCACCCTGTTGCATAATCTTTCATTGATTCTATTATGGTCATTGGATTAAGTATGCCTGCAAGGAAATGAATGGTGACATAATACTTACTTTGATAAAAAAAATTACTTTTAACTTTGAACTTCAAATGAATTTCAGTCCCTAACCACTTATTAAGCAAGAAATCTTCCAGCTTAAGTGGTGTCTTGAATGGATAATTTCCCTTACTTACGATTGCAAATGTTACATATACAAAAGCAATGATGCATTATAAGCAAGAAGACAGTGCAAAGAACTAGCTGTTACACTAAGAAATATTGCATTTACACCAGAAGACAAATAATAAATTGCTGGGAGCTGTATACATTTTCTTCCATATTCTCTAAATGGTAATTTTGCATTATTTAATTCAAAACTTGCATTTGGAGTCTTGTCCAAGCTTCTTAAGAATTGGATGTTTTTTTTTAAAGATTTAAGGCAGAAACCATGTTGACAGGTTTAATATTCACAGGAATCTAGTCACAAAAATTGTCAATTTTAATAATACTAAGCAGTCACCCAGAAAACTATTACAACAGTACATAATCTTAAAAAACTACCATTCAAAATTAAGTACATTGCATGTGCTGGCACAAATGGCCAAAATTAATAAACTAGTACTTTGAGATATTTCCTAAAAATATCTCTGCCTTAACTGCTTAGAAATGACCTGTATCATATTTTGAATCAAACTAGACTGACAAAATATTAAATATTAAGTGAATACGGGAGGAGGGAGATCAGCGCACTGCACGTGCGCAGCCCTCCGGTGAAAAATGATATTGTATCCGTTAAATAGAGGCCATGGACAATTCTGATTTGATGGAGACGGACGTGAAAGCACAGAGGAACATCTGGAGAAATTTCTGAAACGCTCATTCGCTGCTGGCGTAACTGCGCGGTCGGGAATCTTCCAGAGGGAAGGCCTCAAAATCCCCGGCATTGCCTGCTGTTGGCGACCGAGATTGCGGTCAAATCGTTCGGACAGAGATAGCACTCAGTACTCGATGTCGGAGAGCTGATTCAGAGGCTCGAAGTTTTCGGGTGACTCAGAGACGGATTGTGGTCGGGCATGGCAGGGAGAGTTTTTCTTCCTTCCCCCGTCTGTGTGAGATGTAGGACATTTGAGTGACTTTGAACTTTTTACTGTGCTCATGGACTTCAGGTTATGGTATTGTTGCACGGTTGTAACTATATGTTATAATTATGTGGTTTTGTCAGTTTTTTCAGTCTTGGTCTGTCCTGTGTATTGTGATATCACACTGGAGGAAATATTGTATCGTTTCTTAATGCATGCATTACTAAATGACAATAAAAGAAGACTGCGTGTCTTCATAATCTAAAATATTTACTACATTGCAAAAACAGTGAAATAATTATAGCATCAACTATTTGGGTATTTTAATTTTTCAAAATTATATTAGGCCCTATATTACAATACATGAATAATCAGGACGAGATCAAATGGAGAACTTAAGTGATAGCTAGTTATCTGGTTAGAAACAGATTAATCTGAGGACAAATGGTACTTTGACCAATATATACTTAAACATAAAGCTTAATGTTTTCTCAAATATTATTAAAATAAACATGAGGTAGTTGAAGTTAAACCCACAATATGAATATATTCATAGCATTGCTTCTGTGTACCACTGGATTGCTTAAACAATTGAACACACTAGCCAAGCGAAATAAATAAATCTCATTTGGGATCATAACAAAAGGAAATATAGATTACTAGTAAACACATCAATCTAAAAATCAGCAAAAGTTAAAAGACAGAGATGTACTTCTGGGTATATTCCACAAGATGTCCCAATTAAAAATTGGGTTGAAATAATACAAAGGGAGACAATTAGAAATATGAACTGTATTAAATTGTATTAAACAGTCCTTAATTTATGAAGGAGGGATCAATGAAAACTAGCCTGCATTCACAGTGAATTGATCGCACTGAAACAGATTCTGAGAGAGACAAATCTAAAAGTAAGACAGGACGGTCCAGAAAGAAAATCCTAATCTTTCTTCCCTCAGAATGACATAAATAAGTCTAAATCAAAATATAAAATGTTATTAATTAATTTTGATAAATTTATTGTTCCCTTTAAATTAAATTTTTAAAATCAATGCACATGTCGATTAAACTACCACCTTTCCATTTCCCTCACCAAATATCCATCCAATAAGAGAAGCAATTTTGGCTATGTATTTCAATTCAGCAGTGTCTTTACTTTAGCTTAGGTTTAAGACAAGATCAATATATTTCGTCCATCTATTCTACTGTAATTCATCAGTGCTAAGCATGCATATTCATGTTTTGCAATCCTTCCAACACTCTGATCCTCTCTATCATTAACCATCTTCTATCCATGTTTTACATTCAACCGAAACTCGACTTTCGAATTCTACAAGAGCTAATCATATTTCTGGCACATGATCAAGCATTTTCATAAAATCAAATGTACAGTAATTTAGAACAATCACACAGCTAGTATAATATACTGTTCAATGGCAAAAGATCTCCTTTTCCATAAACTAAATAATAATTTTTTTTATTACTCAATCAAGATAGATGTTAATACACCTTACCTCTCATGATCTCATCTAGCAATTTTCCTACCAATGAAATAATTTTTCAGCTCTGACCAGGCATGAAAAAGAGCAAGTACAGGTCAGAACAGCAAAAGTGGATGCTGTTACATTTGTGATTATGACCAAACAAGTAAGTAATTTAAGTCATTTTCACTCCTGGTTCAGATTAACTTTCATCTGTTAGAATTGCACAGCATATGGTGCAAAGTTACAGGACTTTTGGTCCAAAGTATCTGCACTGATGTTTCTGCTCAACACAGAATCAACATGCACAGAGTTGGCTTCAGATCATGTCACATTCCAGTTAGAACATATGAAACAGAAGGATTAGGTAACTTGGCCATTTGCACCTGTCATGCCACTCAATCAGGTCATGCCAGATCCTTTACAACCACACCCCTTTAGCCTTCCCCCTTGATATCCCAATATCTATCAATTTCTGTATTGAATTCCTTTAAAGGACACTGGTGATGCCACTTATGCAACACTGCATACATGTCTTGTCTCCCTAAGAAAGGATATACTTAAAAGAGAGGGTATGCAACAAGAATTCACAAGAACAACACATACAAAATGCTGGAGGAACTCAGCCAGTTAGGCAGGGTCTATGGAAGGGAATAAATAGTCGAAGTTTCAAGTTGTGACCCTTCATCAAAGTTGGAAAGGAAGGGGGCAGAAGCCAGAAGGGGAAGGTGGGCGGGTTGGTGGGGAGGCAGGATTAAGTAAGAAGCTGGTAGGAGTTTGGTGGAAGAGATAAAGGGTTGAAGAAGAATGAATCTGGTAGGAGAGGACAATAGACCTGGAAGAAAGGGAACCAGAGAGAAGAGGTATATATATATATATATAGTAATAATATATGAATATACATATATATTAATGTTAAATTGAATAAGTAGCGTGAAAAGAGAAAAAAATGAGGTAATGTTCATTGGTTCAATGCCCATTGAGAAATCTGATGGCAGAGGGGAGGAAACCATTCCTGAATCATTGAGTATGTGTCTTCAGACTCCTACACTTCTTCCCCGATGGTAGCAATGAGAAGAGAGCATGTCCTGGGTGACGGGGGCCCTTAATGATGGATGCTGCCTTTTTGAGGAATCACTGCTTAAAAATGTCCTAGGTGCTGGGGAAGCTAGTGCCCATGATGGAGCTGACTGAGCTTACAACCTTTTGCAGCTCATTTTGATCCTGTGCAGTGCCACTCCCCCATACCAGATGGTGATATAGCCAGTTCGAAATCAATTTTCATGCCATCAGATTGGAGGCTACCCAGATAGAATACAAGGCATTGTTCCTGTAAGCTGAATTTAGCCTCATCATAACAGTCCTGTCCATGGCCTTCACTATTACCTACAGCAGCTGCAGAATCTCTTGTGTTTATAAAAAAGAACAATTTACTGCGACTGAAATGTTTATTGAGCTGAGTCCCAGAGTATGAGGATATAATAATAACTGAACCTTGAACATAAAGATCTTCCTTCCACCAGAATACACAATTAAAACTGGTTGTAATAATAAAACACACAAAATGCTGAAGGAACACAGTCTGTCAGGAAACGTTTATGGAAATGAATAAACAGTCATCGTTTCAAGCCAAGACCCTTCTTCAGGACTGAAAAGGGGTTGCTCCGGGTGGCAGAAGAGGAGGTCCTCATCAAACATATCAGAATGAAAATGAAAATCGGAATTAAACTGTTTGGCCACAGTTAGTTCTGCTTTTGACAGGTGGACTGGAGGTGCTCTATGAAGCGGTCCCCCAATTTACAACAGGTCTCACCATTGTAGAGGCAGTCACATCGTGAAGACCAGACACAATAAACAACCCAGAAGATTTGCAGAAGGGTTACATTTGCACCATGTAAAGTAATATATTACAGTTGAACTCCAACCTCAAAGAAAGAGAAGTGAGATTTGTGAGATGATCGTGGAGAATGCTAATTTGCAAGGGCAATTTGAGATAAAGAAAAAGATAGTGTTTGGTCTCTTGAAGAATGTTAAAATGGACAAGTCATTAGGGCCTAATGGGTATATCCCGGATTATACAGAGAGAAGCAAATGATGAGATTAATGAGTTCTTGTGTCCTCTCTAGCCACAGGTGAGGTCCCAGAGGACTGGCGAGTAGCTAATATTGTTTCTTTGATCAAGAGGAGAAATAGGTATGATCCTGGAATTTATAGACCATTGAGACCAATGTCATCAGTGGAGAAACTTTGAAGAGGATTCTTAAGGATTTTCTGCATCCTGCAGACAGTTCATGAAACTACTTCCTTTACTTTTTCTATCAAATATGATTCTACCACTACTATGTGTACGATTGGAACCTGTGATTTACACTTTGAAAATGTGTTTTTGGGCCAACTGAGTGACCTGGTGCTCTGCTGCCTCTGAAAGTGTTTGGTGTGGTTGGGAGTAGATTGTGTGGCCTGGAGGCCAAGAAGGCTAGACATGGGGTGCAAGCCAATGATCGACTCCACTGCTTCTCTCCAACTGGGGCATCAAGCAAGGTTCAATTTGACTTGCTGAACTGAATTACACTGAATACTACTGACTCCTGGTTTGATATTCTATGTGTTCTTTGCTTACTTTTTGCCATTTGTCCAATTGGTTCTATTTTGCGCCTTAGGTGTTTGATGTTTTCTTGAACAAATTCCATTATGTTTCTTTGTTTCATAGCTGCCTACAGGAGGACAAATCTCAGAGATGTATTCTGCATACATACTTCGACAATAAATATACTTTGAACTTTAGGCGTAGGATTTATGAGCATCTGGAAAACCATGGCCTAATTAGGAATAGCCTATATGGCTTTGTCCAATAAAAAAAATTCAAGTCATGTCTTATCAGGGTAGACATGTTAAATACTGGATGATTTGGAGGGAATGGAGGGATATTGATCATGTGCAGGCAGAAGAGATTTAGTTCAATGAGATATTGTGTTTTGCACAGACATTGTGGGCTGAAGGGCCCGTCTCAAGCTGCACTGTTGTATGATTAGTCATGAACCTGACCACTATTCACTCCTTACCTATACATCAGTTCAACCTTCTAAATCCCAATCCAGTTGTGGCTAACTGGACCCGACCACCAAAAAGTTTTCACCCAGTTAATGTCCACCTTGAGCAACTGAACCATTTCTAGCTCAGGCAGCTGTCAGTAAATGAATGCTGAAAGCACAGGATTAAAGAGGTTTGGTATACAGGGCAGGGAACATTCTTTGTTGGAGAGAGCTGCGACATTACTGTTCCTCAGATGTGCGGCTGTTGCAGAAGCAACACTGTCTTTTAGAGTTAGATTGGATCAGTGGATGAAAAAAAAAATATGAATAGAAATAGGAAAAATATGGGTGAATATGATAAGAAATATTTCTTTGCGGTGCATTAACAGTAATAGGGTGGTCTAAATCTGAATTGTAAATCCATGCATTTCTCCGAGCTGAAGCAATTGCCTCAGCAACATGGGAGTTCATTAGATGGCCTATTCTGATGAGATCAGCATGTTTAATGCAAACAGTAAACTTCAGCATTAGGGTCAGAGTTCCAAAATTCATTCATGTCAGTTATCTCAGTACATGAAGATCAAGAAGGACATAGTTTGTCTGGGTAACTACAAAAATCCTGGCAAAAGCACAAAACAAGAAATCAAGAAGCTCTATTAACAAGCATAATGAGCTGGACACAATTTATGAACCTATGCGTCTGCAAGATCAGCGCCAAAGCATGAGCTGTGAACACCTGAGAAACCAACACTCACAAAGACTGTTAACCATGCATATAGGCCAGCGGAAATCACTCAGCTATCTGGTTGGCCAAGACCCAGCAGAGATTTGTGGCCAGCGTGACAGCCAACCAATTAGAACAACTAGTTGAACCAATATAAACGTAAACACTCGGCAGAAACAACACTCAATTGTGCACTGATGATATCGCCACCACTGGTGATGAAACGCTTGTCGGCCAACAACCAGGATCGGCGAACAACCCTACAAACATGCAGCCAAACGGAGATAGCAATCTTCTCTTTCATTTCTAATTCATGTTCTCTTTAATTCTCTTTGACATCATTATCCTGCTAAATCACGACTGTATCACATTTTATTAATATAATGATATGTTAAAAAACCTTAAACTTTTACAATACATGTTAAATGCAGTTGGTGATTGTGGCAATCTTAGTCATCTCTCAATAAAGTTCTTACAAAAATGCTGCTCATGAAAAAAATAAGAGCGATCCAAAAATTGTAAAAGTTAATTAGATTTCATTCTCCCTTGCCAAGCACAAGCTGGAAATTGTCAGTTTTCACCAAACAAGTTTGAAATCACATATAAGTCACTACCTACCATCACTGTTACCATACCATACTATAAGTTAACTTAACACACCATCTCCAGAGATGTAGAGAAGAGATATGTGAACATAGTACGTAACAGCAGGAATATGCTAATTGAGCCTTGAACCTGCTCTGTCATTTATCAAGATCATGACTAATCTACTCAGCATAATTTTCTCCCTCTAATCCCATATCCCTTGAAATTCTCTATGATTCAGAATTAGGAGGCCCAAAGGTCAAAGTCCTGCAATCCTGTAAGCCAGGTCAGCAGGAGCTGGGGATAGAGACCAACGATCCCCAGGTCAGCAAGCCCTGGATCTGAGGCCCATACAGATGGGAGCACGAGGACCAGTGACTCCCTGCCCCAGGGAAACCAGGGTTGGATGCTCAAAAGATCAAACACGTAATCAAGGAGTCCTGGGATAAATACGTGGAAATCGACAAAGTCTGGAGGGTAAAGATGAAGGATCCAGTTTGTTGAATTTCTCTGCCCTTGTCTTAATCATTACAATTTCTCCCATCTCGATCATACACTCAGTGGCTACTTTATTATTTACCTCCTGTACCTCTAAAGTGGGCACTGAGTCTATGTTCATGATCTTCTGCTGTTGTAGTCCATCCACTTCAAGGTTCCAAATGTTGTGCATTCAGACATGCTCTTCTGCACACCACTGTTCTCACGCATGGCTGGAGTTACTGTTGCCTTCCTGTCAGTTTGAACCAGGTCTGGACATTCTCCTATGACCTCTGTCTTTAACAAGCTGCTCTCGCCCACAGAAATGATGCTCGCTGCATTTTTTTTTGGTCTTTGCACCATTCTCTAGAAACTGTTGTGCATAAAAACCCCAGGAGATCAGCAGTTTCTGAGATACTCAAACCACCCTGTCTAGCACCACCAATCATTCCAAGTCTGATGTCTGGTCTGAACAACAAATGAACCTCTTGACCACGTCAACATGCTTTTATGCACTGAGTTGCTGCCACAAGATTGGTTGATTAGATATTCGCATTAATGAGCAGGTGTACCCAACACGGAGATTAGAGTTAAACTGTACAGAAACACAACCACCACCTTCTGTGTGGAAAAAGGTTCTTTTTCAATAATTGCCACTCACTTTAAACCTATGGCCTCTGGTTTTAAATTCCCCGACATTGATAAAAGACTAGGACAATCCACCTTAGCCCCTTAGCCTCCTACTCCCTGCAGGAAAAAAATTCCCATCCTATCCAACCTCCCCTTATAACTCAAGTCCCCCAGTCCCAGTAACATTCTTGTGAACTTCTTCTGTACATTTTCCAGTTTAGTAACATTATATATCTGGGCCATTAGGACTGCAAATAATACTCCAAAGGTGAACTGTAGTACAGTAATTTTCTGCAGTTGCAACATAACATCCCAACTCCATCATTATTGATAAGAGGCATAGAATAGACAGCCAGTGCTCTTTTCCAAGAGTGGAAATGGCTGATATGAGAGGGCATAATTTTAAGGTAACCGGAGAAAAGAATTCGGAGAGAGTCAGAGGAAGTTTTTTTTTAACACAGTAAGTTCATGGAACACCTTGTCAGAGATGGTGATAGAGCCAGATACATCAGGAGACTCTTATATAGGAACATGGATGAAAAAAAAGAGGGCTATGAAAGAGAGAGGTGTAAGATTTATCTCAGAGTAGGTTAAAATGTTGACACAACATCATGGGCCAACGAAGCTATACTATGCTGTACATTTTATGTTCAAACTCTGGTGCCATGAAACACAGAAATGCTTTACAGGCAGGAAACAAAAACAATTCTATTATTAACACTTTTTCTGTAGTACAATCACTGCATCCCACAGCCAGTGATTTCCTTTTGGGAGTTGTGCTATTGAACCGTCTGTACAATCTTGCATTTTTGTTGTGTCTTGAAGGATTCAGCGAATTGGACCCTCGAGGATGC
Source organism: Mobula birostris (assembly GCF_030028105.1). Taxonomy (NCBI): domain Eukaryota; kingdom Metazoa; phylum Chordata; class Chondrichthyes; order Myliobatiformes; family Myliobatidae; genus Mobula; species Mobula birostris. Next base: position 81,840,063 of record NC_092370.1, on the reverse strand, counting down.
TGGTATGGCCGCAGCAGTCATTGCTGGAGCAGCCTTAGGGCCAGATATAAGCAGCAGGGCTCAGGCCCAAGAGCGAAAAACAAACCAATGTTTGGCAGATTTAAGTGCTAAGCCAGACTTAAAAGATCAAGACGTCAAGGCTGAGGGCAAAGGATGAACCAGTGCTCAGCTCACTACTCCATGAGATTTACTTGCTTGAGTGCTAAACTGATTCTGAAGCTTGGTCTGCAACCATCGGTACTCTTTTTAGTGCTGAACTGGCTCCGTGCTCTGGACGCACTTTCGGGGACTCTGCGGTTCATGTTCTGAGTGTTATTTGTTTACTTTTTTTATTGTTTGCATGATTTGTTCTTTTCTTTGCACATTGGATTTTTTTAATGGTTCTACTGTGGTTCTTTATTTTGTGGCTCCCTACAAGAAGATGAATCTCAAGGATGTATACAGTGTCCATATTTCAATAATAAATTAACTTTGACCCTGACTGATGAAGGCAAGCATGTCAAGTGCCTTCTTTATAACCTGCCTGCCTGTATCTCCAATTTCATAGAATGATATATTTGTACCCTTTGGTATAACTGTTCTACCACACTCCCCGCGGTCCTGTTTTGCACTGTGCAAGTCCTGCTCTGATTTAACTGATCAAATGGAACACCTCACTCATATCTGAATTAAATTCCATCTGCCATTCCATGGCCTACTTCCGAGATCATCTAAATCCTTCATAATTTTATATGTCTGCAAGAGCTCCACTTTCAAGTTTTTTCTTGTGAAAGCTCTTACAGTTTCTTTTCATGTACTTTGTTGGTTCATTCTAGTTATATTTTCCCTTTTTATCAAATTTTTGGTCAACTTTTACTGAGTTCTTTAAATACTTCCAATTCTTAAGGTTATTGAATTTGAGCAATGTTATTGGCCTTTCCATAGATTTAATGCCACAGATCCTCTGGAGGTTACAAATGGCCAACTTATGGACACTCTGTAGATATGAATAATTACTTGGGAGACCAAAGAAATGAATAGGGATGGATTTGGCGATTGCTGCAGGGCTAGAGCTAAATTCTGTTGGATGGAAACAAAGCATTTCCACACCACCCTAAGCCACCAAAATTGGCGTTTGGATTGAGCTGGGAGTGCTGAGCAGATTCACTCCCTGAATCAGAGAGGTCAGCTATTGGCCGTTCTTTATCTTCCACAAAAGTTTATTCAAGATTCAAAATTTACAGTGGTTCTAGAAAGTTTGTGAACCTTGTAGAATTTTCTCTATTTCTGCATAAATATGACCTAAAATGTGATTCACTAAAGTCCCAAAACTAGATAAAGAGAACTCTATTAAATAAATAACACAAAAACATTCCACTTGTTAATTTATTTACTGAAGGAAATGATCCAATATTACATGTATCTGTTGGAAAAAGTTTGCTTTCAGTAACTTGCAGTTACCTGGCTTTATCCCTGCTGCCATTGTTAAGTAAAGGAACAACATCAATGGTCTGTAAGTCTTTAGCATCTCATCTACGACTAACAGAGGTGCAAAAATATCCATCAGAGCCCAGCATTCACTTCCAAACTAGTGCTCCCTTGTTTTCTGTGATAGATGTCATCTGGTTCTGGGGATTTATCAACCCTTATGCATCCTATGACATTTCATATTTTCTCCTTAACAATTCCTTGTCCCAGATATTGGAAACAAGTCTTTGTTCAGGGTAGATTTTCCATGTACCCCTCCCTGAAGGCATTACCTGAAAGGTTCACATACTTTTTCCAAAATATATATGTAATATTGGATCAGTTTTGTCAAAAAATAAATAAACAAACAAATATAATGCTTTTGTGTTTTTTTAAACTGGGTTCTCTGTATCTATTTTTAGAACTTACGTGAAGATCTGATTATATTTTATGTAATACTTATCTGGAAATAGAGAAAATTCTACAGGGTTTACAAACTTTCTAGCATCACTGTAAGTTCTTTTATCATGTGTACATCGAAACAAACGGTGAGATATGTCATTTGCGTCAACCTGAGGATGTGCTGGGGTCAGCTTGCAAGTGTCACCACACATTCCAGCACCAAAATGGAATGGCCCTAATAAAAAACACAGAACACAACAAGCAACAAAACAACAACAGCAAAACAGGACTGTTCCCGCATCCCTCATGGTCAGGGTAACATTCACACTTTTTCCCTGCCTTTTCATTTTCTGAAAGTGTCAGCAAGTTATCCAAATACAGTATAGCACCCAACACCATCTGCCAGAGGTTACAACATCAGTCAGCCTTTACAACGTGAGCAACATGTTACACAAAGCAGCTTAACTGTCCATTCAACGGCTACATCATTTCAAGCTGTTACTGATATTCCTTTTGTTCCCTCCACTACTTTCCCTGATAATTAGACTAACTTGTTTTCTCCCTTAATCAGTTCTGCTGAAGGGTCTTTCAACCCGAAATGTTGACTGAAGTGTTAACATTATCCTACAAAAACAAACTGCACAACTAAGAAAGCATCATCAAAGACTCCCACCATCCAGCTCATGCCCTCTTCTCACTGCAGGTACAGGAACCTGGAGCCCCACATTCTTCAACCAACCTGTAAAACCCTAATTCTGCCTCAGACAGTATTTCCCTCAATTTGCACTAGTGTTATGTTATTTTCTGTTTATTGTATTGTGCATGTATAATGTTAATGTATAATGTTAAGTTTATGTCATTTATGTTTGTAAAGTACTGTGCTGCTGCTGAAAAAACTAATTTGAATGGTATTTAAACCATGTTTGTAAATGCCCATGACAATAAACTTGAATCTGAGCAATTAAAAATGTCTTACGCAGAAATTTTTTTAAAAATCCTACTTTACCAGGATCTTCACATATAAACATAAGTACTTTACAGTGGACATTAGAAACTTGAATTTAAAGGAAAAAATGTTGCCATTGAGCAGCATCTATTGAGATAGAATTAACATTTTAGGTTGAATGCTTGTTTCATACAGTTGGCTCTATTCCACAGGACTCATCATTTTACCAAAAGCAAAGATCACTAAATTTCCAAAAAAAAAGTCCTTGATTGTGTCAGTTGACTGTGTCAAAGACCTGCTAGATAAAGAGCATATTAAGAATTGGAGCTACAAGCAAAGCTATAAATTGCTGCCAAGTGACATGATTGATATTGGATCCAGTGCTGTTGCTTCAAACAGTGGTGGGAGAATAATTTTGCTTTGTGGAAGGCAGTGGGCCAGAACTGAATAGTGAAAATAGAAAAGTATGTTGGAATTTCTACTTGATTACTTAAGGGGTCAGGAAGTATAACTTCAGAAGAAGAATTGATTCTGAAAAGCCAGAACTTAATATCGGCAAGTCACCAGATGGTGACAGCATCCATCCAAGGCTGTTAAAGCTGGTTATAGACAGTTGCCAACATTTTTCAGTCCTTCTTACGTAGAAAAATTTATCTGAAGGGCTTCAGTGATATTCAAGGGAAGAAGGGGTAGAGACAGGGGAAAGAGAAAGAAGGGGAGCAGGGAAATGGAGTGGAAAGAGGAAGCGGGAAAAGAAGAAGAGAGAGAAGAAGTGGAGAAAGGGAGGAAAAAGTGGAGAAAGGGAGGAAAAGGTGGAGAAAGGGAGGAAAAAGAGGAGAGAGGGGGCAGACTTGAAGAGATAGAGTGAGGGTCAAGAAAGGTGTAAGAAGGCAAGAGGAGAGGGATAAGCTGGGAGAGAGAGGAGTGAGAAGCAGAGAGGGGTGTGTGCAGAAAGGGAGATGAAAGGAGGAAGGGGAGAAGGGGGAGAAGAAGAGAGAAGAAAGCAAGGGAAGAGAGGGAAGGGGGGAGAGGGGAGAGGGAGGAGAGGGAAGAGGGAGGAGAGGGAAGAGGGAGGAGAGGGAAGAGGGAGGAGAGGGAAGAGGGAGGAGAGGGAAGAGGGAGGAGAGGGAAGAGGGAGGAGAGGGAAGAGGGAGGAGAGGGAAGAGGGAGGAGAGGGGGAAGGGGGAAAAGGAGAAAGGGAGGAAAGGGGGAAAGAAGGGAAAGGGGAGAAAAGGGAAAGAGAAGAAAAGGGGAGAGAGGAGAAAGAGGGAAAAAGGGAGAGAGGGGAATTAGGAAGGGAAATGAGTAACAGGGGAAAGGGAGAGGGGAGGACATAGGGGAGAGAGGGGAAATAGCAAGAGAAATGAGAGAAAAGAAATGGGTAAGAGAGGGGAAAGGGGCAGAAGAGGGCAAAGGGGGAGAGAGCGGAAAGGGAGGAGAGAGGGGAAAGATGAGGGACAGGAAAAAGGAAGGGGACAAGAAGCATTTGGAAGAAATTAGGGTGGGAGGGGAGAAGAGAGGAGAGAAGGGGCAGATGGGAACAAAGAGGGAAGATGAGGGTGAGAAAGAGTGATGAGGGTGGAAGAAATAGGGCACAGCAGGGGGAAAATAAGAAGTAGAGAAGGCAAGGGGGGAGGGAAGAAGGGAGGGAGAGAGAGAGAAAGCAAACAGAGGATAGGAACAAGAAGCAGGTGTAAGCAGGGAAAGGGGCTGTGAATGAGCAGAAGAGGCAAGTTGAAAATGTGAGGAAGAGTGAGGGGGAAAAGAAGGGAGGGAGGGGAGAGAGTGGGATGAGAGAGTATGAGTGATGCGAAGGTGGGAGGGACAGGAAGATGTGTAAACTGTTGACCTTAATGGCCTAAATCAAGCAGGATGCATGACCATCACTGCACCCAATGACAGCAGTTCAAAAAGGGAAGAAGTAGTATGAGTCAACATTGATAAATGCAGAACTCAGCTAACAAACTATCAAAAATAATTAATTGCTTATTAAGATTATGGAGGAATGGCAAGACATTTAGTCAGAATACCCTTAATGACAAAACAATATCCTGCTTAAATTTACTTCACGGATTAAACAAAATATTGAAAATTATAACCACAAACAGCAGCTAAGATTCAACCTCGATTTTGTCGTGCATAAAGCATGTACCCTGTTGGCTGTTCCCCTCAATAATATGCAACTTTGGATACTATGGGCGGGGGGGGGGGGGGGGGGTGGCAGGGAGAATCTACCAAAGAGAAGCCACAGTGAGCCGCTCTCTGGCACTGAGTCCAGCTCTGTGGCTCCGAAGGGAAAGGGAGAGAAGTGCAGTAGTGATAGGAGATTCCATAGTTGGAGGGGCAGACAGCAGATTCTCTAGACATGAGAAAGAAACACATATAGTATTTTGCTCACCCAGGTGCCAGGATCAAGGATGTCTCAGATGGGTCCAAAGCATTCTAAAGGGGAAGGGTGAACAGCTAGAAGTCGTGGTACATATTGGTACCAATGAAATAGGTAGAAAAAGGGAGGAGGTCCTGAAGAGAGAATATAGGGAGTTAGGTAGAAAGCTGAAAAGTAGGAACTCCAGCGTAGAAATCTCTGCATTGCTGCCTGTGTCACATGCCAGGGAGGATAAGAATAGGCTCATTTAGCAGATCAATGCATGGCTGAGGAATTAGTAAAGGGGGCAGAATTTCAGATTTCCGGGTCATTGGGATCTCACAAAGGGAAGGTGTCATCTGTACACAAAGGACGGGTTACACCTGAACTCTAGAGAGACCAATATTCTTGCGGGCAGGTTTGCTGGAGCTGTTCAAGAGGGTTAACAATAATTCTGGCAGGGGATTGGGAACATGACTAACAGGGCAAGAAAGGGGCAGTTGTTATACAAGCAGATGTAGTGTGTAGTATGATTGTGAGGAAGGACAGGCTGATGATAAGGCAAAACTGTAGTCAGTGAGAAGAGTTAAAGTGTAACATGGAGGTAAAATTGAAAAGGATAATAAAGGACTGAAGGTATTATATTTGAATGCATGCAATATATGGAATAAATTAAATGATTTTAGTCCTTAAGACCATAAGATATAGGAGCAGAATTAGGTCATTTGGCCCATCAAGTCTGTTCTGCCATTTCATCATGGCTGATCCAATTTTCCTCTCAGTCCCAATCTCCTGCCTTTTCCCCATAGAACTTCATGCCCTGACCAATCAAGGATCGTTCAGCCTTTGCCAAAATACACAATACATACTTGGCTTCCACAAATGCCTGTGGCAAAGAATTCCAAGGATTTACCATTCTCTGGCGAAAGAAATTCCTCCTCATCTTCATTCTAAAAGTACATCCCTCTACTCCAAGGCAGTGTTCTCTGGTCTTCGACTCTCCCACAGGAAACATCTCCACATCCACTTTATTAAGGCCTTTCACCATTCAATAGGTTTTCATTGAGGTCACTCCTCATTGTTCTGAATTCAAGTATAAATACAGGCCCAGAAGTCATCAAACACTCTTCATATGACAAGCCATTCAATCCTGGAATCATTTTTGTGAACTTCTTTTGAACTCTCTCCGGTGGGCAGTTTGAGATTAGCAGGTACGATGTTGTGGGCATTCCTGAGTTGTAGCTGTAGGAAAATCATGGTTGAAAGCTAAACATCCAAGGATACACACTGTATCAAAAGACAGGCAGCTAAGCAAAGGGGGTGGGGGTTACCAATCTGGTAGTAAAGTCTTAAAGCAAATCCTGAGAAAAAGGTGAATTAGGATTGGAAGAAGTAGAATCCTTGTGGGTAGAATTAAGAACCTGCAAGGGTGAAAAAACCCTGATGCGGGTTATATACAGGCCTCCAAATAGTAGCCAGGATGTGGGACACAAACTACAATGGGAGATATAAAATACCATGTACAAAGGGCAATGTTACAATAGTGATGGGGGATTTCAATATGCAGTGTGATTAGGAAAATTAGGTTGACGCTGGATCCCAAGTGGAGAAAATTGTAGAATGCTATGAGATGATGAGATGCAAGTAATGTGATAGTATCGGGGGCAGAAGTGAGTGTTTTTCCTATTACTAAGGAGAAGGTGCTTAGGAAGCTGAAATACCTGAAGGTAGATAAGTTACCTGGACCCAGATGGACTACACGGCATGGTTCTGAAAGAGGTAGCTGAAGAAATTGTGGAAGCATTAGTAGTAGTCTTTCAAGGGTCACTAGATTCTGGAATGCTTCTGAAGGACTGGAAAATTGAAAATATCATTCCCCTCTTTAAAAAGGGAAGGAGGCAGAAGAAAGGAAATCGTAGGCCAGTTAGCTTGGCTTCAGTAGTTGGGAAGATGTTGGAGTCCATTTTTGAGGATGAAGTTTCACTGTACTTGGAGGCATATGATAAAATAGGCCAAAGTCAGCATGGGTTCCTTTAGGGGGAATCTTGCCTGACAATCATGTTGGAATTCTTTGAAGAAATAATACCCCATTTAGACAAAGGAGAATCAGAGGATGTTGTTTGCTTTAACAAAGTACCGCACATGAGTTTGCTTAATAAGTTAAGAGCCCATGGCATTACAGGAAAGATACTAGCATGGATAGAAGATTGGCTAACTGGCAGGCGACAAAGAGTAGGATTTAAGGAGGCCTTTTCTGATTGGCTGCCAGTGACACTTGGTGTTTGGCAGGGGTTGGTGTTGGGACCATTTACATATTATGTGTTAATGCTTTGTATGACAATATTGATGGACTTTGTGAGTCTGCAGAAGGACTAAAACAAATTGGGAGAAGAGGCAAATAAGTGGCAGATGATAAAAGGTGTGGTCATACACTTTGTAGAAGGAATAAAGACACAGACAATTTAATAAATGGGGAGGAAATTTAAAAATCAGAGGTGCAGAGGGACTTGGGAGTCCTTGTGCAGGATTCTCTAAAGGTTAGCTTGCAGGCTAAGTAGTGGTAAGGAAGGGAAATGCAAAGTTAGCATTTATTTTGAAGGACTAGAATATAAGAACAAGGATGTAATGCTGAGGCTTTATAAAGCATTGGTCAGACCACACTTGGAGTATTGTGAGCAGTTTTGGGCCCCTTACTTAAGAAAAGATGTGCTAGCATTGGAGAGCGTCCAGAGGAGGTTCATGAGAATGATTCTGGGAGTAAAAGGGTTAGCATATGAGAAGCATTTGATATATTTGCTGGAATTCAGAAGAATAACATAGGGGAATCTCACTGAAGCTTATCAAATATTGCAAGGCCTGGATAGAGTGGATGTGGGAGGATGTTTCCTTTAGTAGATGAGTCTAGGACCAGAGGCTACAGCCTCAGAATAGAAGGACATCCATTTAGAACAGAAATGAGGAGGAATTTCTTTAGCCAGAGGGTAGTGAATCTGTGGAATTCATTGCCACAGACAGCAGTAGAGGCAAAGTCAATGAGTATATTTAAAGCTGAGATTGATTAGTCAGGGCATCAAAGGTTTACAGGTGAAGTCAGGAGAATACGAATGAGAAGAATAATAAATCAGCCATGATGGAATGGAGGAGCAGATGATGGGCCAAATTGCCTAATTCTGCTCTTATGTCTCATGGACATGAGCACAGATAGCATAAGCTTGAGGTTTGCTGAGGGCTCAAAAGTAGTGAGCACAATAAGTTATAGAGAGCTGTAAAAGTCTTCAAGTAGGCATATGTTAATAGATTGATTGAAAAGGTTCTGTATATAATTTAACCTATGATTAAGTAGATGGTAGGTTTTTGTATAAAATCACTCCACATATATGCAAATTGTGCTCTATTGATAACTGCACAGGAAGTACGTGTACAATGAGAAATGCAAATACCTAAAACAAGAAACAAAAGGTCGCTAATATATGATTGTCTGAAAGTACAATTACAGGTTTACACAAACAAAAGACTATTGCTAAACAGTGAAAAGAGTGCAAGAATCAGAATCAGGTTTTTATCATTGACATATGCAATAAAATTTGTTTTGCGGCAGGAGTATTGAAACATTTATACAAACATTGGTTTGGCCACTGTCAAATGAACTGCGTAAATGTCCTAAACATATGAATTGTGCAAAATAATATGACACTATTATTGTGAGTGTGGATTGCAGATTTATTAAGACAATACTGAGAATGACAAACTACATTGACAGCAAACATTCTGTTTATAAGTGATGTAGTATTAATGACAGGGTACACCTCTGAGAGAAAGAAAAGGTAAGGAACAGAGTTATCTGAGTAGGGTAAATCAGCACAATGAGTCCAGGACTATTCTGGTCTTAATGATCTTCCATTGTACTTTTGACTTCCTTTCCATAAACTCTATTCCAAATATGAAAACAATTGATCTTAAAAGTGCTTATGGATGAAAGGAGCTGATTGTGGATCAAATAATTTATTTGCTCAACTTCCTGCTCTAAAATTATTTCATACCATCTATCTGAGAACTAAACCATTCTTGTATCCTTGCTACTGCAACTTCTCATTCACAATTTGGAAACCAGGATCTTGGCATCAGTGACCAATGTTCCCTATTCTGCATTTTGAGCCGAGAGAGCACTACTTATAACATCTACTGTTTCATTATGGTTCAAGAATATTCACTTGAACTCACACTACAGTTAAAAATAATGTTTTAAGAATGCTCTATTCTTATATAAAAAACTGCAATACCCAAAATATTCAAACATTGAATATGCAAATTTATGCCACATTTCTGGAACAATCAAGTAGTCAAGTAATTTTAGAAAGGGTGCTTGGGGACGAAGTCCTTATGAGAATGAAGTGAAATGTTTCCATATGTTTTATAAAGTATTCTATTCCCTCTAAAAGCAATCATTCACATGCACTTGCTGGCAATGATCCAAAGAATCCATATGGACATTGCATCCCTTACGGCACCATATTAGTCATAGGACTGCTATGTCACAGTTCATATAGAAAATAATATAAAAAGCATTACATTCTATGTCCAATGCCTTGCTTTACTTCTTATTCCACCACCTGACAACGTCCTATAATGGGACATAACTGGGAATGTTACACCAGAAAAAACTTTCACATAAAAATTTGAAATGGTTTCCAGACCAGTCACATTAAATTTAGTTGCATTCTTTGTACCGAAAAGCACTTAGACTATTTTCTTCTTTCTCTTGCTCTGCAATAAACACTTAAATCTTATGAGTATCACGGTTCATTAGCAAGTATCAAAATATGTCATTTCTATCAAGTTACATCTGCAAGCCATATATTCTTTATGTTTTGATCTCAACAATTATATATTGAAAATTCACATTTTAAAAGTTTCATTCAATTACATTTAATTAAATGAAAGAGAAAACTTACGTCTCTTTGAATTAATGCTATATAAATACACAGCAGATCAATTTTATAAGCTAATTCACACACTTGTTGAAATTATACCCTTCAGTAACATAATTAACAAAAAGCTTAATGTTTTCACTGGATGTTTTTGTAGATTTTCATTCTTGCTCACAATTTTCTACTGCGGTTTAATTTGTACAAAGTCAGGTGATTCAATGGGGGACAGCAATTACACACAAACTAACTGTGTGCAAGATGCAAAATCTGATTTGAAAATTCCCGTTTAAGTATCTTAAACAGTACTGTCTCAAGGAAATTTTAGATCAACAGATATCCTCTTTAAAAAAAACATGCAAAGCCTTTTGCACGCAATGTACAATGAAGGCAACAAAGTCTTTTTTTAATAGGAATCCTCCCCACTAATCTCAGATAATTGGTCACATATAAATGCCTGCAGGAGAGAAAATATTTAGAATCATAAAATCTACCAATTTAGAATTTGTACTATCTGACAATAATCAAGTGAAGTTTAAAAAAGGAAAAAAGGGAGAAAAAAATAGGAACAGAACTGCACCATATCAACTCATAAAATAAGACCATGACTAATCAGTTTCAAAGCTCCATTTATCCTTTTGGTTCCATAACTATTGGTAACCTGGCATAACAAGAAATCTAACTACCTCATTTCTGAAGTTTTCAAATGACCTTATCCCCTTCATCGCCTTCAACAATTTTTTAGGGGAAGAAGAGATCCAGAGTTTCACTGCAATTTCTGTGAAGGAGTTTTAAGTTACATGCCCTCTTTCTGGCCTACCTCACTCAAAGTACCAGTTCTATATCCACTGTATAAGTTCTTATTAAATATATATTACACAGCCACAATATTCTTTATGCTGCGTGTCATGAAAACAAATCAAGGAACCAATCGAAAACTGAAGAGAAGCAGAAACAATAAATTCAACTTCAGAACAACAATTGCTTAAGAAATATCCCACTGTCGATTTTTATACACTCAATGTCTATTGTTTCTCTTCTATGTTTGTGCTTTGCAAATTCTGAAAGTAAATATGTCATTCTTGTTGAGCAAAATGATTTAAAACCTATAAATATGGTAACATTTTCAAATTGCTAAACATTGCTTAAATATGGTTCAAGTACTAAATGCACTTCTACTCAAAACTTTAAAATTACGCAGCCTACATTAAATATCATTTGCTGAAATTACTGAAGATTCTTAAGGATTTACACACATTTGAGCTACAAACTCAGCATGGCCTTGTACAAGAGGTGACATCTTACAAACTTGAAACAGTTTATGAGAAAGTGTTGAAGAAATTTAATGAGGGCAGGGGAGTAGATGTTGTATATATGGACTTCAGCAAGGCATTTGACACCATCATTTATAGAAGGCTCATCTAGAATGTTAAGATACTTGGGACCCATACAGAATTGGTAGATCAGATTCAAAATTGGCTGGGGCAAAGACAAAGAGGGGATTGGTGATGGGATGTTAATCTGATTTGAGATCTCTGATCAGTGGTAAGCAAACCTCCTTTGCTTATGATATATATATTTTTTTCTTTTTTTGGAAAAAAGAACATGGGAAAATTAGTAAGTTTGCAGATGAGACAAAAATTGGCAGAGTTGTGGATAGTGAGGAAGGCTATCAAAGGATATAGTAGAATGTAGATCAGTTGCAAACATGATGTGAAAAACGGCAGATGGAGTTTAATTCAGATGAATGTTTCACTGTGGGAGGTCAAAAGTAAGAGGAAAGTATACAGTAAAGGGCAGAATCATTAGAAACACTGATCTACAGAGAGATCCAGGATGCAAATACATCGCTCCTTGAAAGTTGCAATATAAGTGGATAGGTGGTAAAGAAGGCATGTAGCATACCTGCTTTTTATCAGTGAGGGCACTAGGTAGAGCTGTGAAATTAATTCCCACAGGTTTGTTTCATAGGCTTTTCTTTTTGTTTCCAATATGTTGGCATTAGGATGCATGCTTTGGTATATATTAAAATTAATGCTGTTTACCAATCCAGCATTGCCACCAACTGCAAAATCTCTTGTGATGGTATTTAGCAAAATCTGAACTTTTTTAATATTGATATCTTAAGATTTCAGTAAAACTCAAAGGCATTAGAATGAAACCGACTCATCTTGAATGCAGAGTGCTAGACTTACACATTGGGAGAAAGCATTGTTATGATAAGGCAATCAAAAAAAAAAGGCTTATTTGCTGTAACAGAAAAGTTTCAAGAAGATATTAATGAGATGATGATTAATGCATTAATTGTGTGCACGCTGGTTGCCCTATTACAGGAAAAATGTACAGGCTATGGAATGAGTGCAGAGATTTATCAGAAAGCAGCCTGGACTACAGAGTATGAGCTATAAGGAGACAGTGAATAAATTTTGGCTGCTTTCACAGAACACTGGTGGCTGAGGAAAGACCTTATAGAAGTTTAGCAAATTGAGATTCAAGATTATTTGTCATGTATACACTGACACATACAGTGAAATGCGTTGTTTATACTAGTAACCAACACACCCGAAGATGTGCGGGAGCAGCTTACAAGAGACACAAATAGGGTAGGTGATCAGAATCGTTTGCCCCAAGTGTGATAAATTCAAGTACTAGAGGACATACATTTAAGGTAAGGTAGATATTTTTAACGGAGCTATGAGGGGCAAGCTTTTTTTAAACACAGAGAGTGGGTGCCTGGAACAGGCTGTCAGGGGTAGCAGTGGAAGCAGATACAATTATGGTGTTTAAGAGGCTGTTAAATGCACACACAAGTGTGTATGTAATGGAAAGAAACAGATCATGTACAGACAGAAGATATTTATTTTAATTTGGCATCGTGTTCAGCACAGACACCATGGACTGATGGGTCTGTTCATGCGTTGGTACTGTTCCATATCCTATGTCCTATGTACCTCCATTAGTCTAGCTTTCAATAATAAAGCTCAAAACTAGGAAAAAAAAGAACAGAATATATTAAGAATATGAATTGCCACCCCAAGTAAATTAAAATATTCAGTGGGAATTCAACAACAGAGAAAAGCAATGATGCTAGATTTGATGGTGAATAGCTGGTGAATTGTAAAAGGCAAAACAAAGTTTCAGTATTTAAATGCATAAAATTCAATGGGCAATCACAGATTTAATTCATTGTTGATTGATAGTCATACATGTAATCAATGTTGAGAGAATTGTATCATGGTGTGCTGATATGACCATAACTGAATCAAAACTCTGAAAATGTAATTAATGTATAAAAACAACTGCATTGCTTCAATCACCTGGTTTTACAGAAGTAAACTTTTTTCAAAGGATAATACATGATAATATAATGGCAATGTACTGATATACTGATCACATATGTGATATATTGTATTTGTTTGACTAACACAATTATACAATATATCTCATAGCCCAAAATGTAGAGTTTTATCTCATTTAAATAAAACTCAATGAAGCTAAATTATCTAACCAAGCCTCACACCCCTAAAAGCAGGGAACAGTGATTACTTTAACCTGTATGTATTCATTATATTACGGGCTATAATTGAAATGTGTGCTGCCATGACTGCTGTCAGAGAAATTGCTACCAGTGCTGTAATTGGCACTGTGTTTTCTCCCAATAAGTCCAGGACTCTAGAGTTTTAACGTTCAAGATGGGTAAGTTTCATTCTAATACCAGTGAGTTTTACTGAAATTACTAACGTGTCAGCAGAGTGGAAGTGACTAATGGAAGATGTATAAAAGGTTTGTTAGATTAAATAAAATTTAAAAATAAGGAATTTTGAGAAGTGAATTTGTGTTGTAATCATTTGAGCAATGGCTACACATCCGGGATAGGAAACATCAATGTTTTGTAGGTCTATATATAATCTTACATTTGCCAAAGGTTATTATGTTCAAAGGGGAAGGTTGTAGGTTTAAATATTATTTGGAACTTTTTAAAAACCAGTGCTGACTCACAGGATCACATTTATGTTTTAAAGCTTATACCATTACTAAGTTGTACAAAATTACATTCAATTTTTTAGTTAACATCAGATTCAAAATGTTTTAGTTTTTTTTTCTTGATTTACAAAGTTTCCCATCCTTTACCTAGACTCAAAACCAAGTTCTCTTGCACGCTGATTTCAATGGATATTGTAAGGCTGTGCAGTACCAAACCAAAAGCTGATGTGTTTTTTCTTAATTTTATGAAATTTATTTACTGGTTTAAATATTTTAAAGTGCTATTAAATGCTGTAATTGAGTGCTTGAATTATCATTTCTTCATTTTAATTTTTGCTACTTTTTGAAATGTCCCTGCATGTTAGAGACATTCAAAGCTATTTAAAAACCCATGCTTTATCAGGCAGCAAAGGATAGGGACTGGGTTTCACCAGCTGTCAACGACTTTCATGAGTATTCTTCAAGGCTTCTCAAGATCCTACCAATACTCAGAGATTCATTGTCGGATTATAGGTTGCCTTAGGGCAGCAAGATTGGGCACTCACATCTTAACCAGGTAAGTTCAAGTGATGAGTAGGAGTTGGCAGCGTGCTAATGCCATCAGAATATATACTGATGTGTAAAAGAGAAGACAGATTATCATGCCTACTAATATTTCACCAAAAAAAGTGCTATTCAGATTGGTTCTTATTTTGAAATTAGTCCTTCATGAAAGGCAAATCTCATTGATCAGTAGGTGAACAAGCTAAAATGAGTTGGAAAGATGACAAGACATATCAAAGTGATGGTACTTATGGGATGCACCTCCTTCCTGATGGCAGTAGCAAAAAGCGAATACATCCTGGGTGTTGGGGGTCCCTGATGATGGATGATGCTCTCCTGCAACAGCGTTTCATATACAAAGTTTGTAGATGTGCTCAATGGTTGGGAGGGCTTTACCCATGATGTATCAATGACTTTTTATAGGAAATCGAGGATCCAATTGTACAAAGAGATATTGAGGCCAAGGTCTTAGAGCTTATTGATTAGTTTTGAGGGGATGATGGCATTGAGTGCTGACCTGTAGCTGATAAACAGCATTCTGACGTATGCACATCTGCTGTCCAGATGTTTCAGGGTTGAGTGAAGAGCCAATGAGATGGCATCTGCTGTGGACCTGCTGCTGCGGTAGGGAAATTGAAGCAGATCCAAGTTACTTCTCAGCCAGCAGTTGATATGTTTCATCATCAACCTCTCAAAACACTTCATCACTGTGGATATAATTGCTACTGGGTGATATTCACTGAGGCAGATCACCACGCTCTTCCTGGGCACCAGAATAACTGATGCTTGCTTGAAGCAAGTGGATACCACACACTGCCAATGTGAGAGGTTAAAGATCTCAGTAAACACACCAGCCAGTTAATGAGCTTCAAGCAGCTCTTAGAATTTGGCCAGGTACCCCATATGGGCCAGATGCTTTTGGTGGGTTCACCCTGCTAAGGGAAAACTCTGAATGATTCCGTGGGGACATAATCATCTACAGCTATTTTAATAAAGTCCATTACTAACATGGTCTATTCATTTAGATCTCCCTGATCAATCCTTGAACATGGCCCAATCCATTGACTTGAAGCAATCCCAAAGCTGCTCCTCTGCCTCCTGTGACCACCTCTTTGTTGTCTAAATCTCTGGAGCTTTGCTCTTTAGCCTCTGCTTATATGCAGGCAGGAGGAGGACAGCAAATGATCTGATTTTCCAAAATGCGGTCTGGACATGGAACAGACGGCATTCCTCATCTTAGTATAATGGTGGTCTAGCATGTTGGGATCTCTAGTGCTACAGGTTATATGCTGATGGTAACTGGGCAGGGTTTTCTTTAAACAAGCCTGGTTGAAGTCCCCAACAGTGAGGTAAAATGTGTCGGGACTGTTTCTTTCATGCAGTATCAAGAGTGCTTGATTATAGTCAGCCTCTGGTGGTATGTAAACTGCAGTCAGGACCATGAATGAGAACTCACTAAGTAAATAGAACAGATGGCATTTGACCATTAGGTCTTCTACATCAGGAGAACATGAGTTTGACAAAACCGGCACATCAGAGCACCACTGAGAGTTTATCATGAAACACACACTTCCTCCTTTTGCCTTTTCCAAATCAGTAGTTCACTCCATTCTATAAACCGAGAGGTCTTTCGGTCTGATCGCTGTATCTGACATGCGGGGAGAAAGCCAAGTCACAGCCAAACACAGGATACAACAGTCTCTCAATTTCCCTCCGATATGGGAATCTTGCCCTCAAGTCCTCAGATTTATTCTCCAGCAACTACACATTTGCCAACAAGGTGCTGGGCAGAAGAAACCTCATCCCTCCATGTTTCAGTTTGGTTTGGAGCCCCGCTTCCTGCCTCAATACCATGGCAATGAACCTTCGTCCACTTCAAGCTGCTATATCTGCCTGGCCCACCAAGTCCTTTAGAAAATCATTAGATCTGTAGATCATTAAGTTCATTTAAAAGTACATTGCTTAGAAGGAACTTAAATGTTGCAAAATGCAGTGAGAGTAATTTGAAAGAGGTATATTTAAAAGTCTATTTAGAGCTATTGTTTGCAGCTCACAAAACATTATTGACGATCACGAGCATCTTCGGCTGAAGCAATATTCTCTCATTTCTGTTCTGAATTGCCAGACCCTATAGTCTGAGTCAATGATTCCAGACACCCTAGCCAAGAAAAACATCGACTGCCGCAGCTAACTCCTGTCAATCCAAAAGAATTTTGATCAATTCTAAATCTTCTAAACTCAAAAGTACTTCATTCACGAAATAAAAACAGAAGACATTGGAAAATTCAAAAGTTCAGGCAGTATCCAGGGAAAGAGCAGCAATGTAGATATCACAGACACTCCACCAGAACTGGGAAGATATTCAATATTAACTCGTGCTAACTGGTCTGTCTGCTTTGCACCTCAAAGCTTTTACATGACCCTGTTTTCTCTCTGTTGTTCTCTAACTGTTCTCATTAAACTATCAATTCGATGGCATCATTAACTGCTTATCACCAGAGCAACCAATCCATCGCTCCATTTATCTGATCCATCGCTCCTCCACTCTTCTTGTAATTTAAAACTAACTTGTTTTCTCACTTTTCCAGTTCTGACAAAGAATCTTCAACCTTAACTCTGTTTTGGTTTCCAAAGAGGTGACCTGCTGAATGTCACAGTCAGTCACAGAAACAGGTCCCACAGCACAGAAATCTGGCCCACTGAGTGCATGTCAGTCATCAAGCACCCAATTACATTAATCCTACACTAATCCCATTTTATTCTCCCCATAATCCCATCAACTCTTCTAGATTTTACCTGACCTACTCACAGACACACCAGGAGCAATTAATCATGGAGTTAACCCACCAACTCAAATATTTTGAGATGTGGGAAGAAACCAGAGCAACCAGAGAAAATTCAGGGGGTCACCCTTGGAGCAAAGGAAGCTGAAGGTTGACAAGGTAGAGGAATATAAAATTATGAGAGCATTATTAATAAGGCAGATAGCTAGTTTTCATCTCCTTTGGCAAGTGTGTCTTAAAACTGCAAGGCATAAGTTTACAGTGAGTGAGAAGGTTAAAAGAGGTCTGATGGATAAATTTTTCACACGAAGAGTAGTTGGTATCTGGAATGAACAGTCAGGGAGGTAATGGATGCAGGAACAGTAACAACATTTAAGCGCTATCTGGACAGGTACTTGAATGGACGGATATGGAAAGAACACAGGCAATGGAATTTTCATAGATAGGGATGATGGTTAGCATAGTTGTGCCGGGCTGAAGGTATCCTCTTTCTATGCTGATACCTCGATGACTCTAGATTGTGAACAGCCGGCACTCTAGTGCCATATGCTGTGAAATCTCATGAATCACAGATTCCCAGCCCAGAAGTGATTTATTTACTTCTTTTGTCTGCTTTCTGTCTCCTAACAATCCCAATACACATGAATAAATTAACCCCAATAAATATGATTAATAATTGCTTGTGTAAAATCTTATCAAAAGCCTTCTAAAAGTTCAAATACAAAACTGGTTCACCTCGATTTATTTTGTTATTACCATACCAAAAAAACTTCAATAGATTCGTCAGTTTCTTCACAAACAAGAGAAAATCCGCAGATGCTGGAAATCCAAGCAACACACACACAGTGCTGGAGGAACTCAGCAGGCCAGACAGCATCTAAGAAAAAGTTGACATTTCGGGCTGAGCCCCGATGAAGGGTTTCAGCCCGACTGTTTTCTCTTTTCCCGAGATGCTGCCTGGCCTGCCAAGTTCCTCCAGCATTTTGTAGGAGAGGTGACAAACTTAGATTGTTTTTCTGAAGTGTAGGGTGAGTGCAGACTTGATGAAAGCTCATACGATCGTGAGAGGCACAGATATGGCAGACATTAAGAATCTTTTTCCCATGGGAGAAATGTCAAATACTAGATTTTATGCATTTTAGGTGAGTGGGGCAAGTTTAAGGAAGGTGTGCAGAGCAAGATCCACCGAGGGTGGTCCCTGGAATGGGTTGCCATGGTAAGTGATAGATGCAGGTACGACATGGCTTATAAGAGGCTGTTAAGTAGACACATGAATATGCAGGAAATGGTAGGATATTGATCATGTGCAGGCAGAAAAGAGTTCACTTATTTTGATATTGTGAATGGTGAAGACACTATGAGCCAAATGGCCTTCTATGGTGCTGTACTCTTCTATGAGTACAGCATCTGTTCAATGCCCTATGTGTTTACTCTATCCAATCTTCTATATTCAATGTCCCATGTAATTAAGCGATCCAAACTTATTATTTTCCATGTTTCCAGTTACCACTTCCTTAAATGTTGATTCTAATTTTTTCCACCACTGGATGTCAGGTTTACTGTTCTACAGCTCCATGTTTTATCTTTATCTCATTACTTAATAAGTGAGATTACATTTACTACTTTCCAACTGCAAGAACTTTACAAGATACTATGGAATTTTAAAATCAATTAGTACATCCACTATGCACACTGTCACGTCCAAGGATCCAAATCACCATGTCCTGGGAATTTATCACATTTCACATCTTAACAATGTTGTCAATCCTAATGTTTTACTTATATTAAGATTTACGACATTTCAAGCCCTCTGTTCACTCTTGATTTTTAGGTTCTCTATCTCTGTCTATAAAGACAAATGCAGTATATCTTTTCTCTGCAGTATATCTTTCCTCTGCCAATTCTTTAATCCCCTATATAATCTCTCCTTTCAGTCTCTATGGGACCTAGGTTAATTTTAGCTTCTCGTTTCCTCTTTTCAAATCTATTGAAATACCTGCAGTCTTCTTAGGCATCTCACTAATCTACTCTCATTTTTTTTTATATTTCACTGCTTTGGTTCTCCTTTTAATGAATTCTGAAAGTTTCCCAATTCTCAGTCTTAATGCTTTGCTTGGCAATATTTGAGCAAATGGTAATTTTAATTTCTCTTTAGAGACACAACTGATCCACCTTTTATATTTTAAAGAGATATATCTTACTTTTAAACCTTGAACTAATTCTTTAAACATGAACTTGGATTACTGTCATGGCTTTTATTGCAATTTTCCAATGTACTAACAACAAATCACACCACTGGCCAATAAACCTTTGTTTCAAGATTGAACTAAATCACTTTCAATTTTTAAATAAAATTCCAAAGTATTATGGGCACCCTTCCATAATGGTCCCTGACATATCACGTTATTGATTATGCTTTCTCTTTTCGCAAATGATGATCTAAAATAGATCGTTGTTTCAGTAATTCCTTCTTTACCAGTTTGCTTTGCACTTTAAAAATTTTTTTGTAATATTTAACTGACAGCATTGGTTATTTTGCAAGTATGTCTGTTAAGATGCTTTGATTAGCACTGCCATAAAGATTCAGATAAAGAGCCCTTAAAAGTGACGTTGAAGAACTTCCCAATCACTTTATTCATGCTACTCGGATCAAGGATGCATTATTATCAATTAGATAGGCTCTCCATCATTGCATCTGGAAGGCATGGGGAAGCTGTGGATGGCAAATCAGTACATGCAGCCAGGCCAGTCTGATTCAGTCCAGAATATTCTGTGAAAACCACAGAAAGTAAAACTGGAAAGCATAATAATGAATCTTCTCTTAAATAATCAAAAAATATAGGACACCTAAAAGGCATTTGGACAGGTACAAACGTTTGTACATGAATAGGAAAAAAGGATAGGAGTCAAGCCAGACCCAGGCAAACAGTAAGCATTTTGGTTAGCATGGACAGATTGGGCAATCAGCCTTGTTTCTATGCTGTATAACTTTATAAGAGAACATCACAGGTTAGTTGTATTGCTGATAGTACAGAAAGTTGTCGTAGGTTACAACAAGTCATTGGTAGGAATGCAGAGCTGAGTTGAAAAGTAATAGATGGAGCTCAATCTAGAAAAGTGTGAAGGATACACTTCGGAAGGTTAATCTGCAACACAGAGTACAAGATCAGTGGCAGGATTCTTCGAATTGTGGAGGAACAGCGGGATCTCGGGGTCCATATCAGAATCAGAACCAAAATCAGATTTATTATCACCAGCATGTGACATGAAATTTGTTAACTTAGCAGCAGCAGTTCAATGTAATACATTATATAGAAGAAAAAAAATAATAAATCAATCAATTACAGCATACATATATTGAATAGATTAAAAATTAAGCAAAAAACAGAAATACTATATATTTAAAAAGTGAGCTCCATTATCCATTAAGGAATCGGATGGCAGAGGGGAAGAAGCTGCTTCTGAATCTCTGAGTGTGCCTTCAGGCTTCTGTACCTCCTACCTGATGGTAACAGTGAAAAAAGGGCATGCCTTGGTGCTGGAGGTCCTTAATAATAGACACTACCTTCTGAAACACCACTCCTTGAAGATATCCTGGGTACTTTGTAAGCTAGTACCCAAGATGGAGCCGACTAAATTTACAACCCTCTGCAGCTTCTTTCGGTCCTGTGCAATAGTCCCTCCATACGAGACAGTGATGCAGCCTGTCAGAATGTTCTCCACAGTTTTTAAGAATATGCGTTGACATACCAAATATCTTCAAACACGTAATGAAGTATAGCCGCTGTCTTGCTTTCTTTATTACATCAATCTGTTGGGACCAGATTAGATCCTCAGAGACCTTGACACTCAGGAACTTGAAATCAAAGATGCTATGCAAGTTGATAGGGTGATTATTAAAGTGTATGGTGTATTGCCTTCATTAGTCAGGTTATTGAGTTCAAGAGTTCCTTGAACACCACTACTGTATCTGCTTCTACCACCTCTGCGACAGCACATTCCAGGGACAATCGACTCTCAGTGCAAGAAACATGCGCAGAATTCTTGTTTGAACTTTTTCCCTCTCATCTTAAAGCCATCCTTCTAGTATCTGACACTTCCACCCACTGAAAAACAGACTCTGACCATTATCCCTATTTATGCCTCTTTTAGTTCTAAATACTCTTACCAAGAAGCCACATGGTTGCATTGGTCCAGAACAAGACTGCAAGTTAGCTAAACCCTTCTTACAGCTACTACTGTCTAATCAAGCCACATCCTGGTGAACAGCTGCAGACATTTTAACCTCTCCCTGCTTCAATCTGTGATTCCCACCTGCTTTTGGAAGACCGCTATCATCGCAGTACCAAACAGAAATGAGATAACATGCCGTAACAACTACTGCCCAGTGGCTCTGACGCCTACCATAATGAAGGGCTTCGAGAGGCTAATCATGGCACGCATTAGCTCCATCCTTCCAGGCAACCTCAACCCACTGCAATTTGCCTACCACCAAAATAGAACTACAGCAGACGCCAGCTCCCTGGCCTAACACTCTTGTCTGCAGCATCCGGAGAGTAAAGATACCTATGACATTTTTTATTGACTGCAACTCAGCCTTCAATGTAATAATGCTGAGCAAAGTTATCACCAAGCTCTGGACCCTGGGACTCAATGCCTCCCTCTACACATGGATCCTTGACTTCCTGACTTTCTAGATTTTAGATTCTGGACTAGTTCCTGAGGATTGGAGGATGGCTAATGTAACCCCACTTTTTAAAAAAGGAGGGAGAGGGAAACCGGGGAATTATAGACCGGTTAGCCTAACATCAGTGGTGGGGAAAATGCTAGAGTCAGTTATCAAAGATGTGATAACAGCACATTTGGAAAGCGGTGAAATCATCGGACAAAGTCAGCATGGATTTGTGAAAGGAAAATCATGTCTGACGAATCTCATAGAATTTTTTGAGGATGCAACTAGTAGAATGGATAGGGGAGAACCAGTGGATGTGGTATATTTGGATTTTCAAAAGGCTTTTGACAAGGTCCCACACAGGAGATTAGTGTGCAAACTTAAAGCACACGGTATTGGAGGTAAGGTATTGATGTGGATAGAGAATTGGTTGGCAGACAGGAAGCAAAGAGTGGGAATAAACGGGACCTTTTCAGAATGGCAGGCGGTGACTAGTGGGGTACCGCAAGGCTCAGTGCTGGGACGCCAGTTGTTTACAATATATATTAATGACTTCGATGAGGGAATTAAATGCAGCATTTCCAAGTTTGCGGATGACACGAAGCTGGGTGGCAGTGTTAGCTGGGAGGAGGATGCTAGGAGGATGCAGGGTGACTTGGATAGGTTAGGTGAGTAGGCAAATTCATGGCAGACGCAATTTAATGTGGATAAATGTGAGGTTATCCACTTTGGTGGCAAAAACAGGAAAATAAATTATTATCGGAATGGTGGCCGATTTGGAAAAGGGGAGGTGCAACGAGACCTGGGTGTCATTATACACCAGTCATTGAAAGTGGGCATGCAGGTACAGTAGGCGGTGAAAAAGGCAAATGGTATGCCGGCATTCATAGCAAGAGGATTTGAGTACAAGAGCAGGGAGGTACTACTGCAGTCGTACAAGGCCTTGGTGAGACCACACCTGGAGTACTGGGTGCAGTTTTGGTCCCCTAATCTGAAGACAGACATTCTTGCCATAGAGGGAGTACAAAGAAGGTTCACCAGATTGATTCCTGGGATGGCAGGACTTTCATATGATGAAAAGATTGGATCGACTAGGCTTATACTCTCTGGAATTTAGAAGATTGAGGGGGAATCTTATTGAAACATATAAAATCCTAAAGGGATTGGACAGGCTAGATGCAGGAAGATTGTTCCCGATGTTGGGGAAGTCCAGAATGAGGGGTCACAGTTTGAGGATAAAGGGGAAGCCTCTTAGGACCGAGATGAGGAAAAACTTCTTCACACAGAGAGTGGTGAACCTGTGGAATTCTCTGCCACAGGAAACAGTTGAGGCCAGTTCATCGGCTATATTTAAGAGGGAGTTAGATATGGCCCTTGTGGCTAAAGGGATCAGGGGGTATGGAGGGAAGGCTGGTACAGGGTTCTGAGTTGGATGATCAGCCATGATCATACTGAATGGCGGTGCAGGCTCGAAGGGCCAAATGGCCTACTCCTGCACCTATCTTCTATGTTTCTATGTTTCTGACGAACAGAATACAATCAATAAGGACGGGCAGCAACCACCATGATTATTCTAAACACTGGTACTCCACAAGATTGCATCCCCAGCCCCCTACTCTACTCTCCGTACACTGATGACAGTGTGGTCCGTCTCTGTTCTAACCCCATCTACAAGCTTGCAGATCATACCACTGGAGTGAGCTGTGCCTCAAATAACAAAGAATTGAAGTACAGGAAGGAGACAGAGAGCTGAATAACATATTGTCATGACAACAACCTTCCTCTCAGAGTCAGCAAAACAACAGTACCAGCTATTGACTTCAGGAAAGGAGGCGGTGCATATCCCATCTATATCAATGTTGCCGTGGTTGAGAGCTTCAAGTTCCCGTGAGTGACCATCACCAATAGCCTGTCCCAATTCAACAATGCAGATGCCATGACCAGGAAAGCTCACTAACAACTCTACTTTCCTCAGGTGTCTCAAGAAATTTGGCATGTTCCCATTGAACCTTACCATTTTTTATCATGTCCTCATTTAACCTTACCAATTTTTATCAATGCGTTACAGAGTGCATCCTATTCAGATACATAATAGTTTGATATGGCAACTGCTCTGAACACAAGAAACTGCAGAGTTGTGGACACAGCTGGGCACATCACAGTAACCAGCCATCCCTTTATGGACTCTATTTATACTTCTTGCTGCCACAGTAAAGCAGCCAGTATAACTAAAAAAATACTGGGTCAATGGCATCAACAGGGGTGATGCCAAAAGGCTCAATAAACTGATTAGAAAGGCTGAATCAAACTGGACGCACTGAAGGCTGTGGTAGAACAAAGGACTCCACAGAAAATCCTGGCAATTCTGGACAATGTTTCTCACCCTCTGCATGCCAACTTGGCTGAACGAAGAGCGCTATGTGAGGTCATTCTTACCCCCAGCCATAAGTCAGCCTACAGCCAGGGCGTGATGAGCCCCTCCTGTTCGATGGTTTTTGGTAACTTATGTTTTATTCTTTCTACTTCTCTTCCAATGTTTATATCTGTGCACTTATAACACCACTGTGACACTGTAATTTCCTTTGGTATCAATAAAGCATCTATCTTCTAAAGCCTCAGCACCCTTTCTGTAACGTGGCTATCAGAACTGCAGACAATTCTCCAAATGTGGTTTAACCAAAGTGTTACACAGCTGAAATATGACTTCACAACTTTTATATTCAATGCCTCGACTAATAAAGGCAAGTATGCCATATGCCTTTTTAGCATCCTATCTACTTGTGTTGCACTCACAAAATACATGTTGCATTAAGAACCTAACAGCTTTACAGAGATGCAATAATATGTTATGTAGCAATTGGGAGAAATTGCACAATAAGTTAGAGGAGAAAACCTTAGATGAAAAGTTAAGGAAGGAATTTCACAGACTGGTGCCAAAGCAGTTACGAGGACAGCCATCAACACTGGAACCAGAAACAGCAGATGCATAATAGCCAGTAACAGAGGGATTAAGGGAGCAGTAAGCACAGAGACCAGAATGATAACTTTATATTAACAGATTTGTGAAATCAAAAGTAGAGGTCAGCAAGGACAAGCGGGATCAGTAAATTGCATGTAACGCATAGAGTTTCAGTTCAAACTTGGAAGCAGTTCTTCTCACTTTTTTCTCTCCACCTTTGAAGTGCAACTAATAGTTGACCTATTTCATAATAATTTCCAAATTAAACAGAAAGCATTTGCACCTGCAATTCAATGACACCTCTCAACATCCCAATACACAGCAAATTGAAGGCATGTGGCTTAGAACAAAAAAAACCACTGCTGTAAGCTAATGAAATAATAAAATGAAAGGCTTTGAGCATCTGCCAAAACCCACCAATATTCTCTAATTAAATAGTACAAAATGTCTTTTTGGCAATTTCTGAAAAGTGCAGAACACTTGGTCATCATTTTTAATTGACAAAAGAAACCACTAAAATAAAACCAGGCTTAAATGTATATTAGATGGATTAAAACATTGGATGGATCAAAATAACCTACTGGAAATTTTGACTGATCCTCAGTTTTAGTATTATTAAACTCTTTTCCAAGCCTTCTTCACCCTCCCTACGCTGCTACACTCTAGCCTTGATAAAAACCTCAACAAAAGCTCACCATAAACACAAGAGATTCTGTAGATGGTGGCAATCCAGAGTAACACACAAAGAACCCAAGCTCCAACCACACCAAGTAGGTCACAATAAGTAGGACACTTCACTTGCATATCCAACACCAAACTCCTGAAACAGACACACTATTCTGAGCTCTATTATGGGAAAATATTACAAGGATGAGAGATGAAATGCTTCAAGAACATCTTTAAGGCTGTTTTGTACAAACATGTTAACTGACTCTTGGGAGCCACTACCAAATGACTGCTCAAAATGGAGATGGGGCACACGAGCTCACATGGAGAACTTCAATTCTCCTCATCAAAAGCATGTTGAGGCCCAGCAAAAGAGTAAGATGGTGCATGCCACCTCCAAGCACCTCCTGCTTCCCCTGTTGCAGAGTCTACAGATCCTACATGGGTAACATCACCAAGTCAAAATTCATGAGGTGGAATGGAGCCAACTCATCTTTAACCCTGAGGGACTGCCTAAGAAAAGATAATGGTCCTGTTCTTGAGTGCCATGATTGAATATGTTCAAACAAAAACCTAAAGACAATAAATGGCACAAAAGTAAAGCAGATATCCTGAACAATAATGGTAACAGTGGTGGAGTTTATGAAAAATCAGATCTGTTAATAAAACTGTCTATTTAATCATATTCAAATGCACAAGCCTAAACTTACAAAAAATCTTTCTTCTGATTAGATCTATGAAAATTTCAAAGAAAATATTAGTTTAATCATTTACTCCCTGCAAAATGAAATTCAAAACAAATCTGCAGTTACTGAAAGTTTGCATTACTCTTGACATAATGTTTACCTAATTTCAAAAACATGAGATAAAAAAATGAGTAGACTGCAGGCATTAAGTAGAATAACATATAAATAGGCTCTTCAACCCAGTGTGTCAATGCCGCCCACAGAGCCCAACTACATACACAAATATCACTTACTGCCTTAGGTCACAGTCTATGCTCTGGCAATTAAAGTACTTATCAGGATGCTTCTTAAATGTCATGAGAGTATCTGCCACCATCACATTCCAGATTCTAACCACCCTAGGTGAAAAATTTCTGGAGAAAAACATTTCCTGCAACATGTTCAGATTTTATCCAAATCGCCATGAAATCATTTCTGAATACAGCACATCTTCCAAAGAACAGACTTTTCTTAGATTTGCAGTTACTTAATCATAAATTTAAGTAGACAACTTTAAAAGTGCAAATTTGGAGATCATATCTTCAATGTTCTTGTTAACGAAGAATATATAAAAAAAAACATCCTGAACAACATTTGAAAAACAAATGCCAATCTCCTTCCACTAGCCCTTTCAGTTAGATACAATAGCTTTCAGGCATCAAAGAAAATTGGGCTCAAAAATCAGGACCTCAAATCCAACACAGAATTCATTGTCTACATGGCAACAATGGTATGGACCACCCACAGCAAGCATCTCAGATTATTAGGGAGATATTGTTAATGTTGTCTCCACAAAATCCAGCAGCGAAATAAGTAAACCAACATCAATGTTCTCTCCCAAAGCAACTTCCCCAGCATGGAACAAAGAGACCTAGAAGTACAAGTGCATAGTTTATTGCAAGTGACGTCACAGGATTTACCACACTGGCCTTCATCAGTCAGGACATTGAGTTGACGCATTATTTTTCAGTTGTATGAGTCATTGATGCACTTGCATACAGTTTTGGTTATCCTGTTATATGAAACATGTAGTTAAACTGGAAAAACAGTGCAGAAAAGATTTACGTGTATGTTGCCTGAGCTAGAGGGCCTGAGATAAAAGTTTTGAAGTAAAATTATTACCAAAGAATGTACATATATGTCTTGAGATTCACTTTCTTGCACATGCATTGAAGTAGAAAAGAGAAATAATAGAATCAATGAAAAATTACAGATGAAACGAGGAGGAAAGGAAGGAATGAGAGGATAGGAGAAGAGCAGAAGGAGGAATGGAGGGAAGGGGAGGGGAGAGGAGGGGAAGGAAGGAAAGAGGGGAGGAGAAGAGGGGAGGGAGAGGAGAGGAGCAGAGGGGAGGGGAGGGGAGGGAGGAAGAGGATGGGAAGGAAGAGGACAGCAAGGAAGAGAAGGAGCAAGGGAGCCTGGCTGGCCTTTTGCACTCAGAATTGTTAATATCTGGGATGGTGTTCTGGTAGTTATTCTGTTAAAGTTATTTCCATAAGTAATGCTAAAAGGAAGTTTTGATGCTGAAAAAGTTTAGGGTTCTGACAAAATTCAGAGTTATTGAACCAAGCAGATTTTATTATTCAAATTAATAATGTGGTAAGGGAGAAAGAAAATTGACTAAAAAAGCATGGTGGATATTGTCTATATGGATTTCAGTAAGGAATTGAACAAGGTTCCATATGTTAGACTGGTGAACATGATAAATGCACATGCAATCCAAGGTAAACTGTCTAACTGGATCCAAAATTGGTTTGGACATTGGGGGCAGGGAATAGTATGTGTTTCTGATTGGAAATCTGTGATCAGTGGTGCAACATAAGGATTGGTGCTGGAGCCCCTGTTTTTATCATTTATCTAAATCTGAATGCAGCGGGTGTAAATAGTAGGTTTGGGGATACCACAAAAGTTGATGGTGTTGTAGATAGTGAGAAAAGTTGTCTAAGAATACAGTAATATATAGATCACAAAGAAAATTGAAAGGAACATTAGCAGATGGAATTTAATTCAACTAACATTAGGTGAGGCATATTCAGAAGTTAAATTGGGTGCAGGCATATATAGTAAATGGTAGGACACTAAGAAGTGTTTAGAGCTTCATGTTTATGGCTCCCAGAAAGTGGCAACATGGGTAAATGGTACATATGGTATGTTTTCTTTCATAGGTGGTGGCACTGAATTTAATTTGGGGTGGCATGGTAGCGTAATGGTTAACATAACACTTTACAATACCAGCAACCTGCGTTTAACTCCCATCACTGCCTGTACGGAGTTAGTATCTTCTCCCTGTGGCCCTGTGGGTTTCGTCTCAGTGCTCCGGTTTCCTCCCGCAGTACAAAGACGTACCAGTTGGTGGGTTAATTGGTCATTGTAAATTGTCACGTGACTAGGTTAGGATTAAATTGGGGGATTGCTGGGGGGCGCGACTCAAAAGGCCTGATGGACCTATTCCACACTGTATCACAATCAATCATTCAATAAATAAATAAATAACTACAAAATCCTGTTTATGCTGGACTTGGAGTAATGCAATCAGTTCTGATCATCATCACATAAGAAGGATGTGATTGCTGGAGAGAATGAAGTGGGGATTCAACAGGATGTTGCCTGGATTAATGAAAATTCATTATGGGGAGAGATTAGATACACTGAGTTTGTATTTCCTGGAGCTGCCAGGCTGATGAGTGACCAGAGAGACAAAATGAAAAGAGGCACAGATACAGTAGATAGTCAGCAGTGGTAGGGATATCAAAAACAACAGAGCCTAGGATTTAAGGTGAAAGAAATGAATGTTAAAGGGGTTTTGGTGGGAAAGATTTTTTTTAACGCAGAGAACACTTGATATGTGAAATTCTTTACCAAAGGATTTGGTGGAGTTGGATACAATCCTATATTTATAAGGCTTTTAAACAGACATTTCCTTAAGCATAGAAGATTGTGGCCTTCATGAAGGCAAATGGGATTAATGTAAATGCATTGAAATGATGTGCCAAAGTGCTTATTTCTGTGCTGAACATCACTATGTGCAGCATTTAAATCAACACTTGGCTGCAAAGAAAATTATTCTTTAAGACGTCAAACTGTGGATTCTAAGTTAAGAGATACAAATTTTAGCAGTGTTCCAGATAAAACATCATAGAATTAACATACCTGAAGGTCTGAAGATGTCCTTCATTAAAGCTTCATCTACTGGTAATGACACTGATCCTCCAGGATTATGTGTCCAACTCTGTAAAATTGTTTGCAGCAGCAAAGTCTGGGCCCTTGTAGCTTGTACAGTCAGACTCGGTAACTCAAAAATATATTCAGATGTTGTAACAAATGGTCGTTTCATCCTGTTACAAAAAGAAGAAAAAGCTGCAAATTTATAGTGAATTTGTAATATTTAGGGAACAAAATCAGGCTTTTGGACACAACAAATATGTGACTTTTTTTTCTCCATATAAGCCTCCTTCCACTTCACTTAAGCTCAAGATCTGGATGGAGGATCTTATCTAGCATTATCACAGTACATTTACCTGGATACCACATTCCAGAGATTGAACCTTTCCAGGGTGAATACTAGGCAGACCAGGAGGACAGGCAAATTGTGTAGGAACCTCCTTTCGCCCCCTTCAATGAGTGCATCATATTCACCTCCAAATACAGAAGGGGGTGACAGTTGCTCAAAACAGTCAAAGTCCATGACACTGTAGTGACATGTCCATGACAACAGTATGGTCTGGGAGTAGAATGGCAGGACAGGATTCATTAAATAGGGGTATATACACAGTATATACACATTTCTGTGGACAGAAACATGATCCCAAGGTTGTATATTATCTCCCAAGGTAAAGGATTTCATGGAGCAGCTGCAGGAAGGGGTGTTAACAAGGAGAGAATAAATGATACAACTATGAGAAAGGGTAAGGCTTTGTATGAGATTACAGAGAGTATAGAAATAGATTAAAGAACTAGATCTCATGAATGGAAATTCTGGATGACTACCTGGGCTATGTACCCAAGTAGTCATCCAGAAGCAGAAGATCTGTGCAAATCAGCAGGAGGAATGAAGCAGGAAGAAGGAGAGGTGCTTCAAGCAACCAAAAAGGTTGCATCTCTGGGCCAAAATCTGATTACCAGGGGTTTCCCAGAGGACTTAAGCTACCTAGAAAGGAAGGAGGGAACTCTATAGCAGTTACGATTTCTTTTTTATAATTCTCTATAATTTATTCTCCTCTTATGAAATTTCTATCTAATGGTATGTACATGTGATGCTGCTACAATTACTTCTTCTTCTGTGAATACGCGCACTCAAATGACAACAAACTCAAAGGCAAAACTGGATATAGAAGATAGGTGCTTTTATATTAACCCATGAGACACTGGAGACAAAGGTAGATGATTTGTGAGTAGCTAATTATTTTAACTTATTTCAAAGAATTTAAAAGTGCTGAGTAGAGAGACCTGTGGGAGTGTAACATGGTAGCCATCACAAAAACATGGTTTCAAATGAGGATCAGCAACTCAACTTTGTTGGCTAAAGAGTTTTCCAACGAGGAAAATAATGTGGGGTGGGGGGTGGAGACATGAGAAGACATAGCAATATTGGAAAAAGAAACATTTACAGGTGGTCAAAGTTTGAAGTAATAGAAAGAGCAATGATTGAGACTATATCAACACACTGAAGACACTACATCAGAGATGCATATGTAACTCATGGCAATACTTGCCTAGAAGTCACACAAAATCACCACATTTGGCTCCAGATTAAGTCAATTTTCAACTATTAAACACCAAATAAAACCTTCATAAAATGATTTTTGAATTCCTATCACTAACTCTATAAATTAAGTTCTATCCACAGATAGATCTGTCTTTATATAATACAGGGGTCCCCAACCTTTTTCGCACTGCGGACCGGCCGACCGGGGGGGGGGGTAGGGTTGCCAACGTACAAGAGCAGCAGTCAAATACTTTGTGCTTACCCCGAGAAAGACTACAATAACCATGAAGCCTTGCGCGGGCATCAGTGCGCACATGTAACTTGCATATGTGTGTACGCGCCGATTTTTATACAAATCGTTTTTGCTGATTCTGTTGGGGGGGGGTGTTAATCACAACTGGAATACAGGTGATAAGTGGCTAATACACTCAATTTCGTTTCTAAAATGGTTTCTCTAACGAATTTAATATTAAACACACAGCGCATATTTTCCTCGCGTGAATATAGTGATAAGTCAATTATCAGGGGAGCTTGAGGGTAAGTGTTGAAGGAACTTCCAGTAGAAGTGGTAGAGGCAGGTTCGGTATTATCACTTAAGGTTAAATTGGATAGGTATATGGACAAGAAAGGAATGGAGGGTTATGGGCTGAGTGCAGGTCGGTGGGACGAGGTGAGAGTAGCGTTCAGCACGGACTAGAAGGGCCGAGATGGCCTGTTTCCATGCCGTAATTGTTATATGGTTATATAAGTCACTTATAATAGCATCATAACATTTTAAGTAGCGTTTGGCTATTAAACACACAGCGCATATTTTCCTCGTATGAACATATAAAATCATTGCAACGCACCAATATCGCTGAATCAGTGGGAGCCCTGGGCTGAATACTTGTTTTCCTGCAACAAGACGGTCCTATCGAGGGGTGATGGGAGACAGCGATACTGGGTTCCTTATGTCCAGTCTATTCCACAATTTAATTTTCGTTGCATTCATTGCAGAGATATGTTGGAAATGGAAGCAATGTTTTCAGTGCTTTCCTGACTACCTCAGGATATTTAGCCTTGAGTTTGATCCGGAATGCCGGCAGAGATGTTATGTCAAACATACTTTTCAGCCCGCCATCATTTGCAAGCTCGAGGAGTTGATCTCCTTCCCGCGCTGACATGGATGACGCACGGGTAATGACCTCGCATGCGTTCAAGTTCCAACAGTGGGCGTGACAGGGAATGAGGAAAAGTGCAGCTGACTCATATCGCCAAATCATATCGTTTCCTCGCGGCCCGGTAGCGCATGCCTTGCGGCCCGGTGGTTGGGGACCGCTGATATAATATATACACATACATTTCAATTGGGATTGTATTTTCAAACATCCACAATGATATGATGTGATATATATTCAGCAAAGAATACTGAAATCTTCCTTGGTTCCAAATATATGTAGTATTGAAAGGCAAGTCAAGACTCATTTTCGGTGTTTGACGAGGAGACTGGAAAGCTTACATCAAGCAATTTATTGCCTAGATCTTCATCTCAACTGCATGCTAAAAAAACAGATTCCAATTCTATTCATAGTGTGGCAATAACAATTTATAGAGTCAAGGTGGAAAAGATGGAGCCAACCAGAAATAACTAGATGGAATATCCTTTGACACTTGCTGTCTAAGGAACTCAATTACAAGCATACTTGGCTAATGCATGCAAAACATATTTAACAATAATACACTATAAGTATCATTTTTTTTTGGCTGAAGGTCAGGAGGAATGCTGAAAGTTGAGGTTAAATATTGCAGGAGGGTGTGAGGTTGTGAGTAAAAGATTAAAATACTTATTCTGAAAACAAAGCATCATTTCAGATTTTTGCAACATTAACATGTTTTATTGTTACTTTTTAAATCATATTGTTGACTTAAGATAGCATTCTCTCGGTTTGGCTTCCAGATCCACTAAGTACTGAAGAACAAATAACTCCAGAGCACTCTGCAAAACATGTGTATGTTCTCCAGGATTAGGTCTATAAAAATTAGGTCAAACTCTGTCCTCTTGGGGAAAATAAATCTCGATACAACTAGCAGATCAAGCATCTCATTAAAACAAAACTTGGACAAAGTCCAATGTAAATACAGAAGTAGGACGACTGACAGGTCTCCCTCTATAGTTCTTCCTCCTCCTAGCAGAAACAAACTGGAAATATCACTGATCAAAACAATTAAGCTGCTTTAATAAAAATCAAGACTTAAAATACTTCCCTCTGGAACCGACTAAAACATACTATTTGGTACAGGTAAGTAGTTTTGATTCATTGGATTTACTATGTGCAGACTTAAAGAACAGCAATTCAAGATTTCAAAATCAACACCTGCCTAACACTGAAGGAATATTACAACAAGCAGCTGGCTTTAATGGTTTACATAGAGTCCCAAAATGCAAGCTTGAATCCCACAGAATGTTTCCAAAAATTTAATTTCGATTATTACTCATATCCTGTGCAATGTAAAACTGTATGTTCAGTTTTTCCAAAATAACAGCAAGTTCTAACTAGTTTTTTTATATTACAGAACTGTACACAATGCTGCTACAATATATTTTTACCAAATTGATGTTCGGAATGCAAAGCCTACAGATGTATTGTAACAATAAATTAATGGCCAAAGTAACACCATAGCTAGGAATATCACACAAAATGTAATCAAATAATTTTGATGTAATCAAGCCAATAGAATAAGAGGAACCAAAGTCTCCTTCAAAAGAAGCTGTGTATAATAAAATCAACAAATACCACCAAGGAAGAATGAGTGCAATATTTTAAATTGCATTGTATCCAAGGTGGTCATAAAATGCAACCTAATCTCAAGTGTTTTGAACAGAAGTAACCATTGTTAAATTATATTGCACGTTTCATCTGAGATTGGTCATTGTATGGTTGATTACATGTTCAAAGTTATAGACCTAAATTCAGCTCAGAGCTGCGTTTGCATTTTATCTCTCTGCATATTTCCATTCCAAAGATGACAAAGTTACAAGCTGAGCATATGAAGATACAATACTGGTACGCAAGAGAAGACCATCTGGTCCATTAAGCCTGTCACAATCACTGGTCAATCACTGCAGCAACCACAACAAATACTCCGGGGATTTAGGGGCAATCTGAGCAATAATACTCCAAACCACATCAAGGAAAACAAAACAAAAGATAAAGGGAAAAAGGGAAGGTTCTTAATTACTGTAGGGAGCAAGAAAAGGACAATGATCCAAGGACAAGACTCAACAGCAGATTAAACTCAAACCAGGTGCCATAAGATTATTAAAGATTAAAGATATAAAACAGTACAGAAAGCTCTTCC
Organism: Mobula birostris; assembly: GCF_030028105.1. Lineage (NCBI taxonomy): Eukaryota > Metazoa > Chordata > Chondrichthyes > Myliobatiformes > Myliobatidae > Mobula > Mobula birostris. The sequence goes on along the minus strand of NC_092370.1, from coordinate 81,805,603 downwards.
AGTACAACAGCAAATAATTAGGAGAAAAAGTCAAGTTTATCACATATGAAAGCAAATTGAGATCTGTAGCAAAGGAAGGGAAAATGGTATTTGAGCCATGCAGGCTATTTTTCATAATCTTGAGTTCAAAAGCATTTTCCAGTGTTTGGGGAGAACAGCATTTCATCTTCGCTAAATTCCTATCAAGAAGGAACATGTAGCTTGAAGGAAGCATTAAATATAACATAAAGAACAATAACAGCAATCACCAATTTCATTACAGCAGACCTTCACTAATCGGAAATACTTGGCAGGCCACAGAGCATCCTCCTGAAACTTTTAATAGTTCCTTTCTGCACAGATACTGCCTCATCTGTTAAGCATTTCCAGCACATTCTGTTTGTTTTTTGCTTCCAGCATCAGCTGTATCTATTTCTTGTACATTCTGTATTTATCATTTGGTCTTATCAATCATTTCCACCATTTCCATATTCTCTGCATCAAATAATCATTGAGCAAAATTATGCTTTTCTAAGCTTTTGCTACTAATATGGCAGAGAAAAAAAGTGATGTTAGTTTTAAGGTAACCACATTATTACAGTCTAATTCAGCTTCTCCCAGTCTCAAAAGAAACTGAAGGCCTAAAGTTAAAAAAAAAATTTAAAACAAATGTAATAAAATCTAACTTGTTGAATCATACTTGTGTTGGTCTTTCATCAACTCCGAAAGGTAATATTATTAAGGGTAGAAGACTGGCTAACTGACAGAAAATGAAAAGTGCGAACAAAGTGGGCCTTTTCTGGTTGGTTGGCTGGCTGGCTGGTGACTAGTTGTGTTCGCAGGGGTCTGTGTTGAGACTGCTTCTTTTCATGTTACATGTGAATTATTTGGATGATGCTTTTGGTAACTTTGTGGCCAAGTTTGTACACAATACAAATATAGGTAGAAGGTCAGGTAGTTCTGAGGAAGCAGGGAGACAACAGAAGGACTGAGACAGAAAAGGAGAATGAGCAAAGAAGTAGCAGCTGGAGTATAATGTCGGGAAGAATATGGTCATACTCTTTGATAAGGAATAAAGGCATAGACTATTTTTAAAACACAGAGCACATTCAGAAATCAGAGGTCCAAAGAGACTTAGGAGTCCTCATGCAGGATTCCCTAAAGTTTAACTTGCAGGTTGAACCAGTGGTAAGGAAGGCAAATGCAATGTTAGCATTCATTTTGAGAGGACTAGAATATAGAAGCAAGGATGTAATGCGGAGGCTTTATAAGGCATTGGTCATACCACACTTGGAGTATTGTGAGCAGTTTTGGGCCCCTTGTCTAAGAAATGATGTGCTAGCATTGGAGAATGTCCAGAGGAGGTTTACAAGAATTATTCTAGGAATGAAAGGGTTAATGTAGGGGGAGCAATTCATGGCTCTGGCCCTATAATCACTGGTGTTTAGAAGAACGAGGTATTTCATTGAAAACTATCAAGTATAGGAAGGCCTAAATAGAGTGCAGTTGGAGAGGATCTTTCCTATTGCAGAAGAGTCAAAGACCAGAGAGCATAACTGAAGAATACAAGGACTTCTCTTTAGAAAGGAGCCAGGGAGGGATTCCTTTAAGCCATAGGGACATTAATCTGTTGATTTCATTGACACAGTTGGCTCTGGAGGCCAAGTCATTGGGTATATTTAAAACAGAGGTTGATAGGTTCTTGATTAATATAGATGTCCAAGGTTACTTGGAGAAGTCAGGGAAATGGGGTAAATAAGAGAAATAATAATACTGTGGAGCACACTCGATGGGCCAAATGGCCTAATTCTGCTCTTGTGTTTTATGGTCTTTTCACATATGTCAGCTTTTAGTGACTTGTGCAGAAGAACAATTGGTTGCTTTAAACATCATCTTACACAATCTCTCACCACTTAAAAAATAAGAGCACATTAGATTATTTGCAATTCACATTAAAAGTTATATTGGTGACATCACCAATATAAAAGCCCTACAATTCACAAAATCCTTGCAAATGACTTAATTATGCAGCCAAAATTTTTGCATTTAGACTTTCTGATCATAAAATCTGTTAACAATGAATAGTATAGAATAGTAAAAAAAATCTAGTAGAGCCGAAGCCTCAAATCATCAAAGACCTGGGTTCAATCCTGACCACAGATGCCTTTTGAGCTTACACCTTCTCCTTCTGACTGCATGGGTTTACTCCCACACCCCAAAGATGTGTATATTGGTACATTATTTGACCACTATAAATTGCTTCTAGGTGTAGGTGAGAATCACCTGGGGAGAGCTAATTGTAATTTAGGAGAATGAAAACTTGGGATGAATGTGGGATTAATGTAAATGGGTGATTGATGGTCGATTGGATTCAGTGGGCCAAAGGGCTTCTTTCCATGCCGTATGTCTCAATGGTTAAGATCATAAGATATAGGAGCAGAAGTAACACATGAAGCCTGCTCCACCATTCAATCATAGCTGATCCAATTCTTCCAGTCATCCCAACTCCCCAGCCTTCTCCCCATACCCTTTGATGCCCTGGCTAATCAAGAACATATCTATCTCTGCCTTAAATGCACCCAATAACTTGGCCTCCACAGCCGCTCGTGGCAACAAATTCCACAGATTTACCACCCTCTGACTAAAGTAATTTCTCTGCATCTCTGTTCTAAATGGACATCCTTCAATCCTGAAGTTGTGCCCTCTTGTCCTGGACTCCCCTACCATGGGAAATAATGCCATATCTAATCTGTTCAGGTCTTTTAACTTTCAGAATGTTTCTATGAGATCCCCCCTCATTCTCCTGAACTCCAGGGAACACAGCCCAAGAGCTGCCAGACGCTCCTCATACAGTAACCCTTTCATTCCTGGAATCATTCTCGTGAATCTTCTCTGAACCCTCTGCAATGCCAGTATATCCTTTCCAAAATAAGGTGCCCAAAACTGCACACAATAGTCCAAGTGTGGTCTCACGAGTGCCTTATAGAGCCTCAACATCACATCCTTGCTCTTATATTCTATTCCTCTAGAAATGAATGCCAACATTGCATTTTTGCATTCACCTTCTTCACCACCGACTCAACCTGGAGGTTAACCTTTAGGGTATCCTGCACAAGGACTCCCAAGTCCCTTTGCATCCCTGCGTTTTGAAATCTCTCTCCATCTAAATTATACTCTGCACGTTTATTTCTGCCACCAAACTGCATGACAACACACTTTCCAATATTGTATTTCACTTGCCACTTCTTTACCCATTCCCCTAAACCAGCCATTCTCAACAGGGGCCATATGGCCCCCTTGAGGACCCTAGAACATTTGAAGGGGGCTACCGACTGAAAACTGTGAGAAGGGGAGCCCCAAGGGTTTATGGGGGCCCTGGTAACTGAACCGGTGAAATACCCAAACAGCAACCTTCATTGGAGTCAATACTTTCCCTCCTATTTATAATATCTTTCCAGCACACCGTTTGAATTCGGTGCACCTGGTAAATTCATTGCTTTAGCTCCTCCCACACAACCTCACTTCAGAGTCAGTCGCAAATCAGTGCACCAGGTCAATGTATTCAATCAATGGTTCTCCCATCCATTATCGCCATACTTCATTCTCCAAAGATCAGTGTGTCTTGCTAGGCCTTTTTTTTTTAGCCTAGTAACTTTAAAGTATATGTGCTTGGATATATTATACATTAAGGTAGGTTGTGAAAAGTGTTTATTACTGCATATGAAGTCACTGGAAAAAAAAATCCCTGGCTCCGAGTGAAGTACAACCCACCCAAGTTGAGGCAAAAATTCAAGAGAGTTTGATTGATCTTCAGTTCAGTCAGTTTCAAAAAGATTTTTGGATCAAGAGTGATCTGCCGAAAAAGCCCAATGATTTTTTTATTGCCTTTCCCTCAACATATTTGGTTGAGAGCAGATTCTGCAAGGTAGTTTCCTTGACAAAATCCAGGAACAGAATTGATATCGCAACGAGAGGTGACCTCCGACTGTCATTGTCTAATTTGGAGCCCGATATCATAAAACTTGCAGAAAAGCACCAAGCTCAAGGATTGAATTAGGCCTGATAGATGTTCAATTTCATACAGTCTTTTTTTTAAGTTTTGTCCAGTATGTCAGAATGTTCAAGTTTTCTTGGTGTTCAATAATAAATGATTTCCTGTCTATCTGGTCGTGTTCTATCCATGTTTGAAAGGGGGGCCCTGGAACCTGAGAAGAGCTCCTAAGGGAGCCGTGGCCAAAAAACGGTTGAGAATCACTGCCCTAAACTATCTAAGTCTCTCTGCAGGCATTCTGTTTCCTCAACACTACTCGCACCTCCACCTATCTTTGTATCATCGGCAAATTTAGCAACAAATCCATTAATCTCATAGTCCAAATCATTGACATACATCGTAAAAAGCAACGGTCCCAACACCAACCCCTGTGGAACTCCACTGGTAACCGGCAGCCAGCCAGAATAGGATCCCTTTATTCCCACTCTCTGCTTTCTGCCGATCAACCAATACTCCACTCAAGCTAGTCACTTTCCTGTAATTCTACGGGCCCTTATCTTGCTAAGCAGCCTCCTGTGTGGCACCTTGTCAAAGGCCTTCTGAAAATCCAAGTACACCACATCCACTGCATCTCTTTTGTCTACCCTGCTTATAATCTCAAAAAATTGCAGGGTTAGTCAGGCAAGATTTTCCTTTCAGGAAACCATGCTTCTTGCTTTGGCATATCTTGTCATGTGCCTCCAGGTACTCCGTAATCTTATCCCTAACTATCAATTCCAACAACTTCCCAATCATTGATGTCAGGCTAACAGGTCTATAGTTTCCTTTCTGCTGCCTCCCATCCTTTTTAAATAGCAGAGTAACATCTGCAATTTTCCAGTCAACCGGTACAATGTCAGAATTTATTGATTCTGGAAAGATCATTTTTAATGCCTCCGCAATCTCTCCAGCTACTTCCTTCAGAACTCGAGGGTGTATTCCATCAGGTCCAGGAGATTTATCCACCCTCAGACCATTAAGCTTCCTGAGCACCTTCTCAGTCCTAATTTTCACTGCACATACTTCACTTCCCTGACACTCTTGAATGTCCAGTATACTGCAGATGTCTTCCACTTTGAAGACTGGTGCAAAATATGCATTCAGTTCCTCTGCTATCTCTGTGTCTCTCATTATAATATCTCCAGTGTCATTTTCTATTGGTCCTATATCTACCCTCAACTCTCTTTTACCCTTTATATACTTAAAAAAGATTTTAGTATCTTCTTTGATATTAGTCGCCAACTTCCTTTCATAATCCATCTTTTCATTCCTAATGACTTTCTTAGTTTACTTCCACAAGCTTTTAAAAGCTTCCCAATCCTCTATCTTCCCACTAGCTTTGGCTTCCTTGTATGCACTCTCTTTTGCTTTTACTTTGGACCTGACTTCACTTGTCAGCCACGGTAGTGTCCTTCTTCCATTTGAAAATTTCTTCTTATTTGGAATATATCTGTCTAGCACTTTCCTCATTTTTCACAGAAACTCCAGCCATTTACTCAATGGCAGCAAGTACAATTTAGAAATGCCACATATGCCTGACATTTAACTTTTAAATTAATCTCTGGACTTACATGGTGTTATTTATTTATAAGTCAAACTTGCAAACTGGAGACAGCAGGTTGTTATAGACTCAATATTTGGGGGGGGGGGAGGGGGGTGGCGGTGGTTGAAGCCGTTGGTGAAAATTGTGGGATATGGAGTCCTGTTAGGAAATGAAGTCCAGAGCATTTTCTCCCCTTTCTATTTTTAATGATGTTTACATTCTGAACATAACCAACAGTGCTATTCACCAACAGTGATGCCACCAGATTCTACTCTGAATTCACTGGATTTAACCATTTGCCTTCTATTGTCCTATTGCTGCTTGTGGGAGGTTGCTGTGGCTGCAGATTTCCCAGCTTTACAGCACGGATCATCCTTCAAAAGTACTTGAAATGGTGGAGGTGTTGTGCCTGTCCCTACAGATTTCAGTCTGTTGGTGGGAAGTCAAAGATCCAGTTGAAGAGAGAGGAGTTGACTCTCAAAGCCCTAATCACATAATCTTTGAATCTAGAAATCTATCAATCACACTTCCAGATTAGAGAACTCCAAAGGACATATGAGTGAAAAAGATGTCTTCTCATTTTGATCTTTAATATCCTATTTTTATTTGTAGATTATAATCCTTAGTTCTAGATGCCTCAGCTAGGGTAGACATTTTCCTTATATTTACCTATTCAAATAATGTATATTTAGGTCACCTAAATACTAAAGAACAGAAATCTAGCCTTCTCACTCTCTCCTCATGAAAAATATGGCACACCACAATCTACCTAGATGAAATATGCCATTTTACGTACTGGGACTTACAACATATTTGCATTTTTTATCACTGAAGAAAGACATATAACTTTAGTACTCTATATCTCACAGGGTCCTCTCCTGCATTCAGTGATTTCCCCCCCTCCACGAAACAGATCTTTCCTTTCATCATTTTCAACCACATTCTGTATTTAATGGATCATCCTCTGCTAAGCCGACCACCTGCATTGCAACACTGTGGCACACCTAACCTTTTGCATCCTCCTCTCAAGCCTAGTATCTCAAGCACATCTTACAGCTAAATTAATATGCCAGCTTTCTTCAAAGTTAAGTTACAGTATGGTTCTGTCTGCACTGCAATGAATTTGTTTTTAAATTAAATAATACCAGCCTTTAGCAGGTTGTCATTTGAATTCCAATTCATTTGTTCCCTACAATCAATTTACTCTCTACAGAATTCCAATAAAGCTCAATGCAAGGATGACAACCTATCCTCATAAGGCAGCATCCTGGTAAATCTCTTCTGCATTCTAAGTATTCCACAGCCTTCCTATAATGAGGTGACCAGAACTCAACACAATATTCTAAGTGTGGTCTACGCAGGGTTTTATGGTCAGGTCACTCGTCTGAGTTCTACTGGTACCATGTAACCCAGTACTACCTGTTGCATGGTCGGGTGGTCAGCGACTAAACCGGCTCCCCCACCAGGCTTGCCTGGTGAGGAGGGTGGCTAGACAGCCTGCAGGACGAAAAACAAGACCTGTCAAAGGGCGGATGAACCCTCTCGCAGGGTCAACAGCCATCTAGCACAAGGGTCCCCAACCTTTTTTGCACTGCGGACCGGTTTCATATTGACAATATTCTTGCGGACCGGCCGACCCGGGGTGGGGGGGCGAGTGGGGTTGCCAGTGGACAAGAGTAGCAGTCAAATACGTTGTGTTTACCCTGAGAAAGACTACAATGACCATGAAGCCTTGCATGGGCACCAGTGCGCATGTGTGACTTGTGCATGCGTTTACCTGCTGATTTCTTGCAGCATCTTAGGGAAAGAGGAAACAGTCACACACTTCATCACACTTGGAAGAGAAAACCAGTTATTTCTCTGTTCTGCTAGAAGGTACCAAACTTGAAACATTTTAAAAGGTACTGGGATTCTCCTGAAGGCTGCTCTGACAATACCTTAAAAACTCTACCAAGGGGAACAAGTGCATGGAAACACCACCACTTCCATGTTCCTCTACATATCACACACTGCCCTGACTTCCAAACATATTGCCAGTTGCTCATTATCAGTGGATCTAAATCCAGAACTTCCTACCAAAAGCACTGCAGAGAGTCTTCATCAAAAAGACTGAAGTGACTCATCATTGTGCCCTCAGTCAAAAGGCAAATCCTCCAAGAGTACAGCATTCCACCAAAATTGAATTTAACCATGTGTTTAATGTGCTCTTATGTTCATTTTTATGGCTCACTTCTTCCACATCCAACTATTTGACTTAGAAGCAAACCTACAATAACTGAACCATAGTTATAATCAAATCTTGCACAAATTTCACACAATGCAATGTGTTCTGTTTTTTATGACATTAGTTCAATCGAATTTACACAGAATTAATAAATAAGCAAAGCTAAGTACAAGCTTAAGGACAAATAATTATAACAGAAGAGCAGGCCATGTAGCCCATGAAGACTGCTCTGTCATTTAATTAGATCATGCTGATCTGTCAGGCTAATTTTCCACTCAATTCCTATGTGCCTCAATTCTCTTAATGGCCAAAAATCAGTTAGTTACTACCTTAAATACAGTCAACAACTACCACCCACAGCCCTATATGCTAGAGAATTTCAATGATTTACAACAATTTGTTAGTTTTACAAAGATTTGAAAAACAATTTCAAAATGGTCAGATGCTATTCAACCGCTTTGATTTGCAAGCATTGTTCTGAGCACTATTATTTATGGTTTTACCGTTCATACACGGGGTCAGACATGACAAAAACTCCTGGCAATCATCAGACAAATTAAGACAGCCTTCATTCAAAATATATCATAAACCAGCAAGCAAAAAAGCATTTTAATTAACATGACTCTCTTAAGAGCTAATTATATATTTGCATGTCTTTGAAGCTAGAGGAAAAAAATCTCAAGACACCAGTGCAATAATGCACATGTAAGATAAAACTAGCTCTATAACTATTTATTAAGAAATTCATATGCCAATATTGCTGTACAGAGAAACTGTGCTTCACATGCTGCAGTAGCTGAAAAAAGAAGTAAATGATTCGATCTTGGAGTCTACTAAGAACAAATGTATAAGGTCCAGGGAAAAGTTTTGCATGGGGCACTGAACTATATACTTTATAAGCATTAGTCATGCAGTTTTGAAGGTGGATGCAAATCATGTTTTCATTCACTTCAAATAAACTTAATTAATTTTAGAACAACATGCTACATTTTTAAATCTGACATTCTAAATACATTAATTGCTGACAGTCATAAAAATAGTAAGTACATTTATATTTTATCATGTTTAAGATATCTAGAACACACAATAAATTGAATGGTATAAACTGTCCATGAATATTACATTCACTTACATCAACTATAATTGCAACAACCTGTAAACATCCTTACAATTTTAGTGTCTTTCACAAATTCCACAATTTTAATTTTCAGGTAGAAAGAATGATTGAATCAGCTGGAGAGACTTTGTGGATTTTTTTTTACTTATTCAAAATTCAAGGCAACAATGATAGTTTTCTTTTAAAAGGGAATTACAGCCTAATGGTAATACCAGGAAAGCAGGGAGAATATTTCTTTCACTCCCTGCATGGGTCAAGGAATGCCTACTGGGTTTTATACAATTCAGATGAAGTTTGATTCATTTCAGCTGGGTTTTTATTTAGTTCCATTCACACCTAAGTTATTTGGGTGCTGCTTTGTTCATTACAAGTTATGAACTGCATGTAATGAACCTGATCATTCAGTAGGCAGTCCATTTAGTTATTCATAATGCAGCTGTTCCAAAAAGAACATAACGAAAGGAAATAAAAGTACAACACTGAAACAGATTTATGAAGTCATGATCTAACATTCCACCAGGGGTGCTCTGAATCCCCAAGCAGTTCAACTTGCTACACAAACGCTTTTTGTAAACTTACGGTGTGAGTGTGAGTCACACATTTCAACAGAAGTTTCACCTGTGGTGTTGTCTAAATTTACTTCAATATTTCTATTATCTTAATATAAATAAAAAGAGTTTTCATGACTGAGAGGAATAAGTAGAAGAATTTTCTTATTTATTCATTTGTAGCTGGTGCCAGCATTTATTAATCACTGATAATTTCTCATTTGAAGAAGGAGTTAAAAGTCAGTAACATCTGTTTTTACAGTTTTTATGTGGCTGTAGTCACATAGTTCAGACCAGATAAGGATGGCAGATTTTCTTCCCTTGAGGACATGAGTGGAACAGGTGGGTTCAGTTACCTACTTAATGTCAGCTTTTTTCTGAGTCTGAATGTTTTAAATACTTGATTTTAAATTCTCCAACAGTTATGATAGAATTACAATTCATGTCTCTGTGTGAATGCCCTTGAATGGTTGTCCGGTAATGAAAACACTATGCTACCATAATGATATTTTTTCATATAAATGATGACTTTGCTGGGCAACTTTAGAGAACAGATAAGCATTAATCAATTTGGGGGAATCTGGTCTCACTCAAGATTTCCTTCCCTATGATCCAGATGGGTTTTAACGTGGCAGTTTCATGGTTGCCAAGACACTCTCTTATTTCTGATCTTATCCCAGATTATTTAACCTACTGAATTTAAGTTCCACAACAATCTGGGTTGCACAGTGGTGCAGCTAGTGAGCTGCAAGATTGCTGTTTGAGTGACCCAGATTCAATCCTGACTTCAGCTACCACCTGTGTGGCATCTGTACTTTTCTCCCTGTGGGGAAAATGGGTTTCCTCTGGCTGCAATACACATCAAAGTTGCTGGTGAACGCAGCAGGCCAGGCAGCATCTGTAGGAAGAGGTACAGTCAACGTTTCGGGGTGCTCCAGTTTGCATCTAAAGACATAAAGTTTGGCAGGTAAATTGGCCACTTTCAGTTGCCCACCAAAGGATAACAAAAGGCAGTGCCTCAAGAAGGGGGCATCAACTGTTAAGGACCTGCAGCATTTAGGACATGCCCTCTTCCTGATACCACTATCAAAAGTAAATACAGGAGACTGAAAACCCACACTCAATGGTTTAGAAACAGCTTGCATCCCGCTCCAGCATTAGATTTCTGAATGGTCCACAAACCCACGAACTTCATCATTCCTGTATTGACAGTGCCTTGAAAATGTATCAGCCCTAACCCTTTGTTCACATAATGAGTATTACAAAAAGGGATTTTGATCAATTTAACTGAGAATTTTTATTTGAGAACCACATGCTCCTTTTTTCACAGTATAGAGTCCAAAAAATGGGGAAAATTGTAAAACATGAAAAACAAAAAATTCAAAAACTGAAATTTCCAAAGCGGACTATATATATGGCAATGATTAGGAAAGATACAGATTTTAGTTCTGTATACTATTTTTAAGCAAAGTCCTAAATGACCTTCTAATTATACTTTAAAAACCAAGAGGATTAAAAAAAAAGCTTTCAGGCTTTCAGATTTGACATGCAAGTTTCCTCAATGGAAAACCACCCTTTTTGGAACAATGAAGCCTCAGAGTCTTGAATTCTGAGATATATGGTAGCATGGCTATCTGTCAGTTGAGAAAAGATGCTTGAAGAGTTACAGTACACAGCAATTTTTTAAAGATAGAGAGTATAGAGGCAGAAGGACAGAATGAATATAGCTGGGAGGTGGGGCATAGGTAATCACAGAAATATCAGAAATTGTGGTGGAAGGAACAGGCACCTCAGAGAAGAGTCACAGCTCACAAAGCAGTTAAGTTCAGAAGCATTAAAGGTGATGAAGGGATGACCATGGGAGATGAATGGTTGCTCACCTTTTAATCTTGGATTTATCAGCTCCATACTATGCTGTATACCGATTTACTTGATATAAATATATTCATGTAGCTCTCCAAATATATTTTAATAATTGAGATTAAGGACAATTCTCCGCTTTGTTCAAAGTCATAAGTGAAGATAGGGGATAGGGTTAAGAGAAGGATGAACGAATCTGCAGGAGGATGACTCTCCTGGTTTTATACTGTATATTTACTATGATTATAAGTGTACTTTGAATCATTGAATATTTGAATCTTTGGATTCTTGATTGAAAACTTTATACATTTTAACATCTCATTCAAACCAAACACATTCATTACAGGAGATTAAAATTAAAAAATGATTGTTATATCCACCAGAATGCAATGCTTATAAAACTCCTTTGCTAGTATGAAAGGTATGATGGTATATAAACAGTAGTAGACATTTAAAGAAACATTTCAGAATTTTCATCAAATAAGCAATCTATTGAGAAACAAAAACTGATGGGAAAAATGATCTATCTATGACTAACCAAGGTACTAGGGTACAGCCGTGTATTGAAAAAGCTGCTTTTAAAATCGTGAAGAATAGTAGTAGCTCCGAGGATTGAGAGAATAAAACCAGCAAATGACTCAAAACAAAGGAAATGTAATTCAAGAAGAAAAACCAAGAAGAAGCACATAAACAGATTAAAAGGACTTTGACAAGCCACTTAAAAATGAAAGAGAAAAAAGTCAACAATGGTCCCTTAAAAATAAGAAAAGGAAATTATAATAAGGAACAAAGAAATGGCAGAAAAATTAAATAAATATGTTGCATCAGCCTTCACAGCACAAATCATTTAAAGCATTCCAGAAATAGAATGTAGCCTGGAGGCAATAAAAAGCAAGGAACTTCGGACAATTAATATCACTCGAAAATAACTACTAGGCATACTAATGGGAATAAGGCCTGACAAGTACACTGTGCCTGATTGCCCGTGTTCAAGGATTTCTAAAGAAGGTGACTCCAGAGACAACAGATTGATTAATAATGACCTTCCAAACTTCTAGATTTTCAAAAGTTTCCAGCAGACTTGAAAACTTTCTAAGAAATCTAATTCAATTATGTACTTAACAGAGGTGGGAGGCAAAAAAACAAAGAACAAAGTTGTAGTTTATGCATAAGATAATTTGACATCTGCTTTCACATCAAACCAAAACTCAACCTCAAACTGACCTGATCATGGCCATCTAAACCAAAGTCCAAGCTTGCATACTCAGAAGTTATATGAAAATCAAATTGATCAAGAGGTAATTGCAGAATTTCAGGCCTCTGAGCTCAAACTCTCCAGGCAAAGAAATTTCAAGTCGGGACGTGAGCCAATGATTGACTCTATTTCGCCAATTAAAGTGGTAGATTGAAACATCAAGGCAAATGCAGAAGGCAAGCGAGTGTTCAGCGTTGGCTACTTGCCCTTTCATCCACCTGCTGCCAGAGGAGACTGTGTGGCCTATCGCTGTGCCCAGAGTGTAGGCCTGTGCGCTCAAGCCGTGTCTCTCTCTTTCCATGATGTTGGAAGATATTACCAAGGTTCTGTGTTTATGGATTTGGACTATGGGCTTTTTCAGTCTTATTGTTTTTATATTGTGTTTTTGCCCATTCTTTCTCATTGTTTTTTCGTGCAAAGAGAGGGGCGTTAGGGGGTCGATGTTCTTGTTGTGCTTTTTTTTAAATTACTAATTTTTTATTGCAACACCAACAAATTACATTCAATATAACCAATTGCCAATTACATTTTGACTGTTTAACCCAGCCACCCCGCAACCTTCATCACCATCCCCCCTCCACCCCCTCTCCCCTCCATCCCTCTCCCCTTCACTAACCAACTGAATAGTACTGCATACACAGACAACAGATTCCTATTTTAACAAAAGATCTTTTAAGTTAGATATCAAATTTGTCCACATTAAGATTGTGTTTGGTCGTGCATCATTTACTCTTGCTGATGAAAGTTCCAGGTAAGTAATGTCCAAAAAGCTCCGAAGCCAGTGAGTATTTGAAATAGCATGGGGAGGTTTCCAACGCTGGACTACAATCTTCTTAGCGGCAGTCACGCCTGCAAGCCAGACTTTGTGTGTTTTTTTCCGTAAGGGAAAAGTGGGGGTCGTCATTTAGAAGATGTTTCTAATTTATCTGTGTTGCTCATCTTCCCCTGGATCTGTTGTTGTAAGTTGGTGGAGGAGCCCTGAGTTACCCCCTTCCCACCCCCACTCCCATCACCCCTCACATTCAACCCTTTGCTTTGTAACATCTGTGAGTGTCACTTAGCAATGTCAGACACCGAACATTAACATTAACCGCCCACCTCTAGCACCAACAAATTAGAAAGGCAAAGCAGTATTCATAGACAATCATATCAAAGAGACAAGAAAAAAAAACCTGGACAAACCCGTTAACCTATATAATTAAAACCATTTCCGTCTCAAATATAGTATGACACATAATCAAGAACCCCAACAGAACTCTTGCGAGAAACTGTTGCTTTAATAGACCGTCGCTTAGCGATGGCGCCAGTGACGTCTTATCTGGCGCCCAGGAACATAATCAAGTCTACTGGAGACATAACGTTCCAAAGTTACTCAGAACAAACTGCTGCTTTTCAGCTTCATTCTTGATGAAGTACGACATTTGGGTATATTGAGTATCACCTTAGAAGGAAAAAGATAATAAGTAAATCTAGGCGGACTTATATCACCTTACCATGTTATCCTTGTACTAACAAGTTAACTAAGCCATTACCTTAAAACTTTGACCTGCAATACTCAGAAACAAATTGGCCCCTTAGTTAAGTAAATACAAAAGTGCAACGAATGACTTTCCAATAAAAGAATATCCAGAAAACTTCATACCTAGGACATTAACTTGCCCGTATCTGTTAGATTGCGCATACAGGCTGGTCCGAGCACTTAATGCAGTTCCATCTCCTCCCAAGGGGCGTGTGAACTTTGCCCAGGGTCTTCTTCTATATCTCCCAGCACTGAAGATTTCAGAGCTTCTTTCACTTCCTCTGCCAAGTTAAACAACATCTTCATGCCCTTGATATTCACTCTCAAAATCGCCAGGTATATGAGGAACCAGTCGATCCCCTTCTGTCGAAGCTTAGCGCGGATCTCCTTGAATCCCTACCGTTCCTGCATCGTGCCGAGGCTGTAGTCAGCAAAGAACTGCAGCTGGGTGCTGGGTGCCATCAGGGAGAGTAGGTTTGGCTTTCCTCGCGCCTTCCAGGATAGCCTGCCAGTCGGTGTACTGTAGAGCCTAAAAACCATAGTCCGCGGTCTTGAGGTGTTGTTGGAAAAGATCCTATGTGCTCTATCGATCTCCAATGGAGCGCTGTGGGAATTCTTGAGTGCTGGAATCCAATTAGGCAGCATCTTCTGGAGGTAACCTCTTGGATCGTCGCCCACAGCGCCTGTCGGTAAGTTGACCAGCCGCACATTGTTTCTCCTGGATCTGTCCTCCAAGCCACTTACCTTCTTCCATATCTTAGTCACCTCAGTGAGACAGGAGCTAGTAACTTTCTCATTCTTGCGTAAGCAAACCTGAATGTTGTCTATTCTGTTGAAGACCGTGCTAAATTTTTTAGTATGAATGTCCACTTGCTCCTTTAACGACCGGAGAATGTTGCCATTCTCTGCCAAATGCTTCTGTATGGGGTCGAGAGCCTTTTCCAGTGACTCCTTTAGCATGTGGGCTACCATTTCTTGCAGCGATTCCATCTCGGTTGTCATTATTTGCTTAATTAGCATAGCTATTTCCTCGGATGAATCGCTAGCTTGGTGTCATCTGCTGGTATCTTGCTGGGAAATAGAGGTTGTCAGGGGACATTCAAGAGTCTTGGGCGGAGGCGATAAGCGGCACTCTAACTTGAAGCACAAGACCTGTCAGACCATTAGTAGAGCAGGCACTTCCAAAAAAAAGGATGAGGCACTTGAACACTGGAAGGACTATAGCTCTGCAGGCAGTGAGTACTCGTCCCATGTGTCTTATTTGTAATACTCTACTGTCTAATGAAGCTATGAAACCATCAAGATTTTTGCAAAAGACACCCTGAAAAGCAAACAGGAATTCTGCAGATGCTGGAAATTCAAGCAACACACATCAAAGTTGCTGGTGAACGCAGCAGGCCAGGCAGCATCTCTAGGAAGAGGTGCAGTCGACGTTTCAGGCCGAGACCCTTCATCAGGACTAACTGAAGGAGTGAGTGAGTAAGGGATTTGAAAGTTGGAGGGGAAGGGGGAGATCCAAAATGATAGGAGAAGACAGGAGGGGGAGGGATAGAGCCAAGAGCTAGACAGGTGATTGGCAAAAGGGGATACGAGAGGATCATGGGACAGGAGGT
This sequence comes from Mobula birostris, assembly GCF_030028105.1. Lineage (NCBI taxonomy): Eukaryota > Metazoa > Chordata > Chondrichthyes > Myliobatiformes > Myliobatidae > Mobula > Mobula birostris. The sequence continues at coordinate 81,789,915 of NC_092370.1, read as the reverse complement.
CCGGGAAGAAAGACGGAGGGGGGGGGACCCAGAGGATGGGCAAGAGGTATATTCAGAGGGACAGAGGGAGAAAAAGGAGAGTGAGAGAAAGAATGTGTGCATAAAAATAAGTAACAGATGGGGTACGAGGGGGAGGTGGGGCCTTAGCGGAAGTTAGAGAAGTCGATGTTCATGCCATCAGGTTGGAGGCTACCCAGATGGAATATAAGGTGTTGTTCTTCCAACCTGAGTGTGGCTTCATCTTTACAGTAGAGGAGGCCGTGGATAGACATGTCAGAATGGGAATGGGATGTGGAATTAAAATGTGTGGCCACTGGGAGATCCTGCTTTCTCTGGCGGACAGAGCGTAGATGTTCAGCAAAGCGGTCTCCCAGTCTGCGTCGGGTCTCGCCAATATATAGAAGGCCACATCGGGAGCACCGGACGCAGTATATCACCCCAGCCGACTCACAGGTGAAGTGTTGCCTCACTTGGAAGGACTGTTTGGGGCCCTGAATGGTGGTAAGGGAGGAAGTGTAAGGGCATGTGTAGCACTTGTTCCGCTTACACGGATAAGTGCCAGGAGGGAGATCAGTGGGGAGGGATGGGGGGGACGAATGGACAAGGGAGTTGCGTAGGGAGCAATCCCTGCGGAATGCGGGGGGGGGGGGGGAGGGAAAGATGTGCTTAGTGGTGGGATCCCGTTGGAGGTGGTGGAAGTTACGGAGAATAATATGTTGGACAAGGCTAGTTATGGTTTTATTCAGTTCCATAAGATGAAAGAAGCATTTGAAAAGCATTGCACACTTGAGTCATTTGCCAAGAAAGCTAAAAATGGCCTTGACAATGGTCTCATTGCTTCTTACAACAAAAGAAGCAATGTTTGCAAAGTGTGGATAATCTCACACAACTGGTGAAAGATTAATAATGCCTGCTGTATCACAAGTGCTCACAATGTTCTCAAAATGGATATCAGTATTTTAAAATCAATTTTTCTGTGTACTAACTCTGTAGCTCGTCGTACTGACAAAATGAGTGAAGACTGAGTGTCAACTTTGCACAGAGGTACAAAAAACAGAATTTGAGATACAAGTGGACTAGTTAACTGTGTAAGACTACGAGGCATTGCTAATGCCAACTGTATGGTTTATCAAAAAATGGAAAAATTTATGAAGAGATTCTCTTTTGTAAAAAGTTAAAAACAAATATCAACAGAGAATCAATCTACAACAAGCTCAAAATGTACATTGAGGATAAAAGTATTCACAATAGGAACATGATTTCTTGTGCAACAGATGGAGCATCATACATGATAGGTCACCATTTTGGTCCAGTGGCATTTATGGAAAAAAAAATTCCAAGTCTGCTTGCAATCCATTGTGCAATTCATTGTCAACATCTCACAGCCAAAAACCTCAGCCATCTACTTTTTTCAAGAAGGACTCTTGTAATATCTGATAATAACAAAATTAAAGCTCATTCATTAAACAGCAGAATATTTTGCCAATTATGCCAAGATAATGATGATGAGTTTGAACGCTTGCTTCTTCACACTGAAGTGTGTTGGCGGTCAAAAGGCTGCTCCTTAAAATACTTCTTTGAACTTTTTGATATTGAGGTTGAATTTTTATTCAAAGTCAATAAGAGCTTGGGAAACAAGACTGAACTTCTATGTGGAGATATGGCATAATTAGTCAATCTGTATGACAAAATGAACAATCTAAATATGAAACTGCAGGGTGAGAATTTCAATTTAATCGAGGCAAAATGTGTACAGTCCACTTTTATCAGATAATTGGAAACATATAAGCAAAACATTGGGAGAAGAACGTTCTCACAGTTTTCCTGCATGGAAAGTACGGCACTCTCTTTCACAGACAGTGATTTGCAAGAGTACTGCTTAACCTGCAGTCACTGAAGAAGGATTTTGAGAATTGATTCAAGGATTTGAATGATCTGGAAATTCTGGACCTGTTAATTAACCCATTTCATTGCAAGGTGGAAGAACAGGAAGAGAACTTGCAAGAAGAAATTATCAAAATTCAGAATGATGAAGAAGCAAAAATGATTTTCAAATGTTGGCTTTTGTGGTATGTGGCTACACAATCATATGAAGTTTCCTGGTCTTTGGAAAAGAGCCAAATTGCTCTTCATTGCATTTCTATCCTCCTACCTTGTTGAAGAGACTTCAGTGCAGGGAACCACATACTCACAAAAAACTGAAACCGCTTAGACATTGTTACACATGGGGACTTAAGACTTCTGCTGCCACAACTTGAACCGATTATTTCAACTCTTGCTAAATATCATCTTGATATTGAAGCTGCTGTACAACACAATGGTACCGTGTTTAAAGACCAACAAAAATTTAAAGCAGAATCATTTTTCTCATGTTAGCATATGGTAGACATGTTTATACACTATGGGGGTGCCAGAAAGTATATTGTGTCTAAAGGGGCATTGGAAAGTATGAAAGTGCTTTGGGGGGGCGTTGGAAAGTATGAAAATGCTTTGGGGGGTGTTGGCTAAAAAAGATGGGAAACACTGCTTTAGAGTAATCTAATTCTGTATCTTTGTAAATCATTTTAAGAAATGTTACTGCATTGAAGATATTAAACTTTAATGCAATCTGTTTTCAGTGATGGTTAAGGAATAAATATTGCCTTGGATGTCAGGAAAAACTCCCCCGTTCCTCTTCAATATTATGAGTATGCAAGCACAATCTCAACTAACATCTTGTCCATAAAAGTGTAGGCAGTACGTGACACTTGGCCAAGCAAGCATGTACTTCGATAACATTAAGACATACATTGCTGCAAAAAAGAGAGTATTTTATTCAAGAATCTACTAAATGTGATACAATGCCAGAATTGCTAGGGAGAGAAAAGGACAAGGGAACAGATGAAGCAAAGTTAAGATATGCAAGAACCCAAGGGTGAGAAAGAAACAAACATTTTATCACCCTAGTCCCTTGCAGCTCCAGGAATATTTCATCCTAATCTACAAAGACAATTTTGTTTACCACCAAAAGCTGTCACAAGCACTTATGATAAAAAGCAGGAGAGCTCTCTCTCAGGGATAATCAAGTATAAAATAATTTGTAGGGCCATAACCTAGAATACCTTTTTAAACTATATAACATTCTTATTTGACCACTTGCCTTCAGCAACACACCTTCTGCCAAATATACAAATATATATATTATTACAGAATTCATGAAAATCCTTTAAATGTTATTTTAATCTAATATTTACAAGCCAGTTAAAACTGAACAATAAATTATGTCTAGAATAAGATTACTCTACATGAAGTCCATAGGAAATTGCAAATAAAATGAACAACCTACGTTTATATAGAGATTTGCATGCGTTCACCATCACAAGGGACTTAATGTCCATTGAAGAATGCATTAAGTGGAGACTGTTGCTATGTAGAGAAATGAGGCAGAAATCTTCCATAATGCAAGGTCACAGAAACAGAGATCTTAAAAAAAAGTAACAAATGATTTGCTTCAGCCATGTTTGCTGAGATATAAAGCTTGGCCAGAATGCCAGAATATTTCTGCTAATTTTAAAAATTGTCCTGAGATTTTTCATATCAATCTGAAAGAACAGTTTCACTTCTCTTCTTGAAATTACCTCCCAAAAATAGTGAGGTGAAACTTCAGTCTAGTTTACATCCAAAGGTTTTTAGAGTGGGGTTTGAATCCATGAGAGCACTACCACTGAGTGGCTTAAATTGACGATATTGCACTGTACAAGGAATTTCTGAAATTATCAATGTATGGGATAACTCTCCCTCCCCACATTGCCTGACCTTATGCTTAAAGTATTTTCCTGTTTTTATACAAAACTTCCAAAATACATACACAGCTATAATAATATTGCCATCACTATTGTGTTTACAAGTTTATAGCAAAATGTAATCATATCAATCGTTCAAGACAAAAGTTCATGTTAAACCATCTTGAGTGATATCACACTGTAGAGTCCAATAATGTTTCTTGTCTAAGCTTTTATCTAAACCAATGTATTCTTTCATTGGGTGAGTCCATGAAAACTCACAGTCTCATTATATTTAACATGCCAATCCTTTTTCTCTTTAAATACAATCACTTAATACATTATTTGGAGAAGGTACACAAAGGCTAACTGAAGAAGCACAGTACAGTACATTACTATGTTATGCAGCCCAGTAACTTAAAATGTGGATCTCATTTTAACCATAAAAAAACAAAATATACCTTACTTCAACATGTCCAACAATTTATTTCCTTTAAGTTTGTTGGAATTCACATTGAAGCAGAAAGCATCCTTTAACACTAATACAAACTGAAACATTGGGTGCTGAAAGCAACACATTCTTCTAAAGCTACTTGCTTTTTCAGCCCTCCTTATTCATCTGTATTGTTCATCATGCAAGAATAGCTTCCAGACATGAAATACTGATAATCCTTTCATTGCCAGCTTTTCATTATCTTGACACTATCAAGATCAAGAGCAAGGCAAATTTTAAAGGCTCAAATGAAAACAGGTGGATAAAAACTGGCCTTCTTACTCTTTCGATCATCTGTTTTGTGAAAATAAGGTGTCCTTATCTATGAACTACAATAATCCAACTGACAAATTGACAAGAGACTTCTTAAAAAGTATTATTTTACACATTATATAATTAAGTTTGTCTCAATTCTCCAATTCAGCTTAAAAACACCAATTGCACCAAGACCTTCTGGGAAATAAATTTACAAAGACACCACCACCTGGTTACAAACGTTAGCAGCTATATTGCTCCAAATGGAATTGAAATTACGTCTCAGAACTACTCCATACAGCTCACTTTGTCTGTTTCATAACAAGTTTCCTTTACTATCTGATGCATAAGAACATTGTATAAAGTGCTTCTAAGCACACTTAGAATATTAAGAAATAATAGTAGATACTGAGAATCCGAAATAAAAACAGAAAAGACTCAGCATCCGTGAAAGGAGAAAGGAAATTAATATTTCAGGTTGACGACACTTCATTACCCTCTCCTGTCATTCAAATGGATCAAGTTGAAATCCATCTTGACAACAGCTAACAGTATGTGTGCTGTAACTCTCAATGCTCTTGGGCAATATGTATCAATATTTCTATTCATCATTAAAAATTTGCTAGCCCTCAATGTCCTAGAATACATTTTCCAACAATGAAAAAATTATGCAAGAATAATTTTCTGGACCTAATGCTGAATGATGTATATCCACATTTAACAAGCTAAAGCTAATTGATCACATCAATGTACAAAAACAAAATTTTAGTTAAATGTAACTATAAAATTATAGTAATAGATTGTGTGTAGAACTGTATTCAAATAAAACTGTTTTTTTTCATATTTGATTCCAAAGTTATATATGTAAATTAACCAGAGGCTCCAAGCATTCTCCATGCTAAAAGTCACAATTAGTTAGAGAATTAACAAATGGCAATGAGATTGCTTGGTCAGATATCGCCACATTTCTGAAGATTAATGGCAACCCTGAAGCATTTATCCAAAGCCACAATTAAATAATGTGTTTTTCATCCTGGAATAAATCCAGAGATGATTTAAGCAGGCTAACAGTAAACATATACAAACTCTGAATGCCATTTATTCTTCCATAAATTCAGGTTTTTGGTTTCATACATTCAAATATTAATGCTCAGCTTACTAAATCACCATTTGTCCGTGCATTTCCCAATCTAACTATTATAAAAACTCAATCATTTGTCTACATAAGAGGGGATCCATGACACTGTAAGCAAGCCTTCTGAATTCATTATATTTCAGATGTAAACTTTGTTGCAGACATAACAATGTAAGTTATAAAAACAGATTGCCAATAATTTATAGCTGTTGTCAATAAAAAGCACTGCTCTCTAATTAATGAGTGAACCTTTGGCATCATGATAGCATTTTACCCTGAGTCAGGAGTATTCAAGTTCACCCACAACAAGCAGTTCCAATGAGCTGAGACTCTTGCTCAAACTCAGCCCTGGTTCTGAATTCCAGGTTAATATATGACAGTATTCTTGGTTATGCGTGCTTTTATGTTGGTTCCAATTATAGGAGGAGAATTGTTAATTATCATGTTATCCTTCAAATATTTTCAAATCTTCGAGGGAAATGCGTAAGGATATGAAAATCAAACAACCTTTGAGAATATCAATCTGTAACAATGGGATCTTTCAGCCATACAGTGAGTTCAGTTACATACAGCTGCACCTCAACAACAAATAATAGTTTCAAGTCTATTGTTTTTGTTCTTATAAAAAGCATACATTTTGACTTACCATGACCAATATTGCTGGAGAGATACTAGTAAACATGTAAATCTGTGCAACTTTTAATGTAAGTGTGTGCTTGACTAAAGAAATTACTAGTGTTTTGAGAAAACAAGATTTCACCAGAAAACAATTTTTGAAGCATCACAGATGGCCAAATGGGAAAATTTATCCATGATACTGAGCCAGAGTCAGGAAGTCTCCTGGGGTCAATTACTTACTTATTCAACATTAGATCAGCTCAGTCATATTACAAATCATGTATGCAGGCAAATTCAAGACCATTGGCTCAGTACAATGACCTGCCATTGATATCCAGTTATAGCACTTGCATGTGAACAAAATCAATCTTTTTGATTTTAATTATTTTCACCAAGCTTGGAATAGATCAGCGCATCAATCTCATCACCAAAGTTGGCCTAAGGCTAGTATGAAAACAAACTGGTGTAAACATTCATTACTTTGGATAGTTCATCTTTGTTCAGAGTAACTCCATGAAGTTGAACTACTTCCGTTGTCTCTTCTCTTCAACAGAGCTACTAAAAATATTCTGAAGGACTGAATATCTGAAGCAGGCAATGGAAGAAAGTAGAAAATTTCTTCATATGTCCTTGCAGTTCTTAAACAAATCATTTACAGAAGGGTCTCAGCCCGAAACGTTGACTGTACTTCTTCCTATAGATGCTGCCTGGCCTGCTGTGTTCACCAGCAATTTTTATGTGTGTTGCTTGTTATTTATAGAAGGGTAATATTTTCAAAAACAGAACAATTAAAGTTGGTCAGAATAAAGTTGTATTGGAAATGAACATGTGGGGAACTAAAATTAGAAAGTGGGTGACTCTTTCTAAGCAGTGTATATTCTCAAGCAACAACGTTGTCTGTAACATGGAAAATTATCCAGTTCCTATTCTATGTAAAGATGACTATATGGTACTAAAATAACAATTCAATTTTAATAATGGAAAAAGTTTCAACTTTTACTTTTGCAAGCACTTCAGGAGGTTTGTGTACAGTATATTCTGCAAACAGTTTACCAAGTTCCCCCGAGATCAATAAAGTATGACTATGACTAATTAACCAAATAACTTCACAATTCTGTTTTAAATTAAAAAAAACAAAAATTAGAATATAGCTTTCTCTATATGTGACCAGTTTTATTGTATCATAAGTAAACTGCCTCTGGTGCTTTCTTAACTCACCAATATGATGGAAGTTGAAGGAATTTGCCATAAAAAGCTGTGCTGAACGAAGGAATGACCGGGGCAGGAGGACAGAATGATCCTTCAGTATCCAAGGAGGTCAGGCCTGCCTGGAAACCAAATATCTGCAATAACAAACCAGTGAAGATCAAAAACTCAACAATAAGAAAAGGTTTAATGAAGACAGGATGAAACATGTCAACTTCAATTTTCCTTACAATGAACATACACTGAAGACTTGTCTCTGTCTCTGCATCACCACCAAAGACTGTCTAATTTCTCAGTCATGACCTTTTAAATGTTTAAAGAATTCCTTTTCACATTGTTTTTCCTTTTACTAATTGAAAATGTAATCATATGGATAATCATGTGATAAGTTGATTTAGATAAATCCAGATGGCACAAGTTGAAGCATAATAAAATTTTGCCAAAACTCTCCAATTTTAACATCATATGAAACAAGGTGGAATTTTACCAAGAGCCCAGAATAAATGGTTAATTTAGTGAACACTTTTGCCAAAAATGGATTTAAATGTACCTTTTGTCAGGACAGTCTACAATCTACCATTACGTCCACACAGCAAACATTTGCACTCACTCGATAGAACTTCTCAGAAATTATTTTACATCTTTGCCTCAATTACCTGCAATATTGTGGCTACTATTCAGTGGCAAAATTTTCAGAACAAACATTAGACATAAAGAGATATAAGTGTTGGTTGGCATAAACTTCAGAATTTTACTTTTGCTTCAATTTCTATTTTGATTAAAGTAAATCTGTGAAATGATGCATAAAAGGCTATATTCAAAACATAAGCTCAAAAAAAGGCATACATTTTACGTTACCTGAGAAATGGCAATTAAGATATGTTTCAGACATTCCATTTTATACTTCCACTAGTTGTATTTCAACTCTTTAAACTTCATTTGGCACTCATTAAATAATGTAATATTGAAATGTCACTTTACAGTTAAAGATCAGGTTTCACCAATGACAAAATAAAACTGGAGCAGCAATGAGACAGTGATTAGTGCTTGAGCTCCTAACTTCTTGTAACACTCCAAATATATTGAATTGCAATGGACAATAAACTAGACACAACCTACCCCATGTAGCATTTGTTAGATCATTATAAATAAGCAATAAATGCAAGTGACGCATAATTTTGAAGATGGGCAAAAATTATACAGTACACAGTAGAAATAAGTCAGGTTGAATACAGCATGTGAATTAAGTACAATGTATGAGGTTCATTCAAAAGAATTCCTTTGCTGCTGTTTTGAGAACCTGCATGAAGTCAAAACTTAAATTAAGCCATGCTAGGGTTGGATTACTTCTTCTGGGTCTGAAAAAAACAGCTTTATTGTATCCATTCCCTGGGGAAAAAAATTAGACTGGGACCCTCCAGTTTTATTTAACCTATTAACATCTTGCTTTGGTGTCTTTTATACTGTAGAGAACATTGTCCAAGTTATGTTGACAAATACTTATTCACGCAGCAAATTCTCTTACTCAAGCTGTATTGATTGAAAACAATTTTGGTCATATATTCATCAACATCATTTGTGTCAAAATTTACAAATGTACTAAAGAATCTGATTTCTCATTGTGTCACGAAGTGATCAGAACACACTGCACATTTTCTTCATTGGTGAAAACAGTCTTTACATAGCAAGTTAAAAAATGCCCATGTATCGAGGAAACCTCACAATTTGAAAATTTAGATTAACTTCATTTTTGCATGAAGACAACTTTTGGTCTGATTTTCTAATAAAGCTTCTGGGCTCAATTGTGCAATTTATCATAGAAATACTGTGTTTTATTTCCAATGAGTCAGGCATGCCTTCCTCTACAGATGGAGTCAGCATACGTCAAATACGAACAGGAGAGAACATTACCATGATTGAATATTGGGATAATCCTTTCATCCAGCTGTCCAAACATGGTGATCAAGCCCCCCACCGCTCAATAGACACTGATCAGAATTATGCCAGACACACTTAGCTCAAGCATATACATCAGATGTGCACAATCATTTTCATCAACACTGAACACGAATAATTAATATGGAAATCTGCATTGCTCAGAAACAGCTTTGAAAAAAAAGCAGAAATAGCAACTTAGCAGAAAAAGCCCTTAAGAATATTGCGGACCTTATCCATCAATTTATTCCCAGTTTGCAGTAAAACAATATTTACTTGACAGAAAGTTCGTTAAATTCAAAATCAGAATCAGAACTAGATTTACTATTATATGAAATGAAATTTGTTATATTGTGGCATTAGTAGACTACAAAGACATAAAACTATTATAGACTATATAAATAAATAAGTAGTGGAAAAAAGGAATAAAGCTGGAGTGTTCATAGGTTCATGGACTGACCTTGGCAAAACTATTTAATATTATAAACAGCATGAGGTCTAATTCTCCAAAAATAAAGTGGTTCAAATTTATCAGAGTTCATATTAAAAAACCAACTAATACAGTAGAAACTTCAGTGCACAATTGTCATGGGTCCCACTCTTATCTGCTGTGCAGCTGGCAAAACAGCCATTACTATTAACTTGCTGTAAACTGGTTCTGTCTTATTTGCCTATACAAGTTTAAAAAAAAATAAACTTTTGGGAAGCTATTTAATAGAGTCTTTTTGAAAGTACTAATTTCTCTTCTTTCCATTTTGTTACATTCCAGACAAAGTAAGGAGAGGGGGAACCGGTGCATGGGATCAAAAATCAGCTGCAGGTGGGCTTGAGCTATTTTTGTGGTGATAGGTTCAGAAACCTGCTTACTAATATGAATGGGGTGTTTTTAAGAATCAACACAGACCATATGTCCAAACCAACTTATTTCAAACACATTCAGAAGAAGTGAGCAAGAATGAAGCAGAGTTGGAAGTCTAATTCTGGCACAAAACCGCACTCAGCTTCTACAAAAGGATTTTTTTTTCCCCAGTTTTGATGGGTAACCTGGAACGTGGAGAAAACAGCAGCTGAGAGGAAACACCTGTGCAACAAAGCATGTGCAATGAGCACCCACAGGTGACAATGATGGCTTTTGATGAAATGTTAGCAATTATTTACAAATGTTTGCAATCATATGGTAGAAGACAGGATTCAAACTGTGCCAAAAGCACAGTCGGTATGGAGGGAAGATGACAGCTTATTCAAACATAAATTGCAAAAATAGATCATCACGAACAAAATTACATTTCTGTAAACACTTAAAGAGGATATGATGCCCAAATGTGCTTCATAAAAGTATTACTAAATTAAATTTGACATCAAATAAAATAATAAGCTAAATTTTGTCAAAAGAGATAGCTTTGGAGGAGATTTTTTTGAGATCAGAGAAACAGAGATACATGAATGACTGAAGAGACAATTCCCTACTTTAGTTACCTTTTCGTCAGCTGCCACGGGCTTAAGTGCAGAGTCAGAGAACGATACAACATGGAAACAAGTCTTTTGGCACACAAAGTCCATGTTAACCAACAAATAACTGTTTACCGTATACCTACTTTATCTTTCCCACTTTGCTCATCTATTCCTGGCAAGTACTATCATTTACTATCAGGTGAAACAATAGCAGACTCAACCACAATGGTTCTCATGTTGAAGGCACAGAGCCAAAAAATATCATATTGACAAAAGGATCCATAGAAACATATCCCAGCAGGAGAAGCATGGAAACATTAACAAGCAGCATGAAGGTTTGCCTCATATAATATTGAAACAAAAGTATTTTTTTTCACACCCTCGTCACTTCTTTAGTTTGGAGTTTGGAAGAATCGGGGGCAAGGGGGTGGGGAGGGGTTGACCTTTTCAAACATGCAAAATCCTAAGGGGCTTGACAGGGTAGATGTTCACTGCTGGGACAGCCACCAACAAGGGGCCAGTCATTCCTAACAGAGGTGTGTACAAATTTCTCCTCTTGATCAAGAGTAAATCTGTGGAATTCGCTGCCCACCAGAGTGGCAGAGACCAAATCATTAGATAATGGATAAAAATACATATTTTAAAAGTTGAGGAAATGAGGCCAGCATCGATCAGCCATGAACACTGAATAATAGTACAACAAACAATCTGCAGGAGGAAATCAGAACTGTCAATGTTTCAGGTCAAAAATGCTGCATCAGGACACAAATTGTTGCTCCAAATTCCAGCATCAGCTTTCGCAATTATTTTTATATTGAGTGACATAGTTGAATGCAAATTTAAGAGGCCTGGAGGCCTACCCCGGTCCAATTTTCTTGTATTCTTATAAATTTGATGTAAAAGTTGGTTCAAAAGTTTTGGAACCTTGTGAATAGAGATTTATTTTAGGTCTTAAGAAATCTGGTTTCTCTGATGCAATTCCCACCATGATACAGTCGACCTTCATTAATCCGACTACCCGTAATCCGGTTCCTTTGATAATCCGGCACTGATTATGCTTAATGTGATCCTTCTCTAATTCCGCATTTTCACTAATCAGGCCCTCCTCAGGTCCCAATGGTGCCGGATTAGTGAAGGTCGATCTGTACCAAAATGTAACTTTTTTTCTATGTGCATATGTAAAAAATGGTTATATCAGATCTGATCAAAAATCACTTAAAACAACTGCAGATTAAATTGATGAAAACAAAAGGAAGATTTAACCACAGTATTTCTTCAATACTTTAAAATTTTAAAATAATCCCACAAATAATTCAGATTTGTGTTAATGTCTGTTTCTCATCAGAACCTAAACAATAAAGAAATCACCATCAATACCTCAACTTCTGCACACAATTAAACTGACTGAATTATTGAATTTGTGCTGTTGGTAATCCAGTTTTCTCAAAGAGTCAAGTTCAATAAGTTTTCTCAGTTGGTTCTGTCAAATGTGTTCCAAGCAACACAACAGCCAAAACAATTTAAAGTACTAACCGATGGAAACACATCAAATCTGAAACATTACCTCACACGCAATGAAAAGATGCACATGTCTCAATGAACAGAAATTGCTTCCCTCACATTAAATTCAAAACAGCAGTAGCAAAACTGCTTGCTTTTTTATGAATGCAGATTTAAAGTAACCAGCCAAAACGTTTTCAAAGTATTAATGAAATACTTTCACATAACCAACGTTTATGTTAGAAAAACATTTAATTTTACAATAAACTTGAGTAACCTAGCACCAAGTCAATAGATTATTCCAGCAAATAAAAAATGGTGTTTTAACCTAAATTCTGTAACTAGAAAGATCATGCAAAACTTAAGCATGGCTTGCAATGGCATATTATTGCTTTCACCACCACTGTTCAATAGAAAGAAAAGTTTGAAAGTACATATACAAGATGCAATCTCAACCATTTCCTGCATCTTGCTTATAATTCACATTAGGCTGTAACCCAAAAATGCAATTGCTTTCACGTGTATGTCTGGCATCGGAATCCCTGCAGAATTATTTAAGTTAAAATATGCCAATAATATGAATGTCAATAGAGGACATGGTCTAGAATAGTTTAGTGCTGTGAATCACAACTGCCAGCTTCAAAGAATCTCAACACAAAAGGAGGCTCTACCAAATTAGTCCCATTCTCCACTACCCCCAGAGCCCAACAAGTGTGACACAAGAGACTGCAGATGCTGAAATCTGGGGCAACATACAATCTGCTGTAATAAATCAGCAGGTCAAGCAGCATTGGTGGGAGGAACAAAACTATAAACATTTCAGACTAAAATCCTGCATCAAGTGCTGATGTCGGGTTTTGGCCTGAAATGTCGACCATTTCTTTCCTCCCACCAATGTTGCTCGCCCTGCACAGTTCTTCCAGCAAAGTGTGTGTTGCCCAAACAAATGCTTCCCCTTCAAGTATCTATCTAATTCTATCTTGAACATTGATAGTGAATCTGCATCTCCCACTCTCTTGTGCAGTGTATTCCAGTTCAAAACAACTTACTGTATGAAATAAATTTGCCTCATCCAAATCTTCAGCAAATGATCTAAAATATGCAGTCCTCAGTACCAAACTTTCTTCACTGTTGTATGAGGCCCCTTCATAATTTCCGCTGCCTTTATTAAATTTGCACTTTTTTTTCTCTGCTTCAGAAACAGCCCCAGCTTCCCTATGTTCTCCATTTAACTGAAGTTCTGTGTCCCAACTATTCTGGGAAACCTCCACTGCACTCTCTGCAAGCCCTTATTTGACATTTTTTCCAAACTGCAATCCACAGAATTAGACAACAGTCTATCTGAAATATATCCAATAATTCAGCAGAGTGCTGAGAAATATAAACACATGTAAACACGATCAAAACAAAACTATGCTTCAAAGTGATGTGCGACCTGAATTCAGGATTAGTTTCCTGCTATGTATTCCACAGCACCTAACATGTGTTTGGTTTCATGACTAAAGAGATAAAAGATTCAAGCACAGGAAATCCTGGTGAAGGAAAGGTAGTTAATATGAGAGAGGTAAAGTATTTGCTACCATAAATTACAATTATCAATCAATGTTCTGTATTAAATAAGCTTCATTTAGCCTGTTGCATTAACCAAAACTGAAACTGAACTAAGTCATCAAAGACATAAGTAGCTTAGTGTTTAAAATATCCGACCACCATGACTAGCATTCAAGAATGTAAGAACATCAAACAGGTGTCAAAATGTTTTGGGTTAATTTCCTGCCTTAAATTAAAGTTAGTATTTTGGACTTCTACCTGATACAACATGAAACCAAAATCACAGTGAAAAACTTCAAATTTAAAGAATTAAGAGAAGGCTGAAAAAGAACATATTACCTTGACATAGCAGTGCACATAGCAGTAGTGCAATAAGTTATCAGATGGCTGATTAAGGCTGCTGACAGTGGGTATAAGTTGTCCAGTATACATTGGCACTGAATATTCCAAACTAACTTTGTCCACTTGTACTCTCAAGGCAGGTAGGGGCCGCAATGGATGAAATTGCGGAGCATTTATATGAGGTACAGAATGCTGAAACAAGAAAATATTTACATTACTTTTATACAAATCATGTTTGCCATACACTAAGAATACACTAATTGATGCATTGTGAGAACAAATAAAATGAGATGTAGTACTATTGCACAGTATTCAAGACTGAATGCTGAGTCCAGAAGGACACAGCTAACAGGATATATAACAGAGGATGAGCAAGCTAACTAAGAAGATTTCTCTAATCAATCCTGCTAACATCAAAATAGTACTGGTGTTAATGAATATGCTACAACTCTTGTGAAGTCACTGTCATATTTACATCAGCTTTTTTGGATGGCACACCAACACATGACTCAGATTGAGAACTACTCAGGAAGTTCAAAACCAGTCATCAATAAGACCCAGTGAGCTGGCAGAAACAGTAGAATTGTATTCCACCTGTGTAGTCTATCATCGTCCTCACTCTACAATTACCATCAATCCAACGATTCAGCAAAAATAAGACAGGCCAAGAACAGCAGCAGGTACTTGAAATGTCTTAAAGTCAATAATTTCCTCAAAGCAGTATGCTGAACCCAATCATATTTAGTTACTTTATCACTAACCTTACTTCAAATACAAGGTCAAAAGTGAATGTCTACAGTTATGAATTTCATTCACAAACAATGCAGCAAAGCTTACATACCACATACCATTCTGGCATGGGTTGTTTAAATGCCAAATTTGTGCAACACAATCACTTGCCATGACCATCTCCAAAAAAATTAGCCACCTACTTTTGAGTCTTGTCTCCTACTTTTGACCATTTCAAAGTCACACCATCAACACCCAGGAGGGAAGGAGAAGGCACAACTGAACAAAAATTTAAATATACAACTATGTAAATACTGTGGCTACAAGAGTGGGTCAGAATCTAGCATTCTTCAGTATCATTCAATACCAGATACCCAAGGACTTTCCAGCATTAAAAGACAAATCAGGAATATAACAGAATGCTTTCCATTTACCTCGATACCTGTAAGTAAAATTCCAATTCTACTGAAGAGGTTAAAGCCAGCCAAATGATTCCTCTCCATCAACTGTGCTAATCTTCAATATCTCTACCACCTGTGCCTACAATCTGCAAAATGTTTTGCATATGTTCACCAAGGCACCTCACAAACTTGTCAAGCCTATTCTCTGTGAGAACAGAATTAACTTAGAATACTATCACACACAAATTCTTTTCGGATCACATAACTATCCTGATTTGGAAATACACAGTTCTTCCTTCATCATCACTGGGGCTAAATTCTAAAATTACCTTCCCTTGGGACAAAACTTATGTGGGCAATAGTGATTCAAATAGGTTACTACAACATTAGTAATTATAATTACAGCGGGCACATTTTGCAAAACAATTTTTAAAGCTCTGCTAATATTAAAATTATAGCATTATTGTTGTCGTATCAATCAAGTTCCCTAACCTTACTTTAATTCCATACACATTAACCTTCTCTAATAGTTTTTTTTATTTTTACGAAGATTTCCTGAATATCCATGTTCATCATGTCCACCACTGAACTTCTCACCAGTGCCTAAATCAAAATAATAAAATATTCAACAGCAAAATTTCATTCCTGAAAGCGGTGTTGACTTCCTAAAAATATTTTCTGAATCTAGATATTCACTTTGCACATTATAAATTTATAAATTGATGATCACCCTATGACAACAAGCAGGATGGTGGAGTTTAACAAAATTCAAAAACATCACTATTGACAGGCAAGGCAGGTTCAAAAGAACATATGATATACCCTCATTTGCAGTTCTTACATTCTCTCATTTTAAACACTATTGTTTCTTATTGCAAAGAATCCTCTTTCCTCATATCCAATTACAAGGACACTTTTTTTTTATTATTTTACATCTGCTTTATTTTGAATCAAAATATGGCAGAAAGTAAAAATTACTGTTGTTTAAAGACAAGCTCTGTCCTTATTTTCAAATCTATTTGAAGAAATCCAATGACATCCGAAAGAAAAATTCCCACTTCCTTTCTTGCAAATACTTTTAGAAGATTTTTTGGAGAAAGAGGCTCATTACCTTTTGACCTAAAATTATAGGAAGTAAGTTGTCAAGAAGATTGAACTCAGCCAGGGTAATTGTAAATGTGCATTTTAAAACAGTAATACATGTTAATCTGGTTGGAATATATTCTTCCAAAGCAGCAACCTCCTCTGGGCTTGGTAATGTTCTGTTCTCATCCTCTGTATCTGAAAGGTTTCAAACAAGCAACGTTAGCGTAAGTATCAGCATTTTTAGAATAACTTTGGAAAGCAAACAAATGCTTGATTGGATGACTTTCAACCAATTACATACTAAAATAGTGACTGTCTTCAAAGTACTTTATAAGTGCAATGGCATAGTGAATGGATGACAACTGTTGTGGGGCTGCAATGGGACAAGTTAAAATATATTTAAAAACTAGAGCCAAAAAAATTGTATTTTCCCTGATGAATCATGCAACTATCCTCCTACAAAGTATTGTACCAAAATAAATTACTCAGGGCAATTTGCAACAAGTTATCAAAAGAAATTTGAAACCAAGCCACACAATGATATAGCAGGTGACCAAAAGCTCGGTCATACAAAGAAAGGTTAAGAGGAAACCTTAGAGGAAACTCTACATCTGACATTCTTGCCAACTATTGGTACATGCACCAACAATTGAGAAATTAAATTTAGGGTTGCCCAGTAGAACAATGTCCAAGTATTTTTAAATACAAAATTACATGCATTTAAGGTGGGGAGGCAGAGCTGAAGGTAGATGTGTGAGAGTGAGGTCTTTTTTATATACAGTGGTGGGTGCCTGCAACAGGTTGCCAGGAGAAAGAAGCAGATATAATGGTGGCATTTAAGATTCTGCTAGATTGACATGTGAAAATGCAGGGAATAGAAGGATCTGGATCATGTGCAGGCGGAAAGATTTGGTTTCATTTACCATCATGTAAAGACATCATGGGCTGAAGGGCCATGTAGTTGTGAACTTCCCATGATTCAGGACATTTACAAAGGCAGGTGTGAAAAAAGGACCCAAAGGATCATTGGTGACCCGAGTCGCCCCAACCACAATCTATTCCAGCTGCTACCATCCGGGAAACGGTACCGCAGCAAAAAAGCCAGGACTAACAGGCTCCGGGACAGCTTTTTCCACCAGGCAATCAGACTGATTAACTCATGCTGATTTGAGTGTATAGCTATGTTACATTGACTGTTCTATTTATTATAAATTATTATATATTACTATAAATGCACATTGCACATTTAGACAGAGACATAACATAAAGATTTTTACTCCTCATGAATGCAAAGGATGTAAGAAATAAAGTCAATTCATTTCCTGTATTGTACAGTTCTGTGTTTTATATTCACTTACAATAAAGAAGGCTGTATGACTGGAGTGGGTTACAAAAGTATGTGCAAAGCTATAGAGAGGTTTGAAAAGACTGAGAACATTAACTTTTTGTTACTTTTTTGTTTTAAAGATATAGTGCCTTAGAAGAGTATTCAGCACCCAACCCTTTGTTCATATAAATGAGTATTTCAATCACGGACTTTGATCAATTTAACTGAGAATTTTTATTTGTGTAGTATACACTCCTTTTTTTCCCCACAGTAGAGTCCCTAAAAACTAGGAAAATAGTAAAGCATGAGAAACTAAAAATTTAAAAACTGAAATGACAGCAGTTCAAGTATTCATTCTCGCTTTCCTTAGTTCTGAATTGAACCACCTCTAACAGCTATAAAACAGCCAGTAGTCTTTTTGGATGAGACTATATTCGCTTTGTACAACGTGATGGAGCAAGATTTGCCCATTCCTCCAGGTAACGTTGCACAAGCTGTGCCAGATAGGTTGGGAGTGATACTGGGCAGCAATTTTGAGGTCTTGCCAGAGATGTTCAATCAGATGAAAGTCAGGACTCTGACTGGGCCTCTCAAGGACATCAATTTTCTTCATTTAAAGCCACTACCATGGCTGCTCTGACAGCATACTTTGGGTTGTCCTGCTGAAAAATGAACTTACTTCCCTGTTTAAGCTTTCTGACAAAGGCTAGCTGTTTCTTTTCAATCCAGGGTCTTCCATCAATCCTGACCAGATTTCCAGTCCCTGCTGCTGCAAAGCATCCCAATGGCACGATGATACGTCCATCTTACTTTGGATAGAGATGGTGTTACCAAGTTGGTGCACAGTATTAGATTTACGCTATGTTGAAGCCTAACAGTTCCACTTTAGTTTCATCTGATCACAAGACATCTTTATAGTATCTTCTAAGCGATGCTTTGGAAAGTCTTTACAGCCAATGATATGCTATTTTTTGAGCCATGGCATCTTCCTTGACATTCATCCATAAGTACCCTCTTTGGCAAGGCCGTAGAGATTGTGGAGCCATGAACTTCATCTCCCATTATAGCTACTGACTTCTGCAGCTAACTTGGTGGAACGTTGGCATCATACTACCCTCTCTTACAAGTGCCATTCTTCTCCATCACCTAAGTTCAGAGGAGTGGCCTGACCTAGGCAGCATGGCTGTGATTTCATATTTTTTCATGATGGACTGCACTAAACTCCAAGGTATATTCACTGCTATTAAGATGGTCTTGTACCCTTCCCTAATTGTGTGCTTTTCTATTATCAGTTCTCTGACTTCTCTTGAATGGTTTTTTGTCTTCACTTTGCTTTGGTCTGTCGAAAATCTACCAGACTGTTGGACCTTACAAAGAGGGGGTATTTATTCTTATGAATTCATTGCTAACATGCGATCATATAAATTTCTACATCAACAAATTGTGTGAATTGTAAGATAATGTACAGTATTCCAACTGAGGAAAATTAGTGTAGTAATGACAAAAGGAATGAATATTTTTTCAGCCTCACAATTTTGACTTTTGATTTTTAGTAAATTTTTCCGAGATCCTGGAATTTTTCTTTTGATTTGATGCAAAATGTTTCTTGACATGAAAGCAAAAATTAGTGGGAAGACAGATGATTGGGAAGCTTTTAAAACCCTACAGAGAGCAACTAAAAGAATCATTAGGAGGGAGAAGATGAAATATGAAAGCAAGTTAGCAAACAATATCAATGTGTATAGTAAAAGCTCTTTCAAGTACCATAAGGCCATAAGACATAGGAGCAGAATTAGGCCAATTCGCCCATCAGGTCTGCTCCGCCGTTCAATCATGGCTGAACCCTCCTCAGCTCCCCGCTCCAGCCTTCTCCCGTAAGTTATGATGTTGTGTCCAATAAAGAACATATCAGTCTCCATTTTAAAAACATCCAACAACCGGGCCTCCACAGCTACATGTGGCAACAAATTCCGCAAACTCACCACCCTCTGGCTAAAGAAGTTTCTCCACATCTCTGTTTTAAATGGACACCCCTCTATCCTGCAGCTATGCCCTCTTATCCTGGACTATCCTACCATGGGAAACATCCATTCCACATCAACTCTGCCTAGGCCTTTCAACATTTGAAAAATTTCAGTGAGGTCACCCCCATCCTTCTAAATTTCAGCAAGTACAAGCCCAAAGCCAAAAATCATTCCTCGTTTAATAACCCTTTCAATCCCGGAATCATCGTTGTAACCGCCTCTGGACCTTTCTCAATGTCAGCACATGTTTTCTTAGATAAGGAACATAAAACTGTTCACCAGTGCCTTAAAAAGCCTCAGCATTGCATCCTTGCTCTTGTATTCTTGATCTCTTGAAATGAATGCTAATGTTGCATTTGCCTTCCTCACCACCGACTCCACCTGCAAGTTAATCTTTAGGGTGTTCAGCACAAGGGCTCCCAAGACCCTTTGCATCTCAGACTTCTGGATTTTCTCCCGGTTTAGAAAATACTCTGCGCATTTAGTTCTACTCATCATCATCATGGCTTGGCTTCGCGAACAAAAATGTAGTAAGGGGGCTGCCCACATCTGCTGCAGGCTCGCTAGTGGCTGACAAGGCCAATACGGGACAGGCAGGCCCGGCCACAGTGGGTGGGGGCCACTGCACCACCCCAGCCTGTGACCAGTCAGTCTAACACACCATCATCAGTGTGCTCGGCAAGCTGTCTTCCCGATTCCCGTAAGTGATACTACACTGTACATACACTATTTCTACTTTATATAGGTTGTGTATTTTTACCTGTTATTTGGTATGATTTGGCAGCTTCATAGTTTAAAGGTTACTGGAGAGAGTGCTCTTGCCAACAGCGCTTGCGTGAGGTTTTCTGCCGACGGCGCTTGCGTGAGATTTTCGCTACGGAGAACAGTTCAGTAATGATTGTGGAGAAGTATTTCTACTTTATATAGACTGTGTATTTATCATATCATTCCTGCTTTTACTATATGTTACTGTTATTTTTAGGTTTTATGTGTTATTTGGCATGATTTGGTAGGTTATTTTTGGGTCCGCGAACACTCACAAAATTTTCCCATATAAATAAATGGTAATTGCTTCTTCGCTTTACAACATTTCTGCTTACAAACCATTTCATAGGAATGCTCTACCTTCGGATGGCATGGGAAACATGTATATTAAAAAGAAGTGAGGTAGTGTCCAAAGATTCAATGTCCATTTAGGAATCGGATGGCAGAGGGGAAGAATCTGTTCCTGAATCGCTGAGTGTGCGCCTTCAGGCTTCTATACCTCCTACCTGATGGTAACAGTGAGAAAAGGGCATGCCCTGGGTGCTGGAAATCCTTAATAATGGACGCTGCCTTTCTGAGACACTGCTCCCTAATGATGTCCTGGGTACTTTGTAGGCTAGTACCCAAGATGGAACTGACTAGATTTACAACTTCTGCAGCTTCTTTCGGTCCTGTGCAGTAGCCCCTCTATACCAGATAGTGATCCAGCCTGTCAGAATGTTCTCCATAGTACAACTATAGAAGTTTTTGAGTGTCTTTCTTGACATGCCAAATCTCTTCAAACTCCTAATAAAGTATAGCCGCTGTCTTGCCTTCTTTATAACAACATTGATATGTTGGGACCAGGTTAGATCCTACACCCAGGAACTTGAAGCTGCTCACTCTCTCCAATTCTGTTCCCTCCATGAGCATTGGTATGTGCTCCTTCGTCTTACCCTTCCTGAAGTCCACAATCAGCTCTTTAATCTTACTGACGTGAGTGCCAGGTTGTTGCTGTGGCACCATTCCACTAGTTGGCATATCTCACTCCTGAAGGACCTCTCGTCACCACCTGAGATTCTATCAACAATGGCTGTATTGTCAGCAAATTTATAGATGGTATTTAAGCTATGCCTAGCCACACAGTCATTATATAAAGAGTAAAGCAGTGGGTTAAGCACACACCCCTGAGGTGTGCCAGTGTTGATTGTCAATGAGGATGATATGTTGCCACCAACCTGCACAGACTGTGGTCTACTGCAGCAGTCCCCAACCACCGGGTCGCCAGGAAACAATATGAGTCAGCTGCACCTTTCCTCATTCCCTGTCACGCACTGCTGAACTTGAACATAGGGTTTCCAACTGTCCCGTATTTGCCGGGACATCCCGTATATTGGGCTAAATTGGTTTGTCCCATATGGGACCGCCCTTGTCCCGTATCTCCCCAGCTAAGGTAAAGCGTTCCTACGAAACCTTTCTTGCCGAAATGGCGCAAAGCGAAGAAGCAATTACTATTAATTTATATGGGAAAAATTTTTGAGCGTTCCCAGACCCAAAAAATAACCTAACAAATCATACCAAATAACACATAAAACCGAAAATAAAAAACAGTAACATATAGTAAAAGCAGGAATAATATGATAAATACACAGCCTATATAAAGTAGAAATAATGTACGTACAGTGTAGTCGGGAAAATTAAGCCGAAACTGATTTGCGGAAAAAAATCAGCACATACGCACATGCGCACGCACATCACGCATACGCACACAGGAGCCCGCGCAAGGCTTCATGGTCATGGTAGTCTTTCTCGGGGTAAATGCAAATGTCCCGTATTTGACTTCTACTTTTGTCCCTTATTTGGGAGTGAGAAAGTTGGCAATCCTAACCGTAAAAGACATGTTAAGGTGAGTTTAACCCTACTTGAACACCCTTCCCCCCCACCCACCTCGGTCAGCCGGTCCCCAAGAATATTGTCAATATTAAACCGCTCCGCGGTGCAAAAAAGGTTGGGGACCCCTGGTCTACTGGTTAGGAGGTCAAGGGTCCAACTGCTGAGGGAGGTGCAGAGGCCCAGGTTCTACAACTTCTCAATCAGGATTGTGGGAAGGATGGTATTAAATGCTGAGCTATAGTCCATGAACAGCATCCTGACGTAGGTGTGTGTTGTCCAGGTGGTCTAAATCTTTGTGGAGAGCCACTGAGATTCCATCTGCCGTCGACCTATTGCGGCGATAGGCAAATTGCAATGGGTCCAGGTCCTTGCTGAGGCAGGAGTTCAGTCTAGTCATGACCAACCTCTCAAAGCATTTCATCACTGTCAATGTGAATGCTACCAGGTGATAGTAATTAAGGCAGCCCAAATTATTCTTCTTAGGCACTGGTATAATTGTTGCCTTTCTGAAGCAAGAGGGAACTTCCGCCAGTAGCAGTGAGAGGTTGAAAATGTCCTTGAATACTCCCGGTAGTTGGTTGACACAGGTTTTCAGAGCCTTACCAGATACTCCATCGGGACCTTCTGCCCTGCAAGGGTTCACTCTCTTAAAAGACAGCCTAACATTAGCCTCTGAGACAGAGATTACAGAGTCATCAGGGATCTTCACAGCTGTAGTTGTGTTCTCTCTTTCAAAGCGTGCATAGAAGGCGTTGAGTTCATCTGGTACTGAAGCATCACTGCCATTCATGCCATTGGGTTTCGCTCTGTAGGAAGAAATGTCTTACAGACTCTACCAGAGTTGCCGTGCACCTTATGTCACCTCCAACCTCATTCGAAATTGTCTCTTCACCCTTGAAATAGCCCTCCACAAATCATACCTGATTTTCATACCAGACTTGAATGCCACAGATATAGCCTTCAGCAGACGACGTACCTCCTGGTTCATCCATGGCTTTTGGTTTGGGAATGTACAGTAAGTCTTTGTGGGCACACACCTATCTACACAGGTTTTAATGAAGTTGGTAACAAATGCAGCATACTCATCCAGGTTCAAAGATGAATCCCTGAATACAGTCCAGTCCACTGATTCAAAGCAGTCCTGTAGGCGCTCCTGTGCTTCCCTTGTCCATACCTTCTTGGTCCTCACTACTGATGCTGCAGTCTTCAGTCTCTGCCTATACTCAGGGAGTAGAAGTACAGCTAGGTGATCAGACTTCCCAAAGTGAGGGTGTGGAATAGCATGGTAGGCATTCTTGATGGTAATGTAGCAATGGTCCAGTGTGTTGTTTCCTCTGGTATTGTAAGTAATCTGTTGATGGTAGTTGCTCAGTGAGTTTTTCAGACTGGCCTGGTTAAAATCTCCCAAAATGATGGTGAAGGTGTTAGGGTGCGCTGTTTCATGCATGTTGACCCCATTGCTCAGATCACCTAAAGCTTGCTTGACATTGGCCTGGTGTGGAATGTAAACTGCTACCAAAATGACCCCAGAGAACTCCCGTGGTAGGTAAAAAGGATGGCACTTTACTGCTAGATATTCCAGGTCTGGTGAGCTGAATTGGGACAGCACTGATATATTTGTTCACCAAGAAGAGTTGCTCATGAGGCATACTCCTCCACCTCTGCTTTTGAGAGACTCTATAGATCTATCCTGACGGTGTACAATAAACCTGTCGATCTGGATCGCTGCATCCGATACAGAAGGGGTCTCCTACAGCCTATTTCCTCAACACTACCTGCCCCTCCACCAACCTTTGATGGAGAAGATCCTGAGAGGCCGGATTTATGAAATTTGGAGAGGCATAATATGATTAGGCATAGTCAGCATGGTTTTGTCAAAGGCAGGTTGTGCCTGACGAGATTGATTAAATTTTTTGAGGATGTGACTAAAAACATTGATGAAGGTAGATTACAGCAAGGCATTTGATAAGGTACCCCATGCAAGGCTTAGTGAGAAAGTAAGGAGGCATGGGATACAAAGGGACCTTGCTTTGTGGATCCACAGTTGGCTAGCCCACAGAAGGCAAAGAGTGGTTGTAGACGGGTCATGTTCTGCCTGGAGGTCGGTGATCAGTAGTGTGCCTCAGGGATTTGTTCTGGGATGCCTTCTCTTTGTGATTTTTATAAATGACCTGGGTGAGCAAGTGAAGGAATGGCTTAGATTTGCTTAAATTTGCTGATGACACAAAGGTCGGGGCTGATGTGGATAGTGTGGAGGGCTGTCAATGATTACAGCGGGACATTGACAGGATGCAAAACTGGGCTGAGAAGTGGCAGATGGAGTTCAACCCAGGTATGTGTGAGGTGGTTCATTTTGGTAGGTCAAATATGATGGCAGAATATAGTATTAATGGTAAGACTCCTGGCAGTGTGGAAGATCAGAGGGATCATGGGGTCCAAATCCATAGGACACTCAAAGCTGCTGCGCGAGTTGACTCTGCAGTTAAGAAGGCATATGGTGCATTGGCCTTCATCAACCATGGGATTGAGTTTAAAAGACGAGCGTTAATGTTACAGCTTTATTGGACCCTGGTCAGACCCCACTTGGAGGACTGTGTTCAGTTCTGGTCACCTCACTACAGGAAGGATGTGGAAACTAGAGAAAGGGTGCAGAGGAGATTTACAAGGATGTTGCTTGGATTGGGGAGCATGCCCTATGAGAATAGGTTAAGTCAACTTGGCCTTTTCTCCCTGGAGTGACGGAGGATGAGAGGTGACCTGATAGAAGTGCATAAGATGATGAGAGGCATTGGTCATATGGATAGTCGGAGGGTTTTTCCCGGGGCTAAAATGGCTAACTCAAGAGGGCACAATTTTAAGCTGCTCGGAAGAGGGTACAGAGGAGATGTCAGGGGTAAGTGTTTTTTTCACGCAGAGGGTTGTGCGTGCGTGGAATGGGTCTTTTTAGAGATTCCTGGATAGATACATGGAACTTAGAAAAATAAGAGGGCTATGGACAACCCAAGGTAATTTCTAAGCTAAGTACATGTTCGGCGCAGCATTGTGGGCCAAAGGGCCTGTATTGTGCTGTAGGTTTTCTATGTTTCTAATATATTTTAAATTTAGAAAATGAGACAATAAAATATGAAACTAACTGTTGGAGCTGAAAAGTTTTTCAAGGTACTGCACAGCACAAAAACAGACTCTTCCATGCTGCCCAATTACACCCATGTGGCCAATTAACTTACTAACCCAAATATCTTTGGAATATAGTAGGAAATTAGAGCACCCAGAGGAAACCCAATCAATGAAGGCCATCAAGCACAGGAGTGATGGGACATCTTATACTCGTGAACACTTGTTTTAGATTACTTGAAAGAAAGAACATCTTCCCTTTCAAAGGTCAGCATAATTTTAAATATCTGTACAGGAAAGGAAGGGGACAGAGGCAAGAATCAGAGGAGGGGATGGAATGCATGCTGACAAGTGATTGGTGAGACAAGGTGAGGTGGGTGCACTTTGATGGTTTACTGCCCTCCATACAGGCTGCCTGACTTGCTGGGTTCCTCCAGCATTTTCTGTGTATTACTGTACAATTTGTGTTTAAATATCTGTAAATGTTTGCCTCCAAGCCTTCTCTCCTCCACCTGTCAGAACATTTCCTTACCCTTAACTTCTCTTTAGATTCCCCTCAATTTCTACAAAACACACTCTTCCCACTGGGTTCCCTCTCCCATCTGTTCACAGCATCTCTCTTATATGATCCCAAGCTCCACCTTCCTTTCACACCAAATTCCATTCTCTACAGCCCTCTGTTGCCTGCACCTATCACCTCCCAGCCTCTACTGCTATTGCCACTGTTCTCTCTTCCATCTGCTTTTCACTGCTCCTCACTTGGATTCACTGTTGCTTGCCATCTCTTGCTCCAATTTCCCCTCACTGCTTAATACAGGCTATATCCTCTCTAGTTTTCAGTCCAGGTAAGGCTTCTCAGCCCAAAATGCTGACTGTCCATTTCCCAAAACAGATGTTGCCTGACCCAATGAGTTCCTCCAGCAGTTTGTTTTTTTTTCCAAACCAGATTCAAGCATCTGCTGTCTCTTTTGTCAAGCATTCAAGCATCTGTAGTCCATTTTACTCCTCTCCTGAAAGCCCAATAGACAATGGGTGACCTTCTTCTTGGAAATAGTTGTAAACAGAATGAAACCGCAGGTAGTAAATAGTTCCCACATACTCAAATCCTCCCAGCATTCGAAACCATTCCACAAAACACTGCTATTTAGTTTGCTAAAGCAACTGGAGCATTTAAGTCAAGCAACTAACTCTCAATTGTTTTGGTAATCAAACTCCGTACTCTCTTTCAAAAAGCTAAATGCATGGAACACTCCACCTGTCTCAAAGTTGCTCTAATGATCAATAATCACACTGCTTAACTGTATGCAGTTCTCTCACAACACTCTCCAAGCTCACTGAAACAGAAACAAAAATAACATTTTCACCTCAACACATCCTTTTCTTTCCCCTTTTCCACTGTGCATTGTAGATTATTGAAGCCATCCACCAAATCTTCCTTTTCAATGTCCTTCCATATTCTCTTTACTTCTTCTCTCCCATCCCTTTTCACTGAAATCCTCCGCAATATTACTCCCATCCTTATCTTTTAATGTTCCTTTACTCCTTGTCCCTTCACTCATTTCAACTCAATTCACCTTAACATTCTTGATTTTTGTTCTCTGACCAAATGCAAAACATAGAATATACAAAACATCTCAGATGCTGAAATTTGGAGTAACAAACAAACTTCTGGAGGATCAAATCAGGATGCATGATTTTGACAAAAATGGTTAATTCCCTCATCCGCCCCCCACCACCACCACAGATGCAGCTCAACCTGCTGAGTTCCTGCAGATTGTTCATTGCTCCAAAGGTAAACTATAGTCTACAACATGATCAATTACTAAATTAAAGTATGAAATAACATATAGCTTTTTGTTTTGACTCATAATACAGTAACCTAATATTTCATACAAACAAAAAGGAACAGTAACTACAACAGTGGGATGTTAAATGTTAAGCTGCTGTTCATTTTTTTCAGCTAAGCAGCTCAGATAATTACTTTTATATAACACATAAGAATTTCCATTTAACCTGAGCGAGGTTTGCTGTATGGCTCATACTCATGATTCAGACCACACGCCACCATCTTCAGTATTCTGTGAACAGAGCTACTGTCCAGACGAAGCTCCATTGAACCTACAACAAGACGCTTGGTTGACATCTCTTGGACATTGCTCATGTCTTCATTTTTGTTAATGGAGACATCTTGCTGTTGATTCGCTGAACCTGAGATCAAAAAGCAACATGGCATAAGTATATTTTTTCTTAAGGAAAGGAAAGCTGTTTAAATGTTGATTTAAAAAAATAAATGTAATAACAGATAATTAAAATGAAATCAAAAATTGCAGAACTCAGCAAATCAATAATTGAAACCAGCTCCTCCATTAATAAAGGAAAACTGCATTCATGACAGGAAAAACAGATGAATAAAATAGATTAACAAAAGTTAGGCAACACACACAAAATGCTGCAGGAACTCAGCAGGCCAGGAAGCATCTACAGAAAAAAGGTCGACGTTTCGGCCTGAAACCCTTCATCAGGATGAGAAAAGAAGATGAGAAGTCAGAGTAAGAAAGTGGGGGGAGGGGAGGAAGAACCACAGGGTGAGAGGTGAAACAGTGAGAAGGATGTGTGATTCTTCCTCTCCTGCCTGCACTTTCTTACTCTGACTCAACTTTTTTTTCCCAATCCTGATGAAGGGTCTTGGCCCAAAATGTTGACTATACTCTTTTCCACAGATGCTGCCTGGGCTGCTGATTTCTTCCAACATTTTGTGTGTGTTGTTTGGATTTCCAGCATTGTGGATTTTCTCCTGTTTATCAAAAGTTACATGGTTAATTAGATATATCATAGCTAATTAAAAATATCTGCATTAAAATTTATACAGAACTTGGATTGTAGAGTTTTTTTTATTAATGAAAATCCATTCTAGTAGAGTAAATTGCTTTTGCACACATTTCTGGATCATATCACACCAATTCAGAAATTTGACCAAACACCATTTTTCTATTTTTCCTCTTTGAGCAGAATGAAGCCATTCTGCCTATCGAGTCTGCTCTACCAGTGGCTGACTTATTATCCATGTCAACCTCATTCTATCTTCTTAACTCACTTCTAGCTGTGAGTTAACCTCTGACCGTGATATAAGTTTGGCATCAAGTATGCAGAGAATAGCATGATTCCTTATGTACTGATCTTTTTCAATATTCTTCAGGAGCACTTAGATTATGTTGTCTTGGAGTCATGTCCCACCAGGCATTCTTGGATCAATGCAATGAGAATCTCACAGAACCCTGCAGGTAAGTGAGCAATTTACATCAATCATAGAGTATTACAGCACAGAAACAGGTCTGTTGGTCTATCTAGTCCATGTTGAACTATTAATCTGCTTAATCACATTGACCTGCACCAGGACCATATCCCTCCATACCCTTCCCATCCACACCCTTCCCATCCACAAACCTATCCAAATTTCCCTTAAATGCAGAACTCTGCAATGCCACCACTTGCGCTGGCAGCTTGTTCCACAGTCTCATTACCCTCTGACTGAAGAAGTTTCCCTTCATGTTCCTCTTAATATTTTCACCTTGCACCTTTAACCCATGACCTCCATTTCTAGTCTCACCCCACCTCAGTGGAAAAAGCCTGCTTGCATTTACCCTGTCTTTAACCCTCATAATTTTGTATACTTCCATCAAATCTCCCCCCACTCATCTACGTTCTAAAGAATAAACTCCTAACCTATTCAACTTTATTTATGACTCAGGTCTTCGTGTCATGGAAACATCCTTATAAATTTTCTCTGCACTCTTTTCAATCCTATTGACACCATTCCTGTAGGCACATGAAAAAAAATGCACAAAATACCCCAAATATGGCCTTAACAATATCTTGTACAACTGCAACAAAACAGCCCATTTCCTGCACTCAGTACTTCATACTTATGAAGGCCAAATGTGCCAGAAATTTTCTTTATTACGCTATCTACCTTTGACGTCATTTTCAAGGAATCTATATTTCTAGATCACTCTGTTCTACCATACTGCTCTGTGCTTTACTGCTCATCATGTACAGTACAATGCAAAAGTCTTAGGCACAGATATACAGCTGGGGTGTCTAAGACTTTTGCACAGTATTGTATTTGTCAACTTGAGGCAGCGAGTGAGTTTACAAATCTGACAGGAGCAAAGGATGTCGGGGATGGCGAGGGTGGAGCACTGCGGAAGGGGTGTTGGACAGGTGGCACAGCAAGAGTGCTGGGGTGGAAGGTGAAATGGGTACAGACACAAGCAGCACTAAGACATCAGGCAAGGTCATTTGATTCCAAGCAATTGTTTTATTAATCATTACAGAATGTCTTTCAGGTGCCTCCTGCTAACCACCCTCCCCACCTCTCCCTTCCCCTTTTCCTAACAATGATTCCATTCTCCCTACCCCCTTTCTACTCTTAGTCCACAATAGAGACCTATATCAGAATCAGATTAATCACCACTCACAAATGTCATGAAATTTGTTTTAACCATCTGGCAACAATGCAATGCAATACGCAAAACTACTTCAGTTCTGTGCAAGTATTAGGCACCCTAGCTATGTGCCCACGTCTTTCGCACAGTACTGTCAGTCCTGCCCTGGTTTGTCCTCCGAAAGTGCAACACCTCACACTTTTCTGCATTAAATTCTATCTTTCATTTTTCAGCCCATTTTTCCAGCTGGTCCAGATCCCAATGCAAGCTTTGACTGTTTTCCTCACTGTTCACTACACCCCCAATTTTAGTGTCATCCACTCATCTGCTGACCTATCACTTATATCATTGATATAGATGTCAAACAACAACAGATCCAGCATGAACTCCTGCGTCACACCAATAGTCACAAGCCTCCCGTCAGAGAGGCAACCCTCCAGTACCACTCTCTGGCTTCTCCAACAAATCCAATGTCTAATCCAATTTACTACATCATCTTGAATGCCAAGCAACTGAACATTCTGGACCAACCTCATTGTGGGGTCTTGTCAAAGACCTTACTTATGTCTATACAGACAACATCTATTCGCTTGCCTTCATCAACTTTCCTGTGAACTTCTTTGAAAAATTCTGTAAGATTAATTAGATACATGCCATGCTGACTATCCCTAATCAGTCCCTGTCTATCCAAGTACTCATATATCCAGTCCCTCACTCGTAATATGTGACATGACTGCACCTATACCATAAGGTGAGACAGCAGAAGCAAGCTTCAGTGGACAATGTGGATCATAATGTGTGAGTGCAGTTTGATGTCACCATTTCCTTTACCTTTTTAAAAGTCACCTTACACTGTTCTGTCCATTGCCATTTCTTGGCAATCTGTAGTAATGAGTTCAAGGGGTGAAGCACAGGAGCTAGATTTGGCAGGAACCTGTTCTAGTGATTGACATGTCCTAACAAGGACCACAACTGTGACATATCCTTTGGCTTTGAGGCATCCATCACGGCCTGAACTTTCTCAGCACACTTGTGTCATCCTTCTGTGTTGATAGTGTGACCACAGTAAGAGAAGCTGGGATTAAATGATTTGTATTTGATGTGTCGTGCTCTGAGCCCATAATCTTCCAAACTTTTTAAACACTGTCTTGAGGTTTTGGAGTTGTTTCTTGTCATTCTTACCAGTAACAATGGTGTCATTCAGGTAACACTGAGCACTTGGGCAACCTTGCAACACCTGGTGCATGTGGTTGGAAACATCTGCAGCGATGGGGTCCAAGCCTTCAAGAGTTGCATGCACAAACACCTATCATCTCTGGGAGGGAGGTCACATGTTTCTTCATAAGCTATCATGAAGGGGACCAGGATGGCAATGCTTGGTTGTTGGTAGGTAAGGTTAATACCTGACTTTCAAGAGCACTTGTGAGTTATGTTCCGGCTGGACTTAGCCCTTAAACTGCTGGAGAACAGTGCGGAAAGAACAGGGTAGGGACTAGTTCTTAGTTCCAAGTGCTCCTGCCATGTTTTGTCACCCTGCAACCTTATCCTTCAATCTCTTTGAGTTATGGAGGACAGATGTGTATAAATGTCTCTCTCCAGCAGACTTCAACATGATCATCATGACTCCAGTATTTCTACTATTTTTTTCATTGTACATATAATTTTTTTGTGCTCTATCGCTGAGCAGCAGTGAACCACCTGATTGGCCTATCGGAGTTCTCTTTGGGAACTAGTTGACATGATCAGCATTTCTGAGCTGGCTATTGTTCACAATTGCATTTAACTTAAAAAACACCTTTCTGTCAGAGTGCAGGTGCAGATACTACTCCAAAAATAAGCCTATAAAGCCCTTTGTGAGTGTTTTTAGTGAGAAAGAATTTGGACTCTTCTTCCATCTCCATCTGTAGGTAGGCCTCAGATAAATCCACTTTGTTGAAGGGTTTTGCACCAGAGAGGTTTGCAAAGATATCCTCTATCCTGGGCGTCTATCCTGGGCAGAGGATATTGATCCACTTTCACCACTTGGTTGATGGTGACCTTAAAATCACCACAGATCCTGACAGACATATTCCTCTTGACTACTGGGACCACTGGTATTTCCCATGGGCTCCACTCAATCTAGGAAAGAATTCTTTCAGCATCCATGCAATCAAGCTCAAAGGTTACTTTATCACAGATGGTAAGGAACTAGATGGACTTTGCAAAACTTGAGTGTGGCATCTTACCCTTGATATTTTTGAGCTTTCCCAGTGCCATCCTTAAACATTGCTATGGCATCATTCAGTACCTTTCTTAATTCGCTTGCAGATGATTCTATTCCAGGGGATTTGGCATACAAATTGTGGATGATCTCCAATGAAGCTGTAGTAGTCTCAGCCACTCATGTCCCCACAATACTGGCCCTCAGATTTTTACCACATACAAGCCCAATGTGCTTGGATATTTACAGGCATCAGTATTGTTAAGATGCCGATCAAACTAATTTTCTGAAATGATTGAAATAGCCAACCCAATGTCCAATGCTATTTTAATGAACTTGACATTCCCTTCTGGTGTAAACCATATTGCTTGTCTATTGTTAGTTTTCACACTATAAATCTCAAGGCTACTCATTCTTCCGTCACTCTCATCAGATTTTTCATCAACAACATGCAGATCTGTGCTCTTCTTGAAACTCTAACTTGCATTTTGCTTTTTCTCTTCCCTGTGCAGTCTATTTACTTTTGTCTGCCTGACATGATCTTTGGATCACTGCATTTTCTGCAAGTTTTGGCTTTAAATTTGCATTGGTCTGGTGTATGTGAGGCCCTACCACAATGGTAAGACAATTTGGCCTGGCTGATTTCAACTGCAATTTTGTTCATGCTCACTTTCATTCCTGACTGCAATTGAACTCTGTCTCTATCTGTTGTTTCCATTGATACAGCTATTTCAATTGCTCTTTTAAATGTCCTGCTTAGTAAGACTGCCAAGGTTCCAACCATGTAGTGTAAAAAATGCAGACACGGATTTGCTTGGCTAAAACTCCAAAATATAATTAGACTGCCCTGGCTGGTAGTTTCAGTGCAACTTCCCCAATACATGCACCTGAAAGTAGTCAAAACTAAATTTTGCTCCAGGCAACACCCAAATAACAGAGGTCAGCATGGAAACTGGTAATCCACTATATTTGTAATATTTGTACACTACATATCATTTTATGCTGCCTTATTTGATCTTAATTATAGTTAAACCACAATATTTTTTTCATAATTATGTTAGGATAATCCCCACAGGTTTTCAATATTCCTTTGAATAAAAGTGAATGAATAGTGTATCATTTTCACAAAACTACTCAAAAATAATCCCTTCACAAAGATTTATAAATACAGTTTCAAACTGTGATTTCCAACAATGTCATTTCTTGCTGCTGATAGCAACCAAGCATATTCTAACTGTAGATTTTGCCACAGAGGATAAAGGCATTTTTTTTTAGTATGGCAAACAATGATGGTAACAGTTCAATCTCAGCACTTAAGTGTTACAGATAAGAGATGAAAGAGATAAAAAAAAATTTATATTTTATTAAACAGGACATAATAAGTTTTAATTTTTCTTTTCCTTTTTAAAAAAAATTGGTTAAATGAAAATCACATGTCTGGATTTCTATCTGAGCATAATTTATCTATCAGTGTGTGGTCAATGTTTCAAATTCCCACTTAATGGTGCATCTATCTTACTATAAAAGACATTAACCTTAAATCCCTTTGTGACCCTCCAATCTATTTACTTAATCCACCACATTCCCTTCTGGATAACTCATTAATTTTTGGAAATAACATGATCAATGCTCTATTTCCCTTGCAGCAATCTGATTGGTCTGATGAAAACCCCACAATGTATATTCCCATTACTTCAGTACTGATCTGTTCAGTTTATAGAACCACGTACACTGTAAAGGATAGAATTCAGCAAAAATTATTTTGTCATGTGGCAGCAGCAGTTTCTGAGCAGCTTTTCAGGCAAAATCACTGAACAGAGCTGGAAATTATTTCAGACCATCAGATATAAGAACAGGAATTAGGCTACCAATGTGTATCCACATTTTACTTGGGAATGCACAGAACAGGCCATTCTATCCAATAAGTCTCTGTCAGTGTTCATGCCAGATGTTCTCAAGTGTCACCTTACAATCTATCTAAACATGCCAGCTTATTCTTTTGAAAGATCAAAATACTGTGAATACAGCACATTAGAAATGTAACCTGAAAATAGCGAAAATACTTAACAGGTCAAGCAACATTTATCTGTCAAGAGATAAACCATTAGCCAACAATCTAATTAATAACTAAAGCAATGAAAAGAAATAATCACATCAATTCAAGTTTTAAATATATATCAATATTTAAATTAGATCATTAAAAACTATTTTCAAAGGCAGAGCAGATGAAAACTATTACATTTCTAAACATGCAATGAATAAATATTGCAAGCATCACAACCATATACATATTGTAAGCAGTAGCAGAGTTTTGTAAACTTTTACCTTTGATCTCCAGGACGCCATGCTTTTTCAATAGACAACTGTCCATGAGACCATAAGACAAAGGAGCAAAAGTCGGCCATTCGGCCCAACCAAGTCTGCTCCACCATTTTATCATGAGCTGATCTATTCTCCCATTTAGTCCCACTCCCCCACCTTCTCACCATAACCTTTGATGCCCTGGCTACTCAGATACCTATCAATCTCTGCCTTAAATACACCCAATGACTTGGCCTCCACTGCCGCCCATGGCAACAAATTCCACAGTTTCACCACCCTCTGGCTAAAAAAATTTCTTCGCATCTCTGTTCTGAACGGGTGCCCTTCAATCCTTAAGTCATGCCCTCCCGTACTAGACTCCCCGACCATGAAAAACAACTTTGCCATATCCACTCTTTCCATGCCTTTCAACATTCGAAATGTTTCTATGAGGTCCCCCCTCATCCTAAGTCTCAGAGCAGTCAAACGTTCCTCATATATTCCTCTCATTCCCGGAATCATTCTAGTGAATCTTCTCTGAACCCTCTCCAACATCAGCACATCCTTTCTTAAATAAGGAGCCCAAAACTGCACACACTACTCCAACTGAGGTCTTACCAGCACCTTATCCAGCCTCAACATCACATCCCTGCTCCTATACTCTATTCCTCTAGAAATGAATGCCAACATTGCATTCGCCTTCTTCACCACCAACTCAACCTGGAGGTTAACCTTAAGGGTATCCTGCATGAGGACTCCCACGGCCCGTTGCATCTCAGAACTTTGAATTTTTTCCCCATTTAAATAATAGTCTGCCCGTTTATTCCTTCTACCAAAGTGCATAACCATACACTTTCCAACATTGTATTTCATTTGCCACTTCTTTGCCCATTCTCCCAACCTATCCAAGTCTCTCTGCAGACACTTTGTTTCCTCAGCACTACCAGCCCCTCCACCTATCTTTGTATCATCAGCAAACTTAGCCATAAGGCCATCTATTCCATAATCTAAATCGTTGATGTATAACGTAAAAAGAAGCGGCCCCAACACGGACCCCTGTGGAACACCTCTGGTAACCGGCAGCCAACCAGAATGAGATCCCTTTATTCCCACTCTCTGTTTCCTGCCAATCAGCCAATGCTCTATCCACGTATGTAACTTTCTATAATTCCATGGGCCCTTATCTTGTTTAGCAGCCTTGTGCGGCACCTTGTCAAAGGCCGTCTGAAAATCCAAATACACAACATCCACTGCATCTCCCTTGTCTAGCCTACTTGGAATTTCCTCAAAAAATTGCGAAAGGTTTGTTAGGCAGGATTTTCCTTCAAGGAAACCACTCTGAGATCTGCCTATTTTGTCATATGCCTCCTTCTTAAGTAGCGGAGTGACATTTGCAATCTTCCAGTCCTCCAGAACCATGCCAGAATCTATTGACTTTTGAAAGATCATTGCTAATGCCTCCGTAGTCTCCACAACTACTTCCTTCAGAACACGAGGGTGCATTCCACCTGGTCCGGGTGATTTATCTACCCTTAGACTGTTCAGCTTCCTGAGTACTTTCTCTGCCGTAATTGTGACTGCGCACACTTCTCTTCCCTGACACCCTAGAGTGTCCAGTATACTGCTGATGTCTTCCTCAGTGAAGACTGATGCAAAATACTTGTTCAGTTCCTCCGCCATCTCCTCATCTCCCATCTCCCATTACAATTTCTCAAGCATCATTTTCTATCGGTCCTATATCTATTCTCACCTTTTACTCTTTATACACTTGAAAAAGCTTTTAGTATCCTCTTTGATATTATTTGCAAGCTTCAATTCATAGTTCATCTTTTCCCTCTTAAAGACCTTCTTAGTTTCCTTTTGTAAGGTTTTAAAAACTTCCCAATCCTCTGTCTTCCCACTAATTCTTGCTTCCTTGTATGCCCTCTCCTTTGCTTTAACTTTGGCTTTGACTTCTCTTGTCAGCCACAGTTGCATCCTTTTTCCATTCGAAAATTTCTTCTTTTTTGGAATATATCTGTCTTACACCTTCCTCACTTCTCGCATAAACTCCAGCCACTGCTGCTCTGCCGTCCTTCCCGCCAGTGTCCTTTTCCAGTCAACTTTGGCCAGTTCCTCTCTCATGCCACTGTAATTTCCTTTACTCCACTGAAATACCGACACATCAGATTTCGGCTTCTCTTTCTCAAATTTCACAGTGAACTCAATCATGTTATGATCACTGTCTCCTAAGGGTTCCTTCACCTCAATCTCTCTAATCCCTCTAGTTCATTATACAATACCCAATCCAGTACAACCGATCCCTTTGTGGGCTCAACGACAAGCTGTTCTAAAAAGCCATCTCGCAGACATTCTAAAAATTCTCTCTCTTCAGCTCCAGTGCTGACCTGATTTTCCCAATCCACCCGCATGTTAAAATCCCCCACAATTATCATAACACTGCCCTTCTGACAAGCCTTTTCTATTTCCTGTTGTAATTTGTAGTCCACATCCCTGCAGCTGTTTGGGGGCCTGTATATAACTGCCATCAGGGTCCTTTTACCCCTGCGATTTCTTAGCTCAACCCATAAAGATTCTGCACCTTCCGATCCTATGTCACCTCTTTCTAATGATTTAATATCATTTCTTACCAATAAAATCATGCCACCCCCTCTGCCTACCTGCCTAACCTTCTGATACACCGTGTATCCTTGGATGTTCAGCTCCCAGAGACATTCATCCTTTAGCCACGTCTCAGTGATGGCCACAATATCACACCTGCCAATTTGTAGCTGTACGACAAGATCATCCATCTTATTCTTTATGCTGCGTGCATTTAAGTATAACACTTTAAGTCCAGTATTTGGTACTTTTTGCTTTGATTGCACTGCAACTCATCCCAATGGCTGCAAATTTGCCCCATCACCTGCCTGTCCTTCCTGACATCTTTACTGCTCACTATCTTAGATTTATTTCTGTTTTCCTCCTGCTCTGCTCTATCATTCCAGTTCCCATCCCCCTGCCAAATTAGTTTAAACCCTCCCTAACAGCTCTATTAAACCTTCGCACCAGGATATTTGTCCCCTTCGGGTTCAGGTGTAACCCGTCCTTTTTGAACAGAGGGAGATCCAAAATGATAGGAGAAGACAGGAGGGGGAAGGATGGAGCCAAGAGCTGGATAGGTGATTGGCAAAGGGATATGAGAGGATCATGGGACAGGAGGCCCACCTCCGGGTTTCCCCCCCTCCCCCTCCTGTCTTCTCCTATCATTTTGGATCTCCCCTCCCCCTCCCACTTCCAAATCTCTTACTAGCTCTTCCTTCAGTTAGTCCTGACGAAGGGGGGGGGAGAGGGGGGGAGGGGGGAGGTGAGGGGGAGAGGTAGGGGAGGTGAGAGGGAAGGGGAGGTGAGAGGGAAGGGGAGGTGAGAGGGAAGGGGAGGTGAGAGGGAAGGGGAGGTGAGAGGGAAGGGGAGGTGAGAGGGAAGGGGAGGTGAGAGGGAAGGGGAGGTGAGAGGGAAGGGGAGGTGAGAGGGAAGGGGAGGGGGAGGGAAGTGGAGGGGAGGGAACTGGAGGGGAGGGAACTGGAGGGGAGGGGGGAGGGGGAGAGAGAGCGAGAGAGAGAGAGGGGGGGAGAGGGGGTATTATGAGAGGCACAGAAATACTGGATAATTAAAAACAAAAGGCTCAAGGTCAGGAGTAGGAGATTTAAAGGGGATCTTTGGGGTAAGAATTTATGGTTAAAAATCACACAGTTATTGAAATGTGCAACATTTTCACAGACGGTGGTATAGAAACAATTATTATATTTAGCAGGCATTTAGAAATACACTCAAATAGGCATGGCATAGAAGGTTACAGTCAGATGAAGGAAAAATTGAAGTTTACATGGGCAAAAAGGTCAGCACAGAGGTGATGGGCCAAAAAGTCTGTTTCTGTGCTGTACAACATGATGAATCAATGACTCTAAAGATGTGAGAACCTTCAAGTGGATCACAAGTATCTTGTTTCTGTGCAGTAAAGTTATGTAGAACGAGAACAGTGGTTAAAGTCCATTCCTGTATACCTTGTAAAATTCTGCTCAGTTAACCACATCAGGATGATAACAGCCATCTGTTAGCTGAGATCAGACATAAATCCAAAAGGTCTCAGAAATGCTCATCCCAAAGAAATAGTGACCATCTGTGCACATGCACAAAGCCCATTTTGGATCACGTCACTGAACTGGCAAAGCTATAGGCAGAATATAAAGAAGTAGATGACCATTAAGAACTAGGAAGTGAACATTAATGAAACTGATGGTCTCTTAACAGTTATTCTTACTTTGCATGCTCAGCAGCAATTGCATTCCATATTATAAGTAAAGAAATTTAACTTTTAATAACAGCCCTAGAAAGAATTATTGAAACAGTTATCTCAAATTTGATTATTCCCATTTTTATCATGTTCAAACCTATTAGCACTCTGAAAAAAGTAACCTTGAGATGTCTGCAAGACCTTAAATAGATAAAAATAACACAAGAGATTATAATCTAACTAAACAAACTTTCAGAAAGGAAACTACTATCATTGTAGTACTTATTGACATAACCTTGTTGGAGTAGATGATTCCAGTATTACTTACTGCTGTTCCTCAAAGCAAACAAATGGACTAACTTAGCTCTCTCCAAAGTTTTAAACTATCTGATGGATGAACCAAATAGTTTAAAATCAAATCCATGAACAGTATCTGAAAATGCACCATTTTTCATCCTGAAATCATAGCACCTTTTCTTCCTAGTCTCCACTATCAACAACAAAGTCAAGTCAAACATTTCAAAGTGCAACATGGAAGCAGACATGACATTAAAAGGACAGGTACATAAGTATATAACTAAATTATACAATATACAGTTTGCTCAAGTTTATATCTGAAGTATGCCTGTCATTTGAAAGTTTGGGAGTATTTTTCCTCAATTTAAAACCTGCAGTTCTCAATAGTCCAAACAATTTAAACCTGTTTAAGTGAAAAGGTCTGGTAGATTCTTTCAGCAGCCAAAAAAACTGGCAAGAAAGATATTACTTAGTAAAATCTATATGCTGTGCTATCTTTGTGCATTCCGTTTACATCTGGAAAAAAATGTTGCAGCTTTAGAATTGGGTGTGATGTAAATCAAAACAACTGCAGATACTAGAAATCTGAAATAGAAACCCAAAATGCTGGAAATACTCAGCAAGTCAGACAATACCTGTGGAAAGTGAAAACAAATTAGTTGTCAGTAGCATGGTTTAGAAAAATGACTCTGTGGTAGTACACAGCGCTCTTGACCACAGCTCTTCTATTTCCTGCCCCACAGTTCTATTCCTTTCTCCCACTCTAGTTTCCCTTGTTCTCAACTTCCACCACCTAAGCCTCCATATTCAATGGATTACCCCTTAACAGCTGCACCAGCTCCAATATCATTCTATATACCCATAACTTCCGTATTTTGCATTTTGTGTTACCCTGGTCCACTCCCAATGACTTCCATTTTATGGTATGTTTCCCTGCAACTGAGGAAATGAAACACATGTCCTTTCACCTTTTCTCTTCTGTCCCCCCCCTCACCCCCACGAGGGACACAGTCTCTCCAAAGTTATTAACAATTCTCTTGCACTTCTTCTGGTCTAGTGTACTACAATCAGTAATTACAATGTGGCCTCCTCTGCACTAGAGAAACCAAACGCAGATTGGGTACACCACTGATTCACAAGGGTGATCACTGAATGCACGTGTTCAATGTAACGGAGTGATCCTGAGTTTCTTCTTGCTTGTCAGTTTAATTGCCACTCTAATCTATTTGGCTGTAGGACCAACAGAAGCTTCAGGAACAACACCTATCTCATCATAGCCTTCCAGAATCAATAACAAATTCTCCAACTTTTTCTAACTCACTCTTTCTATTTGCAACAGAACTTGTCATTTCTGCAAATCATCTGTCTTTGACCCAGTTACTCTCTTTTCATTAATATTGTTAATACCACAATCCTATTAGCAACACAACACACAAAGAAGTATAATCTGACTCCAACTATTACACTAACTTATAGGTCTCACCCCCATCAGACATATTCTCTCTGTTCTACCGATTCCTCTCCTATCTTCTCTGCTACTGAAACTCTCTATCCCAATTTTGACAAAGGGTCTCCAGCTTGAAACAATAACTCTGTTTAACTTTCCATAGATGCTACCTTACCTGCTGAATGTTATCAGCATTTTCAAAATTAAAGCAACACACACAAAATGCTGGAGGAACTCTGCAGGTTAGGCAGCTGGTAAAAATTACAGTTGACGTTTCGGGCTGAAACCCTTTGGAAGGACTGGAGACAAAAGCTGAGGAGTAGATTTTAAAGGTGGGGGGGAGGGGAGAGAGAAACGCCAGGCAATAGGTGCAACTTGGAGGGGAAGTGATGAAGCAAAGAGCTAGTTAGTTGATCAGTGAAAGAGACAGAAGGCCATGGAGGAAAGAAAAAAAATGGGGTGGGGCAGGGAGAAGAACCAGAAGGAGGCAATGGTCAGGCAATGAGATAACATGAGAGAGAGAATGGACAAGGAAGTCACATAGGGAGCAATCCCTGCAGGGGATTGTCCATTCCTCCCTCCCCACTGATCTCCCTCCTGGCAATTCTCCTTGCAAGCGGAACAAGTGCTACGTCTGTTGCTACACTTCCTTCCTCACTACCATTCAGGGTCCTAAACAATTCTTGAAGGTGAGGCGACACTTCACCTGTGAGTCTGCTGGGATCATATACTGTGTTTGGTGCTTCTGGTGTGGCTTCTTGTATATTGATGAGACCGAAGGAGATTGGGAGACTGCTTCGCCAAGCGTCTATACTCTGTCCGCCAGAAGAAGTGGGATCTCCCAGTGCCACCCATTTTAATTCCACTTCCCATTCCCATTCTGATATGTCCATCCATGGCCTCCTCCACTGTCGGGATAAGGCCACACTTATGTTGGAAGAACAACACCTTATATTCTGTTTGGGTAGCGTCCAATCTGATGGCATGAACGCCAATTTCTCAAATTTCCAGTAATGTCCCCTCTCCCACCCCATCACCATTTCCCATCCCCTTGTCCTTCTCTCATGTTATCTCCTTGCCTGCCCATCGCCTTCCTCTGGTGCTCCTCCCCCCCCCCTTTTCTTCCTTCCATGCCCTTCTGTCACCTTTCACCAATCAAATTCCCAGCTCTTCGCTTCATCCCTCTGCTTCCAAGTCGCACCTATCGCCTGGCATTTCTATCTCCCTTCCCCCCACCTTTCAAATCTACTCTTCAGCTTTTTTTCTCCAGTCCTGCCGAAGGGTATTGGCTTGAAGTGTCGACTGTACTTTTTTTTCTATAGATGCTGCCTGGCCTGCTGAGTTTCCCCCAGCATTTTGTGCGTGTTGCTCAGATTTCCAGCATCTGCAAATTTTCTCTTGTTTTCGAAATTAAGTAGGGTGCCTGATTCACAACAAACCTCATTTCTAACAGGAGCAAATAAGAGAATGTTATAGGTTGAATATTTATACTTTACACTTTATACTTCATTGTCGCCAAACAATTGATACTAGAGCGTACAATCATCACAGTGATATTTGATTCTGCGCTTCCCGCTCCCTGGAGTACAAATCAATATTAAATATTAAAAATTTAAATTATAAATCATAAATAGAAAACAGAAAAGGGAAAGTGAGGTAGTGCAAAAAAACCGAGAGGCAGGTCCGGATATTTAGAGGGTACGGCCCAGATCCGGGTCAGGATCCGTTCAGCAGTCTTATCACAGTTGGGAGGAAGCTGTTCCCAAATCTGGCCGTACGAGTCTTCAAGCTCCTGAACCTTCTCCCGGAGGGAAGAGGGGCGAAAAGTCTGTTGGCTGGGTGGGTCGTGTCCTTGATTATCCTGGCAGCACTGCTCCGACAGCGTGCGGTGTAAAGTGAGTCCAAGGACGGATGACTTGAATTCAATTGTGTAATATAGTTGTTTAAATCCAACTTTTAATGCTCAAAGTATTTTAATTTCGCTTGCAGTTTCTAATTCAGCTGCAATAATCAGAGTTGCCAGACTTTGGACCTAATTTAAATATTCTGATTTTTCAAATTAAATTTTACTAACTTGTTACAATATTTGAACAGTATGCAGCAACCTACCTCTCAAGGTTTATGCTGCTACTTTTTGGTTCAAACTTTTAAAATCCCAGCTCTCCAATTAGGCAAAACTATGCTGGATCCAAAATTAATTATTTAGTTAAAAAAACTGCATTCACTTAAAATGATCAATGAATCACATAGCCCAATCAGCTCAAAATCTCCAAACTAAGTCTTAATGCTGTTTTGAAAAATACAAGTGCACTGTGTAACACTCTATCTCAATTAAGGTCAGTGTTAAAAAGTTAGGTTAGGTCTAAGAACACTGAGGCTGTCTACAAGAAGGGTCAGAGACGTCTCTCTATTTCCTGAGGGGACTGAGGTCCTTTAACATCTGCCGGATGATGCTGAGGATGTTCTATGAGTCTGTGGTGGCCAGTGCTATCATGTTTGCTGTTGTGTGCCGGGGCAGCAGGTTGAGGGTAGCAGACACCAACAGAATCAACAAACTCATTCGTAAGGCCAGTGATGTTGTGGGGATGGAACTGGACTCTCTGACGGTGGTGTCTGAAAAGAGGATGCTGTCTAAGTTGCATGCCATCTTGGTCAATATCTCCCATCCACTACATAATGTACTGGGTGGGCACAGGAGTACATTTAGCCAGAGACTCATTCCACCGAGATGCAACACTGAGCATCATAGGAAGTCATTCCTGCCTGTGGCCATCAAACTTTACAACTCCTCCCTTGGAAGGTCAGACACCCTGAGCCAATAGGCTGGTCCTGGACTTATTTCATAATTTACTGGCATAACTTACATATTACTATTTAACTATTTATGATTCTATTACTATTTATTATTTATGGTGCAACTGTAACGAAAACCAATTTCCCCCGGGATCAATAAAGTATGACTATGACTAAGTCTCGCCATTCTATGTGCAATTAAGTCAAAACTTACTTAAT
Organism: Mobula birostris; assembly: GCF_030028105.1. NCBI lineage: Eukaryota > Metazoa > Chordata > Chondrichthyes > Myliobatiformes > Myliobatidae > Mobula > Mobula birostris. Next base: position 81,746,374 of record NC_092370.1, on the reverse strand, counting down.
ATAACTAAGCTGTAGAAAAGTTAAAACATAGCACAAATGCAAAAGGCTGCAAATTCTGAAAATCTGAAATAGAAAGAGGAATATTTGAGAAATACTCAGATCATGTAATACTCTTAGAGGAAGTAACAGATTAACATTTCACCCTGCTTTGAAATCCTTTCCATTTCTCTCTCCATGAACGCTATATGACCCATCAGATGTTGCCTGTATTCTAGGACTTCACTGCTTTCAATTATGCCTCTCTGATATAAAAAATAGACATACAAAAGTATATATTGTGTGAGAACATGGTGATACACAGCTGCAAAGCACACCATGTTAACATTCCCAAACTGGGGTTAAATTTGAAGGATTATTTTTAAGTTATGGTAGCAGAGATGTGTCAACATGTACTGAATATAGTTTGCATGCTAACATCTCAAGGGGACATAAAATTGGGGGGTGGGGCGAGATGGATTCAGGATGTAAAAAAGCAGCAGCTCCTTTCAATCTTCTTAACCACATTAATTAGTTAACATATTGCTACCTATGTAATTTCAAGTTAGCACACTTTTTCTGATCTGGTGTTTATTGATACCACAAGAGTCAAATTCAACTAATGGTAGTCAAATTCATTGCTATGTGACTATAAAATTATCATACCTATAACGTGTTTAGAAGATGTCCAAATTGAGCTGCAATCCATATCCAATGAGTCTAATGCAAATAAGGTGTGGTTTCACTTTAACCAAAACAATACAATAGATTTGATTAGAAAAAATAGTTTTTACTTTTTTGAGACTCTGCAGCCAGCATAATCAAAGACCCCACCTATTCTGGACATTCTTTCTTCATATCCCCTCCCCTGCCATCAGGCAAAAGGTGTAAAAGCCTAAAAGCATGTACCATCAGGCTCAAGGACAACTTCTATCCTGCTGTTACAAGATTACTGTAAAGCCCCCTTGTACAATTAGTGGACTCTTGACTTTTTTTTATATCATCATGGCCTTGCACCTTATTACCTGCCTGCACTGCACTTTCTGTAACACAAAACAACACTTCTCACCAGACCTCAGTACATGTAACAATAATGTGACAATGAAGATCATAACTAGTAACCAAAATTCACCCCATTATACTTTGTCAATAGAAACAACTTCAAGCAGTGCACCTGTGAATATTTGAGTCAAAAAACTACATTTTGCACCCACAAATCGCAGGACTCTGCAGACAGTGGTGCGGACAGCCAGCGCATCTGTGGATGTGAACATCCCACTACTCAGGACATATACAGTGTCCTTTTTGTTTGTGTATGTAAAAAGGGCCCAAAGGATCACTGGGGACCCAAGTCACCTCAACCACAAACTGTTCCAACTGCTACCATATAGGAAACGGTACCACAACATTAAAACCAGGAACAACAGGCTCCGGGACAGCTTCCTCCACCAGGCCATCAGACTGATTAATTCATGCTGATACAATTGTATTTCTAAGCTATATTGACTGTTCTGTTGTATATTTTACTGTATATACTACTGATTACAAATTACTATAAACTGCACGTTGCATATTCAGATGGAGATGTAAAGATTTTTACTCCTTATGTATGTGAAGGATGCAAGAAATAAAGTCAATTCAATTCACAAACCAATAGAAATACATCATCAGTTAATGTAACATATGTTACAATCTCAGAAAAAGGATCAATTCTCAGGAAATGTTGAGCACTTTAAACTGTGCAGTAGCATATTTAGTTGTATATGAGGAAAAAGCAGTTATTTACTGATACTTAAAGAAAATACACATCAAAGAACCATTAAATTTAGGAAGCAATGACCAAGTGAGCTGATCAAAAGCCCACTTCTCAAGTTGCAGTTTAATCACTATTTAAAATACTGTTCTTATAATTTGAAGATATTATCTCACCTGACTATCCTGGTCAGTTAGGTGAAAGAGAGGGCAACAGGTCAAGGCCCAGAAGGCTATAAAAACTTTTGTTTGTGTAGTTCAAGGGGAGGGAAGCAAACATCAAAGAGAAAATAAAGCAATACCTTTGCCAGCACTGCACTCCATTGTATACAGGTAATCCATGTAGAAAGCTCCAAAACGCTGCACACCAGCTATCTCTGTGTATGTCTCCTGCCAACAAAGAAAGACAAATAAAACTTAAGTTCCAGAAGGATGGAGTTCAGAGATTACAGCCCTATACAGGGATGCCTATTTATATTTGTGTAGCCATTACACAAAGACTTATCAGGGAAAGAGTACAGAGGTTATCTTAAGCACCCTCCAATTCAAGTAACATGACATAGTACAGAGAGCAACCACAATTTGGGTTACTACTTCACCAGTTAATATATAATTTTAGTTACATTGAGAGTCAGTGATCCCTCAGTATTTTTTCCCAAATGTAGCTTAGAATTCAATTATACTCATGCTATTTGTTGAAGTGTGGCATCTGTATTCAGGAATACAATGCAAATCTGCCTCAAAAATTACCTGCATATGATAGAACTTCAACAAGAATACAGATTGGCCAGTGTTCAATCACCAAAACTGTGCTTGTACCACCCTAAAAAAGTTTTCTGTCAAGTAAATGACAATTACAACTAATAGCTTACAGTAAAATCAATACTCTTCGCTTTCTCTCCCATTAGTACCTTCCGCCACTCAAAGGTGGAATCCACTTTTAATTATACTGCAGGGTTTGTGAAACAGAATCTCCATACACAGGTTTATTTTAAACTGCATTGTAGGGTTTAGTGTACATCTTTTAAAATGAAACTTTCGCAAGATTGTATTTACCTGTAGCTCTAAGCGAAGCAAAATATAACATGGGTGCTTCAACTTTAACATTCACTTCAACGCTAAGCAGAGAATGGTACAAAAGTTAAAAACAGCATTGTAGTCTATCTCTCCAATTCTGAAGATACAAAAGTGCTCTAGCATTCCCCATTATCCTTTATTTCAAAACAAACCTATCCAACTTTAGCTTCAATTGTCCTGTACGATCCTCACTGTCTTCCTGGGTAATCTTGTTCATCTGTCCACCAACTAATTGCTGACTATGTCTCCACAAAGGTAAATTGATAATTCTTGATCAACTTGTGCCACTCTAAGTTTAGATTAGTCCTATCCTTTACAATGTTTTACAGCAACTTTCCTATTCCTGACATGATATTACTGGACTAATATCCTGGTTTATTCCTGCAGCCCTCTTGAATAAGGGTACCACATTTGTTGTCACTAATGTGGCCAAACAAAATTCAAAAATTTCTGCAACCTTAACTCGCACGACAGCCTCAAAAATCATCAGACCCTGGGGAATTATTCAGTTTTAACTCCTCAAAATCTAAGATGTCCTCCTGTTCATTGACAGTGTACTCTAGAACTAAGATAGAGATGTACAAAATCATAAAACACACAGATAAGATGAATGTATGCAGTGTTTTTCTCCCCCAGGAAAAGGCAATCAAAATCTAGAAGGCAAAGGTTTGAGGTGATGAAGTTCAGATCTGTGAAAAAATTTTGATTTCAAAGGGTCTCAAAGGGCATCATTTTCATGCATGTACATAGAATCAGCTGCCAGAGTGAGTGATTGAGCCAGGTACAATAATAAAATTTAAGAGAGATTTGAACAGGTACATGGATAAGAAAGATTAAGAGGAATATAAGTTAAATACGATTGAAAGAGGCGATGTGAAGTTAAGATGGGCCAAAATGGCAACTTCTTTGCTTGCATCTTTGGAAACAGCTCTATTCCCATCTTTAATATATTTATTTTCCCTTTCAGGGTTTTTGGAAGACCCTGACCTGGAGTTACAGGCTGAATTCGGTTCTTTGCGGGAATGGGACCCGTTCTCAGGTTTCAGGACTGGCCAAGGGTTCGGCCTGAAAGCCCGGCTTGAATTCGGAAGCCTAAGATCTCGGGGCTCTGGAGACGGGCGGATTGAGGGTCGGTGTCAAGTTAGGAGACCCGTGTGTCATCAGGAGAGTCAGGATATCTGCTGTGGGCCCAAAGACCTGGAATCTTTGCCATCTTCAAGCACAGTGCTTGAAAAAAGCAACGTAACGGACTTTTTAACGTGGTAAACCAGGGGGTTGTTTGTTAAATCTCCGTGCTCGCTGGGAAAATGGAGACAACTTTTTCTCCCTTATTAGGGAGACAGAGAACCTGCGGTATTTCGAATGCCGGGCGTAATGCAAAGTCTTTGGGAGAACAGCAAGTCTGTGTCTGTGGAATTGCTTTGCTCATGCTTGAATGCTTGGTGATGGTGCCGATGCTTGCTTTTTTTTTGTCGTTGGGGGGAGGGGGGATTTTTGCTCACTGTCACTTCTGTGCGGAAAGTGGGGAGCTGGGGGGGGACTTTGGAGTTCTTAGGTTTATCTGTCATTCATTCCTTGGGGCACTTCTCTGTTTTCGTGGATGTTTGCAAAGAAAAATCACTTCAGGATGTATATTGTATACATTTCTCTGACATTACATTGGACCTTTGAACCTCTGAACCTTTGAAATGCTGGCAAATGGGTCTGGCTTAAATAGTCTTATTGGTTGGCATGAACAAGTTGGGCTGAATGGCCTGTACCCTTGCTGTGGAGCTCTACTAATCTAAGGTCTCCATTCCCTCCTTTATTTCGTAAACTACATTGTCATTCTCCATAGTGAATACAGGTGCCAAGTAGTATTTTAAGACCTCACCCACATCCTCTGGCTCCAGGCACAGATTGCCACTCTGCAAATACGAATCACAACAATGTACGCAGTCAAAATCAGAATCAGAATCAGGTTTATTATCAATGGCATGTGACGTGAAACTTGTTAACTTAGTAGCAGCAGTTCAATGCATTACATAATATAGAAGAAAAAAATAATAAATAAATCTTATTCAGTATAATGTACGTATATTGAATAGATCAAAAATCTTGCAAAAAACAGAAATACTGTATATTAAAAAAGAAGTGAGGTAGTGTCCCAAGGGTTCAACGTCCATTTAGAAATTGGATGGCAGAGGAGAAGAAGCCGTTACTGAATCGCTGAGTGTGTGCCCCCAGGGTTCTGCACATCCCACCCAATGGCAACAGTGAGAAAAGGGCATGCCCCGAATGCTGGATGTCCCCAATAATGGATGCTGCCTTTCTGAGACACGACTCCATGAAGATGTCTTAGGCACTCTGCAGGTTAGTACCCAAGATGGAGCTGACTAAATTTACAACACTCTGAAGCCTCTTTCGGTCCTATACAGTAGCCCCCCGCCCCCCAACACCAGACAGGAAAGGAATGGGTTCCATTTTTACAGATATCAGTTAGCTGACTTTGTCAAGAAGTTGGAAAATTACAAAATTACTCAAAATAATAGCCATGCCTCCACAGTATTGTAATGATTGACAATGAAAACAAATAAGTCTGATAAGAAAGAGCAACTACTTAATGTAGAGAAGAATAAATATTTCTGCTATTTGTAGCACCAAAAGACATGAGAGAATAGGACCAATCAAATGTGACAGTGGAAAACTGTGTATGAAACCGGAGGAGATAGCAGAGGTAATTAATGAATACTTTGCTTCAGTATTCATGACAGAAAAGGACCTTGGCAATTGTAGGGATGACTAACAGCAGATTGAAAAGCTTGAGCATATAGATATTAAGAAAGAGGACGTGCTGGAGCATTTGGAAAGCATCAAGTTGGCTAAGTCACCAGGACCGGATGAGTTATACCCCAGGCTACTGTGGGAGGCAAGGGAGGAGATTGCTGAGCCTCTGGCAATGACCTTTGCATCATCAATGGGGACGGGAGAGGTTCCAGAGGATTAGAGGCTTGCAGATGCTGTTTCCTTTTTCAAGAAAGGGAGTAGAGACAGCCCAGGAAATTATAGACCAGTGAGTCTTACTTCAGTGGTTGGTAAGATGATGGAGTAGATTCTGAGAGGCAGGATTTATGAACATTTGGAGAGGCATTATATGATTAGGAGTAGTCAGCATGGCTTTGTCAAAGGCAGGTCATGCCTTACGAGCTTGACTGAATTTTCTAAAAATGTGACTAAACACATTGATGAAGGTAGAACAGTAGATGTAGTGCATATGGATTTCAGCAAGGCATTTGATAGGGCACCCCATCCAAGGCTTATTGAGAAAGTAAGGAGGCATGGGATCCAATGGGACCTTGCTTTGTGGATCCAGAATTTGGTGCCTACAGAAAGCAAAGAGTGGTTGTAGACGGGTCATATTCTGCATGGAGGCTGGTGACCAGTGGTGTGCCTCAAGGATCTGTTCTGGGACCCTTTCTCTTCGTGATTTTTATAAATGACCTGGGTGAGGAAGTGGAGGGATGAGTTAGTAAATCTGCTGATGACACAAAGGTTGCGGGTGTTGTGGATAGGGTAGAGAGCTGTCAGAGGTTACAGCGGGACATTGATAGGATGCAAAACTGGGCTGAGAAGTGACAGATGGAGTTCAACCCAGATAAGTGCGAGGTGGTTCATTTTGGTAGGTCAAATATGATGGCAAAATATAGCATTAATGGTAAGACTCTTGGCAGTGTGGAGGATCAGAGTGATCTTGCGGTCAGTGTCCTTAGGACACTCAAAGCTGCTGTGCAAGTTGACTGTGTGGTTAAGAAGGCATACATTCCCCATCATATTCAGGGTATTTCATTTTCAAACCAATATGTAATTGCATTTGTTACACTGTTGGCAAGAAGAGCTATTTTATTGAAGTGGAAAGATACTTCTGCTCCTACACTAATTCAATGGTTTTCCCAAGTAATGTTATGTCTTAGTTTGGAAAAATTAGCAGTAGAACTTTTGATCCCCGATTTGATTTTGAGAGAAGGTGGGGCTCTTTTGCTAAATATTATCATTTAATTTGAATTAATTTACATGGTTTCCTTCCAATTTTATGTTATATATATGTGATTTGGTGGTTGTTGTTTTCTTTTTCTTCTTTTTTATATATATGTAAATGATTGTAAGACGTATTGCTCCTGGAGTTGGTTCCTAATGGTTGTTTTTTCTCTTTTTTTTGTTTTGTAATTAGTGGAGTTTTTTTTAGTTAGTTAGGGTTCTCTTTTTTCCTTCTTTTTCTTTTATAATTTCTTTTTCATTAGCATATGTAAGATTTTTTCTTCAGCTTTATTAATTATATATACTAATTTGTTGAATTTCTGTATTTTATAGTTGTAGAAGATATGTCAATAAAAAGATTTAAAAATGAAATGAAGAAGGGATATGGTGCATTGGCCTTCATCAACCATGGGACTGAATTCAGGAGCTAAGAGGTAATGTTACAGCTGTAAAGGACCCTGGTCAGACCCTACTTGGAGTACTGTGCTCAGTTCTAGTCACCTCACTGCAGGAAGGATGTGGATACCATAGAAAGGGTGCAGAAGAGATTTACAAGGATGTTCCCTGGATTGAGAGCATGCCTTGTGAGAATAGGTTGAGTCAACTGGGCGTTTTCTCCGTGGAGCGACAGAGGATGAGAGGTGATCTGAAAGAAGCGTATAAGATGATGAGAGGGATTGATCATATGGATAGTCAGAGCCTTTATCCTAGGGCTGAAATGGCTAACCCGAGAGGGCACAGTTTAAGGTGCTTGGAAGTAGGTGGAAGTAGGTACAGAGGGTATGAAGAGTAAGTTTTTTTTTTTTTTTTTTTTTTTTTTTTTTAAACGCACAGTGGTGAGTGTGTGGATTGGGCTGCCGGCAACTGTGGTGGAGGCGGATACAATAGGGTCTTTTAAGAGACTCCTGGATAGATACATGGACGTAGAAAAATAGAGGGCTATGGGTAATCCTAGGTAATTTCTGAAGTACATGTTCGGCACAGCATTGTGGGCCAAAGGACCTGTATTGTGCTGTAGGTTTTCTATGTTTCTAAAAGTATGCATGCAAGTTGGACTTCTGAATTTCATAAAGTTATGGGCACTCACTCGTACATAAGTGTCTATAACACGAACATTCATAACCCAGGAACAGCCTGTAATCCTGTATTAACCTAGAGATATATCCTTTTGTTTTAGCTATCTTTCCCCACTTACTCTGCAACTAATTTGTTTTCTCACTTTTCCAGTTTTGATGAAAGATCTTCAAGCCGAAACATTCGCAGTTTCACTTTCCACAAATGCTGCCTAGCCTGCAGAGTTTTGTTTCATTTTACTACACCCACCCCCCGTCCCTCTGATTCTCTCACTGTGTTAGTAAATTATGGCCAGGACTCTGACATTTCTTTCCGTACTTCTCTCAGCAACCAGGATGCAGCCAATCTAGACTAGGAGGTTTATCCATTTGAAGTGCGCTTCATATTTCCTCCTTGTACCTTCTTTGGTCTCTGACAAAAAGCAAGTTAGGGTAACTGTGAAGAGAACTGTAAAGTATTTCAAGCCAGCTAATGAATGAAATCTGCCACACAAAGATATCAGATATTAGTATTTTTGGAGAAAAAGTAGGCAAAGTACATCAATACTATATGCCTTCAGAAAAGCAGAGGATCATGATTCTAATTATTAAAATAAAAAAAATCGAGGTCCGGTTTTGGATACATTCCTCTGGACAATATCAAATTCATGGAAAAAATACACTCCCAACAATATCATTCAATGACATTAGAAATTTAGGCCACTTTTAATATCGGCAGTGAAAAACTGTCTTCTAAACGAAAATGGTAAAACCCCTTTCCACTGAGAAAATCAGGAGAAAGAGATGGCAGTGCGACACAGCTCGCAGCGGCCACTCCGGTGAATGATATCTGTAATTTGTCAAGTAGGGTGCCATGCACAATCCTGATTTGATGGAGACAGACATGAGAGCACGGAGGAACATCTGGTGAAACCTCTGAAATGCCTTCTTCACTGCCGCTGCTACTATGTGATCCAGAATCTCTGGAGAAGGCCCTGAGTCCTCGGCTTTGCTTGTTGCTCGGCGGCCAGGGCGGTGTCGAAGCGCTCAGCAGAGATGGTGCTCGGTGTAGGGGGGCTGGTCAGAGGCTCGAAGTTTTCGGACGGACTCAGAGTCGGCTGTGGTCGGGTGCTTCCAATGCATCGGCAGTTGTCGGCGCCTGGAGATTTATGGCAGAGAGAGTTTCTCCCTTTTGCTGCCTGCTATCAGGACTATCGGGAGTCAATCGGAACTTTGAGACTTTTCTTTTTACTGTGCCCATGGTCTGCTCTTTATCAAATTATGGCATTGCTTTGCACTACTGTAACTATATGCTATCATTATGTGGTCTTGTCAGTGTTAGTCTGGTTTATCCTGTTTTTTTTGTGATATCACTCTGGAGAAACATTGCATCATTTCTTAATGCATGCATTTCTAAATGACAATAAACGAGGACTGAATGTCCTCATAATCTAATCTAATCTAAATACAAGGAAACTGTATAATTGAAAGAAAATAAATATTTTATGCTTTTAACTTTTCAAACCAATCCAGACAATCTGAATTCAAAAGAATGTGATTAGAAATATCAAAAGATTTATCATAAAATGCATTCATCATTTAAGTGATAAAATGAAACTACACTGCATTGCTGGTTACAGTTAACATTTAAAGAATTTTTTTACACAATTTAATGTTTCTTCAAAAGTAGTTGCATTGCACAAATTTATAAGACTGGTGTGCCGTTGAAACAAAAAAAACGCAACACTCAGACACATAGCAACAACCGTGGATAGAGAGAGTCAACACGTGCAATGCAACCAATTCTGATGAAACGATGCTTAACATGAATATTAATTCTTTGTTAAAAAAATACTACACATCTGCTGGTTTCCAACATTTTATCATAATTTTATTTATCTAACATCTGTCAGATTGATGCCAAATACATCAGTTTGCCTTCATTATTTAACACAATATGCGGATATGCTTCGACAAACATATTGCCAACATGGTATGCAGATCTTGGAAAAGAATGTATATTCATTTTCCCCACATTTCTGCACTTTGTATCTTGATTAAGCACGTAAATTCCAGGCTTTTGTTCAAAGAATTATGGCCAGCCACAACAATGGAAACGGCACAATTCCAGTGACAGTTTCAATCCTGGCCAAATGTTAATGGTAAATCAGAAAAGACACGCAAATCAAATGTTAATGGTAAATCAAAGACACGCAAAGCAAACGAAATAGTATTTTAAAACAGCTCAAATTATGAACATAAAAATCAAAATGAGTAGACTAAAATTCTTTTCTCTAGCAGGAGGAAGAACAAGAGATAATATAACAGAAATTTTTAAGATTTTAAGACCTTGACTGGTTAGGGTAAATGGGAAGCGGGGGGGAGCTTTCTATTTTGGAGGAAGCCAACATTATAAGCCAGAAAGATTATCACTAATAGTGTAAAAGGGAATTCAGAAGAGACATTTTTCCCCCAGATAGTGAGTGTAATGTAGAACCCATTAAGACCAGAAACAATTGAAGTAAATAGCAGAGATACATTGTAAAAAAACTAGGTAAGTATACCCACACCAACACTTTAACTGAAACAACAGCAATGTACCTTGCCAACATATCTACAATGGATAAAGATAAACCACTTATCTCAAAGAAGATTAACAGAGAGGAAAAGCCCGCCTACGCCCTGCCGCCACAAATTTTGAACAGAGTGTTGAACAAAAGTTCAACATCAAAATCCACATCATCGATGACAATAAACTTCCGTTTTAAGTTCTGCCACTGTCTCTGAAATCTCAACTGACGGCAAACATCAGAGATTACTTAGGAAGTAGGAGCAAGTGTAATCTCTTTCTCCACCATTCAAGATCATGATCCTGCTTGATATCTGTCCTACCTGACCCAACAAACCACTAATCTTCAACATGAGTAGGCTCAGCAACTGAGCATCCATGTTTCTCTGTGGTGAAGGACAATTTCAAAGATTCACTTCCCTTTGGAAAGGAAATTCCTTCACTTTCTTAATAATTATATGAAAGCATTTGCTCTGATATTAATCTGTTAATTTTGCTATCCTTCTTAAAGGTGCACTTTAAAGCTCCCTCATTTGGTTAAGACTTGTGTTTGCATTAATAATTCTATACTGGCTCAAAGATATTGCTGGTGTGAAGCTTGAAACATTTTCTTTATTAAAGGTGTGAAGGTATGATGCAAAGGTGTAAATGTAAATAATGATGATGAATTCAGAAAAAAATCTTGTAAAGCAAAAATGCTTTCAAAAATAATGAAAAAGTTTCAAAATATCAAAAGAATTACTATAAAGAGCAGCAAACAATAAAACTAAATCAAATCAATATTTGGTGTGACCACCAAAAACTGCTTCAATTCTCTTACAAATACTGTCATGCAGCTTTATAAGAAAATCAGCTCGTAGGTTATTCCAAGCATCTTGGAGAACTTGCCACAGTTCTGCTGCAGACTTTGGCTTTCTCACTTGCTTCTGTCTCTCCAGGTAATCCCAGACAGCCTCGATCAATGATTTGAGACCAAGGCTCTGTGGGGGCCATACCATCTGTTGCAGAACTACTTGTTCTTCTTTATGCTGAAGGTAGTTCTTTATGACCTTGGCCATGTGTTTGGGGTCATTATCCTGCTGCAGAATGAAGTTGGGACCGATCAGATGCCTCCCTGATGGTATTGCATGTTGGATGAGAACCTGCTTGTACTTCTCAGTATTGAGCAGTCTATTAATTCTGACCAGATTACCAACTCTATTTGCAGAAATGCAGCCCCAAACCTACAGGGAACCTCCACCACGCTTCATTGTTGGCTGTAGATGCTCATCCATGCACTCTCCAGCTCTTCTACAGATAAACTGCCTCTTGTTTAAGCCAAAAATGTCAAATTTTGACTTGTCAGTGCAGAGCATTGCCGCCATTGTCAGAAACCCAAGTCCTTAAGTTTTTGTGCTTAGATGAGTTTCTTGGCCTTGTTTCCACTTTGGACGAATGGGTTTTTAGCAGCAACTCTTCCATGAAGACCACTTCCTACAAAAAACTCTCCAGATGCAGAGGGGTATACTTGGGTTCCAATGACTTCTAGGAGTTCAGAGTTGATAGCAGTGCTGGAATTTTTCCGATTTAGAAGGGATGTCAGTTTGATGTATCTCTCATCTGTTGCAGTCAGTTTCCGTAACCAACCACTACATTTCTGGTCCTCCACCTTCCCAGTTTTCTTTGTGCTTCTTCAGAAGAGCCTGGACAGCACATCTTAAAACTTCTGTCTGTTGCAAAACTTCTGCTTTGAACTTTGATGCAGGACGACCACCTTGTGTCTTGTTCCTATTCTCACTATTGCCATAGTCTAATGATTTGAAGGTTACACTGTCACAACTGCCACACCCTCACCTTTTAGTTTGTTTGTCCTTTGCCCAGTTTGATTCTTTTTACACTTGTGTAGTCCCCCTGGCCAGCCTCAGGGTTGCTCGGCTCGCTGTCGTCTAGGGAAACAGCCCTCGGCCCCGCCAAACTGGGTAATCAGTTTGTGTGGATGCTGTGTGATGTACCCCTTGCATACAATATATTACAGATACACCAAAAACATAACAACTATCGCAATTAGTTCATAACATCTTCTCATCAGTAATGTGATTCAAACAAACTGCCAGCGGGAAGGACTTTCTCAGCAGTTAACATAACAAAGAAGCTATTTTAATTAGACTACACAGTGTAAAAAAAAAAGAAACCCCTTACACTTGTTTCTGTTTGAATTAATCAGTTTAGTTCATTCAACTCATTATGTCATTGATCACTAGCATCCTGTTTGTTATCTTTGTTTAATCATGCACTGGGCTGTACACCTAAAATGTATCAATTTTTTATTTGCAAAGTGGTCTATTACTTAATATGTTATTTTCTTTAAGAAAATACTTTTAACTTTTTAGAAAACAAATGTTTGGAAATCGAAAATGTGTTCTTCTCTCCTGATACACTAATGCACAAGGCAAAAGTCAAGCATCTAAAACAAAATTTATATAAAACCTAGCGTGCCTAAGACTTTTGCATAGTACTGTAAGGTAATGCATAACTATTAGACTGGGATAATGGGACTGACTGGATAGCAGTACAAAAAGACACAAACAAAATGCAGGAGGAACTCAGCAGATCAGAAAGGAATAAACAGTCTGCATTTTAGGTGTAGAACCTTCATCAAATCAGGACCCTTCATCAGCTACACAAAAGACTGCCTTTGGACCATATCCAGGTTTCAGGATAAGATCATCCACCTACATTTGCTTTTATCACAGTTCACTTGAGACTGGGCCTACATCTCTGGGGCTCTCCCACTTGTCAGGCAGGAGCAATGGACCCAGTAATGAATGGCCCAGGAGCTACAATATGTCTTTTGCTTTACAGGTAGGGTGATAAGACCATAAGGTCATATGACATAGGATCAGACTAAGGCCATTTGATCCATCGAACCTGCTCAGCCATTCAATCATGGCTGACAACAGGAATTCTGCAGATGCTGGAAATTCAAGCAACACACATAAAAGTTGCTGGTGAACGCAGCAGGCCAGGCAGCATCTCTAGGAAGAGGTGCTGCCTGGCAATCATGGCTGATCCTTTTTTCCCCTCCTCAGCCCAACACCCCAGCCTTCTCCTCATAACCTTTGATACTGTATCCAATCAAGAATCTATCAAGCTCTGTCTTAAATACTTTACTTTTACTTTATTATTGCCAAACAATTGATACTACAGCATACAATCATCACAGCGATATTTGAATACACCAACAACCTGGCCTCCACAGCTGCCTGTGGTAATAAATTCCACAAATTCACCACCCTCTGGCAAAAGTATTTTTCCACGTCTCTGTTTTAAATGGACGCCCCTCTATCCGAAGGCTGTGTCCTCTTATCCTAAACTCCCCCACAATAGGAAACATCCTATCCACATCTGCTCTATCTAGGCCTTTCAACATTCAAAAGGTTTCAATGAGATCCCCCTTCATTCTTCTAAATTCCAGCGAGTACAGACATTGCTCGTATGATAACCCTTTCATTCCCGGAATCATCCTTGTGTACCTCCTCTGAACCCTCTCCAATGCCAGCACATCTTTTCTTTGATGCGGAGTCCAAATCTGATCACACCTTTAAGGTGTTCTGCACAAGGACTCCCAAGTCCCTTTGCATCTCAAATTTTTGGATTTTCTCCCTGTTTAGAAAATAGTCTGCACATTTACTTCTTCTACCAAAGTGCATGACCATGCATTTTCCAACATCATATTTCATTTGCCATTCTCTTGCCCATTCTTCTAATCTGTCTCAGTCCTTTTGTAGCCTACCTGTTTCTTCAACAATACCTGCCCCTCCACCAATCTTTGTATTATCTGCAAACCTGGCAACAAAGCCATCTATTCCATCCTCTAAATCATTGATGTACAGCATAAAAAGAAGGGGTCCCAACACTGACCCCTGCAGAACACCACCAGTCACTGGCAGCCATAAGGATCTTCACTGCCAGTCAATGCTCTAAAGATGCCAGCAAATTTCCTGTAATGCCATGGGCTCTTAACTTGGTAAGCAGCATGTGTGGCACCTTGTCAAAGGCCATCTGAAAGTCCAAATATACAACATCCACTGCATCTTTATCTATCCAACATGTAATCTCCTCAAAGAATTCCAACAGGTCCCTCAGTCAAGATTTTCCATTCAGGAAACCATGCTGACTTTGTCCTATGTTGTCCTGTGTCACTAAACATAACCTCATCCTTAACAACTGACTCCAACATCCTCCCAACCACTGAAGTCAAGCTAACTGGTCTATAATTTCCATTCTTAAAGAGTAGAGTGACATTTGCATGAGGAAGGCATTTAGCATGCTGGCCTTCAACATCTGAGTAGAGGAACTGGGAGATTATGTTGCAATTGTACAAAATGTTGCTGAGGTCACATCTCGGCAACAGAACTGTGTACAGTTTTGGTTACTCTATCATAGGAAAGATATTACTAAGCTGGAGAAAGTTTGCTTTACAGTACAGACAAACCAGATTCAATTCTGACCACTGCCTTAAGGAGTATGTATGTTCCCCCGTGACTACATGAGTTTCTTCAGGGTGCTCTTCCCACGATCCAATGGGGTACAGGTTGTTAGGTTAATTGGTCATTGTAAATTGTCCCGTGAGAGGAGAAGATGGCAGCGCGACGCAGTTCACAACGGCCACTCCGGTGGTGATGTCTGTTATTTGACAAGTAGGGTGCCGTGCACAATCCTGATTTGATGGAGACGGATGTGAGAGCATGGAGGAACATCTGGTGAAACTTCTAAAATGCCAGCTTCGCTGCTGCTGCTACTGTGTGGTCCGAACTCTCCGGAGGGGAAGGCCCCAAGTCCTCGGCTTTGCTCATTGTTCGGCAGCTGGGGCGGGGTCAAAGTGCTCGGCAGAGGAAGGTGCTCGGTGTTGAAGGGCTGGTCGGAGGCTCAAAGTTTTCGGACGGACTTAGAGTCCGCTGTGGTCAGGGTGCTTCCAGTGGTGCTGCATCAGCAAGTTTGCGGCGCTTGGAGGTTCATGGCAGGGAGAGTTTCTCTCTTCTACCGTCTGCATGAGATGATGAGGCTATCGGGACTTTGAGACTTTTTTTTAACGTGCCCATGGTCTGCTCTTTATCAAATTACGGTATTGCTTTGCACTGTTGTAACTATATGTTATAATTATGTGGTTTTGTCAGTTTTAGTCTTGGTTTGTCCTGTGTTTCTTGTGATATCATTCTGGAGGAACATTGTATCATTTTTTAATGCATGCATTTCTTTTTGACAATAAACGAGGACTGAGTGTCCTCATAATATAATCTGGTTAGGATTAAATCAGGGATTGCTGGGCGGTGTGGCTCAAAGAGCCCATTCCGCACAGAATTTCTATAAATATGTAAAAATAGTTGGATCCAACTGTTTAATTGTTGTTTTCTTTGCAATTTAACAATTAACTATCTGCCTGTAGTTTAAGCAGGCTTTATATGCATAACAGTTTATATTGATATAAACTGAGAAGCGGTTATTGGTGAACTCAGTCCCCTGGGAAGACAACATCGATGAAGCCCATGAGCGCAAGTTAACCAAGTATGCAGAGTTAAGATCAGAGTGCAGAGACAGAGGGTGGAAGGTCTCATGCTATCCATCCGAAGTAGGCTGCCGTGGGTTTATTGCATTCACTCTCCAGAAGTGGCTGCGTGACCTTGGCTTCACTAGAAGAGAGATCAAGTCAACCAGCAGGGCTGTAGCTGAGGTAGCTGAGGCAGCTGAGGCAGCAGAGAAAGGATCAGCATGGGTGTGGACCAAGTATGTCTAGAGGGGCAGATAGTCAGACAGTGTATACATATCTTGCAAACCCTTCAGTAGTTGCACAGACACCTGAAGAGTAGACTATCTGTTGGATGGAAGTGACTGATAGAGGCAGATGTCAAGTTTTTAAGCTCACCAGTGGGAGGTGGTGCTTTAGCACTGCTGGCCCACCACCTCGAGGGAGTCTTGATCATAAGCGGGCCGAAATTCCTGAAGACAGGTGGCAGATCAACTGATGATCCCACTGGTGATAGCACAGGACAGTTAACATCTTAGTCCAAGTGTATTTTGTAACTGCCCATAGTGGCTAAATGAAGTATAACTCTGGAGCTATTTTGTTCTACACTAGGTGAATGTGTTTCCTCATTGTTTAATTTTTACTGCAGTATTGAATAATTATTTTCTAATTAATTTATTATTATCTATAGATTGGAATGGAATATTTCTGATCTCTGGGTATAAAAATAGCTCTTTAAAGCTAGTTTTTCTCTTCTTTAAGTAGTAGACCCCTGTCACTGTTCTGTTCCTGTACTATCAACTTTTAATAAGATGATCGTAAAGCAACAAGTTCTGTGTTTCGTTCCTGACTTCTAAAAGAACCTTGGATTAAAACACCAGAATCCATCAAGTGGTGTAGTCGGCAGGATTTTCAGTCCAGAACTTGCAATAATCATTCAAATGAATTTTTATTGCCTAAACAAAAGTGGTAAGAACTTTCTCTTTGTGTTCCAAATGTACAGAGAGAAAAATAAGCCCTGGCTTCTACATCATCAGGTGGAAGTTCAGATTGAGATACAGATCCATAAAAAAGAAACACACCCATTAGAGCCACATGCAAAACCGGAAGAGTGTGTACTAAGCATGCAAGCCGGCAGAGCATCAAAAATTAAATTCATACAAACAGTGGAGCACAGATAAAAAGCAATAAACTTGTGCGAGCCAGTGGAGTATATGAGAAACCTAAATACATGCAAGCATGGGGTAATAGAACTAAATTAGGGTTGCAAGACAACCTGTTCAAATTTCACCTGTAAAGCATATATTTTTGAGATTATGGTCAAAGTAATAAAAAGTACATACAAACTAAGATTAAATCAAAACAATGGCCTACTCAGAAGAAACTTACCAGGAACTCTCACCTGAATAAAACATCTGTGTGATAAAATTAAAGAAAAAGTCTAAACCAAAAATATCAACAATATTAAGAATAAGAAGGCATGATTTAAGATCCAGAAATGGCTGCTACTGATCTAGAGGTAAGACCGTGTGATTGGTTTGATCAAATGTGCAAGCAATTAAAATGGGACATTTAAAGTCTTTTACTAATCGAAAGAAACGTGAAACTTGCAATAAGTTACATAAAACAATATGATACAGTAAAAAGTCTAAAGAGCAAATCTTTCCATTAACCAAATGATGAAAAGGACAATACAGTAATTCAATCAATGTGCATTGTTTGGAATTTCAAAGCAAACCAAAACAATCTAAGGAAGTTCAGCCATGACTTCAGGGGGGCAGTCCTGCAAGTGGCACTTCCAGTGACACTACTAGTGTTGCTAGCACTACTGACACTCTGCCCAGGGAAACACTGACTTCTGAACCTCCACCTGAGGAATTACAGCTCACATCGAACAGTTTTCCTATATGGCACCACCATCTAAACTCCAGAGAATTACAGCCTACAGTCCTCCAAGATAGCGACATCATCTGAATTCCAAGAATTACAGGATAGACACGACGTAGACTCTACAGCAGCCTCTAGTGACTCAAATGAGATGACAATGATGAAACAGTAAGATTGACAGCTATATCAAGGCTTACTCCAATAAAGTCCAATGAAGTGAAGACACACAGGATTGAAGATAAAACCACTGTAAAGTAATATATTAACAAACTAATAGCAAATCCACCAACTATTGCTCAACCATGCCACAATCTGCTAAACAGCAAAAAGCGCTCAGACAACCCTGTGACTCTAAATGCAAAACAACTGGAAGCATTTCAAACTTTAAAGGTGACATTTTGTTCTGCATCTGCATTAAGAATCCCTGATACAGATAAATCATTTATCCTGTAAGTCAACAAGAAACACATGATAGCAGTATTAATTCAAGAACATGGTGACAGACAGCATCCTGTTAGCTATTAATCTGACAAAGATCTGGTTCTGTACAGTGATGGCTCCTCAGTGATTTCTGGAACTGAACTGCTGGCATCAGGAAGCATGGCTCCTGGTAGCTATCTGCAACAGGCAGAACTAAAAGCTTTGATTGAAGCCTGTAAGTTAGCAAAAGGAAGATCACCTTATATCTACACTGATTCTCAGCATTCTTTGGAAGTGTTCATGATTTTGGCAATTTATGCAATAAGGATTTCTTACAAATATAGGATCCACAATCAAAAATGGCCAACGGATGCAAGAACTTATGGATGTCATACAACTGCTGAAGTTATACGGGGAGTCACACAAGTACAGCACAGAAACAGGCCCTGAGGTCCACGTAGTCCATGCCAAAACCATTTAAACTGCCTACTCCCAAAGACCTGCAAAGGGACCACAGCCCTTCATATTACTGCCATCCATGTACCGATTCAAACTTCTCTTAAACACTGAAATCGAGCTTGCGTGGACCGCTTGTGCTCGCAGCTCAATTTTGAAGGCATCCCACTTTCCAAGTACACTTTTGCCAGAAAACAGCCTGTCCCAATCCACACTTGGCAGATTACCTTGTGCATACTTACTTTGAAACTAATGGCATTGTGATCACTGGAAGTGAAGTGTTCCCCTACACTAATTTCTGTCACCTGCCCTGTCTCATTCCCTCATAGCAGAATCACATGCTCTCATTGTGATTCTACATACTAATGTAGGAAACTTTCCTGAACACATTTGACGAACTCTATCCACTCTTGTCCTTTTACACCATGGGAGTCCCACAATATGTGGAAAGTTAAAATCACCTACCATAACAGCCTTGTTACTTGCAACAGTCTGCGATCTCTTTACAAATGTGTTCCTCTCAATCCCTTGGACTTTTAGGTGGTTTGTAACACAGCCCCATTAACGTGGTCATACCTTTCTTATTTCTCAGTTCCATCCACAATACCTCACTAGTCGAGTTCTCCACTACGTCCTGACTACACTGCTGTGCCACGACCCCTCCTCTTTTAATCCTCCCCCCCGCTGTCTCGTCTAAAACAATGGGATTCCAGAACAGAACAGTCCTGCCCCTCCTGCAACTCACTAATGTCAATAAAAACAGATGTTGATCCATGGCTGGAGCTCATCTGCCTTTCCTACGATACTTCTTGCATTGAAATATACGCAGCTCAGGACACTAGTTGCACCATGCTCAACTGTTTGATTCCTGACTTTGTCTGAGGTCTTACTGACATCTCTCTCCACAACCACTCCACTAACTGTTTTGGCACTCTGGTTTCCATTCCCCTACAACTGTAGTTTAAACCCCACTGTGTAACATTAACAAACCTTCTCACTAGGATATTCATTCCCCCCCCCCCCCCCCCCCCAGTTCAGGTGCAAACCATCCCTTCTGTACAGGGCTCACCTTCCTTGGAAGAGAGCCCAATGATCCAAAACTCTTATGCCCTCCCTCCTATATGAACTCCTTGGCCATGTATTAAACTGTATAATCTTCCTAGTTCTGGCCTCACTGACACATGGCATAGGCAGCAATCCCAAGGTCACAACCTTAGAGGTCCTGCCCTTTAACTTTGCACCTAACTCCATGAGCTCCCAATGCAGAACCTTGTCACTCATTCTACCAATGTCATTGGTACCTACATGGACCACAACCTCTGGCTGTTCACCCTCCCAGTTCAGAATGAAGAGGACTCAATCTGAGACATCCTGGACCCTGGCACCCAGGAGGCAATGTACCTTCCCGGAATCTCGTTCTTGCCCATAGAACCACCTGTCGGTTCCCTAACTAATGAATCCCCTATCACCACAGTGTGCCTCTTCTCCCCCTTTTGCTTCTGAGTCACAAAGCCTGGCTCAGTGCCAGACAGCCGACCACTGTGACTTTCCTGTTAGATCAATCCCCCAAAAGTATCCAAAGTGATATACCTGTTGTCGAGGGAGATGGCCACAGGGGTACTCTGCACTGGCTCCTTAACCCCTTTCCCCTTCCTGCCACCCAGTTTCCTGTGTCCTGCATATAGTGAGTAACTACCTGTCTGTATGTCCTACCAATCAACCCTTCAGCATCTCAAATGATCCGGAGTTCATCCAGTTCCAGCTCCAACTCCTTAACGCGGATTGCTAGAAGCTGCCACTGGAAGCACTACTTGAAGTTGTAGTCGTCAGGGACACGGGAAGTCTCCCCGCCTTCCCACATTCACAAGAGGAGCATTGCACTATCCTGCCCTGCATTTCTATTGTCCTAGCTGAGCAGATATAAAGAAGGGAAGGGAAAAAACTTAACCTGGAGCTTTTCTTTTCTTTCTCTGACTAAAGCCTTAAAGAGCTAAGGCCTCAAGATCACCACTCTGTTCACTCAGATGACGGCCGCTGCGACAATGGCTGCCGCGCTTGCCTGTCTTCTTTTAATTTGCTCCTGCAAATCGATCTCAAACATGGATTGGGCACTGGTCAAAGTTCTATTATGCTGCCACAACATGCTACTCCCTTTTTTGACTCAGGCAGTGGACTTGAGCAAAATCACCTCCTCTCAAACTTCCAGTGTCTGGATTCATCGCTGGTTAAAGCTCTATTTATTACCTGTATTAAAATGCAAAAGTTACTCCAAAATGACCACAATGGAAAGCTGTGGAAATTTGTGGATGAAATTGCAACTAAGACAGCAATAAAAGAAGTAAAATAAGTATCAACAACACGATAGCACAGCGATTAGCACAGCACTTTACAGTACTTGTGCCCTGGGTGTATGTTCTTCCCATGACCAGGATGCTCCCATAGTCCAAAGCTATAACAGTTGGTAGGGTAATTGTTCCATGATTAGGCTAGGGTTAAATTGGGAGTTTCTGGGTGACACAGGTAGAAGCGACAGAAGAGCTTACTCTGCACTGTATCTCAATAAGAAACAAACAAACATATGCAGTGAACCTGACAAATGGAATTGTGGAACCAAAACTGAACTCTGTGTCACAGACCAACATACAAGATTTTCTGGCACAGCAAATACACTCCATAGGACATACTGGAATGGAACGATGATAGACAGATGTTCCCAATGGTGGTGGAATCCAAAGTTCAAGGCACAAGCTCAACAAATGTTTGAAAGGTGTATGACATGCCAGAAAACAATCCTGGAGAAGCAGAAAAACTACCATAATTAAGTACCCCTGCCTCACCTGAGATCCATTTTTACACTTACAAGTGGACTATATTTCCTTACCAAATTGTCAAGGATACTCAGATATACTGGTAATAGTGGACAAGTCTTCAAGATGGGGGGAAGCGAGATCAGAAAGGAAAGCCACTGCCATTCACACAGCAAAAAATCTGATCAAGGACTATATTCCGAAACAGGAATTTCCATGTCACATTGCTCTGACCAAGGAATACATTTCACTGGGAGTGTTTGTCAGAAATTAAGTTGACTGATGAACACTGAATGGTCTTTTTATTGTCCACATCACCCCAGGTCATCAAGCCTAGTCAAATGAATGAATGGAACCATCAAACAATGACTGATTAGGTATCATTACGAAGGTGTACCATGGCCTACGGCTCTTCCTATGGTCTTATGTAGCATCTGAGCAACCCCACACAAGAAAACTAAACCAAGTCAGTTCAAGATGTTAACAGGGCATTCGATGTCACTCCCTGGAGCCCTTCGTCTCAGAAAGATAGATATACAGATTATGCAGACAGTTTAGTTAACTATTATGTGAAATTAACCAATTTGACCAGTCTTCTCAACAGGTTTCTGCCATTTGGGAAGATCCAATAAAAGGACTCACCCTGATTCCTGGCGAGTGGGTCCTGATTAAGAAACTGCATAAGGAACTATTGGGAGCTGGATGGGTAGGCCCTTCTCAAGTACTGATAATTATTACCAACTCAGTGGTGGAAGTAGCAAGTAAAAGTAGGTGGATACACACCAGCCACCGCAAGCGAGCTAAAGTGTTATGCAATAAGGACAGTAAGCACTGTGGTTAATGTGTTAGTGAACTCTTCATCACATTGTCCACATTGCTGGGCTCCAGTGAGCAAATCACTAATGAGCCAGAAGACTCCAAAGAAGTCAACAACGACGGGCATTAATAAATTTATTCTATTTGTTATTATATTTTTGCTAATTTTCCCTACTCATAGTGTGCCAGCTGAGATGACTCTTAATGTATACTTTTTTTTTGACAATCATAATAACAGGCATCCGATAGCCCCATGAGACCATGGATTTGCGCCTTGGAAGGTTTCCAGGGCGCAGGCCTGGGCAAGGTTGTATGGAAGACCGACAGTTGACCATGCTGCAAGTCTCCCCTCTCCACACCACCGATGTTGTCCAAGGGAAGGACAGTAGGACCCATACAGCTTGGCACCGGTGTCGTCGCAGAGCAATGTGCGGTTAAGTGCCTTGCTCAAGGCCACAACACGCTGCCTCATCCAAGGCTCGAACTAGTAACCTTCAGATCACTAGATGAACGCCTTAACCACTTGGCAATGCACCAAAGATCAGAAATATTACAATTTAACAAGTTCCTGTCAAGTAATAAAAAACAGTACAAGTTAATGGAACAACATGTACTTTATATGAAAAAATGGGGCTTATACCTTTTTTTCCACGTAATTGGTTTGAATCTTGATATTTACAGTATGTTTTTCCTGCCATAAGACATACACACACCTTACTTTTACCTCCCAAGTCTAAAAGTAAATGAGACATTTTAGGTGGAGTTCATTTTGCATCAATTTCATTCCCATTTTATGGTGTTGCAAACATAAGGGAGATTACAAATGTGGTTGCAGCCCTAGAAAGAGTAAGCAATAACACTGCTGAAGCCTTGGGAAATGTAACAACAGAATTGGTGCCATATCCAAGATTGTTCTTCATAGATATTCCCTTAGCAGTTAAGGGGAGAAAATGTGCAGTTATAGGTAAGGAGTGTTGTACTTGCATACCTGATGTGTGTGAAGACATAACTAATTTGGCTGATCATATTCATAAAGAAGCAGCTAAAATACATCAATCTGATGGATGGGAATTCTTCAAACGGATTTATTCAAGTCTTGGAATATGGGGATACTCAATATTATTAGTCATAATATTCATACCATTATACCTTATCATAATTTACATCTTTCTTTTAACCTGTTTGAAGGCGATCATTAATAAAATAGATCAAACTTGCATAAGCGTGCCTACTACTCTGTCTAACCATAACATAATCCGATGAATACTCTGAAGAATATACCTACCTTTTGATATTTCATATCCTCGGTAGTTTTTTGATTATTTCATAAGTAATGTAGATACCACAAGATTTTCTGTCTCTGAATTTTCAGATGTAGTGATTCAAAACATATGATTTAAAATCAAAGGGGAGGTTGTTGGATCCGATTTTTAATTGTCATTTTCTATATAGTTTAACAATTATTATCTGCTTATATTTTAAGCAATCTTTGTGTGCATAACAGTTTAATATGTCTCTAATGGCTATAAAAAGTATAATTCTGAAGCTTCTTTGTTCTACATGGTGAATAATTGTTTTCTCATTGTTTAATTGTTACTGCAGTACTGAATAAGTATTTACTAATTGGTTTATTATCTATAGATTTGAATTTTTTTTTCTTATCTCTGGGTATAAAAGTAGCTCTTCTATGCTAGGCACCACCTCTAGTGTCTCTTTTCTTCAAGTAGTCACTGTTCTGTTCCTGCCCTATCAACTTTTAATAAAACGATCATAAAGCAACATGTTTTCTGCATCATTCCTGAATTCTAAAAGAACCTTGGATTAAAAGAACAAAATCCATCAAGTAGCAGGAGGGTTTACAAAAACGTTGGGGAACTCAAGGGCCTGAGTTAATGCGAAAGTTTGGGCAGTCTAGGGTTTATTTCTAGGAGTGTAAGAGACTGAGGGTGGCCTTATAAAAGGACTATAAAAACACGGGGTCATCGAAGGCACATGGACTTTTCCTCATGGAATTAAAAGCGATCAGAGGGAATAAGTTTAAGGCGGCAAAGATTCAAAAGGGTAATTTCTTCATGCAGAGTGTGGTGTGTATATAGAGAAAGCTGCCATGTGGTTGAAGCAAATACAATAAAGTATACAAGTTCACTGCAGTATAGTCCCCTCAGCCCATGCTGCAGCATTGACCTATATAAACCCACTCCATAATCAATCTAACTCATCTCTCCGACACAGTACATTTTCTTACATCCATGTGCCTACCTGTTCCAAATGTATCTGCCTCTACCACCACCCAATTCCATGGATTTACCATTTTCTGTGTAAAAGAATCCCTCCTCTGATATCTCCTAAACTTTCCTTCAATCACCTTATCCTCTCAAATTAGTCTTTGCCACCCTTGGACAAAGATGCTTGCTGTCCACTCTATCTATGTGTAACTCTCGCTTCACCTAGTGGCTTAATATAGGGGGTGATAACCCCCCGGCCCAGCCAAACTTAAGAAATCTCATTTGGGTGGATGCTGCGCAATGTGTACCCTGTTACAAATCAGTACCCCAGAATAACAAACAGTACACAATATGCGACTAAAAGATTAAGCTCTATAACTCTTACTTTGACTATATGGTTAGTAGAGAAACGAAATAAAAGGGAAAAAAAAGGCCCAATCTTATTACACAGTCTGTGCGCAAGGCTGGAGCTCACTCATAGACTGAAAGTTCACCATCACCTCCTCCGATTGTCAGTGCCCTTTGGACCCTCGCTGCGAGCCCACCCCGTCTGGCGGTCTACCAAATCTCTGGATTCGCGTCTTCTCTCATCTCTCCCTCTCTGGGGAAAGCCCACGAAATCAACTCCTTCCAGATTCACAAGACAGGGCAACAAAATTCTGATTGGCTAACATGCATACCACAGTCCTGTTATCTCCAGCCATAACCCAAACGTTGCTGCTACAGAAAAACAGTTACCTCAGCAGTGAACATTACAGAGAAGCCATTTCATTAGCCTTAGCAGTGAAACATTACAACGCGTTATATATGTTTTTCAGAATCTTATGCACCTCTATCAAGTCTACCTCTACCAGACCCAATTTACATTGGGTCACGGGATCACTTTGCTAAGCACCTCCGGTCCAGCAACCAAAAGCAGAATTTCCCACTGGCCAACACGAGGAATTCTGCAGATGCTGAAATTTCAAGCAACACACATAACAGTTGCTGGTGAACACAGCAGGTCAGGCAGCATCTCTAGGAAGAGGTACAGTCAACGTTTCGGGACGAGGCCCTTCGTCAGGCCTGCTGCGTTCACCAGCAACTGTTATGTGTGTTGCTTTCCCATTGGCCAACCATTTTAATTCCTATTCCCATTCCAGTTCCAACATGTTGGTCCACAGCCTCCTCTTTTGCCACCATTGGGCCACTTTCAAGGCGGAGGAGTAATACCTCATATTCTACCTTCAAACTGATGGCATGAACATCAATTTCTCCTTCCTGCTTGTTTTTCTTTCCCCACCCCTTACCTTTACTTCTATCCCCCACTCTGGTCTCTTACCTCTTCTCATCTGTCTATCACCTCCCCCTGGTGCCCCTCCTTCTTCCTTTTCTCCTATAGTCCACTCTCCTCTCCTATCAGATTTCTTCTTCTCTAGTCCTTTACCTTTCCCACTTCAACGATCACCTTCCAGCTTGTCCTCTTCCTCCTCCCCCCACCCTTAGTCTGGCAACTTCCCCTTCCATTCCAGTCCTGATGAAGGGGCTCATTGAAAATATTGACCAAATTAAATGAATTGAATATTCATTTTCAGAGATGCTGCCTGGCCTGCTGAGTTTCTCCAGCATGCTGTGTGTGTTGCTCTGGATTTCCACCATCTGCAGAATTTCTTGAGTTCATGATAAATCAAGTAGTGGAGCAGAGAGAAAAAATGGTGAGTGGAGTAGTGGGAATAGTGGCACTTGTATTTTTAGATAAAATTATAAGTATTGGTCCAAGTGCTCCCTGCAAGCAGCTCTTGGAAGTGTTTTGAATGCAAGTCTGACCCAGCCTTCAAAAAAATCAAGATCCACTGCCTCACAGAGGGCCAACATGGATTTAATGAGTCATATGGCTTGTTTCATGCATGAGGGAGAATTGAAAACAAAACGTTAATGGAGTTCATGGTGAATTAAGGCCCAGATACAATACAGACACCGGACAGAACTACTGGGCCAAATGGCCTTCTTCCATGTTGGCAATACTTAGGATTACAATGCAAGAGTCTGAAAAAATACTTTGTAAAAGTAACTCAGAATTGTCTACACAACAGAGGAAATGAGTCAGGCAGAGCAGGAGCAATGCACATAAAACCTGTTATTAAGATATAAGCTATAATTATGAAATCACATGAATCTTTCCGGCATGTCTACAGTAAACATTATAATATCAGTAAAAATTTGGTCCCATGGTACACAAACTGAAAGCTTAGTAAAGTTTGGCCCAGAACACAGAATACGGAATTCCCTGGAGCTCCAAGTGAGTCCAAAGTTTAACACATCAAAAAATTTGCTGGTGCCTTGGTGTAAACTTAAATGAGAAAGGGCACAGGTACAACTGGTCAAAGACATTCTTCTCTGCTGCAACATTAACAGTTCCAGTGAAAATGGGGGCCATTTGACCAATCAAACCTTCGCCGGCTCCATTTAAGGACAAGGCATCTTATCCCATTCCCCTGCTCTCTCCCCATAGCTCTGAAAATTATTTCCTTTCAGATACATATTCAGCCGTCGTTTGAATACAGCATCGAAATCTGCCTCCACTATTGCTGTTAGTCCTGCCTGTACCCTTCATGACTTCAAATTCCTTTACCAGATATCTCAGTTGGCCCTGTGTTGCCAGAACAACCCCAGCTTCTTCACTCTATCCATATGTCAGAAGGCTCTCATTTCTGGAATCATTTTCACAAATCCCTTCAACACCCTCTCCAAAGGCATTGCATTCAAGAGCAGCACCCAGATCTGGAAACAATATTCCAAATATGGATTAACCAGTGTGTTACAGATGTTTATCATGGTTTCATTGCTCTTGCACTTCAGGATATCATTTGCATTCTTAGCCACTTCATCAACTTGACCTGCTATATTCAACAAAGTATACAGAGACACCCACAATCTCTTTGCCCTTGTACCCCTTTTTATTTAGCGATGTTGTCCGGACCTTTCAGCCACAGTGCCCAAGCAACCCACAGCCCTGATTAACCCTAACACAATCACGGGACAGTTTACAGTGACTAATTAACCTACCCAGTATGTCTTTGGACTGTGGGAGGAAACTGGAGTACTCAGGGAAATCCCATGCGTTCCACGGGGAGGATGTACAGAGACTCCTTACAGAGCAGCACCAAAGTTGATCACCGAACTTCAGAATGCCCAGGGCTGTAATAGCATCGTGTTAACTGCGACGCTACCATGGAATTCTTATCCCCACTAGTTTATTCTGTGTCTTCTCATTCTTCCTATAAAATCTATTACAGAACCAGTTTTGAAGATGTCCTCAATGGAGGGGTGGTTAGTGCCCATGATGGAGCTGAATGTATCTATAACCCTCTGCAGCTTTTCTACCCTGTGCATTGAAACCTTCCATACCAGGCAATGATGCAACTAGATTAGATTAGATTCAACTTTATTGTCATTGTGCCGAGTATAGGTACAACGCCAATGAAATGCAGTTAGCATCTAACCAGAAATGCAAAGAATAGTGTTATTTACAAAATAACTGCCAATAAAAAGTAAGTGCTACAGCACACAAATATAAAAGTACTGAGACAGTACAATATGGGTGCAATACTGCTAGGCGCTGTGGTGTGAGATTCAGCAGGGTCACAGCCTCAGGGAAGAAGCTCTTCCTATGCCTGCTGGTGCGGGAGCAGAGGCTCCTGTAGCGCCTACCGGATGGGAGGAGAGTAAAATGTCCATAGTTAGGGTGAGATGCATCCTTGATAATGCTTTTCGCCCTGCCCAGGCAGCGTTTATGGTAGATGTTCTCAATGGTGGGCAATTGGGTGTCGATAATCCACTGGGCAGTTTTCACCACACGCTGGACTGCTTTGCGGTCCGATACAGGACAATTGCCATACCACACTGAGATGCAGTTGCTGAGTATGCTCTCAATGGTACAGCGGTAAAAGTCTGTCAGTACCCTGGGACAGAGGTGAGCTTTCTTGATGCTCCACAGGAAATAAAGGCGCTAGTGCACCTTTTCGATCAGGATGGAGGAGTTCAGGGACCAGGTGAGATCCTCGGAAGTGTGGACACCAAGGAATTTGAAGCTTGATACAGCCTCCACTACAACTCAGTTGATGTAGGTGGGAACGTGAGTGTGGCTCCTAGTATGCCTGAAGTCCACAATGATCTCCTTGGTCTTCTGGATGTTAAGAGCCAGGTTGTTGTCGCCACACCACGCGGCCAGGTGCTGGACCTTGTCCCTGTAGGCCGTCTCGACATCCCCTCTGATCAGGCCAACCACCATGGCGCCGCCTGCAAAATTGATTATGGAGCTAGGACCATGTACAGGAACACAGTCATAGGTGAAAAGGGAGTACAGAAGAGGGCTCAGCACGCAGCCTTGAGGCACACCAGTGTTCAGGGTGAGAGTAGAGGAGGAGAGGTTGTCTAACTTAACTGATTGGGGTCTGTTGGTCAGAAAGTCCAAGGTCCAATTGCAGAGGAATGAGCTGATACCAAGCTGGTGATGTTTGGCGATCAGCTTGGAGGAGATCACAGTATTGAATGCCGAACTAAAGTCAATGAACAGCATTCTGACGTAAGAGTTGGGGCTGTCCAAGTGGGTCAGGGCAGAGTGAAGTGCCGTGGAGATGGCGTCCTCTGGTGATCTGTTGGTGCGATAGGCAAATTAATTGGGGTCCAGGGTAGTCGGCAGACAGAATTTCAGATGTGATCGAACCAGTCTCTCAAAGCACTTTGCAATGATGGGGGTGAGTGCAACTGGACGGAAGTCATTCAGGCCCGTAGCAGTGGAATGCTTCGGCAGTGGCACGATGGTGGCGATCTTGAAGCTTGTGGGGACAACTGCCTGGGCCAGGGATAGATTAAAAATGTCCATGAAGACCCTGGCCCACTGTCCTGCACAGACTCTGAGCACACGGCCAGGTATTCCATCCGGACCAGCTGCCTTCCGTACATTCATCCTGCTCAGGGTGGCGCAAACATCGGGGGTGGAAAGTGAGAGAGGCAGTTCACCAGGTGGGAGATCCGCTTTGAGGGTGACCTCCTTGTTCTCTCGGTCAAAGCAAGCGTAGAAGTAATTGAGCTCATCAGGGAGGGAAGCAGAGCTGGCAGGGGGCATAGTACTAGGTGGTTTGAAGTCTGTAATGACCTGTATGCCATGCCACATGAGCCAGGGGTCCGAGGAGTTGAAATGCTCTGAGATCCTCTGTTTGTATATGTGTTTAGCCTGAGAGATTCCCTTCCTCAGGTTGGCCCTGGCTAAGCTGTAAGTCTCCCGGTCTCAAGACCTGAAGGCTGAATCTCTGGCTTTGAGCAGGAGGTGAACTTCTCTGTTCATCCATGGTTCATCAACTACTCAGACTGGTCTCTATGGTACATCTGTAAAAACTGGCTAGTCTTTGATATCAAATCTCCTCAAACTTCTCATAGAGTGTAGCCTCTGGTGTGATTTCTTCATGATTGCATCAATACGTTGAGCCCACCATACTAATGCCCAGGAACTTGAAGCTGTTCACCTTTTTCATTGTTGACCCATCAATGCATACGAGTGTGTGTGTGTTCTGCCGACTTCCTCTTCCTAAAGTCCAGAATCAATTCCTTGATCTTACTAACTTTGTTATTGTTGCGACACCACTCAATCAATCAATCAATCAATCTATCTTACTCACGTACACTTCATCATCACCATCCAAGATTCTGCCTATGACTGTTCTCTGCATTTCTCAGCTTTAAGTTTCTACTGGTGCCTACCTGCACATTCTAAATACATTTGGCCATCGGTATCCGTGGAGGCTTTGGTTTCGGGACCCCCCGCGGATACCAAATTCCGTGGATGCTCAAGTCCCGTATATAAAATGGCATTGTATTTGCATATAACCTACACACATCCTCCCATGTAATTTAAATCATCTCTAGATTACTTATAATACCTAATACAATGTAAATGCTATGTGAATAGTTGTTATACTGTATTGTTTAGGGAATAATGACAAGGAAGAAAGTCTGTACATGTTCGGTACAGACGCAACCATCGTGGCTCTTCTGGGAATGCTGATGCTGCCTCGGCATCAGGCGATGCCGATCCTCCCGTGATCTTTAAGTTCTTGAGGCTGTAGCGCTTTACATAGCCAGCCAGCCGTTCCTTACTAGCCTTAAACTCCTTCCTCTTGCTCACAACACAAGTAGCAAACGAACGAGACACGAGGCAAACAATGCTCAAACAACGAGTAATACTTTTAATCATCTCTATGCTCCCTCTTAGCCTTTGAGGAATTACTTCGACCACTTAATTGCTTTTTAGGAGCCATTTTTTCACAGAAACAAAGGGTGCACACAACACAAGTAGCGACCCAACGAGACGCCAGGTGAACAGTGCTCAAACAACAAGTGCTGGAGAGAGAACTTACAGGGTTTTTTTTTTATCCCGATCAGCGGTTGGTTCCACAGATACGGAGGGCCGACTACTCCTATTGTCAACTACTTCTGAGTATCTATTACAATCCACCTTACAAGTTTATTATATCTCCATATTTTGTGTCATCTCAAAATTTTGATGATGTGTTCTGTAACCCAAGTTCAACTCACCAATATGCGCAAAGAAGAACAGTGCTCCACTACTGAACTTGAGGAATGCCATATTTCCTGAGGCCAAAAGGAAATTTTTCACTACTACTCTGTTGCTTAAGAAGTTTTTTAAAAAAAATCCGCATGAAAAAGCCCCTATTCATCCAATATCGATGACAAGCTGGTCGTACATACCAATGGTAACTCCCCTGCCATAGTTAGTAATGCATTATACTAAAAACCCTAGACATATGAAAACAACACTTAAGTTGCAAATCAAGTCACACACACGGGCCTGATTTGAAATTCCTTTGCCACTCATTTTAGATTGCTAGTGCTCAATATCTCACCAGAAGAACTTCAGCATTTCAAGGCATCAGTTTACAAACATACACTCCCTTAGTGGATTTAAGTAAGTTAAAAGTTGAAGTTTAATTGTCAATCAATCATACGCATGAATACAACCAAATGAAATAGCATTCCTCCAGTGCAAAGGCGCAAAACAGAAGTACCAACAATGACACACAGAACACAGCACATATAGTACATATAATTATGACAGCATGAAAACATACAGTCAAAAATAAACAATATCGCCCAAGACCATGATTCCCACGGCCTGTGGATTGATGGTGCATGGAATGTTGTCCTGGAGCCACGTTTCTACAAGGACAAGCCCAAAGCTGTCCTCATCATGCATTAGTGCAGCCGCAGACAAAAGCAATCCAGCTAGTCTTCTCACCAATGAACCAGTGAACCAGACTTGCAGTATTCTATATGACCAACGTCCAGCAGGGTGTTGCAATCACAAGAAAAACGCCAAAGTCAATCATTTCTGATAGCCCATTGGACTGTACACTGCCTCACACATGACCTCTGAAAGCTTCCTTCTTGGATGGCTGTAGCAGGCTACAAGTCTAGCTCCACTGCTATTGAAAAACTTGCTAGTCAGGTAGACTTACAATACCTGATATTCATAATATACAGCAGTGTCTTCCCATCATTAAAAAAAGGCTTAAAGAACGACAAATTACACCTTTGTTTGGACCCAAAAAGGCTGTGATTGAGCACGCAGCCATCTTACTGGAAAGTTGGATTGATTAAAGCCCATATTTTGTTTGAGAATAATAAAGCAACATTGTCAAATACTGAGATGACCCTCATTTTGTTTATTTAAAACTAACATGCCACTGTTTTTCTGTTTCTTAGAGAATGTAAAGTATCCTAACAGCCTTTTCATTTTATTATCCATACACTTCAGTGTTCTTTCATTAGCTTTATACCTGAGGAACATTATCACTAAGGGCAGATCACATGACAAGGTCCTGCATGGGAGGGTTGTCAAGAAGGTTCAGTCACTTGGTATTCAAAAGGAGGTAGTAAATTGTTTTAGACAATGGCTACATGGGAGAAGACACACAGTGGTTGTAGATGGTTGCCACTCTGACTGGAGGCCTGTGACTAGTGGTGTGCCGCATGGATCGGTGCTGGGTCTGTTGTTTGTCATCTGTATCAATGGTCAGGATGATAATGTTTTAAATTGGATCAGGAAATTTGTGGAAGACACCAAGATTGGGGGTATAGTGGACAGCGGGAAAAATGATCAAAGCTTGTAGTGGGATCTGGACCAGCTGGAAAAATTGGCTAAAAAATAGCAGATGGAATTTAATGCAAACAGGTGTGAGGTGTTGCACTTTGGGAGGACAAACCAGAATAGGTCTTACAAAATTAACAGTAGGCCACGAAGGAATGTGGTCGAACTGATGGATCTGGGAATACAGATCCACAATTCTTTGAAATTGGAATCACAGGTACAGTATATCGGATCGTAAAGAAAGCTTTAGCACATTGGAGTTCATAAATCAATGTACTGAGTACAGTACTGGAGTTGGGATGTGTTCTGCTGAAATTGTACTAAGACGTTTGTGAAGCCCAATTTGGAGTATTGTGAGCAGCTTTGGTCACGTACCTACAGGAAAGATGTAAATAAGACTGAAAGAGTCCAGAGAAAATTTCAAGGATGTTGCCAGGACTTGAAGATCTGAGTTGTAGGGAAAGGTTGAATGACCTTGGAACATATGTCCCTGGAACATAAAAAATTGAGGGGAGATTTGACAAAGGTATACAAAATTTTGAAGGGGAAACAATAGGGTAAATGCAAGCAGGCTGTTTCCACTGTGGTTGGGTGACACCACAATTAGAGGTCATGGGTTAAGAGTGAAAGGTGAAATGTTTAAGGGAAACATGAGGAGGAATTTCTTGACTCAAGAGGGTGGGGAGAATGTGGAATGAGCTGCCAGCACAAGTGATGGATGCGAGTTCAATTTCAACATTTGGATATGGACATGAATGGGGGGGATATGGTTTGGGTGCAGGTTGATGGGACTAGGCAGATTAATGGTTCAGCATGGACTAGATAGGCTGAAGGGCGTGTTTTTTGTAGTGTTATATGACACCATAGTTTTAGGACTTAAAATTTGTTTTAAAAACCATAAAAAATATTCTAAATATATCATGTAATACATTTAAAATGGAATCTTGCAACATAAAATAGTTATAAAATATGACCTGACCTTGTGTTGAGCAGCATCCAAAATAAACTCGTCCCTGATACCATTATTTTCAGGACTTCGGTAATCAAACAGAGAATTGGTGAGGTATGTTAATCCTTTGCTGTTCAAACTTTCACCACAACTGAAGAAACAGGTTTCCTGTGCAAAAGTAAAAGCATTTTAGTTATTGGGTTTACAACAAAAATCATAAATTATTTCTCAGCATATATTTGGTAGTCATGAGTAGTTCAGACTTCATTGTAAATATTTATTTTAACAACAAGCTTTTTAATTGCAGTATTTAAATTCAAAGCTTCCAACAATCAAAAGGCCAGATTATGAACTTTCTTTTCTTAGGGTTTAATTGATCCAGTTGAAAAAGGCAATTATCAATATCCAATGCGTTCATATGTGTATAAGCAAAGTCAATACTAAACATGCATAATTAAAATGTTTCAATTAAAAAAATAATAGTTACTTACTTCAACTCTGATAAACGGGAGAACAAGTACTTAGAATATGTGGGGAGTTAACTGCAAATTGAAGACTCTGTCAGTCATTTAATCCTGGTCTTAAGGATTTGGAACATTTGGAACAAGTGCAGGAACATTCAACCCAGTAACAGCATCAGAGTGTTGCATCTATCACTACACCCGTGTGGATTCCACATGTCTAGCAGCAGGATGCAGTTTTACAAGGATTCTCCGGCATCACGCTGAGAAATTACCTATATGACCATATGTTGGGTTACACCTGGCATAGGTTCAGAGAAGTCCAATTTTATTGGGGATGTTGAGCCCATGAATTAGGAAGCAAAGGGAAGCACTGGTAATTATTTTTTCAATTATCTCACTAGTTTGTTTTTATTTAATATAAAGTTTAGCATATTCTCTGTTATTTGATGTGGCCTTGTGTATCACAGGCACACTGAACTGTTACCACACAGGTGGAGCCCGAATGGCTTGCTGAAACTATTTTGGCTCTAAGTTGGAGCAATCCAGCTGACTTCATTCCCTTGCCCTCTCCCCAACGCCTTGATTTATTTTTCCTTTCGAATGCTCCCTTTGAATGCTACAATTGAATCTGCCTCCACTAATTCGCCTGGCAGTTCATTCTAAACCACATCCACAAACTGCATAAAAAGTATTTCTCCAAGTCAATTCATTGGTCCTTTAGCCAGTCATCCAAGTTCCTTTGTCCTTGACCACTCTACCAATAGGAATAGATTTTCTCTTTCACCTCTGTCAGATCTCCTCAGAACTCCCTCTGTTCCAAGTAAAACAATTGCAGGTTTTGCTCCCTCTCCAAAGTCTGCATGTCTTTCCTAAATTGTAGCACAAGCCTCCCGTTTTCTTTAAAAAAAATGTGCATATACCCTTTAGATCTCTTTATTTTTCTATCTCTTGTAGAGTGGGCCACCTGGACCTTCAAGCCTGCCCCACCATTCAATATGATCACAGCCTCAACTCCTCTTAGGTGTTAATTCACTCCCCATAACCCTACAGTAAACGAGAATCTCCATCTTTCAAATATTTATCTATGTCTACTTTAAATATATATAAAATAACCTGGCCAACAACACCCTCAGGAGCAGAGAATTCCAGACATTCACTACCCACTTAGTGAAGGAATTTCTCCTCAACTCAGTCCGAAATGTCTTACCCTTGCCCCTGGTACTCATTCCTCTATCCTGGGGAAACATTCTTCATGCAACCCACCTGTAACTTCATCCATTTCAAAGACACCTCCTATCATTCCTCTTAACTTTAGTCAATACAGGCTTAGTCAATCCATTTCTCCTTATATTACAGTCCCACCTTCTCTCGGTTCCTTAAGGTTGTGATAGCTAGGGAGATAGTGGGGATAAGTTCCTAATCCCTATTAAATGCTCCAAGTGGTGTGCATCTCAGATAGCCTCGGACAACCAAGTACAGCTCCTGGCCTCAACATGTGGCTTAGCACCCAAGTCCAGCTGAACCATTTCTACTGACAGGAAAAGGGGCAAAAGTGGGTTATTGGTGCCTGCAAACGAGTTGCTTCAAGCAGATGGGGCTTGTCAGCCGTGGCGAGCACTCATCTAAGAGACAGAAAACTGATCTCAAACCTCCACTGCCATGCAGCTACACCCACTCATAGGGAAGGTTTCAGGAGTAAACCCCGAGGAAAGATCCAGAGCTGGAGTCCCTAAGGCAGTCCTACATTCAGTTCAACGCTAACTGGCAACTCCTGCAATGTTGCTGATGCCAAACTGTATCCATCTCTGCCATTCATTTGCACTCATTATCTGTGTGGAGAGGTGAAGCCTGCTGCATGGGCAACAGCTTGTGCTCCTTATCATATTGCCCTGGCTTGCGTACTGGCTTGTTATGTCGCAATATCCATGGTTAACCACAACCACAGAGGGCCTCATTTTCCCAGCAAGAACCTTCATTGTACTCACAACGCCATTAACATCTTTACTCAAATATGGAGAAAAATATTGCACACTATATTTGGGTTCCAGCAATGCTTCACAAATTGTGTCAGACATCCTTGCTCCTGTACTCAAAATCTTGACATAAAGACCAACATGCTGTTTGCTTCCTTACCACCATCCAGGCCATGCTCTCTTCTCGCTGCAGCCATGAGGAAGGTACAGGAGCCACAGGACCCACATCACCAGGCTCAGGAACAGTTATTATCCCTCAACTATCAGGCTCTTGAACCAGAGGGATAAATTTGCTCAACTTCACTCACCCCATCATTGACTTCTCATAATCTCTATGGACTCACTTTCAAGGACTCTTCATCACAAACACAAGAAGGTCAGTAGATGATAGAAATCTAAAGCAACACACATAAAACACTGGAGGAACGCAGCAGGTAAAGCAGCATCTATGGAGACAAATATCTCCAGATGCTGCATGATGCTTCATTAGGACCAACAAGGAAGGGGGAAGATGCCAGAATAAAAAGTAGGGGGAAGGGAAGGAGGCTAGCTGGAAGGTGATAGGGGGAGCCAGGTGGGTGGGAAAAATAAAGGGCTGCAGAAGAAGGAATATGATAAGAGAGGAGAAAGGGAAGGAGGAGAGGACGCAGAGGGAAGTGATAGGCAGGTGAGCTGAGGTAAAATGCCAGAGTGAGGAATAGAGGAAGAGGAGAGGGGGAGGGAAATTTCTTTACTGGAAGGTAAAATCAACATTCATGCCATCAGGTTGGAGGCTACCCAGATGGAATATAACGTGTTGCTTCTGAGGGTGGCCTCATCTTGGCAGAAGAGGGGACCGTGGACTTACATGTCGGAACGGGAATGGGAATCAAAATTAAATTGTTTGGCATTTGGGAAGTTCAACTTTTGGCAGATGGAGCGGAGGACTTAGTGAAGTGGTCCCCCAACTTACGACGGGTCTTGCCAATGTAGCGGAGGCTACATCAGGAGCACCGGAAACAAAAGACGACCGCAGTCGGTTTGCAGGTGAAGTGTCGTCATCTCATGTTCGCAATATTTATTGCTTTTTTTGTCGTACTTTTTGTATTTGCTCAGTTTATTGTCATTTGCACAATCGTTGTTTGTCCTGCTGGGGGTTATCTTTCGTTGATTGTCTTATTTTTCCCGTAATTACTGTACATGTCCACAAGAAAATGAAACTCAGAACTGTTAATGGTGACATATATTCACTTCGAACTTTAATCATTTCTTTTACCAATACATTTACTTTCAATGACTCATGTCACTTGCTACATCAATGAAACACTCCAGTTCTGTCGGCTGTGTAAGTCTGGGGAAGACAATCACTGGCCCCGCCAAACGTGGGAGATTGAGATGCGAGCCCACCCCGAAACCCCCCTGTTTGTGTGGATGCTGCGTGATTTGTTACCCTGTTACAAATCAATACCACGAAATAACAGTACACCGCATACAATTAAACGATTTAGCTTTATAATACTTAATTTGACTACAGGGTTAGTGAAGAAAAAGCAAAACAAAATAGCCTATTTTAATGTAACAGTCTAATGTGCACAAGTTAGAGCTCACGGTTTCCCCTTCGCCAGTCCTCCGTCGATATCCCCGGCCTTCACTGGATCATAGCTCCGCTCCGGGTCAAGCCCTACGACCACTTCTCTCCAGCATCTTTTCTTTTCATTTCCCACCAAACAAAAGACCCAGATCACCCCGGTGTCAGGCACACAGCACGAAAAACACACTCCCATCATTGGACAACTCACATTCCAAAGCATCCGTTAACTCTATCCATAACCCAAACACTGCTTCTATAGAAAGACCATTACATTAGCAGTGAAACCTTTCCCAGGGTGTTACATCAATATTTCCCGATCTTTTAAATAATATTTTGTTTTTCCATTATTCCTACCAAAGTGGATATTACTTCTGGGGCGCCTAGGCACGACTCGAGTAACAGCAGTACTCTCAATGGATACGATTAAATATTCCCATTTCAGCCTGATACAGTTAAAAAGCACAACTGCTTCCTAGGTCAGCAGAGTCAACAAAGATGTCTTAATGTTTTTTAACAAACTATCGCGGCTTAAAATCGATGGAAACAACAGCGATTGTGGTGGGAAGTGCCCATGGAGGACATCTCGGAGTAGACAGAGGTGTAGATCAGGGCTACAAATGCGTTTAAGGAAACGGGGTTTTAAACTCCCGAAACCGACTATCTGGCTGGAGAACATGCAGTCTCTGGTGAATAAAATTAATGATCTCAGAGCTGGGGTGCTGAATCAGAGGGACATTAGGACCGCACGTGTCCTTTGTTTCACGGAATCCTGGTTAACCCCTTCCATACCGGAAGCAGCGCTCCAGATCGACGGTTTACTATACACCGTCAGGATGGATCTACAGAGCCTCTCAAAAGCAGAGGTGGAGGAATATGCCTCATGATCAACTCCTCTTGGTGCACAAATATATCAGTGCTGTCCCAATTCTGCTCACCAGACCTGGAATATCTAGCAGTAAAGTGCCATCCTTTTTACCTACCACGGGAGTTCTCTGGGGTCATTTTGATAACAGTTTACATTCCACCTCAGGCCAACGTCAAGCAGGCTTTAGCTGATCTGAGCAATGGGATCAACATGCATGAGACAGCGCACCCTAACGTCTTCACCATCGTTTTGGGAGATTTTAACCGGGACAGTCTGAAAAAAATCACTAAGCAACTACCATCAACAGATCACTTGCAATACCTGAGGAAACAACACACTGGACCATTGCTACACCACCATCAAGAATGCCTACCATGCTATTCCATGCCCTCACTACGGGAAGTCTGATCACCTAGCTGTACTTCTACTCCCTGAGTATAGACAGAGGCTGAAGACTGCAGCACCAGTAGTGAGGACCAAGAAGGTATGGACAAGGGAAGCACAGAAGCGCCTACAGGACTGCTTTGAATCGGTGGACTAGACTGTATTCAGGAATCCATCTTCGATCCTGGATGAGAATGCTGCAGTTGTTACTGACTCCATTAAAACCTGTGTGGATGAGTGTGTGCTCACAAAGACTTGCTGTATATTCCCAAACCAAAAGCCATGGTTGAACCAGGAGGTACGTTGTCTGTAGAAGGCTAGATCTGTGGCATTCAGGTCTGGCGACCCAGACCTGTACCAGAAAACCAGGTATGATTTGGGGAGGGCTATTTCAAGGGTGAAGAGACAATTTTGAATGAGGTTGGAGGTGACATCAGATGCACGGCAACTCTGGCAGGGTCTGCAAGACATTAATTCCTACAAATCCAAACCCAATAGCATGAATTGCAGCGATGCTTCACTATCAACGCCTTCTATGCCTGCTTTGAAAGGGAGAACACAACTACAGCTGTGAAGATCCCTGCTGCACCTGATGACCCTGTGATCTCCATCTCAGAGGCCTATGTTAGGCTGTCTTTAAAGAGAGTGAACCCTCGCAAGGCGGAAGGTCTCGATGAAGTACCTGGTAAGGCTCTGAAAACCTGTGCACCCAACCAGCGGGAGTACTCAAGGACATTTTTAACCTCTCACTGCTACAGACAGAAGTTCCCACCTGCTTCAAAAAGGCAACAATTATACCAGTGCCTAAGAAGAATAATTTGGGCTGCCTTAATTACTATCACCCGGTAGCACTCACATTGACAATAATGAAATGCTTTGAGAGGTTGGTCATGACTAGACTGAACTCCTGCCTCAGTAAGGACCTGGACCCACTGCAATTTGCCTATCGCCACAATAGGTCAATGGCAGACACAATCTCAATGGCTCTCCACATGGCTTTAGACCACCTAGACAACACAACCACATACGTCAGGATGCTATTCATCGACTATAGCTCAGCATTTAATACCATCATTCCCACAATCCTGACTGAGAAGTTGCAGAACCTAGATCTCTGTACCTCGCTCTGCAACTGGATCCTTTACTTCCTAACTGAAAGACCACAATCTGTGCGGATTGGTGGTAACATATTCTCCTTGCTGACGATCAACACTGGCACACCTCAGGGGTGTTTGCTTAGCCCACGGCTCTACTCTCTATATACACATGACTGTGTGACTAGGCATGGTTCAAATACCATCGGCAAATTTGCTGACAATACAACCATTATTGGTAAAACCTCAGGTGGCGACAAGAGGGCATACAGGAGTGAGATATGCCAACTAGTGGAGTGGTGCTACAGCAACAACCTGGCACTCAACGTCAGTAAGATGAAAGAGCTGATTGTGGACTTCAGGAAGGGTAAGACAAAGGAACATATACCAATCCTCATAGAGGGATCAGAAGTGGAGAGGGTGACCAGTTTCAAGTTCCTGGGTGTCAAGATCTCTGAGGACCTAACCTGGTCCCAACATATCGATGTAATTGTAAAGAATGCAATATAGCAGCTATACTTTATTAGGAGTTTGAAGAGATTTGGCATGTCAACAAATACACTCAAAAACTTCTATAGTTGTACTGTGGAGAGCATTCTGACAGGCTGCATCGCTGTCTGGTATGGAGGGGCTACTGCACAGGACCGAAAGAAGCTGCAGAAGATTGTAAATCTAGTCAGCTACATCTTGGGTACGAGCCTACAAAGTACCCAGGACATCTTTAGGGAGCAGTGTCTCAGAAAGGCAGCATCCATTATCAAGGACCTCCAACCGGCTCCCTTGGCACGCTTTCTATCCGTGCTGGGTTGAGCGTCCAGCTAGCAACTCGACCTCATAAAAAAGAAATTGCCTGCTACAGAAGAGTCAGCAGCAAAAAGTTGATGGCCTGTGCTCTCTCATGAGCTTAAAAGGCAATTTCCTTTTTTCCTTTTTCCTTACAGTATGATAAAACTGTGTCTTAGTTCCTAATAGTTGGTTTGGTGGTTACCTGTTATATTCAATGATGATAAGAAATCTATGAAGGAGAGGTTTTAAAGTACCGGGCCAGTTCCACTCTTTTGATCTCATAAGTCCAATGGTAGGAAGGTCATCACAACTGGGGTCTTCCTTGGTTGTAGTGGTTGACCATGACTTCTTCAGTGCCTCATCATGCCCTTCACTCTCCATACTGTGTGGTAGGACCTCCTTCTTGGCCTTTGGATCTCACTGTTGATCTTATCCATCCAGTCCACCAGAGCTAACTTAGCATGATACGACAGGCACGCCCCTACCTCACCGGGGTATAAAGCCTGCCAACTACCCTCACCTGGTTTAGCCCACCTGTCGAAGCACTGTACTGGAATGTGCACATTGTTGCATACAAACAGCTCTTTGGAGCCACAGGTGAGAGCTGAATGTGTGCTGAAAATG
The DNA here is from genome assembly GCF_030028105.1 of Mobula birostris. Lineage (NCBI taxonomy): Eukaryota > Metazoa > Chordata > Chondrichthyes > Myliobatiformes > Myliobatidae > Mobula > Mobula birostris. The sequence goes on along the minus strand of NC_092370.1, from coordinate 81,704,965 downwards.
AAAATGAAAAATGAGCGAAAATGAACAAAATCAGCACAAGCACCCAAATAATTGACTGCCTTCATACAATGCTTATGACAACTGCATCTGCAAAATCTTCATTTACATTGTAACATTCTGGATGATTGTTGATACCTTTTAATTCCTCGTAGGTCCTAACTTGCTGAGGTAGTAAAATAGTTTAATTTTCAATCACCAGCCATTTCTGGCATCTCTATGCCTGAATGCTTGAAACTGCAGTGAGCAAAACAGCTCTGAATTGCCTTAATGCTTGTTTCTCACCAAATATCAGTGACAAAATTACTGCTTTTTAAACGGAAGCACACGCAACTAATGCTATTTAAAAATGGTGTTCATTTGAAGCACAGTGTAGTGTGTAACAGCTAAAGGGCTCATACATCTGACGCTAGTTAGAAACTATTTGGCCACAGTCTCCTGCCCCAAGTAGGTGGCATAGATTTCCAAATAAACGAAGGGAATCCAAGCTATTTTCTCAATTCATTTTTGTTCTTTCAGAGTTGTCCCAAATCAGTGGGTGTCCCGTTTAACTGATGGCCCAGTTAACCAGAATCCATTGCATTAAGACGTAAAATTTAATTAAAATATTACAATCAGACCATAAAGTTTGAGAGACATAGACATTCCAATAGTTCTCTCCTTTCATTTTCAATCAACTTCTAACATTACAGAGTAAACCTAGCATTAAGATGGAAACACATCCTTAAAGGATTCTCACTTCCACACCACCCAACATTAACATATAATTTCTACTTTTCACCTTGGTCCTTTTTCCACCTCCACCAACACCAACCCCACCCCCCCCCCGCGCATGCGCACACATACACATGCACACGCGAAACCTCCCCCCCCCACCAACCAACCAAGAATACTGTATATTTCCAACAAGGTTACCACTCATTCTCCTGAAAGAATTATCCTGCTTAACTTCACTTCAAAAAACATCCAACCCAGAAATCAATCTGGTAAACCTTTGCTGCACTCCCGATATTGCAAGTATATCCTTCAGAATACAGTGAGAATAGATGTGTACAACATTCCAGATTCAATCTCACTCGAGCCTTTTGTAATTACATTATTTATTCTTGTAGCTAACTTCTCTTTCAATAAAGGGCAACATGATATTTGCCTTTAAAGTTTCCTGTTGTACAAGAAAGCTAACTTTCAACCATTTGTGTACAAGGATGCCCAGGTCTCACTACATACCCATACCTTTAATTTCACACTGCTTTAAAAATTACCTTCCTTCTTTCTACCAAAGTGAATGACCCCACATTTTCCATATTATATTCCATCTGCCATGTCCTTGTCCAGTCATTTAAACTGCTTACATTCCCTTGAAGTCTCTCTGCATCCTATTCACAACCCATATCACCCATAGCTCTGTATTAGCAGAGATCTAAGGTAAATTGCACTTGATCCCCAATCCAAATCAATGACATACTACTGTGAACAGCTGGGGCCCTGGTACCAATTAATACAGTACTCCGCTGTCCAACCCAGAAATGAACTGCTTATTCCAACTCTGTCTTTCATCCATTAACCAATTTAAAATCACATTAGAACTGTGTCCGAAGATTTGCACAAGCTGCCTAAAGAAACAACTTCAGAAATGGCTCAACACTTGGGAAGAAAGAGATCTTTAAACTATTTTTAAAGATAAAGATAAAATATAAAATATGCAAGGCTTGCAGCATTAAATATGTTACCTTCTCTTCTCCCATAAGTTGCATTAGTTTCGATCCAAAGTGAAATTAAAATAAAAACAAAAGCTCTGAATTTGAGAAAACAATCAAGATGAGAGCAACATTCTGCTGGAAGAACTGAGTGGGTCAAGCAACATCTGTGGTACGAAAGGAAATGTTGGTGTTTTGGGTTGATAACTGCATCAGCACCAAAAACATTGATAATTCCTTTCCTCCCACAGATGCTGCTTGACCCGCCAAGTTTTTCCAGCAGAATGCTTGTTACTTTAGATTCCTGCAATTGCAGTCTCTGTGCCTGGAGAATAAGCAGCAATACAATTTTCAGAGAGAAATATATTAAAATGACAAAAGTATGAGAAACTTAACAGAAATGACTCCCTGCCAAGTTACCAATTGCTCTGGTCTGAAACTACATCTTTCAGTAGGCTTCACAAAATCAGAACTGATTCACAAATAGCTTTTCCTAAGGTATTTCGTTCATGTTTATTTATAAAAAATAATGACTTTTGACATTTCCTGAGTATTTTTAGTGCAATGAAACCAACCTTTTCAGCTAGACTTCAGCAGGCTGCACACTGAAGCAAAGTGCCAGTGAATGTGGGAGAGGAGGGCAGTTTTGGTGCAATGTTTAGAAGTGGCAGTATTGATCACTTACCATAATCATTGATACTATTTTGCCTTCAGAATTTCATGAACTTCCTAAGAACTTGATAGTACTTTAAAAATACAATATGATTTTAATATTCCTCTCATCTATAAATAACAGTAAATATAGGCATCCGTTAGTCATGGGAGACCATGGATTTGCGCCTTGGAAGGTTTCCAGGGTGCAGGCCTGGGCAAGGTTGTATGGCAGACCGGCGTTGTCCATGCTGCAAGTCTCCCCTCTCCAAGCCACCGATGTCGTCCAAGGAAAGGGCACCGGTGTTGTCACAGAGCAATGTGTGGTTAAGTGCCTTGCTCAAGAACACAACACGCTGCCTCAGCTGAGGCTCGAACTAGTGACCTTCAGATCACTAGACCGATGCCTGAACCACTTGGCCAGTAAATGACATGCTGATATTTAATATCCACCTATACCTAGTTAACCAAGAGCCAAACTTTCAGTTTCCTGCAGGAGACATACATGTGAATAGCAAACAGATTCTCCTTCCAAATACTGCCTGTATATTTTGTTCTGCTCTGCAGTATATTATTTACAAAATTTAGGCTATTAGCTGGTAGAAGGAAAATACTGCGGGTGCTAGAAATATGAAATAAATCCAAAAAATCGTGCAAACACCAGCCCTATTTCTCTATTTACGTAATCCTCTTGACCTGCTGAGCATTTACAGCATTTTCTGTTTTTATTATTAACTGGCAAAGTTAACAATGAACCAAAGGCATTCCACTGAGAGGAATACTTATGTATTTTTTTTCTAGCAAACCTACCAAAGAAACTAAAAAATGGATTCTCTGTAACAAACACTTATCGCTCAGAATTATGAGTAACACAGAGAAACACAGAAAACCTCCAGCACAATATAGGCCCTTTGGCCCACAATGCTGTGCCAAACGTGTACTTGCTTGAGAAATTACCTAGGGTTACCCATAGCCCTCTATTTTTCTCAGCTCCATGTACCTATCCAGGAGTCTCTTATCGAATCCACCTCCACCAATGTCACTGGCAGCCCACTGCACACACTCACCACTCTCTGTGTAAAAAACTTACCTACTCTGTACCTAATTCCAAGCACCTTAAAACTATGCCCTCTTGTGTTAGCCATTTCAGCACTGGGAAAAAGCCTCTGACTATCCACATGATCAACGCCTCTCATCATCTTATACACCTCTATCAGGTCCCCTCTCATCCTCCTTCGCTCCAAGGAGAAAAGGCTGAGTTTACCCAACGTATTCTTGTAAGGATATGCTCCCCAATCTAGGCAACATCCTTGTAAGTCTCCTCTGCACCCTTCTACAGTTTCCACATCCTTCCTTTAGTGAGGTGACCAGAACTGGGCACAGTACTCCAAGTGGGATCTGACCAGTGTCTTATATAACTGTAACAGTACCTCTTGGCTCTTAAGCTCAATTCCATGGTTGATGAAGGCCAATGCACCATATGCCTTCTTAACCACACAGTCAACCTGCGTAGCAGCTTTGAGTATCCTATGGACTCATATTTGACCTACCAAAATGAACCACCTCACACTTATCTGGATTGAACTCCATCTGCCACTTCTCAGCCCAGTTTTGCATCCTATCAATGTCCCGCTGTAACCTCTGACAGCCCTCCACACTATCCACAACACCTCCAACCTTTGTGTCATCAGCAAACTTACTAACCCATCCTTCCACTTCCTAATCAAGGTAATTTATAAAAATCACGAAGAGAAGGGGTCCCAGAACAGATCCCTGAGGCTCACCGTTGGTCACCGACCTCCATGCAGAATATGACCCGTCTACAACCATTCTTTGCCTTCTTTGAGCAAGCCAGTTTTGGATCCGCAAAGCAAGGTCCCCTTGGTTCCCATTCCTCCTTACTTTCTCAATAAGCCTTGCATGAGGTGCCTTATCAAATGCCTTGCTGAAATCCATATACACTACATCTACTGGTCTAGCTTCATCGATGTGTTTAGTCACACCCTCAAAAAATTCAATCTTTGACAAAGCCATGCCGACTGTTCCTAATCATACTTCCATTTTTCCTTATGATATAGGAGGCTCTCAGAACAATCCCATTCCCTCAATAATGTTCCCTTCAACATATTCTTTCCATATTCCCACCCACTACCCCTAGATTTTACCACCCACATTCATACCCAGGTAACCTACCAACCAGCCATGAAAAGCAAGCCATAGGCAGAACTCATCTTAGCCAACCAAAATACCCATCAAAGCTCACCACGCATGCCCACAATGGTCCATATCCCTTGACACCTTTTCCTATCCACGTGTCTATGCAACTGCCTTTCATGTAGTACTATTATACTGGATTCAATCACTTTCTCTGGCAACTCATTCCATCTACATGTGTGAAGAAACTACCTTTTAAATCTTTCCTCTCTCACCTTAAATCTATGCCCTCGAGTTTTTGATTACCACTCCTTTGGAAAAAAAAAGGACTGTGTGCATTCACACTATTTATACCCCTCATGATTTTATACACTTACTTAATAGATCTAGAATGAATTGTTATTGAAGAGGACATATTAGATGTCTTTGTGGGGTTAAAACTGGATAAATCCCCAAAGCAAGCCTGGTGTAGGAAGAGATTGCCGCAATTTTCAAATGTTCATTAGTCACACAATTCACAACAAATATGGTAACCTTATTAAAATGGTAAATGTCAGGGATAGTAAAGTTACTGGAAAACATGCCGAGGAATAGGATTAATCTACACTTAGAGAAGCAGGGATTTAACAGGTATTTTCAGGTCAGCTATGATTTCGTCTTTTAAAGAACCCCGTTAAAAAAATACTTTCAAGATATTTTATAAAAGCTACCAGCGCACAAAGTTTGGTTCAATTACTTACAGTTTCAGATCTGTTTGCAGTGTCTTCGAAATCCTTCACACCCATTATTCCCTTAAGGCAAAAAGCCTTGCAGCCCACAAAACCCATTTGGCAATCAAAGAAAGGTTCTCCCATCATCAGCACCTTGACAAAAATAGGATGAAATATTGTGATTAAAATATTAAGTGCTGTATGTTCAATCAAGAAAGAACATCTCTAGCATAAAAGATTCTGCAGATGCTTAAAATCCATGCAAACATGCAAAATACTGGAGGAACTCAGCAGGACAAGTAGCATCTATGAAGAGGAATAAACAGTCAACGTTTCGGGCCAAGACCCTTCATCAAGACTCTAATTTCATTTTCTAAAACATATACACAAAGAATTAGTACAGAAAAATAGACCTAAGATGAGATGAAAATAGACCTAAAGTTAATAGATACAAATTCCCTATGCAATATAAATGAGGAAATAAAAAAACATATTTCTCAATAAAAATTAGTTACTGTCCACAAATTCATTACTTCTCAATTTAATAATTCATAACACTAATAATTAATAGTAGTGTCCCTGAGCAACTAAGACATCAAATTAGGAACAGACCTTGCAGCCCCTCAACCCTGATTCATAGTCTACAGCAGATGCAATCTCACTGGCACTCCACTCAGCCTCAGATCACTTAGGCAACAGCAATACCTATGTCGAGCTGCTGGTTAATGATTACAGTTCAGTGTTCAACATCATCTTCATCCCCTCAGTACCAGCTTCAAAACCTGGGCCTCTGTACTTGCCTCTGCAAATGGATCCTTGACCTCCTCGTCAGGAGACCACAGTCATTGTGGATTGGAAATAATCTCTCCTCCTCACTGACAATCAACACTGGCACACCTCAAGAATATGTGCTGAGCCCAGTGCTCTACTTTCAGTATACCTATGACTGTTGGGTTGGCACAGCTCAAACGCCAGCTATAATTCACCCATGACAGAGCTAATGTTGGCAGAGTCTTAGATGGTGACAGGGAGGTATACAGGTATGAGACAGATCAGCTGGTTGAGTGGTGTTGTAACAACAACCTTGTAATTAAACTCAGTAAGGCCAAGAAATTGATTCTGTACTTCAGTAAGGGTAAATCTGGAAAATACACCGCAGTTCTCATTAAAGGGTGAGCAGCTTCAAGCTGCTGGGTGTTAACATCTCTGAAGAAGTATCCTAGGCCCATCATATTGATGCAATTACAAAGAAGGGCATGCCTGCAGCTATATTTCATTTGGAGTTTAGGAGACTTGGTACGTCACCAAAGGCTCTAGAAAATGTCTACAAATGTACTGTGGAGAACATTCTGAGTGGTTGCATCACCATCTAACATGAAGGAACCAATGCACAGGATCAGATAAATCAGATTGTAAACACAACTAGGTCTATTGTTGGCATTTTTAAGAGGAATGCCTCAAAAAAGCGGCATCCATTAGCATATGTTTCTTTACATTATTTCCATCAATGCGGAGGTATAGGAGCCTGATGACATGCTCTCAATGCTTCAGGAACAGCTTCTTCCCCTCTGCCATCAGATTTCTGAATGTTCTATTAACCCATAAACACTATTTCAATATTTTGCTCTCTTTTTGCACTATTTCTTATAAATTCTAACTTTAACTTACAATAATTTTTATGTATTGCACCATACTGCTATCTCAAAAGAACAAATTTCACAACATATATCAGGAATAATAAACCTGATTCTGATTGCATGAAACTTCTTATTCCTCTAAATTAGGATGATGGAAATTAATTAATATCAAATATCAAAAATGCTGCTTTAAAAATGATATGCAATTCAGAATCCAACTCCTCCTAGTTATCACATATTGCATTTCTTGCTCTTGAAAAGCATTCCTTGGAGCTCTACATTATGAACACAAACAGCACCACCTACAAGCATAGGCATGGGCAAAGGCTGTGCCCTTTTATATTATAAATAAACATGACCAGATCTACTGACAAATCAGCAAGGATTATGGAAAAAGTTACTGGCACCTTGGGAAAATAGAATTTACCAAAATATTATATTTTTCAGCACAATTTCCTCCAAAGGAAATAAGGAGAATACATCTTAAACACACAATGGGTCTTGTTTCCTTATACTTTGAAGCATTTTAGATCAAGATAGTAAAATGATAAATAACATTCATTGAGTGGTATTGATTTTCACTGACAAAAGTTCTCGCCATTGGCTATTCTTAACCATGTACCTAAATATATTAAATATTAAATTGTGAATTGTATGAACTTCCAATAAAATCAATTGTCACATCACTTTATATATACAACTTATTTCAATAAAACATATTCAGTCTTATCCAAATTCTGTTTCATTATGATTTTGAACTTTTGCATAATAAATTTAGTTTCAAAGCCAGATTTCAACCTCTTATCTCAACATATGATGAAAGTCTGATGTTACAAAGGGTAATAATGACTTCACCCTTGGCTATTTCTCACAAATCTTACTGCCAATTGAGAACATTGCACCTACTTTTAATGGAAACAATAGATTTTCATTGGCACTTGCTACTTTTACAGAGATTTCTACATATCTGTCAGCTCATAAAATAGAAGTCCATCCGCAAAATAATCAAAGTAATTTTGATGTTTTTCTCATATAGACATTTCAGAAAACACATTTAAATGTGTCTTCAATACTTCCATATAGATAATGCTAAATTAATACATAAATGACGAAATGCTACCAAAGGAAGCTTTGATATAACTTTGGGCAAAAAATTGATGAATACCTCAACAGTAGTTCCTTCTTGCTCCCAGCAAAGCACTTCTTTGGATTTAACTTTCTGAGGGCTGTAATAGCTGCTCTCTGTTTGCATTTCCGTCAACTGTAATGAAATGACAATACTTCATTTCAAGTACATTGTATATTAGCAATAAATAGTCATAACCTGTCATCTCAATACACAAAATTGCCACAGACAAATTAGTCTTTACATTTCAACTAAATTCTGTTATTACACAGGAAACAGGTGCAGAAAAACAGCTGCAAATTATTATCCACATCAGGATATAAGGTTCACTGTTGACTATGATTTAATCACATCTAGATAATGACATGTATTTTGAACATACGGTTAATGTTAAACTTCTCATGTTAACAATTTCTTTACATCTGCTAGTGAAATATCTTCATCACTGTCAAGTCTGTATCTTTATTTAACTGAATAATTATCCAACTTGATGTGAAAATAAAAAAAATTGCAGATCAGAAATGGAAAATAAAAGATTCTTGGGAATTATTTTTATTATTTCAAAAGTCAAATCTGAACCAATAGCATCAAACTACAAAATACCATAATCAATCAGCAAGAATTATTAGAAATTGTCAAATTGAATTCAGATTCCGAACAATTACCAATGGTTAACTCACCCTTGACAATTATCTCAATTATACTGACATGATTGGAAGCAATATTCATTCCTACAGTATGGAAATACCCTCAGCTCTCATTACAAATCCATTTCCACTCCTCATGTTGTGTAACTCATATTACACATGCTGGCTTTACATAGCTATGTTAATATGCCATAAGGTAAAGAGTTATGCATAACGTAACCAGCTTCATCTGTCAGCAATTATTTCAACGGAAAGCAATTAATTGATTAGAGGAACTCAATCTAGAAGAACAATTTTAAGCATTATAAAATCAACAGTAGGCTTAATTTGGCATCTTCTCATATGGAGTGATCTCAACAGCATACAACAATAATGCAGCAACTTGAGAGTATTTCTGACCCAAGTTAAGTGTAAATTAGTTTCAAACATTTTTTACTGGGCAATTAGAACAATTGTAAGTAATTGGCATGATCAGATGAGGCTTGGTAATCATAAATTGTGAATATTATGCAATTAGAGTTGGAGTCTTTTAACATATTAAATGAAAACAGAACAAAATGCCAAGATAAATTTTAAAATGACTTTGAAAGGTTGTAAAATTTATTCACAATAAAATATTATATTACAATTTCACTAAATTAGGTTAAAAACTCAATCCGTTCCAAATTGTTATAGTTCGTATTATTGAAATTTTTTTTAAAAAGCCACTACTGAAGCTACTGTTCTAGATCTGCCTCCTCAACACAGTATTTCTTTCAAATTGAACAAATCACGCTGTCATGCTCAGCTACTTTATTTCAGGAATGACACAGTAGCTGTTTACCTATACTTGATAAAAGATTGTACAATAAGACTGCTCAATACTATTGTTCAATAGCAAACTCATAAAGAAATATAGCACAAAACAGACCTTCTACCCACCAAGACTACAATTACTCATTTACACTAATCACGCATTAATTCCACTTGTTATTCTTCCCATTAATTCCAAGATAAAATACACTGGACATATTCAGCTGGACAGGCAGCACCTGTGGAAGGACACCACAGACTTATTTTGACTTCCAAAAATGATGCCTGATGTACTAACATTTCCAGCAACATTGGTTTTATTTCAGTTTTCCAGGGTCTGAAATTTTAAATTTGCATTAAAATAACACAGCACACCTGGTTACCTTTCCTATAAAAACACATTGGGGAAAAAAAACAAAATGGTAACAGAGCTTAACTTGCATTGAAAATAGAAAAAGAACAGTACAGACAGAAACTTACCCTTTAGTCCATAATGTCTACAATGGCCATAATGACAATTCAAACAAATTTCATCTGCCTGTACAAGGTCTACTTTGCTCTTTTTCTCTCCCTATTCATGTATCTATCGAAGTGCATCTTAAATGTTGCTATAGTCTCTGCTTCCAACACTTCCTCTGGCAATGCTTTCTAAGCAATTACCTGTGTAAAAAACATACCCTATAATACTCCTTTCAACTTTTCCTTCTTTAAACTAAAAGCTGTGCCCTCCAATATTTGACATTTGCTCCCTTAGAAAAGGACTCTATCCACACCTCTCAAAATTTTATATATCTTTAACCTCTGGCGCTCCAGAGAAAACAATCCAAGTTTATCCAACCTCTCCTTATTGTTAATACTCTCTGATCAGGCAACATTCTGGAGGATTTCCTCTGTACCCTCTCCAAAGCTTCCACATCCTGCCTGTAACGTGGCAACTAAAACTGCACACATTTCTCAAAGTGTCCTAACCCAAAGTTTCACACAGTTTTGATTTCCTGATATTTATACACAACTGATTAAGTATGTTGTATGCCTTCTTGACCACTTCAAGGGGTGATGGACTTACGCTCCAAAAACTGAGTGACCGTGCAAGGAGGGGACTAGGCAGGGAGACCACCAAGAGACCTATGATAACTCTGGAGGAGTTACAAGCTTCAGTGGCTGAGATGGGAGAAACTACGCATGCAACTATTGCCCAGGTACTTCACCAGTCACAGCTTTGTGGGAGAGTGGCAAAGAGAAAGCCATTATTGAAAAAAACTCGCATGAAATCTCGGTTAGAGTTTTCCAGAAGGCATATAGGAGACTCTCAAGTCAGATGGAAGAAGGTTCTATGGTCTGATGAAACCAAAATTGAGCTCTATAGCCTTTAGACTAAAAGCTATGCTTGACGTAAGCACATCATTAAAAACACATCATCCCTACTGAGAAGCATGGCGGTGGCTGCATCATGCTGTAGAGATGCTTCACTGCAACAGGCCCCAGAAGGCTTGTGAAGGTAGAGGTAAAATGAATAAAGCAAAATACAGGGGTATCCTGGAGGAAAACCTGATGCAGCCTGCAGGAGAACTGCGACTTATGAGAAGATTTGTTTTCCAGGAAGACAATGAGCTCAAGCATAAAGCCAAAGCTACACAGGAATGGTTTAAAAACAACGAAGTTAATGTCCTGGAGTGACCAAGTCAGAGTCTGGACCTCAATCCATTTGAGAATTTGTGACGGAAGTTGAATCTGACAGAGCATAAGCAGTTTTATACAGAATGGGGAAAAATTGCAGTGTCCAGATGTGCAAAGCTGACAGAGACATATCTACATAGACTCAAGGTTGTAATTGGTGCCAAAGGTGCATCTGCTAAATACTGACTTGAAGGGGGTGAACACTCATGGGATCAATTATTTTGTGTTCTGTATTTGTAATTAATTTAGATCACTTTGACACAGAAGAGTCTTTTGGTGTTCATCAGTGTCAAAAGATTAACAAAACATAGAACATAGAATAGTACAACACAGTACAGGCCCTTCGGCCCACAATGTTGTGCCGACCTTCAAACCCTGCCTCCCATATAAGCCCCCACCTTAGATTCCTCCATATACCTGTCTAGTAGTCTCTTAAACTTCACTAGTGTATCTGCCTCCACCACTGACTCAGGCAGTGCATTCCACGCACCAACCACTCTCTGAGTAAAAAACCTTCCTATAATATCCCCCTTGAACTTCCCACCCCTTACCTTAAAGCCATGTCTTCTTGTATTGAGCAGTGGTGCCCTGGGGAAGAGGCGCTGGCTATCCACTCTATCTATTCCTCTTATTATCTTGTACACCTCTATCATGTCTTCTCTCATCCTCCTTCTCTCCAAAGACTAAAGCCCTAGCTCCCTTGATCTCTGATCACAATGCATACTTTCTAAACCAGGCAGCATCCTGGTAAATCTCCTCTGTACCCTTTCCAATGCTTCCACATCCTTCCTATAGTGAGCTGACCAGAACTGGACATAAATCCAATGATTCAAAGTTGTAAACAAATAAAACATGAAAACGTGCAAACTTCCGAAGTGGGGGGAGGGGGTGAATTTTTTATAGGCACTGAACAACCACTTTCTGGTTTTTCCAATAAAGCCAATGACTAATCCAATCCAATTTACTACATCATCCTGAATGCCAGGCAACAGAACCTTCGCAACCAACTTCACATGCAAGATGGTGTCAAGTATCTTGCAAAAGGCAACTCAGGCAACATCAACTGCCTTGCCTTCATCAACTTTCCTGGTAATATCCTCGAAAAGCTCTATAAAATTAGACATGACCTATCACACACAAAGCCATGCTGACTATCCTTAATCAATCAATGTCTATCCAAATATTCATATATCCAGACCCTTAGAATACCTTTCAATAATTTTCCCACTACTGATGTCAGGCTCACAAGCCTATAATTTCCTGGTTTATTTTAGGGCCCTTCTTAAACAGCGGAACAGCATTAGCTATCTTCCAATCCTCCGGTATCATACCTGTCGCTAAGGATGATTTAAATATCTCCAACTTAAATTCTCAACCCGTGAACCAGAACCATCTCTTTCTTTCAAATTTACTTCTAAATTAATGGCATTATGATTAGATGCACAGCGTTCCCCAACACAAACTCCTCCCAGCTGCCCTGTCTCATTCCCTAATAGCAGATCAAGTATCACATACTCTCTCAATAGAACTTCTATGTACTAATTCTGGAAACCTTCCTGAACATATTTCACAAACTCTATCCCATTTAGTACACTTACAGTATGGGAGTTCCAGTCAATATGTCGAAAGATAAAATCAACCACTCTAAAAACCTTATGTTTCTTGTAACAGCCTGAGAACATTCTACAAATTTGTTCCTCCAAATCCTGCAGACTGTTTGGTGGTCTACAGCATAACCACATTAACATGGTCATAACTAACTTTTACATCATTTCCACCCATTGAGCCGAACTAAATGAGTTCTCCAGTCTGCCCCGACTGAGTACTGCCATGACATTTTCTTCTACAAATTCCCCTTTAATCCTTCCCTTCTATTGTGTCTAAAACAACGGAACCCCGAAATACTGACATTAGTCACACCATACTCAACCTTTTGATTCCTGATATTATCTGAGGCCTTACAACATCTTATCTCCACAACCATCTCGACTTCACCGCACCTTGTCCCCATTCCAACCTCACTCCTTCGGAACGCTTTGCTCTCCACTCCCTCTGCACTAATCCTAACCTTATTATTAAACCCGCCGATAAGGGGGTTGCTGTTGTAGTCTGGCGTACTGACTTCTACCTTGCCGAGGCACAGCAACAACTCGCGGATACCTCCTCTTATTTACCCCTCGATCGTGACCCCACTAAGAAGCACCAGGCCATTGTCTCCCACACCATCACCGACTTTATCCGCTCAGAGGATCTCCCATCCACTGCTACCAACCTTATAGTTCCCACACCCCACACTTCCCGTTTCTACCTCCTACCCAAGATCCACAAACCTGCCTGTCCTGGCCGACCTATTGTCTCAGCTTGCTCCTGCCCCACCAAACTCATTTCTGCATACCTCCTTTTATCACCCCTTGTTCAATCCCTTCCGACCTATGTTCGTGACACTTCTCACGCTCTTAAACTTTTCGATGATTTTAAGTTCCCTGGCCCCCACTGCTTTATTTTCACCATGGATGTCCAGTCCTTATATACTTCCATCCCCCATCAGGAAGGTCTCAAAGCTCTATGCTTCTTTTTGGATTCCAGACCTAATCAGTTCCCTTCTACCACCACTCTGCTCCGTCTAGCGGATTAGTCCTTACTCTTAATAATTTCTCCTTTGGCTCCTCCCACTTCCTCCAAACTAAAGGTGTAGCTATGGGCACCCGTATCGGTCCTAGCTATGCCTGCCTTTTTGTTGGGTTTGTGGAACAATCTATGTTCCGTGCCTATTCTAGTATCTGTCCCCCACTTTTCCTTCGCTACATCGACGACTGCATTGGCGCTCCTTCCTGCACGCATGCAGAACTCGTTGACTTTATTAACTTTGCCTCCAACTTTCACCCTGCCCTCAAGTTTACCTGGTCCATTTCTGACACCTCCCTCCCCTTTCCAGATCTTTCTGTCTCTGTCTCTGGAGACAGCTTATCCACTGATGTCTACTATAAGCCTACTGACTCTCACAGCTATCCGGACTATTCGTCTTCTCACACTGTCTCTTGCAAAAACGCCATCCCCTTCTCGCAATTCCTCCGTCTCCGCCGCATCTGCTCTCAGGATGAGGCTTTTCATTCCAGAACGAGGGAGATGTCTTCCTTTTTTAAAGAAAGGGGCTTCCCTTCCTCCACTATCAACTCTGCTCTTAAACGCATCTCCCTCATTTCACGTACATCTGCTCTCACTCCATCCTCCCACCACCCCACTAAGAATAGGGTTCCCCTGGTCCTCACCTACCACCCCACCAGCCTCCGGGTCCAACATATTATTCTCCGTAACTTCCGCCACCTCCAACGGGATACCACCACTAAGCATATCTTTCCCTCCCCACCTCTTTCTGCATTCCACAGGGATCGCTCCCTACACAACTCCCTTGTCCATTCGTCCCCCCCATCCCTCCCCACTAATCTCCCTCCTGACACTTATCCGTGTAAGCGGAACAAGTGCTACACATGCCCTTACACTTCCTCCCTTACCACCATTCAGGGCCCCAAACAGTCCTTCCAGGTGAGGCAACACTTCACCTGTGAGTCGACTGGGGTGATATACTGCGTCCGGTGCTCCCGATGTGGCCTTTTATATATTGGCGAGACCCGATGCAGACTGGGAGACCGCTTTGCTGAACATCTACGCTCTGTCCGCCAGAGAAAGCAGGATCTCCCAGTGGCCACACATTTTAATTCCACATCCCATTCCCATTCTGACATGTCTATCCACGGCCTCCTCTACTGTAAAGATGAAGCCACACTCAGGTTGGAGGAACAACACCTTATATTCCCTCTGGGTAGCCTCCAACCTGATGGCATGAACATCGACTTCTCTAACTTCCGCTAAGGCCCCACCTCCCCCTTGTACCCCATCTGTTACTTATTTTTATGCACACATTCTTTCTCTCACTCTCCTTTTTCTCCCTCTGTCCCTCTGAATATACCTCTTGCCCATCCTCTGGGTCCCCCCCACTTGTCTTTCTTCCCGGACCTCCTGTCCCATGATCCTCTCGTATCCCCTTTTGCCTATCACCTGTCCAGCTCTTGGCTCTATCCCTCCCCCTCCTGTCTTCTCCTATCATTTTGGATCTCCCCCTCCCCCTCCAACTTTCAAATCTCTTACTCACTCTTCCTTCAGTTAGTCCTGACAAAGGGTCTCGGCCTGAAACATCGACTGCACCTCTTCCTGCAGATGCTGCTTGGCCTGCTGCGTTCACCAGCAACTTTGATGTGTGTTGCTCTTATCTCCACAACCTCTCCAGTCACTATTCTGGCACTCATATTCCCATCCCTGCACCTCCAATTTATCCCTCCCTTCCCATATCAAACTCCTGCCTGAGAAGTGACATAGATCCCTTCCAATTTGCCTACCAGAGCAACAGGTCCACAGCAGAAGGCATCTCATTGGCTCTTCACTCAACTCTAGAACATTTAGACAGCAAAGATGCTGTCTTCAAGATACACTTTTTCGAATACAGTTCAGCATTCAATACCATTATCCCCACAACACTCATCAATAACCTCTAAGACCCTGGCCTCAATACCCCCTTGTGTAACACTCGCTTCACCTAGCGGCTTAATATAAGGGGCGATAACCCCCCAGCCCAGCCAAACTTAAGAAACCTCATTTGGGTGGACGTTGCGCGATGTGTCCCTTGTTACAAATCAGTACCCCGAAATAACAAACAGTACACAATATGTGATTAAACGATTAAGCTTTATAACTCTTACTTTGACTATAGGGTTAGTAGAGAAACAAAATATAAAAGAAAAAGGGCCCCAAATCTTATTAAACAGTTTGTGCACACAAAATTGGAGATCACGGTTTCCCCTTTGCTGATCCTCTTCCGATCGTTGCTGCCCCTCGGACCCTCGCTCTGAGTCCACCCTGTCTGGCAGTCTACCAAATTTCGCCATTCATGTCTGTCTGTCTGCCCGTCTGTGTGTGTGTGTCTCTCTCTCTCTCTCTCCCCCCCCCTCGTCCCCTCCCCTCCCCACCCCTCTCCAAAAGCCCATGAAATCAACTGCTTCCAGAATCACAACACAGGGCAACAAACTCCTGATGGGCTAACAGCTGCATTCCAAAGCCCTGTTATCTCCAGCCATAACCCAAACATTGCTGCTACAGAGAAACCATTACTTAAGCAGTGAACATTACAGAGAAGCTATTACATACATATTAGATCTTAGATTTCCTCATTTGCAGACTTCAGTCAGTTTGCTCAGTCCCCTGCTCTACTCACTTAATGCTTATGACACCACGGCTAAACACAGTTCCAATGCCATATTCAACTTTGCTGATGACACTACTGTCATATGCCAAATCAGAGGTGATGATGAATCAGCATATAGGAGGGAGATTGAAAATCTGGCTGATTGTTGTCTTAACAACAACCTCATATTCAATGTCAGCAAGAGCAAGTAACTGATTATAGACTTCAGAAAAAGGAAACCAGAGGTCAATAAGCCAGCACTCAGAAAATCAGAGGTGGAAAGGGTTAGCAGCTTTCAGTTCCTCAAACTCTCCTGGGCACAGCATGTGAGTGAAAGCAAAGCAGGGCCTCTACCTCCTTAGGAGTTTCAGGAGGTTCGGCACTACATCTGAAACTCTGACAAACTTCTATAGATGTGTAGTGGAGAACATAATAAGTGGCTGCATCACAGCCTGGTATGAAAACACCAATGCCCTTGAACGGAAAATCATACAAAAAGTAGTAGATATATCCCAGTCCATCATGGATAAAGCCCTCCCAACCATTGAACATATCCACACGAAATGTTATCACAGGAAAGCTTCATCCATCATCAGGGATCCCTACCCCCAGGACTTGCTCTTTTCTTGCTGCTGCCATGAAGAATAAGGCATAAGAGCCTCAGGACTTGCACTGCAGGGTTCAGGAATAGTTACTACCCCTCAATCAACAGGCTCTTGAACCAAGTGGGATACCTTCACTTAACTTCACCTCCCCATCATTGAAATGTTCTCACAACCAATGGACTCACTTTAGAAACATAGAAAACCTACAGCACAATACAGGCCTTTTGGCCCATAATGCTGTGCCAAACATATACTTACTTTAGAAATTACCTAGGGTTACCCATAGCCCTCTATTTTTCTAAGCTCCACATACCTATCCAGGAGTCTCTTAAAAGACCCTATTGTATCCGCCTCCACCACAGTCGCCTGCAGCCCATTCCATGCACTCACCACGCTCTGCGTAAAAACTTACCCTTGACATCCCCTCTGTAACTACTTCCAAGCACCTTAAAACTGTGCCCTCTCATGTTAGCCATTTCAGCCCTGGGAAAAAGTCTTTGACTATCCACACGATCAATGCCTCTCATCATCTTATCAAGTCTCTCATCTCTCTATCAGGTCACCTCTCATCCTCCTTCACTCCAAGGAGAAAAGGCTCTGTTCAGTCAACCTGACGAAGGGTTCCGGCCCGAAACATCGACTGATCTTTTCCACTGATGCTGCCCGACCTGCTGAGTTCCTCCAGCGTGTTGTGAGTGTTGTTCAGTCAACCTATTCTCATAAGACATGCTCACCAATCCAGTCAACATCCTTGTTAATCTCTTCTGCACCCTTATCTATAGTTTCCACATTCTTCCTGCAGTGAGGTGACTAGAACCGAGCACGGTACCCCAAGTGGGGTCTGACCAGGGTCCTATACAGCTGTAACATTACCTCTCAGCTCTTGAACTCAGTCCCATGGTTAATGAAGGCCAACGGACCGTATGCCTTCTTAATCACAGTCAACCTGCGCAACAGCTTTGATGTCCTATGGATTCGGACCCCAAGATCCTCCACACTGCCAAGAGTCTTACCATTAATACTATATTCTGCCATCATATTTGACCTCCCAAAATGAACCACTTCACACTTATCTGGGTTGAACTCCATCTATCACTTCTCAGCGCAGTTTTGCACACCACTGGTCACCAACCTCCATGCAGAATATGATCTGTCTACAACCACTCTTTACCTTCAGTGAGCAAGCCAATTCTAGATCTTCAGATCAAAGTCCCCTTGGATCCCATGCCTCCTTACTTTCTCAATAAGCCTTGCATGGAGTACCTTATCAAATGCCTTGCTGAAATCCATATACACTACATCTACTGCTCTACCTTCATCAATGTGTTTCGTCACATCCTCAAAAATTTCAATCAGGCTCGTAAGGCATGACGTCCCTTTGATAAAGCCATGCTGACTATTCCTAATCATATTATGCCTCTGATAAATCCTGCCTCTCAGGATCTTCTCCATCAACTTAACAACCACTGAAGTAAGACTCACTGGTCTATAATTTCCTGGGCTATCTCTACTCCCTTTCTTGAAAAAGGGAACAACATCTGCAACCCTCCAATCCTCCGGAACCTCTCTCATCCGCATTGATGATGCAAAGATCATTGTCAGAGGCTCAGCAATCTCCTCCCTCACCTCCCACAGAAACCTGGGATTTATCTCGTCCGGTCCCGGTGACTTATCCAACTCCATTATTTGTTTACATTTTTATTGATTGTACGATTTGTCTTTTTCGCACATTGGATTCTTGACAATACTGTGTGTGGTTTTTCATGGTGATTCTGGACTCTAACCCTAATGCATGGCTGCCTGCAAGAAGAGAAAGCTTAAGATTGCATTTGGTTTACATACTTTGATAATAAATGTACTTTTAACTTAACATCCTATCCATAGGAATCCTCTCCAAGAGCTTCCCGACCAGTGACGTGAGGCTCACTGATGTATAGCTTCCAAGATTAATTACTCAAATATTTAACCATCTACAAATACAGAAAATAGCTACTCAGTATTCCAATGAAGAGGGTAAAACATGACTCAAGAAATGTAATTATGATCCTTTATCTCTATTAGTAAAATTTCAGTTTCAGTGCTGGGACCTACAACTGAAAATTTCCAATCTCTTTGCTTTTTTTCCATTTTTTGGCTATTAGTGACAACACCAGTTGATAAAAACACCGCTGCCACAACTAGTCCAGAAAAGGCTCAAGAAACACAAGAGACTGCAGATACTGTTATTTGGAGCAAGAAAGTAAATTGCCTGAAGAACTCAGTGTTTCAAGCAGCACAAGTGGAGGAAACGGAATAATCAATCATCACTTCGCCTCCACAGACTCTACTTCTTCAGTTATGTTCTTCTAGCAGTTAATTTTCTGCTCCATTAAAGATACAGCTTGGAATCAACACCAAGCAACATAAATTGTTTGGATGGATTGTGGGGTCGTGAAAGAAATAGTATACAGCCATGTATCCTTCATGGGAACGTCTTTGCTGCCAGCTTGCCATCACATGGTTTCCAGATTTGTTTTCAAGCTTCTTGATTTGGATCTTCTGAGGGACCCCAGGTACTCACGTTCGATTAACTGCTTCTTCCACCGCGTTCTACATGCCACGCTTTCCACCATGAGAGGGTACCTGGTGTCCCTATCCCAGTCACTTCCACAACTCCGGGATCCTCTCTTTGCTGCCTGTAATGGATCTGTCCACTACTTTATCCTCCGCTGGATCCACACTTTCAATCACTGATTCTTTGACTTTCTTATTGCCTGTCCATCACCTCTCTCTGGTGCTCCTCCTCCCTTTTCTTTCTTCCATGGCCTTCTATCCTCTCCTATCAGACTCCCTCTTCTCCAGCCCTGTATCTCTTTTACCAATCAACTTTCTAGTTCTTTAGTTCACCACTCCCCCTCCCGGTTTCACCTATCACCCTGTATTTCTCCTTCCCCTTCCCCCACCTTTTAACTCTGCCGCTCATTTTTTTTTATCCAATCCTGCTGAAAGGCCTTGGCCCAAAACGTCAAATGTACTCTTTTCCATCGATGCTGCCTGGCCTGCTGAGTTCCTTCAGCATTTTGTGTATGTGCTGCTTGGATTTCCAGCATCTGCAGATTTTCTCGTTTGTGAAATAATACAGACTTTCTATTTTCAATCACTTTCCATTAGCTCCTACTGAAAATGCAGATATTAAAATACCAGGCTCAGAGATGTGCATCAAGGAATTCTAGAGTACCAGTCAATAACTACAATGCAACCTCAAGAACCCCGATCATTAAGGCTTTACTGATTTGTGAACTTTGCTGTGTTCATTTTTGGATACTGTGACAAGAATACACATAGATTATGATGTAGCTGTCCTGTGCTGGCACCGGTGGGATCAGCAGTTGGTCTGCCACCTATCTTCAGGAGAGAGAGAGATAAGGAAAACAATGGAGCAGCATTTGGAGATGTTAATGAAGGAAGGAGAGCTGGCAAGAGCGGCTCCCCCTTTGAACCCTGAACTGTTTGAAGTGATGGACAGGCAATACCCCAGCAGGGGGATAAAAAGTGACAGGTTCGCTAAGGCAACACACACACGACACCCGAAGTAACGAGACCCTGGAAGCGGTGCGCCTCTCACAAGTCGATGGGAAATACCTGCCATAACCGCACAGGGTGGAAAGGCACGATCGGCGGGAACCTGGTGTGTGTCCACCCTTGCCTGGGCGCCAGGTTCAGCGCCAGGAAACGATCATATCTGGAAACGGAGGGGTCACGGTTGGTGACCTCAGATGACATCACAAAGGACTCGCCCGAAAGCTGACTGCGAAGGTCTGGCTTGAAACCTTGAATATTCATTCGTTTTGCTCTCTCTCTCCTTCCCCCCCACCCCCCACTGTACATCGCCACGGCAGCGATTACTGCAAACTGAACTGAACTAAATTGAACTGAGCTTTGCGTCACTTTGAAACTGGTCACTTACCCCTAGACAACGATAGAGTTTGATTAATCCTGTTATCTTAATTCTGTGTACATGTGTGTTTATCATTGCTGAACTGTTGCATTTATTATCCTTTTGATTAGAGTACTGTGTTGCTTGTTTCTTTTAAAACTTCCTTAGTTCTAGTAGTCCAGACTCCAACTGAGTGATCCATTTCTGCTGGTTTGGCAATCCAGTTACGGGGTACGTAACATAAGTAGGGTTCTCGTCCGCGATTTTGAACGCTAAATTTGGGACGGAGTAAATTGATTGGGTCAAAATTCCCGAAAGAAAGAAAAGACAAACTGCAGAAATGGAGGCTGAGGAATTTATATAGGCGCCGACCTTGGAGGCATTACAGGATGCCAGGAAATCGGAATTGGTAGCTGTGGCTCAACTGTGAATCTTGCTAAGGGGAAGTCGACAATGCGGAGAGAGGAGATACACAGAGCTATCGTAGAGCACTATGTATCTAAAGGTGTGTTTCCCCAAGGCGAGCTGGAGGTGGTGTCTATTGAAAAACCTGCTGGAGACATGGTACAGGTGCAGCTTGAAAAACTGAGACTCGAGCACGAGTTCCGGGTACGGCAGTTGGAGCGAGAAGAGAAAGAGAGGGACAGACAGTTGGAGCGAGAAGAGAGAGAGACAGCTGGAGCGAGAGGAGAAACAGAGGGAAAGGAAATTTGAGCTGGAGAAGTTAAAGATAAGGGCAGAGCAGGGGCCGTGCCAAACCAAGGTGGAGGGTTCCAGGCGACCCAGGAGGTTAGGCTGGTTCCCCCATTTGATGATACCGACGTGGATCGGTACCTTCTCCATTTCGAAAAAGTGGCTGTAAGTCAGGACTGGCCGAGGGATAAGTGGGTTGTTTTGCTCCAGAGTGTACTGAAAGGGAAAGCCCAAGAAGTTTACTCAGCTTTGTCCGCGGAAGATGCCCAGAGGTATGAGGTGGTGAAAGAGGCCACCCTCAGGATTTATGAGTTGGTCCTGGAGGCATACCGGCAGAGGTTCCGGAATGCGAGGAAGCAGTGGGACCGCACGTATTTAGAGTTTGCCCGTGAGATGCAGACATATTATGAGCGTTGGTGCGCCTCCAAGGGGGTAGAGGGGGATTATGACAGACTGCTACAGCTGATCCTGATTGAGCAGTTTAAAGGTTGTGTCCCTGAGGGTATGAGACCCTACCTAGATGAGAAAGAGGCAGCCACGTTAGCCGCAACTGCTAAGTTAGCGGATGAGTATGCGTTGACACATAAAATGAAGTTTGCCCTGAGTAAAGGCTACCAGAAGGGTAGTCAGGACGGCAGGGAGAGTCCGCCGGAAAAGTCAGAAAGTAAGCTGGGGACTAGTGAGAAGGATAACGTAGACCGGGAGCAGTCTGGTAGGAAGTCTCCTGGGGTCGTCTGTTATAATTGCAGGAAAGTCGGACACTTTGCATCCAGGTGCTTTGCCCCAAAGAAGGAGACGGGAAAAGGAAAAACGGCGATTTTGACTGGCTGTATCGAGCTGGTAAACGAACCGCTCGGACAGGACAGGTCTGCCAAAGTTCAGGAAGGGCACGAGAAGTTTATCTCGGCCGGATTGGTGACAGTGAAGGAGGGGTTAAAACCAGTTCCAGTGCGGATCTGGAGAGACACGGGAGCGTGTCAGTCACTAATACTGAAGAGTGTATTAGAGTTTAGCTCAGAGACCCAGACTGGGGAGGTCAAGGTCAAAGGTATTGGAGAAGGGACAGAGACAGTCCCTTTGCACCAGGTACACTTACAAAGCAACCTGGTCTCTGGACTAGTCACGATCGGGGTGAGGTCCCAATTACCGATGAAAGGCGTGGAAGTCTTGCTCGGTAATGACATCGCCGGGGGAATCATGTTCCCAGCCGTGAGATTGACAGGTCAGCCTGCCAGCATTGAGGCCCCACCCATGGACTCACAGGTTCATCACGGGACCGCGGTAGTAAATTTAGCTGAGACATTTCTGCCAGCCTTGTACGAGAAGGGGGTAGAAAGCGAAAAGGAGTGTAGTGAAACAAGAGGTAGTGAGGGAGCTGAGACAGACTTAGCATTAGCCAGGAAAGAATTTATGCAGGTGCAGGAGTGAGACGAGGGGCTGATGGTTTTGGCGGGGACAGCTCTCTCTGACGCAGAATTAACGAGGGAACCAGTAGGCTATTGTGTGGAGGAGGAAGTGCTAAGGAAGAAAGGGAAACCAAGTACCGTGCCCGCAGATGAGGAAGGGGGGGGTGGTGCAAAAGAGTTATGGGGATGAAGTTTTTAACCTGGCCCACAAGGTACCCCCCGGTGGACATTTTGCGGTACTGGAGGGAACAGTTGGTGGAATCATGAAAGAGGTTTACCGGCTGCATCGGAGGAAGGATGTTATTGATTATGGCCGACGCGAACTGAGACGGTCACAGGCTTTTGATATGCTAACAAACCTAGTCGGTGTTAGCGCGGATGAAGTTGAAGTTAGGGTCCCCCTGATAAGAGAAAAAAAACATTTTGAAAAGATGAGTATGGTATCGACCAGATGGGAGAAGGCTATTGTTTTGGCCAGCTCTGCTGATAAGGTCTCTCCCTTAATCCCCGAACAAAGCGACTCTTTAGGAGAAGTAATTAAACGACTCACACACGTGTTTGATTGTCCCGAGGCGATGCCAAGAACTGGGACGTTGGGTGGTGTCTGTTACTCTAGGACAGCCTAGCGAGCGACATCCAAATAGAATGAGTAATTCAGTGACTAAAGGGCTGACGAACACAGAGGTGTGTATTGGCAATGTAATACGGCTGTCTGAAGCCAGCTTGATAGTGAACCTTGAAAAAAATGAGTTCGGCCACACGAAGGTCACTTACCTGGGAATTGTGGTGACACAGGGGCAGCTGGCAGCGATGCAAGCTAAAGTGCAGGCTATCTCTGACCTCCCAACCCCAACAGACAAGAGGGCCCTCAGAAGGTTCTTGGAGATGGTGGGGTACTGTAGGAAGTTTTGCAATAACTCTGCGGTTACTACCCCTCCCCCTCCTACTAAGCCCTTGCGAGAGAAAACTAAGTCGGAATGGGACGACCCTTGTTATTGTGGTCCGAGACGAAACCCAATGAGAGGTTACATTGATCGCAATTCGTAAGTGTTTTGGCCACTATGAAGTTTGCTAAGTTGGAGCCTGGTCTGAGGGATTATTAATAACACATATAAAAGGAACAGAAAATGTGATGGCTGACTGTCTGCCAGGTGTTGACAACTTCAAACTCGCTGTATTAGCCAAATAGCTAATAAAGATGTATATTTGTGTGTGTATCAAATAATGTATTCACGTTTGTAATTTTTACCCCCAGGTAAAAATCCTTAAAGGGGGGAAGTGTGACAAGAATACACATAGATTAAGATGTAGCTGTCCTGTGCTGGCACCAGTGGGATCAGCAGTTGGTCTGCCACCTATCTTCAGGAGAGAGAGAGAGATAAGGAAAACAATGGAGCAGCATTTGGAGATGTTAATGAAGGAAGGAGAGCTGGCAAGAGCGGCTCCCCCTTTGAACCCTGAACTGTTTGAAGTGATAGACAGGCGATACCCCAGCAGGGGGATAAAAAGTGACAGGTTCGCCAAGGCAACACACACACGACACCCGAGGTAACGAGACCCTGGAAGCGGTGCGCCCCTCACAAGTCGGTGGGAAGTACCGGGCCATAACCGCACAGGGTGGAAAGGCACGATCGGCGGGAACCTGGTGTGTGTCCACCCTTGCCTGGGTGCCAGGTTCAGCGCCGGGAAACGATCGTATCTGGAAACGGAGAAGTCACGGTCGGTGACCTCAGATGACATCACAAAGGACTCGCCCAAAAGCTGACTGCGAAGGTCTGTCTGGAAACCTTGAATATTCATTCGTTTTGCTTTCTCTCTCTCCTCCCCCCCCCCACTGTCCATCGCCACGGCAGCGATTACTGCGAACTGAACTGAACTAAATTGAACTGAGCTTTGCGTCACTTTGAAACTGGTCATTTACCCCTAGACAACGACAGAGCTTGATTGATCCTGTTATCTTAATTCTGTGTACATGTGTGTTTATCATTGCTGAACTGTTGCATTCATTATCCTTTTGATTAGAGTACTGTGTTGCTTGTTTCTTTAATAAAACTTTCTTAGTTCTAGTAATCCAGACTCCAACTGAGTGATCCATTTCTGCTGGTTTGGCAACCCAGTTACGGGGTACGTAACAATACCGTAGCTCCAACATTATTACACTGATTATACTTCTGAAGCACATTATTGGCAAAAAGATGTCATCCTAGGGGTATGAACACTATTCCAAGGCATCCTTCCTTTACATTATAACAAGAACTTTATAACAGTTTCATAGAGAATATTTTGAGGACCTTTACGTTATGTTTCTAATCCACTACATTGTTTTCACATCATAAGTTCAAAATCAAGCAAGCAAAAAGATAATGGAATTCTAAAAGAAAATTGTATTCACTGGAAACTTCATTTATTTATTTCTTTTGCAATTTGTTTATTCATTCGTTAGAGCCCCACTGTCTCAGCAACCCTACAACCTGGATTAACCCTAACCTTTTTGTAAGACAATTTATAATGAACAATTAACCTGCCTGGTACATCTTTTGGCTGTGAAAGGAAATCAGCGCACTCAGAAAACTCACACATTCCAAGGGTGGGACATACAGAGACTCCTTATAGACAGCACGGGAACTGAACCCTGAACTCCGGAACACCCTGAGCTGTAATCGTGTTGCAATAACTGCTACACTACCGTGGCACCCGTGGTAAAACGGTTTTAAAAACATCACACCAGAAACAGGCCTACAATACCAGCCATCACCCCTGATTTATAACCACTGGTTGTTTTTACTAACTGCAGACTTCAGAAAAAGATTTAAAAATTACAAAGGGCCTACAATTTATTGTCAGTCAATAAATTGGAAGCAAAACAAAGCAAAGTATACGTCTGGACACCAAAAATGCTGATTGTGCAAAGACAATCTACTCATAAAACAAAGTCTGTCTAAACATGGGAGAAACAAAAATTCTTTCCAAATGAGAAAGGAGACAATATTTTTGGGTAATATCACCAGATAAATGCAGTGAGCAAGGAATGGTTACTTTGAAACTGTGTATAAGAAATAAATCTGCCATTTGTAGCAAAGCAGCAGCAGGATTTGATTGGTAGGGGAATTATCCAATCACTATCGCACTGACCAGGTACAGTGCTGTCACAAGAAACGGGCCAAAAATTAAAGGCTTTGAATGCACAGACCACGACAAGTACAATTTTAAATGTTTTCAAGGTATTCCTCTTTTAAATTTCTTGAGAAATTAATTATTCTCACCCAAAGTAATCAGAAAATGATTCAAAAACATTTTAAAGACAAGGAAGCCTGCAGATGCTGGAAATCTTAAGCAGCACACATAAATGCTATCGGAACTCAGCAAGGGCAAGCAAGGAATAAACAGTTGACATTTCAGGCCAAGACCCCTTAAGAACTGGAAGGGAAAGGCCACTTGAATATGCACTTCTAACATTTAAAATATTGTTACAAAAGGAATGGTAACAATAGCTTCACCTTTGCTGTAAGGTACTTCATGAGAATGCTACCATATTAGCTACAGAAGGAGATATATAGAAGGCAGATGACCAAGTATGTTCAGTGATGGATCTAAGGAAAAGTAAGAGGTGAACAGGGAGAAAGGTTTCAATATGAAATTACAAAGGTCAGAGATCTGTCTGTTAAAAATAATAACATTAATTTGGAGCAATCAAATGCAAGTATGATACTAAATTAGCAGATATCTAAAAAGAATTTAAATTGAGATAGATTATAGAGATATAGACAGACTATAGCAGGATAGGAATGCAAACACGAGGAAATCTGCAGATGCTGGAATTTCAAGCAACACACATACAAGTTGTTGATGAACGCAGCAGGCCAGGCAGCATCTCTAGAAAGAGGTACAGTCGACGTTTTGGGCCGAGACCCTTCGTCAGGACTAACCGAAAGAAGAGCTAGTAAGAGATTTGAAAGTGGGAGGGGGAGGGGGAGATCCAAAATGATAGGAGAAGACAGGAGGGGGAGGGATGGAGCCAAGAGCTGGACAGGTGATTGGCAAAAGGGATATGAGAGGATCATGGGACAAGAGGCCCAGGGAGAAAGACAAGGGGGGGGGGACCCAGAGGATGGACAAGGGGTATAGTGAGAGGGACAGAGGGAGAAAAAGGAGAGAGAGAAAAAGAATGTGTGTATATAAATAAATAATGGATGGGGACAAGGGGGAGGGGGGGCATTAGCAGAAGTTAAAGTCGTCAATGTTCATGCCATCAGGTTGGAGGCTGCCCAGACGGAATATAAGGTGTTGTTCCTCCAACCTGAGTGTGGCTTCATCTTTACAGTAGAGGGGGCCGTGGATAGACATATCAGAATGGGAATGGGACATGGAATTAAAATGTGTGGCCACTGGGAGATCCTGCTTTCTCTGGCAGACAGAGCGTAGATGTTCAGTAAAACGATCTCCCAGTCTGCGTCGGGTCTCGCCAATATATAGAAGGCCACATCGGGAGCACTGGACGCAGTATATCACCCCAGCCGACTCACAAGTGAAGTGTCGCCTCACCTGGAAGGACTGTCATAGGTTTTAGTTGCAAAGCTTTCTTTCTTTCTTTCTTTCTGTCAATAGCAAAACTGTTCATTTTTCATATTGTCTGTCTCTAATATTGACTCAGTTCTTTTTGCTATCAGTACAGCCTGGTCAACAGGACATGTCCTACGGCCTTGCCATTAGCAACACATAATAAGAATCAGATTTAGGTTTAATATCACCAGCACATGTTGTGAAATTTGTTACCTTTGCAGCAGCAGTACAATGCAATACATGACAACACAGAAAAACTAAGTAAATCAATTACAGTATAATTGATTTGTATATTATACTGTATACTTTGTATACAGTATATTTTTAAATATATATATTTATTTATTTTTAAAATTTAAATTGTCCAAAAACAGAAAAAATGAAAAAGTGAGATAGTGTTCATGGGTTCGATGTCAGATGGCAGAGGGGAAGATGCTGCTTCCGAATCAGTGAGTTTGTGTCTTCAGGCTTCTGTACCTCCTGCCTGACGGTAGCAATGAGAAGACAGCATGTCCTGGGTTATGGGGTCCCTAATAATGGACACTGCCTTTGTGGGTCACTGCTTCTTGAGGATGTCTTGGATACGATGGAGGTTAGTACCCAGGATGGAGCTGACTAATTTTACAACTTTCTGTAGCTTCTCTCGATCCTGTGCAGTAGCGCCCCTCCCAATGATGAAACTTCTCAGAATGCTCTCCACGGTACATCTGTAGAAGTTTGAGTGTTTTAGGTGACAAACCAAATCTCCTCAAACTCCTAACGAAGTATAGCCGCTACCTTGCCTTCTTTATAGCTGCATTGATATGTTGAGACCAAGTTAAATCCTCAGAGATCCTGACACCCAGGAATTTGAAATTGGTCACTCTCTCCCTTTCTGATCTCTCTATGAGGATTGGTTCATGTTCCCTTGTCCTACACTTTTGAAGTCCACAATCAGCTCTTTGGTCTTACTGATGCTGACTGCAAGGTTGCTGCTGCGACACCACTCATCTAGCTGGCATATCTTGCTGTTGTACGCCCTCTCGTCTCCATCTGAGATTCTGCCAACAATGGTGGTGTCATTAGCAAACTTATAGATGGCATCTGAGCTATGCCTAGCCACACAGTCATGGGTATATAGAGAGTAGAGCAGTGGGCTAAGCACACACCCCTGAGGTGCGCCAGTGTCGATCGTCAGCGAGGAGAATATGTTATTACCAATCCATACAGATTGTGTCTTCCAGTTAGGAACTCAAGGATCCAAATACAGAGGGAGGTACAGAGGCCCAAGTTCCATAGCGGATCGATCGGGACTTTAGGTATGATGGTGTAAAATGCTGAGCTGTAGTCAATGAACAGTATGCAGACATAGGTGTTTGTATTATCCAGGTGACCTAACGCCACGTGAAGTGCCATTGAGGTTGTGTCTGTTGTCGGCCTCTTGTGGCAATAGGCAAATTACAGTGGGTCCAGGTCCTTGCTGAGGCTGGAGTTTAGTCTAGTCATGACCAACCTCTCAAAGCATTTTATCACTATAGATATGAGTGCTACTGGACAATAGTCATTGAGGCAGCTCACGCTACTGTTCTTGGGCACTGATATAATTGCTGCCCTTTTTGACGCAGCTGGGAACTTCCAAACGTAGCAGTGAGAGGTTGAAAATGTCCTTGATATACCTGCCAGTTGGTTAGCACAATTTTGCAGAGGCTTACCAGGTAACTCCATTGGGGTCTGCCACCTTGTGAGGGTTCACCCTCCTGAAAGACAGCCTGACATTGGCCTCTAAGAAAGAGTTCACGGGGTCACTGTGTGCAGCGAGGATCTTCACAGCAGTAGTTATAGTCTCCCTTTCAAACCGGGCATAGAAGGGCATAGAAGCTTGTCTGGTAGTGAAGCATCTCTGCCATTCATGATATTGGGTTTCATTTTGTAGGAAGTAATGCAAATAAAGGAGGCATAATCTAAATGTAACTGCCACATGAACTCCTTTAGATTCATCCCAGCAAAAGGTATTTCTACAACAGAAAACTGACTTGTTTTTTCTCTTTCCAAGTTCTGACAAAGCTATTACACTTTTCGACAAAAGCAGCCTAACTTGCTGAGTTTCCTAAGTGTTCTGTTTTTGTTATGCTTCATCAATATTTTCACTAATCAACTGCATGAACACCAAATCAAATTATTAACTATATTTTAAAATACAAAATGCTTTTGACTTTTGATTAATGCATGTCTGCAAAGAATTTGCAAAATAATTAAATGAGCATCTATTCCCTAAGCCTCCCCAAAAACACAGCCATTATAACTCCTTTTTCCCTCTGCAGGTTTAGTTAGTTTTCCGCACTGAACTCTAATAACATAGGCAAGTGCCTGATGCCGATTTAATACCAATGTCGTTCTACATACACTACACAAATGATCCAAGGACAGTTGGTTTTAACCAATCTTAAGTATTTGACCTGGTAGTCTTCTATATGCATATAAATTTCAATGGAAAAAGTACACAATTTTTTTTAAAATCAATACTAAAGATCAGAGACCAATTTTCACACGATTATACTGACCTGGTGAGTATGGTCAGCTTATGGTTTTGATTTCAGAATTTCAGTACATTGCTTTAAATGCAGGGGAACAGGAGTTGTGAATAATGTGAATGCCTTGATTTAGTTCGTCAGCAATTACTTATACTTAGCGTATTGTACCTACTTTCCGTTGAACTGATATTGAGCCAAAGGAAGAAAGATGAGACCACGTAGATATTGGTTTTAAGGAATGTCAACAGGAAGAAAGGAGAAGCAATTCTGAAGCTGAAGACCTTGCTGCCAACCGTGATATGAAAAAAAAAGGAGTGAGAAGTTTGGTGGTTCTTCAGAAGATTATCACCCTAGCTTAAAGGACTTCAACAGGCTACAGCATTACACTTCTAAATATAATATTAATGCCTAATGTAAAACACTTCTAAATATAATATTAATGCCTAATGTAAAGCAATCGCAATTTCCATCTATATTAGCATATCTAATTACTGGAGGTCACCTATGTCAAATAGTTGTCTACTACTGCCCGGTTCTCACAAACCTTAAAAGTGACAGTTGCTTTGGTGCAATAGAATCCAACAGAGACCACTGGATCCTTGGGAGGCAATGATCTCAGATGATTTACTTTAATGCCATTTTCGTCGACTTCATGGTTCCCATCACCCTCATCAGAATAACTGACCAGTGCAGGAACAAGGGACCACGCCCAAGACACCCATCCTTGATCATCATCTTGATGCTGCAAAAACTGTTGAACATCAGCATTCTGGTACAGGGTTCCATGTTGCCCTTGAATCCCTGCTTCAGATTCACCACCTGGAGAGACACAGATACATAGTGAAATTTAATGCTGTGACAAAACACTTCAACTGGACAGCTTCATCAACCAATAACATTAACTTGGTTTTACTCACTCCATAAATGCTGTCGATTCCAGCACTCCTTTTTGATTCAAATTTGCAGGCAACGAGAACTTTAGTTTCTTTTCTTGTTTTAAATGAGTGCACCAAAATATTTAAGTTGCTGGGACAAACACTAACATGAACATTCCCTGTCCAACTTACTCCCAACAATTTAAATTAGATTTATATTCTCATTATTCTAGTTCAAGTAAATGATTATTGACTCAAAAAAGTATTTCTTCCTCCACAACTGCTGTCTGACTCACCGAGTGTTTTTTTTTGTTTCAGTTTCACATTCCAGCATTTGCGTGGTTTTTTGCTTCAATTACTAAGGAAGCAGCACTAGACTATAAAGTAAAAAGGAAAAAAGCATCCTCATGAGGTTAGATGTTGGGAAAGTGGAAAAGGACTGAAAGTTGTATTCTGAGAAGTTTAGAATCCAACATACGCAGGGCAGAATGGTTTTTTACAGCACTGGCAGCGCACAGTATTCCTGTTGATTTCTGGAAATACAAATCCTTGACCAACTAAAGCCATCCCAAGGAAAAGAGATATCATCAAGAGAGGGATATCATCCTCTTTCTGTATGACCAGCAATTATGTTCATCCCTAATCCCATGCAGTGCCATTTACATTCTTTACCATCAGCACTAATCTCATTATCACTGACTTCACATTCTATTTCACTCAAAACCATGACAGATCACGTTTCCAATTCTTCAAATCAACAGATTGAAAAAAAAGATGCACATTCTCTGTAGATGTTCTTGATGTATATTAATATTGCAAAAGATTAAAATTAATTTATTAATGCACTCCAAGTGAGCCTGCCAATTTATAATATTTAATAAAGATGAATTTCCATTAACAAAAAATATCACTTATCAAATGCTTGAATTTCAGCAAAGTTTCCAACGTTTCACATTTTTAAAATCCTTAAGGCTCACAAGTGGCTCAGTAGAAGAAATTTTTAACATAATATAAATCAAAATAAAGAGGTAATAGACTGAAAAATAAATCTATTCTTGGTAACAGCTCTTGGCTGTCAACAAAGAAAGCAGAGCCATGAAGCGTGAGTAATCACATGTGACTGAACAGGAACAGCTTAGAACAGAAAACAGTTCTTGAACAACTGAAGTCACCAATGCACTCAAACTTTAGAACTCAATCTCCAATATCTTTCAAAAACTTTTGAATAAAACAAAATAAATTCTCAAACTGATTATAGGATGTTACAATACATCTTCTGTCACTCAATGTTGAGGCACTAACTTCATGCCAAAGAAACAATATTTTCAAGTTGCCTGGATAAATGCAGCTCTAAAATTGTTCGATATCAACCACATCCAGGACAAAGCAGCTGCTTGAACGACAGATACCCCATTCATTATTCTAAATACTCATTCACCTCCATCTCAAGTCCAGCCAAGTCAAGTCACTTTTTATTGTCATTTCGACCATAACTGCTGGTACAGTACACAATAAAAACAAGACAACGTTTTTCAGGACCATGGTGCTACATGAAACAATACAAAAACTACACTGAACTACGTAAAAACCAACACAAAAACTACACTAGACTACAGACCTAATCAGGACTGCATAAAGTGCACAAAACAGTGCAGGCATTACAATAAATAATAAACAAGACAATAGGCACAGTAGAGGGCAGTAGGTTGGTGTCAGTCAAGGCTCTGGGTATTGACAAGTCTGATGGCTTGGGGGAAGAAACTGTGACATAGTCTGGTCGCGAAAGCCTGAATACTTTGGTGCCTTTTGCCAGATGGCAGGAGGGAGAAGAGTTTGTATGAGGGGTGCATGGGGTCCTTCATAATGCTGTTTGCTTTACAGATGCAGCGTGTGGTGTAAATGTCTGTGATGGCAGGAAGAGAGACCCCGATGATCTTCTCAGCTGACCTCACTATCCGCTGCAGGGTCTTGCGATCCGAGGTGGTGCAATTTCCAAACCAGGCAGTGATGCAGTTGCTCAGGATGCTCTCAATACAACCTCTGTAGAATGTGGTGAGGATGAGGGGTGGGAGATGGACTTTTCACAGCCTTCGCAGAAAGTAGAGACGCTATTGGGCTTTCTTGGCTATGAAGCTGGTGTTGAGGGACCAGGTGAGATTCTCCACCAAGGTGAACACCAAGAAGTTTGGTGCTCTTAACGGTCTCTACGGAGGAGTTGTCTAATACAATGTGGGAGCGATGTGTGTGTTACCTCCTAAATATCCTGCAATGAGGCATTATGACAGCATCTGCCAAACCCACATTCACTAACAACAAGGGTAACAACATCAGGCATACAAGATCATAAGAATGCAAGAACATAAGGAAAAGGAAGAAAAGTCAGCCACATTGCATGTAGTACAAAGGGTTCATATACAGGTGGAGCAATCTGGAAGTCAAATAGAAAATTACATGCACAAAATGCTGGAGTATTTAGGTCAGGCAGCATATATGGAGAGGAATAAAGATTCGAGTTTTGGGCCAAGACCCTTCATCAAGACTGGAAAAGAAGCCAGAATAAGATGGTGGGGTGAGGGAAAGGTGTACAAGCTGGAAAGTTTATAGTTGAAGCCAGATGAGAGGGAAGACAGGTGGGTAGGGGAAAGGGAAGGAAGAGGGGGACCAAAAGAAGATAGGCAGATGAGAAGAAGAGAAGGGGTAAGAAGAGAGTCAGAATGAGGAATGGAAAAGGTGAGAAGGAAGAGAAATTACCAGAAACTGGAGAAACCGATGTTCATGTCGTTAGATGGAGGTTACCCACACAGAATTGCTCCTCCAAATTGAGGGTGGCCTCATCATGGCATAGATGAGAATAGAAATATTCTGAATAGGAATGGGAGTAGAATTAAACTGGTTGGCCACTGGGAAATCTTCTCTGTTGCAGATGGCGCAAAAGTGCTCAAGAAAGCAGTTGCCCAATCTATGAAAGGTATCATCGATGTAGAGCAGAACGCATTGGAAACACTGGATACAGCAGATTACCCCAACAGACTTGCAGGTGAAGTGTTGCCTCACCTAGAAGGACTGTTTGGTGAGGAAAGAGGTGAATGGGCAGGTGTAACACTTGTACCACCTTCAGGGATGAATGCTAGCATTCAAAATGAGGATGATAAAAGAATGCAAGATTTAAATTTATAGTATTTTAATGAGACTAACGAAAGAACTCCAAATAATTTTGGCCAACATATTTAGGAAGGGGTATATTTGCACTGGAGGCAATGCAGAGAAGATCAGCTAGTTTGAATCTTAAAATGAAAAGGTTGATATACAGGTTATACCTACACTCAGACTACAGTACAAGGAGAATGACAATATTAAACATACAATGTTCTGAGAGGATGAACAGATGGATATCAAGCTTTCCCTTGAAGGGATTTCTCAAACTAAGGGACATAATTTCAGAAATATGAGTTACTATTCAGGCAGGTGATGAGGTGGATTTAGATTTTTCTCTGCGGATCCTGATTCCCTGAAATTTGAAATTCAGAGACTGAGGGTAGGTTGGGGGCTTGTGATTTGTGCACAGTATCCCAACACTGTCAGACAGGCAGGAAAATTAATCTGAGGCAATTCATTTTCTCAACAACTCCAAAAATTTATGACTCTTCATCTCAATCTTAAATGGGTGATTCCGTACTCTGAAACTATACCACCTAATCTGGATTCCCCTGGATTTCCAATCCATTTGTTTACCTTCAACAAATTTACTTGATTCCTTCACCTAAATCAAAATCAGAAACAGGTTTAATATCATCGGCACAAGTTGTGAAATTTGTTAACTTAATGGCAGCAGTACAATGCAATACATTATAATATAAAATAAATAAACAGATATGTATTAAATAGTTAAATTAAAAATTGTGCAAAAACAGAAATAAAAATAAGGTAATGTTCATGGGCTCAACGTCTATTTAGGAATCAGATAATAGAGGGAAAGACGCTGTTCCTGAATCGCTGAGTATGTGTCTTCAGGCCTCAATGAGATAACAATGAGATAAGGGCATGTCCTGCGTTATAGGGATCCTTAATAATAGATGCTGCCTTTCTGAGGGACTGCTCCTTGAAGATGTCTTGGATACCACGGAGGCCAGTACCCAAGATGGAGCTGTGTAATTTTACAACTTTTTTTAGTTTCTTTCAATCCTGTGCAGTAGCCCCACCACCCCTCCCCACCCCCTTCCATACAGTGATGCAGATTATCAAAGTGCTCTCCATGGTGCATCTGTAAAAGCTTTTGACTGCTTTAGGTGACAAACCAAATCTCCTCAAACTCCTAATAAAATACAGTCACTGCCTTGCCTTCTTTATAGTTGTATAGATATGTTGGGACCAGGTTAGATCTTCAGAGATCTTGACATCCTGGAACTTGAAATTGCTCACTGCTTCCACTTCTGATCCCTTAAACAGGATTGGTTTGTGTTGCTTTGTCCTACTCTTTCTGAAGTCCACAATCAGCTCTTTGGTCTGGCTGATGTTGAGTGCAAGGTTGTTGCTCAACAAGCTGGTATATCTCACAGCTGTACACCCTTTTGTCTCCATCTGAGATTCTGCCAACAACGGTTGTATCATCAGCAAATTTTCGATAGCATTTGATCTATGTCTTGCCACATAGTCATGGGTACAGAGGGAGGTTCCAAACTTTTTATGCATTGACCAATACTGTCAAGCAAGGGGTTTGTGGACCCCAGGCTGGGAACCCTTGAACTAAATCATGAATGCATGGCATATGTTTAAGAATCTAACACTGATTCCTGTGGCACTCTCATTAATTCAATCCCAACTCCGTTTTCCATCAGCTTTACATTCTTCTATCTATGCTATATAGTGTCACCAATACCTTGGTAACACTATATTAGTTCTTATCTTGGAGTGTAATTGTTTGTGTGCCTTACTGACTGCCTTCTAGATAACTGAATATACCACCTTCGCTGGTCCCCGGTATTTCTTCCTCCACTCATTACATCCACAGTACCAACCACAAGTTCTCCTCTGGATCATACATCATTCTAACTTGTAAAGGTGCCCCCATTCCTTCACTGGCATTGAGCCTAAATCCACAAGTGTTCTATCCAACACCATGGAAGATCAGCAGAAGGATCAAAGTAAACAGCAGCAATATGATAACATTGCATATTTTGATAATAAATTTACTTTGAACTTAACTGTGGGAAATACAAGCTACTCCTGCAAGCCCATATTCTATGATTAAATGGTGAGATTTTACAATCTATTGCAGGTGTTCTATATACATAACTGCGAAGAAATTTGCACCTTTTCATTCTTTCTAATTTTAGTTACTGTTGAGATTTAGAAAAAGTTTCTTTTACATTTACTGTCTCTATTGCCTCCCTTTGTTAATTCTCATTTTCCTTTCCTTCTCTTGATTAAAGTATTTGCCTTCAGATCAAAATAAGTATCTTTGTGCCTCAGCAAAAAAATTTCTATCTCATCGGTTGAAAAGAAACACTGACCTTGGTCCCTGGTACAGGTCCTAATTCCTTTTCAGAAAATACTGGGGTTGCTTCCAAACTTCAATGACCTGACGTGAACACAGCCCAGCACATCACAAAAACCAATCTTCCATCCTTGGACTCACCTTACACTGCATGCTGTCGGATCAGTGCTGCAGGATAATCAAGGACACGACCCACCCAGCCAACACACTTTTTGTCCCTCTTCCCTCCGGGAGAAGGCTCAGGAGCTTGAAGACTCGTATGGCCAGATTTGGGAACAGCTTCTTTCCAACTGTGATAAGACTGCTGAACGGATCCTGACCCAGATCAGGGCCGTACCCTCCAAATATCCGGACCTGCCTCTCGTTTTTTTTTTGCACTACCTTACTTTCCATTTTCTATTTTCTATTTATGATTTATAATTTAAATTTTTAATATTTAGTATTGATTTGTACTCCAGGGAGCGCAAAGCGCAGAATCAAATATCGCTGTGATGATTGTACACTCTAGTATCAATTGTTTGGCAACAATAAAGTATAAAGTACTGCATAAGATCTAACTATGGCGAATTGTAAGTCTTACTAAAGATGAACGTTATATGTTCATTGCTTACAACAAAATGCAGATTAATGGCTGAGTAAACAACACTGCATGACTTTTAATTACTGGTAGATAAGTATAAATGAAACTTAGCAGTACAGTTAGACAACTTCAACAAATAGGCACAGTAATCCATCCTGTGTTCCTCAATTATTGACACTACCAGTACTGAAAAGTCTAACATTTATATTTTTCTCTTTTTAATGGTCTTCACTTAACTTATCTGTCACCATGACAGATTTGAACAAATTCCCAAAACAATTGACTAATCCTTCCCCCCTCCAACCCCCACAAAGTTTACAATTGCCAAAGAAAATGAGAACCATACTTTATAAAATGGGTCTAACCACAGGAGATTTCATACAAGTATCTTACTCCCAGGTTAAGTGAGAGAATAGTGGCAGATTCCTAGATGTGGTCAATTAGTATTTGGCAGAAATACACACATCTACAAATGAACGGCCATTAAGTAAACGTTCCTAAGGTGGCATAAACCAAAACTGGTCCTATGATTAACATTTACTGTATTCCCTATACCCTCCATTGACCAAGTTTTTGCCACTTTGGGACAGAAATATATTGATTCGTTCATATGTTTATGAAGCATATGCAAGACATATTCCACCATGACATGTTTTATACTTGAAAGACGGAAATAAACATAAGTTCAGAGGAATTGTTTAGCCATCACAAAACCAAGATATCACCCATTAATTTTGTTTCTCTTTGAAATTAATATTTGCATCCAAATTATTTAAATCTTTTATCGTTACAAAATAATGTTTTGAATTGAACAAACTTCACAACACATGGCAGTGATATTAAACCTGATTCTGAATTTACAATCTAATAACCAGTTTTTCAAGATGGAATTATAATGTGTTTCTTTCAACAATAGTGCAGAAACAGTGAAAAACTAACTGCTGGAGAACCTCAGTGGGTCGGGCAGCATCTGTGGAGGGAAATAGCCTGACCCACTGAATTCTGCCAGCTGGTCATATTCTTTGCTCAAGATATCAGCAACTAAAGTCTCCTGTGTCTCCTGAAGAAACAGTAGCTCTTAATGAAGGAAAAATCATAAATTCATAATCCCCAAAGACATTCCCCAAAACTTTGTCATTCTTGCAAACAATTTTGTCAAAACAGGGCAAGTTCCAAAGAGGAAAATCAAGCATCATTAAAGGGACTTAAAAGCAGGATATCGTGCTCCCAGCGACCAATCTCATGCCCCCAGAGTGCACACAAAATTTTGTAAATTTTCATCAAAAAAATTGTATCAGTACAAATTTATAGACAGAAAATCATGCTGTGATGACTATAAATTTGTTTTGATAGAAATAATGCTAGTAATAATATATTAATCATGTATTTAGAAATTCAATAAATTACATAACTAATTCCACATATGCTTTCTTAGTACATCAATACAGTTGTAAAATTTTAACTGTATTTACATACTCAAAATACCATCTGTATTCTCTATAGAAAAAGAAAATTCAATTATCAATAATATGCATTTGAAAGGCGCCACTGGTTAGCGAGTATATATAGAAAGAGCAACATGCATACTAAACTGCACATCCGCACGCACGCACACACATACAGACACACACGTGCGCACACAAAATCAGAATCAGGTTTAATAGCATATGACATATGTCGGGAAATGTGTTGTTTTGCAGCAACAGTACATTGCAACACATAATAATAAACACTATAAGTTATAATAAGTAGAAACATTTGAAAATTATCAAGTAAGTAGTGCAAAAAGAGAGGAAAAAATACAGGGGTAGTGTTCATGGGTTCATTCGCCATTCAAGAATCTAATGGCAGAGGGGAAGAAGCTGTTTCTGAAACATTGAATGTGTGCTTTCAGGTTCCTGTAGCAACTCCTTGATGGTAGCAATGAGACAAGGGCATGCTTGGGTGATATGGGTCCTGAATGATGGATGCCGCCTTTTTCAGGCATCACGTTTTGAAGGTGTCCTGGAGGCTGGAGAAGCTAGTGTCCATGATGGAGCTGGCGCGTGTGCACACACACACACACAAAATACTGTGGAAGTAGAGGTTGCTAATTCTCAAGGGAAGATAACAAGCATGTACAAATGATAATCATAGCAAAGGTAGATATGGCAAAGTTAGCCAAAAAGTGAAGTTGAAGTTAATGGGAGCTTGCACTTAAGTCTACCGTTGAACAAAATCAACATGTGAAATCTGCAGTTAAGATATAAGAAGTCTTTCACATATGAGCCTACACAGCAGAAAATGGAAGATATAACCCACAATGGATAGTACAGTTAATACTTAGAATATGGCTAAAATATTCAAACATAAAAAATAACCAGTATGGGCAAGTGGTAAGGATATTGTTCACAATGACAGCGTGAATCAAACAAGGAATTCCCAGAAATAATTCTTGTTCAAAATAAAAATCCTGCACAAATGAAAGACTACACATGGAATATAGAACAGTAGAGCACTGTATGGGCTCTTCAGCCCACGATGTTTTGCCTCCCTTTTAATCTACTCCAAGAACAATCTAATCTTTTGTCCTACACAGCTAATAACCCTCCATTTTTCTTACATCTTTATGCTTAAAAATTTAAGAGTATCTTAAGTGTCCTTAATGTATCAGTCTCTCACATCACCCCTGGCAGTTTGTTCCAGGCACCTACCACTCTGTGTAAAAAACCTGCCTCTGACATCTCCCCAGAACTTTCCTCAACTCACCTTAAAAAGATGTCCTCTGGTATTAGTCATTCCAACTCTGGGAAAAAGGTGCTGGCTATCCACTTTATCTATGCCTCTTATCATCTTATAAACCTTTATAAAGTCACCTCAATTTCTCACTCCTTGGAGAAAAGCATTTGTTCAATCTTTCTTCATAATGCATCTGTTCCAAAAGCAGAAGTCAACAGCTATGCTGCTTAAAAGCAGTTCCTAACAATTAACAATGTTCAAAATGGCTGTCGAACACTATCAATGCAACACTAGGAAACAACCACAAAACAACCAAGGGAGGGGAAGAGAGGTGGGGATGAGGGAGGGTGAGAGAGGGAGGGTGAGAGAGGGAGGGTGAGAGAGGGAGGGTGAGAGAGGGAGGGTGAGAGAGGGAGGGTGAGAGAGGGAAATAAACTCAACTTTGCAAAATACCAAAACAAATGAACTGTAAAACTCCCTAGAACATGGAAAAGAATTACATTATTTTGGCATATTTCACAATCTTTAACAGTAGACAAATGAAACTTAAAGCAGATTCTGAAAGATCCCTCCTGTGGAGATAGACATAGCCACACACTGGATACAGAGTACAAAGAATAGGAATAGGCCCTTCAGCCCACGATGTCTGTGTCAACTATGAAGAACAAAGGTGAAGTTACTGAGGGAATTACCTGGAGCCAAGTTTAAATTCCACTATGGCCAATGTGCAACTTAAACACTGTTAATAATCTGGAACTTAATGAAAAATCACAGCAAACCTAATTAACTCATATTTTCCAAGTAATTCAGTACAGTAACATCTTCATCAGTTTCTCTAGTAACAGTGGAATTTAGGAAGAATATTTTATTGGGCCAAATTAAGATTCCATGACGGAGCAGAACCAGAACTGTACAAGCTGAAAATACATTGATTCCCAAGAAATAGTTCAGAAAAATTCATTAAAAGCTATGATAATTTACAATCATATACCCTTAAAAGTGTAATGGCATTCACTTGTTACATTCCATTGATTTATTATTAAAATCCATCTATTTCACTAATGTTATTCAGGAAGGGGAAACTCAAAGTTCAAAGTACATTTGTTATGAAAGTACATATATGCCACCATATAAAACCCTGAAATTTGTTTTCGTACAGGCATACTCAGGGCACGGTTGTCAGATGTATTCATTCTTTCATTCTCTCATTCTCTCATTCTCTCTCTCTCAGACACACACACACCCACCCACACCCACCCTGCAAAAACTAATTTCAGGGAGGCAGCACTACCATTTGAGGCCCCCACAACCCCATATTCCCTCCTCCCCCACCCCCGGTCAACCTCCAAGGGTGTATATAATACTTCATTTTGTGAGTTTGTCTAATCTGTAAACAAATTGGGTATATGCAGAAAATGTGACATTAAAATATGTACTTACATTATATTATGTGATCATATTTACTCTATTACAACTTTAAGCAAGTCTGCAGGGAGTTTGGCCTCATCACATGGGACATCAAGAGTGTAGCTCCTTAGCAGCCAGCCAGCTAGTTTAAATAACGTTAGCTATGCTAATTAATGAATGACACCTGTTAAACTCACCTCAACAAGTCTTTTACATTTTAACCCACCGTGGGCAATAGAAAAGTCACTGTTGCAGACAGTGCAGCGAGCAACACTGTCATTACTTTTGAGGTCGACTGTAAAGCCCACCCACAGAGAAAACTGATAAGTCTACTTAGCAGGGGTCCCCAACCTTTTTTGCACTGCAGACTGGTTTAATATTGACAATATCCTTGCGGACCGGCCGACCAGGGTTGGGGGGAGGTGGTGGAGTGTATTAATCATGACTAGAATATAGGTGATAAGTCAATTATGTCACTTATAAGTGGCTAATACACTCAATTTCGTTTCTAAAAGGGTTTATCTAACAAATTTAATATTAAACACACAGCTCATATTTTCCTCCGCCATCCGAAGGTAGAGCGTTCCTATGAAACGGTTCGTAAGCCGAAATGTCATAAAGCGAAGAAGCAATTACCATTTATTTATATGGGAAAATTTTGTGAGCATTCGCAGACACAAAAATAACCTACCAAATCATGCCAAATAACACATAAAATCTAAAATAACAGTAACATATAGTAAAAGCAGGAATGATATGATAAATACACAGCCTATATAAAGTAGAAATACTTTTCCACAATCATTACTAAACTGTTCTCCGGAGCGAAAATCTCACGCAAGCGCCGTCAGCAGAAAATCTCACACAAGTGCTGTTGGCAAAAACACTCTCTCCAGTAACCTTTAAGCTATGAAGCTGCCAAATCATACCAAATAACACGTAAAAATACACAGCCGATATAAAGTAGAAATAATGTATGTACAGTGTAGTATCACTTATCGGAATTGGTTCAGCGCCGAGCACACTGATGATGGTGTGTTAGACTGAGTCGTCGCAGGTTGGGTGGTGCAGTGTCCCCCCACCCTCCAGGCCGCTGAGCAATACATTGCCACGAAGAACACAGGGGTCCAGCGGTAGCCGGGAGGTACACAGCACATCTTTAAGAAAAAAGCCAAAACAAACATGCTAATTAATTAGGTGCTGCCCGTAATTGACGGCCCAGATCAGTGCTGATTTCTGATTGCGTCGTCTCTGATCTGGGCCGATAATTACTGGTGGCACCTAATTAATTAGCATGTTTGTTTTGGCTTTTTTCTTAAAGATGTGCTGTGTGCCTCCCAGCTACCTTTGCATTCTCCGCGAATCGGTATCTGTCCATGGCCTGGGGGTTGGGGTGGTGGGACACTGGGGTGTCATCTCGTCACCTATTTCCATTAGAGAAGGAGGGTGAGGGGGGGAGGGAGAGGGAGAAACTCTTGATTCTCGATTCCGGGAACTGGAAATAAATGACTGCAACATCGAAACAATGAGCTGTTGTTTCTCCCCTTGCTGTGGCAGGAGCAATATCCCTCTTGTTAGTGAGAGGGAGGGCCCGTTGAGATGTCGAAGTTGGGATGTACAGTAGTTTTTAATGGTCTATAGATCAAGGTCTCTGGGGGGTTTGTTATTGCTTGGTGTGGGGTGGGGGGCTGATGCTTCTTTGCTGGAGCAAATAGGGAGAGGGGAAACTTAATACTTTACTGTGCATGGGAGGGGGCAGGGGTCTGTGGGTTTCTTACATTTTTTCTGTCATTTATTGCTTGGATTTTTTTTCTCTGTTTCATGGATGCCTGCAAAGAGCTTGGATTTCAGGTTCTATACCATACACATTCTCTGACTTTAAACTGAACCATGGAACGACTGATAACATGTAACACCCTGGGAAAGGTTTCACTGCTAATGTAATGGTCTTTCTGCAGAAGCAGTGTTTAGATTATGGTTAGAGATAACAGGTGCTTTGGAATGTGAGCCGTCCAATGAAGAGAATGCCGTGTGCCTCACACAGGGGTGATCTGGGTCTTTGCTCAGCGGGAGATGAAGGGAGAAGACGCCAGAGTGGAGAGGTCGTAGCACTCCAGCCAGAGCAGTGCCATAATCCGACAAAGGCTGGGGAGATCGAAGGAGGATCGGCGAAGGGGAAACTACGAGCTCCAACTTGTGCACATTAGACTGTTTCATTAAAATGATGCCCTCTTCTTTTTTTGCTTTTTCTTTACTAACCCTTTAGTCAAATTAAGAGCTATAAAGCTAAATCATTTACTTGTGTATGGTGTACAGTCTGTTAGTTCATGGTACTGATTTGTAACAGGGTAACAAATCACATAGCATCCACCCAAACAAGGGGTTTCAAGTGAGCTTACATCTCAATCTCACACATTCGGCAGGACCAAAGATTTTCTTCCCTGGACTTAAGCAGCCGACAGAACCTGAGTGTTTCAATTGTGGGGGTATCGTCCAGGATCGATTTCGTTGGATGCTGTGTGACTGCCCTGAGCACTGACCCTCTGGGTTGTGTGTTTAAGTCTGTGCTAAACTATTGTCCGGTAAAGTGATTATGACACGTGGGTATGGATGCTGCCGGGGTTGAGTGGTGGTGTGAATCCACTGGGTTACTGGTAATGAATGCGATCGTGTTGAGTGGGGTAGATATTCATACTTCTGATGAGTTGTTAATTCCACTTTTAAGTACTATTAAAGCCATAGGAAAGGTTACAATTGTGGGGCAGAGATTTGATAAGATGGCAGGCAAAGACTTTCTTTTAGTTCTGACTAGTGCTGACATAACGGCAGTGGAACTGCTTAGTACTATTGGGGCCCTAGGAGAGGGGGTGCTACGGACTGTCCATACTTTCTGGGAGGAGAAGAGTATAGAGGAGCGGTCCAAATCACAAATTGAGTTTCCTGTAGCTGGAGGGTGAGAATTCAAAGACAGGGTTCTCTTGGTTCTGCGGAGCGAGGAGAAAGAGTGGTCTGATTTGGAAAGTCTAATGAGTCCCCCAGTGAAGAGTAAAAATTCTGAGTTAGTATCAGCCCTTACCTCTCTGGCAAATAAATGGAAAAATGCCCAGGTTCAAAGTCCCAACTGTTATAGGCTCTGCCTGTTCTCAGGAACGAAGCCCACCCCTAAAGGGGAAGAGGAGAATGAGATTTGGGCAGAGCAGACCTCTCAGTTGTTAGATGAGTGGTAGTGCTCTGATGACGTAAAACGATAGTGACTGGCTGAGAGTTTGAGGGAGTGGGCTGCTGACGTAGTGAGAGCTGTTAAGGCGCAGAACCCCCCCCCCCCCCGCCACTTCTGTGGCCTACATGCGAGCACTAGAAAAGGTATTTTATGTGACGGGAAGCCCAATGGAGCTCATGACGGGGTTTCAGAACATGTGTCAGGAGAAGGGGGAAAAGCTTTCTGCCTGCATCTTTTGCCTAGAGAGGCAGTTAAATTGCTTACAGCACAGAGGAGCCAATCAGACGGCTGAGGTGGATCAGTTAAGAATGGGCTTTTTTTTACCATGCCCATGGTCTGCTCTTCATCAAATTATGGTATTGCTTTGCACTGTTGTAACTATATGTTATAATTATGTGGTTTTTGTCAGTTTTTCAGTCTTGATTTGTCTTGTGTTTCTGTGATATCATTCTGGAGTAACATTGT
Source organism: Mobula birostris (assembly GCF_030028105.1). Taxonomy (NCBI): domain Eukaryota; kingdom Metazoa; phylum Chordata; class Chondrichthyes; order Myliobatiformes; family Myliobatidae; genus Mobula; species Mobula birostris. The sequence continues at coordinate 81,660,192 of NC_092370.1, read as the reverse complement.
ATCATTCCTTAATGCATGTATTACTAAATGACAGTAAAAGAAGACTGCGTGTCCTCATAATCTCAATAGCAAAAGGCGCCCAGTCCTAGAACCTGATCGCTTGGGGTCTCCAACTGTCTCATAAGACGTGCCCCCCCCTTGTTTGTTGTACCTCAAAGAGGTGTCATTAATCATTGGGGACCCTCTTCTCATTACTGCCATCATCGTACTGTGACTTCACTCAAAGTTTTAAAAACAGATTCTTCCGCACCTCCATCAAATTTCTAAATGGTCCATGAACCCTCACTATTTTGCTATCTTTTTGCACAACTAATTTATTTTCATATACTTCTTAGTGTAACTCATAGCATTTTTAATTTATTGCACAATACTACTACCACAAAATAACAAATTTCATTACATAAATCAATGATATAAGCCTGATTCTGATTCTGTTTGGATTGTTCATGTCTACATTTTTCATGATATTTCCAGAGACAATAATTGTCACACATATTGCGAGTTGTGCATCTCTTGGTAAATTTTACATACCTATCAACTCTCCAGTGAAGTTAAAATTATCTATGCTTTATTTGCCACAGTTTAAGACAGACAGCCAAGGTTGTCTTTATTTAGTGCCTTTCACAACTTCAAGGCATCCCAAATAATTTCAAAAAGGATTAAGCATTTTTGAACCATGGGCACTGGGAATATAACAATTTCTGTCCAACAAAGTCCCAGAAAAATCAATGTGACAATAATTGGTATTGTCTAAGTTATATTGATAGGGGGATAAATGTTGACCAGGGCAAGAGGGGTTCAACTTCAAATCTAAAAGTAGTTGCACAATATATACCAGACATCTGCTACCATTCAATGGGAAGAATAATAAAAAAAAAATTAGAGGCTGGATGTTATGAATAATGAGGTGCCCAGATTGTCATGTCCAAATTCATTAGAAAGCTCTAAAGATGTGGAGTCTAAGTAGCAGACACTTTTGAGTTTCCAAAACAGACCAACATTACAGTAGCACAAAATTAGAAGCTAGAAAGCAATGTAAGCTTTATCCATCGCCATAAAAGGTGTAATTTTTCACCACTCAAGGTGAAGATTGACTAACTTTCCAAGCGATCATCTAAAATCTAAGGCAATCTAAGGCAATTGAAGCATGGCAAATCGTCTGTAAACTGCATAGTGTTCAGAGAAATGAGAACTATTAAATTGCAAAGGAACATATGCATCTGCTTTCCTTGGATTTGGAAGTAAAATTTACAAACAGTATTTTGGACAATTTAATATTCCACAATGGAGTAAATCTGAAATTGTACAAACTGAAAACACATCAATTCCTATGAAAATGCCAAAATATGAACATCACAAAACTCATCCATGATTAAGATGGGATAATGTCATCCATATTTGCTACTACAAGAGCACTCAATTCATTAACTATGAAATGATCTGTTATCATCTTTACTGACTAAAATTATTTGGGATTAATAATATAGATAAGCTGGAAGTGTGCAGAATGTTTTAGCAAAATAAACCTCTCAAGACCAACTCTTTAAATAAAAGATTCAGTTTCAATGACGACAAACTGGAAAGGGCAAATTAATCAAAGAAAGCTGATGAAGTATAAATTTAGTTCAATAAAATATGTAAGGAAATACAAAAATGACTTTTGAATTGGAATTAAGAGAAATGTGAAGTCCTGCACACGGCCAGAGGAGAGGACGCCAGACGCAAGATGGGGAGCAGAATATTTTATGGTGCTAACTTCCAAATTACTGAAAAATTGATGATAATAGTGACAGAGATGTACTTATACTACAACATTTGTAACCAAACCAAAACAGCAACTAAGCCATATGGTCACTTACTAAAACACTCTGTCTAGTAAGGTGTGCTTTGGTTAGACTGTAAATAGACTTTGTACACTGACCTGGCAAGCAGGTCATGAAGAAGACAGTAAAACGCTGAAGACAGTGCAGAAAAGAACATCAAGATTGACTCTCGGTGTCAAAGGTATGTGGAAGTTGATGAGAAACTTGTGTTTATCTGTATTGTTGAAGTTTGCATAATAGGGAATGTAAACTTGGGAAACAAAACTAAGAAGAAAGATTACAGTAGTTTAAAGTAAATATTAGACTGATGTTATAGACAACAGACAATAGGTGCAGGAGTAGGCCATTCGGCCCTTCAAGCCAGCACTGCCATTCACTGTGATCATGGCTGAATACCCACAATCAGTACCCCGTCCCTGCCTTCTCCCCATATCCCTTGACTCCGCATCATTAAGAGCTCTATCTAACTCTTTCTTGAAAGCATCCAGAGAATTGGCTTCCACTGCCTACTGAGGCAGAGCATTCCACAGATCCACAACTCTCTGGGTGAAAAAGTTTTTCCTCAACTCCGTTCTAAATGGCCTACCCCTTATTCTCAAATTGTGGCCTCTGATTCTGGACTCCCCCAACATCGGGAACATGTTTCCTGCCTCGAGCATATCCAATCCCTTAATAATTTTATATGTTTCAACCACATCCCCTCTCATCCTTCTAAATTCCAGTGTATACAAGCCCAATCTTTCAACATATGACAGTCTCGTCATCCCAGGAATTAACCTCGTGAACCTACGCTGCACTCCCTCAATAGCAAGAATGTCCTTCCTCAAATTTGGAGACCAAAACTGTACACAATACTCCAGGTGTGGTCTCATCAGGGCCCTGTACAACTGCAGAAGGACTTCTTTGCTCCCATACTCAACTCCCCTTGTTATGAAGGCTAACATGCCATTAGCTTTCTTCACTGCCTGCTGTACCTGCATGCTTACTTTCAGTGACTGATGAACAAGGACACCTAGATCTTGTTGTACTTCCCCTTTTCCTAACATGACACCATTCAAATAGTAATCTGCCTTCCTGTTCTTGCCAGCAAAGTGGATATCCTCACATTTATCCACATTAAACTTCATCTGCCATACATCTGCCCACTCACCCAACCTGTCCAAGTCATCCTGCATTATCTCAACATCCTCTGCACATTTCACACTGCCACCCAGCTTTGTGTCATCTGCAAATTTGCTAATGTTACTTTTAATCCCGTCATCTAAATCATTAACGTATATTGTAAATAGCTGTGGTCCCAGCACCGAGCCTTGCGGTACCCCACTAGTCACCGCCTGCCATTCTGAAAGGGACCTGTTAATCCCTACTTTTTGTTTCTTGTCTGCCAACCAATTTTCTATCCATGTCAGTACCCTACCCCCAATATCATGTGTTCTAATTTTGCCCACTGATCTCCTACGTGGGACCTTATCAAAGGCTTTCTGAAAGTCCAGGTACACTACATCTACTTGGCTCTCCCTTGTCTATTTGCATAGTTATGTCCTCAAAAAATACCAGAAGATTAGTCAAGCATGATCTCCCCTTCGTAAGTCCATGCTGACTCGGACCAATCCTGTTACTGCTATCTAAATGTGCCGCTATTTCATCCTTTATAATTGACTCCAGCATCTTCCCCACCACTGAGGTCAGGCTAACTGGTCTATAATTCCCTGTTTTCTCTCTCCCTCCTTTTTTAAAAAGTGGGATAACATTAGCTACCCTCCAGTCCTCAGGAACTGATCCTGAATCTACAGAACATTGGAAAATAATTACCAATGTGTCCACAATTCCAGAGCCACCTCCTTAAGTACCCTAGGGTGCAGACCATCAGGCCCTGGGGATTTATCAGCCTTCAGTCCCATCAGTCTATCCAACACCATTTTCTGCCTAATGTGAATCTCCTTCAGTTCCTCTGGCCACCATTACATCTGGGAGATTGTTTGTGTCTTCCCTAGTGAAGACAGAACCAAAGTACCTGTTCAACTCGTCTGCCATTTCCTTGTTCCCCATAATAAATTCATCCGTTTCTGTCTTCAAGGGCCCAACTTTGGTTTTAACTAATTTTTTCCTCTTCACATACCTAAAGAAGCTTTTACTATCCTCCTTTATATTCTTGGCTAGCTTGCCTTCGTATCTCATCTTTTCTCCCCGTATTGCCTCTTTAGTTATCCTCTGTTGCTCTTTAAAAGTTTCACAATCCTCTAGCTTCCTGCTCGTCTTTGCTATGTTATATTTCTCTTTTATTTTTATACTGTCCTTGACTTCCCTTGTCAACCACGGTCGCCCCTTACTCCCCTTAGAATCTTTCTTCCTCTTTGGAATGAACTGATCCTGCATCTTCTGTATTATTCCCAGACATTGTTCCACTGTCATCCCTGCTTGGGCATCTTTCCAGTCAACTTTGGCCAGCTCCTCCCTTATGGCTCCATAGTCCCCTTTGTTCAACTGCAATACTGACACTTCCGATTTTCCCTTCTCCCTCTCAAATTGTAGATTAAAACATCATATTATGGTCACTACCTCCTAATGGCTCCTTTACCTCGAGTTCCCTTATCAAATCCGGTTCACCACACAACACTAAATCCAGAATTGCCTTCTCCCTGGTAGGTTCCAGTACAAGCTGTTCTAAGAATCCATCTCGCAGGCACTCCACAAACTCCCTTTCTTGGGGTCTAGTACCAACCTGATTTTCCCAGTCTACCTGCATGTTAAAATCCCCCATAAAAATCGTAGCATTACCTTTGTGACATGCCAATTTTAACTCTTGATTCAACTTGCACCCTATATCCAGGCTACTGTTTGGGGGCCTGTAGATAACTCCCATTAGTTAACTCCCATAACTCCCATGTTGAAAGGGTTAAGGCACAAGGAGCAACAAATGCACAGAATGTATTGAGAAGAATATACTGTACTATAATATAATACATACTATACTATAATATACTAAAGCACTATTATGAAATAATTTGATTAAATGGGAAAACTTGAGAATTCCTCTGTATATACAAAACAGAATGACCTAGTTTGTAGCCTTCAGATCTGCCCGATGAATCTATCATCTAGTATGAATGACAAACTTAGTTCACATAAATTATTTTGCAAAATGCCATTAACATTTTTGTATGATAGAAACAACCTACCAACATTGATCAACTGAACTGAAACTTTGCATTGAACAAACTTAACTTTTTCTCAAAGTTAATAGCTTTTCAATAACTGTCATTTCTAAAGAATTTCAGAATACATTGTCCAGCAGATGCAGTACATCCTTTCTCTCTCATTTCACCAACCCACCCCCACTACTGCCTGCCAATTAAATAATTGCTGCCTGCTTGAAACACTTTCCAGCATGAAGGTCAGCTGTGAAACAATTCTGCTCTGTCTTGACTTTTTTCACAGATCAATCCTAATATAGAACTGATTTCTACCTCAAAAAATGTATATATTTAACCACTTCCACATCACTAACTACTTTGGCCCATGAGTAATAAGCAAATCAACTATTCTGCAAAGAAATTTCCTTTGAAAACTTCCTGTACCTCCATGTAAAAAAACTCCCCCATACCAATTCTCAGAAAACTTCTGTAAGCAGTTCCCCATAGCTTCCATGTAACAATATCATCAAATTACAAAACAATGCTTTTGAATAAGCGAAGTTATTCCATGGGATAATTTTAATTCCATAGCACTCGGAAGTGCCAACTAAAGAGAACAATTGGGTATTAGAGTTGGACACATAATCCACAAAACAATCAATAAGGACTGAATAATGCATGTTCAATTCTGCACATAACAATAAATTATCAAGGTATATTAAATAAATTAACATAATTAAGACAACTTCCCAGTGGCCAAACATTTTAATTCCGAATCCTTGTTGGTCCATGGCCTCCTCTTATGCCACCTTGAGGCCACCCTCAGGGTGGAGGAACAACACTTTATAGGAAAGATTTTAGCATCAATGAAGCATTGGCTGATTGGCAGGAGGTAAAGAGTGGGAATAACTTCTACTGGTCGGCTGCCGGTGACTAGTGGCATTCCACAGGAGTCTGCGTTGGGACCGATTCTTTTTACAACATATGTTAATGATTTGGATAAAGGTGGAATTGATAGTTTTGTTGCAAAGTTTGCAGATAATATGAAGATAGGTCAAGGGGCAGGCAGTTTTGAGGAAGTACAGAGGCTACAGAAGGACTTAGAGAGATTAGGAGAATGGGCAAAGAAATGGCAGATGGAATAGTGCGGGAAGTGTATGGTCATACTCTTAGAAGAAATAAAAGGGTTGACCATTTTCTAAATGTACAAAAGATTGAGGCACAAAGGGGCTTGGGAGTGCTTGTGCAGGATTCCCTAAAGGTTAATTTGCAGGTTGAGTCTATGGTGAGAAAGGCAAATGCAACCTTGGAATTCATTTCAAGAGGACTAGAATGTAAAAGCAAGGACGTAATGTTGAGACTTTATAAAGCACTGATGAGGCCTCACTTGGGAGTATTGTGAGCCGTTTTGGGCCCTTTATCTTAGAAAGGATATGCTGAGGTTGAAGAGGATCAAAGGAGGTCCACGAAAATGATTCCAGGATTGAACAGTTTGTCATATGAACAGCGCCTGATGAGTCTGGGCCTCTATTCACTAGAATTCAGAAGAATGAGGGTGACCTCATTGAAACCTATCAAATAGTGAAAGGCCTTGATAGAATGGATGTGGAGAAGATGTTTCCTACGGTGGGAGAGTCTAAGACCAGAGGACACAACCTCAGAATAGAGAGGCATCCTTTTAGAATGGAGATGAGGAGGAATTTCTTTAGCCGGACAGTTGTGAACTGTGGAATTCTTTGCCACAGGCATCAATGGAGGCCAAGTTTTAATGTATATTTAAGGCAGAGTTTAATAGATTCTTGATTGGTCAGGGCATTAAGGGATACAGGGAGAAGGCAGGAGATTTGGGCTGAGAGGAAAATTAGATCAACAATGATGAAATAATGGAGCAGACACGATGGGCTAAATGGCCTAATTCTGCTCCTATATCTTATGGTCTTATATTCCGTCTGGGTAGCCTCCAACCTGATAGCATGAATATCGATTTTTCCTTCTGATAAATGTTTATCATAATTAAAGATATTTCTTACCCTCAACATTGAGGAGAACCAAGGAACGACTTTTCAAAGTACAATAATATCTCTGGTTGCTCCAAGGGTCACATAACATGTCAATGAATACTTTGTGCCAACTAGACCACAGTCATTAATTGTTAGATTTGTCAAATTTCTCAGATCATTTTAGCCATTTGTAAAAGAAAATGAAATACCAACTTGCCAAATTTAATGATAGGGCTATTCTCATCAAAAGAAAGTTGGAAGACAACATAGCTCATGTATAGTAACTATTTAGGTGATAACTATAAAATCAACAAGAAAGAATTCAGCACAAATTATGGTCATCAAATTAGAAAAAAAAATGTTGTACTCCCATTCGAAGCTATCAAGTCATTACATCTTGTTAGAAAAGTATGCACAATGTAGTGATATTTCAAGAGTCAACATGAACAGTGCATTAAAGATTTGCTTAGTAAAAAGTATTAAGCCCAATCCAAATTAGCTCTCTTAGCTAAACTCATTTTAACAGATGTGGCTGCTCAATTCAGGGTCAAATACCCAAAAAGATACTAGCTGTCAGAACTAATTTAGTTCTACTCAAAAGTAGCTGTGGATAGCTGCTATTTCATCCTAATTGGTTTTACTTAGTTCAACTGATTGCTTAGGTAAGTCAGTCACCTATGCGGCAAACACTAGCAGCATCTTTATCTTTTTCCTGATCTAGTGAATGCAAATTTTAGATCAATTTCAGCTGTCTTACAGATGTTAGTCACACAAATGTTGCAAAATATCAAGTATAATTCTGGCTTCTTAAACTTACTCCACAAGTAAATGGGATGACCACAGTAAAGGCTGTTTAGAAATGTTTCATCCATCCTGCTGTTCCAAGTCAAATGGTTTTATGGGCATGATAATGAGCCAATTAAGTTGTCTTATCTAACACAGTCAGTATTCGTTTAATTTTATCTTTTGGTTGTCTGCCTAATAGAATCACCTCAGATTACAAATGAGCAATCATTCCTCTTGCTGTGTGCTTTTAGTTAATGTCCGACACAGGGCTGCCCTTTTTTCTATATTCACTTTAAATTTATTCTGGCTACAGTTAAAATCAAAATTCAAGTTACTCCTCCACACTTGCATTTTCCAATGAGGATTTTAAATGTTCCATACAATTTACTGCTATATCCACTGCATTAGTGTAGTGTGTTACTGGTTTATGTCTTACAGCAGAGTTTTTTTTATTAGACTGCTATACAAGCTCGACAAACTCCTACCACTCATCGTCTCACATTTATATAGCACCTTTAGAGTAAACACACCACAATGTCTTAAAAAGGTGAAAAGTAAGTGCCAAGTAGTAATAAAAGAATAAAGGGAATCTTAATCTAAGAGGCAGATTTTGAGCAGACCTTGAAAATAGAAGAAAGTGTAAGGTAGAAAAGTTAAGGAGAATTTCAAAGTTAGAGACTTTGCAAGAATATGATTTTCAAAACAGATTAAAGGAAAGTGTGGAAATGTAAACTTAGCAGAGCTATGCAAACTGTCAGGAAAATGGAAAAAAATTGTTTGGTCTTTCAAAGAACCAGCACAGCTAGGTATCGTCAGTGTCATTATTATTCTGAGATCCTCTGCTGCAAAGCAAGTTGTATTCTATCAGGACAAGATTTTAGGAGAAAAGTGGGCAAAATTCTAGATATCATTTGCAAATGTATAAATAGATTTTAGAAGGAATAGGTGTAAAATAAAAAGAACAGAAAGGGTTGGACATCCATATGAATAGCTATATTAAAGTCAGTGATTGTAAATAGTTTCAATGTGCTTTAAGAACACCTTTTCCCAACAGTAGCTCTGAATAACCTTACATCCTTTTGAGGGAGCCATTTACCTTATACATCACACAAAAGCTAAATATCTCAACTGCAGGAGATCCGATATAAAAACTGAAAATATTGAGAACATTCAGCTGAAGAGAGAAACAGTGTTAATGTTTCAAGTTCACCAGTATCTTCAACACAAAATACTCTGCAGATACTGGGGTCAAAGCAACACTCACAACACGCTGGAGGGACTCAGCAGGTCGGGCAGCATCCATGGAAACGATCAGTCACCGTTTCGAGCCAGAACCCTTCGTCAGGACTGAAGAGGGAAGGGGCAGAGGCCCTATTCTCCTTCCCACCCTCTCTCCACCTTCTTTATAGGGCCTCTGCCCCTTCCCTCTTCAGTCCTGACGAAGGGTTCCGGCTCGAAACGGTGACTGATCATTTCCATGGATGCTGCCCGACCTGCTGAGTTCCTCCAGCGTGTTGTGAGTGGCACCAGTATCTTCCAAGCTTTTTAATTATTTAAACTGTAATGTACCATTACAATCTATTCAAAATAAAATGCTTTGTATGTCGTGTGTTTATAATTACTAGGTCCACACATGAAGTTCACAGTGAGCCAAAGAACAGCACAGAAGCAGTCCTTTAGGCCCAACTGGTCCATGTCAAACAAGGTGACCATCCAAGCTAGTCCTATAACTGTAAATCTTTCCTATCAAAACACTACAAGTCAACAGCACATGTCTATCTTGTAAGATTCTCAGGTTAGAATTATGAGCAAGTCTATCAATCAACTAATGTATCTAGTGAGAAAACTTTTAGCAAGGCCAGTTAACTTTGCCTGAGCTTTTAAGAAGTTAGAAATCTGATCAGTGGATCTAAATTTACAAAGCAGAATGTGATCAAGTTTAAAAAAAAGCAGAAAATAAAACTGGCTACTTTAGATACAGCTTTGAATGCCACAATGACAATCATTCAAAGGGAAGCTAACAGGAAAATCAGACCTAATTCCTTGATGCTGTTTCATCAGTTTATCCAAGCAAAGCACCAGCATGATTCAGTTGACCCATCTCAGTCAAATACACTAAAGACACAAGCACATAGTAAGATCATACTCCACCACAGTACAGAGGAAGTTTCCAAAGTACAGTAAATGAGACAATTAACTTTGTCTGCCTGTTCTAATCAGCCATTTAAACATCTATGAAACATCTGTAACAGAATATCTTCAAAAACACTCCATCATCATTAACTATCACCAAAAAAAATCCTAGATTATTATCAAATCTTCATTATTTCTTTTAATCCATAATATTATTCTGATGTATCTCGCTACATTCAGTCCATGACATCCTGAGGAACTGTACACAAAACTTTATAACTAATACGTAATTTCCTCTTTTTCACACGCCATCTTTCCAGGTAAGGTGACAAAGATTAATTTTCTTTTTTTCCATCAGTTCTTGGTTTTCAGCGATTTGTTCACTTGGAAATCCAAAGTAATGCTACACACAGAAGTGACTGCACATAAAGTGATTTGAGAGGAAATGATAAAGTAATGGTGGCTGGGGGTATGAAGGAGTGGAATGGTGGATGGAGGTGTTGATCAGCATTACTGCTTGGGGAAGGTAACTTTTTTAAGTCTGGCAGTCCTAGTGTGGATGTGACATAGTTTTCTCCCTGATGAGAGTGCAACAAACAGTCCATGAGCAGGGTGGCTGGGACCTTCATGATGTTACAAAACCTCTCTGTACATACATCCTTTATGGCAGGTAGGCTGTTGCACCTGTGCATCTGTAGAATGGTGCAAGTATTAATGGGCATAGTCCAGCTATCTTCAGCCTTCTCAGAGACTAACAACATTGGTGCACTTCCCATTCCCATTCCAATATGTCTATTCATGGCCTCCTCTACTGTCGCAATGAGACCACACTCAGACTGGAGGAACAACATCCTATTTTCCATCTGGGTAGCCTCCAGCCTGATGGCATGAACATCAATTTCAGGAACCTCAGGTAACGTCCCCTCTCCTTCACCATTCCCCATCCCATTCCCATCTCTCACCTTATCTCCTTGCCTACCCCTCCCCTCCCTCTGGTGCTCATCCCCGCCTTTCTTTCTTCCATGGCCTTCTATTATCTCCTATTAGATTCCCCCTTATGCAGCCCTATATTTCTTTCACCAATTAACTTCCCAGCTCTTTACTTTACCCCTCTCCCTCCCTGTTTCACCTATCACTTTGGGTTTCTCTCTCCCTTCCCCCCAACTTTTAACTACACACCTCATCTTTTTTCCTCCAATCCTGCTGAAGGGTCTTGGCCCGAAATGTCGACTGTACTCTTCTCCATATTTGCTGCCTGGCCTGCTGAGTTCCTTCAGCATTTTGTGTGTGTTGCATTGGTGCACTTCCCTGATTTCCACTGCTGTGCCATCCATGTAAAGAGTGCTGTGAGTGGTCCGAGTTCCTCGGATAATTAATTCCTTTGTCTTGTTGACATTGAGGCAAGGATTATTTTGGCACCAGGCCTCGAGCTCCACTCTGTAGGTCATCTCATTATTGGTGATGAGCTCCACCACAGTCTTGTCTTTGGCAAACTTAACAACATGATTACTCGGGTGATTGGCCATGCAGTCATTGTGAGCAGAGCGTACAGTGATGGGGTCAGTACACAGTCCTCTGGGGCAGCCGTGTTGACAATGATAGGGGAGGAGGAGCAGTGTGCATCCTGATTATTCTGAGGTCTGTTGGTTCAGAAGGCCAATACCCAGTTGAACAGTGGTGTATTTAGACTAAGGAGTAGGGGTTTGTTCACCAAGTCTGTGGGACAAAGGCTGAATCAAGGTGGTGATAAATTAACATACAAAAGGGAGGCTGAAAATCTGGCTGAATGGTGCTGTAACAACAACCTCTTACTCAATGTCAGCAAGCCGAAGAGCTGATTATTAACTTCAGTAGGAGGAAACTGGAGATCCATGAGCCAGTCCTCAACAGGGGATCAGCAACTTTAAATTCCTTTGTGTTATCATTTCAGAGGACCTGGCCTGGGTCCAGCACATAAGTGCAATTACAAAGAAAGCACAGCAGTACCTCTACTTCTGCAAAGATTCGGATGATATCTAAACCTTGGACAAACTTCTGCAGATGTGTAGTACAAAGTATACTGACTGGTTGTATCACAGCCTGGTATGGAAATACCAAGGCCCTTGAATGGAAAATCCTACAAAAAGTAGTAAATATGGCATCACAGGTAAAGCCCTCCCCACCATTGAGCACATCTACATAAAGCCCTGTCGCAGGAAAGCAGCATCTATCATCAGGGATCCCATCAGCCAGGTCATGCTCTCTTCTCGCTGCTACCATCAGGAAGAAGGTACAAGAACCTTTGGAATCAAACCATCAGATTCAGGAATAGTAATTACCCCTCAAACATCAGGCTCTTGATCCAGAGG